>NW_027555514.1:9007500-9607500 GCF_003287225.1 Phascolarctos cinereus | reverse complement strand
GCTGACACACTTCTCTTGGCCTCAGTTTTCTCTTCTGTAAAACAGGGATGATAACACCAGGTAATGAGATAATAACACATGTATATCACTTGACAAACTTTAAAGCATGAGATAGAAACATCAGCTCCTGTCCTGACTCCGTGCCTGTAGACTCAGGGAAATCTCTGGAGAGATGAGAGTAATCATTCACCTCTGGTTTGGGAGTGGAGGGCTCAGTTGTTCAGTGTAAGTCGAGAGCTAGGCTGGAGTGTCAGTAGGATACTGACCTTTGAAGAACTGAGAACAATCAGGTCATTGAGCTGCCAATCAGAAAATTCAGAGTGGAAAGGAGGCAGAAGCCAGGGAGTGTCAAGGAGGTGGCCCACTGACTATGGCTTCTTCCGCATAAGTCAAGTCTTTGTTGGGGATGCTTGTGTGTTCTGGCCCAGGCTGACCCTGTATCAAACATGTTCCCCAGGCAGTTAGGAAGGACTGCTCCAAGCCTTCTGGGTCCTTGGTCTAGGCTCGCCATTTGCATGTTGGTTCATAGAAGTTGATTTCATCGAATAGCTCTGGATGGCAGAAGCCATAGAGTCATGCAGCCAGATCTGTGGGCTGCAAAATTTCCAAGTGCGGATAAAACCAGATAAAAATGTCACTGGGAAATGGTTAAAAAAAAACAAAGAAAAATATGATACAATATAGATGATGTTGATTTGTGGTTTTCTGAGTCAATATGTGCCCCCAGGGATCTGTTTCTATTTCAATCTGACCCAACTGGGCTATAGTGTGAAAAGTCTTGGGCAGCCTCCCAAGGTCCAACGCTGGGCTGTCATGACAATGACAGGAAACTAACTGCCTATTAATCTCTGCCAAGAGGGAAACCATTCCCTGATTAAGAGAGATGGAATGTCCAGAGTTAGTGAGGGGATGTCCTGCTCAGGATGGTGTGTTAAAAAGGGCATGGATAAGTGGGAATTATCCAGAAGAGAAAAACCAAGATAGTGAGGGTCTTAAGTGCATGCCTTGGAAAACAAGACAGCTTGTGTGTGTGTGTGTGTGTGTGTGTGTGTGTGTGTGTGTGTGTGTGTGTTTCTGTCTGGCGGAGGTGGCGTTGGAACTCATGATAGCTGACATCAAGTATTGGAAGAGCTATCGCATGGAAGAGGGAAGGAGGCAGTGTGGGAGGGCCTGGTTCGGGGTTGCCTGTAAGGATACCCCTCGCTCACTGATTGTGGCCACATTGGTCCAGCTCAGCAGCACCCGCATCAGCCTGGGCCTATTGCAGCTGGAGGCTGTTGTTCCACCCTCCAAGACTTTCTCCTCCTGAGCAGGGGCCTTTCATGGCATCATGCCACCCCTCTTTCCCGGCTGCAGCTGGAGAATCCCCTAGCTTCCAAACTGTCAGAACCACAAAAAGCTTCCTGAGTTCCTGGGGAAAAGAAACTCTTCCACATTGGACGCCAGGAAGTTGTTATCTATGAAGCCAGTAAAGGCCAGTGGGCAGTTTGCCTCACTGGGCAGGGCACAGCACACCCCCTCTTGTCATGGTCTGAGGGAATCTGGGGGAAACCCGAGTGGCCAAGGTGCCATCCAGACGGTGTCTTGGCCTCCAACCCCCACCAGGAGTCCATCTGGATTATTCTCAGAGGCAGGAGCTTAGACTTGCTACAGCTGGGAGCCTCTACTCAAAATAGCCGCAGCGGTTTTGCTGCAAGCTGCCTGTAATGAAGGGAGATGATCATCTTAGGCCCAGGCTGAAGCAGGGTGAGCCGTATCAGGTGAGCTGCTGATTTGCCTGGGAGAACAATGATTACCTGGGACAAGGAGGGGCGCTCCAACTGGACAGGCGAGCTGGGCCAAAATACAAGGCAGTCAGGGCTGGTGACATTAGCCCCCTGGATGCCCAGATACAAAAGGCAAAGAAGACCGGGGAAGCTGGTCTAAGAATTAAGAGCAGAGGGCATCTATGGGAGAATGGGAAGTCAAAAGCACCTAGGACTTGGCACAACATTCAACTTCACCGCTTTCCTGAGGTCATTTGTTTTCATTGAAGAGGCTTTTGTGTCTACATAGCTGGCATATTACCCCACATCATGTAGGGAAGAGCCTACCTCACTGTCTCATCACTGAGGTATCACTGAGGCATGGACTGAAACATCAGCAGAAAACCCCTGCTTCTCCTGGATTTTATGTGCTGAATATAAGCACCCGTCACATGGAGCTTAGACCAGTGCCTGGCACAGAGTAGCCACTTAATAAATGTTCATTAACTGATTGATTGGAAGGAAACTTGGTGTACTCTCCGATGAGAAAGAAAGAAGAGAGCAGTTGGTGGCTACTTTGGAAGCTAAATGAGAAGATTCTAGTGAATGAATTGAGAAATCAGTAGTGACTTCTTATCTCCTGCATGGCTGAGCTGTCCTGCCTTCTTTACCGGCACTCAGAATACGAACACAAGCAGAAAGAAAGTCAGTCCCTGACCTCAAGAAGCTAATGGGGAAAAGATAATACAAAAAAGGGAAATGAAAAGTGGATGGATGGGGAGAAGGTACCCATGCAGGAGCAACATGGAGAAGTCTGGAGAGCCAGGAGGAAAGTGAAGGAGTGAGTCTGGCGGGGCACTTGCTGGAGACCTCTCCAATTAGAGGGGTGGAGGTATCTTTCAGGGTGAGAAGGCTGCCGGGGATAGTGAAGCGTAATAGCATGAAGGCTCTTTTGAGCCTGGAGCACCTGTGCCCCTGGTCCTCGGACGTGTCTCATGGAGAGGTGCAGACAGCAGCTAATTGGTAGAAATGAGTCAGCAGGGCATGTGGAGACCTATGCAAATATTACATACTCTCTTTTAATACCACCTGCAGGCTTGCTTACCAGGGCTCTTGAGGTCCTGGGTATCTCTGCTGCCTCTGGTGTGAGCTCTGCAAACCCCCGGCTAAGTGTGCATCACTCTGAGATGATGTATAATAAGAATGGAAATTCCTTGAGGGCTGTGATTTTCCTTTTTGTATTTCATCCCTCACGACTGGCACCTAGCACATGACTAATAAATGTTTGTTGAGCTGAATAACTAATGCTTCATTCTCCAACAATTCTGGCTAAGTGAAACTTTATTGGATTTTCTATTCTAATTTCATCCCTTTTGAGATCCATCTGAGAACATCTTGACTGTTTGAAATGACTCAGAATACTTGCCACTGCATTGATCACATGAATTTTCACATGCCCAGATCAAAAGCCAGTCAAAATATGAGCATTAGACTTTCCATCCTTAGCTCACCATGGGGAAAACCCCAGAGCCCAAGAGGTGAGAGACTGAGGGCTGTTATTTCAGAATTGGTATTAAGGCAAAACCACATATGAGAAGATGGGGCATTGAATTTAATGACTCTGTAAACATTCATTAAGCACTTAGTATGTGTCAGCTACTCTGCTAGGAAGAACTGAGGACAGAAATCCCAAAATAAAACATTCCTTCTTCTCTCTTTTTTTAAACATCTTTATTTATTTATTTTTTTAATTAAAAAAATTTTTTTAACTTATGTTTTTAAAACTTTGGGTTACAAATTTTTTCCCTTCCTCCCTCCCCACCCATCGTCATTGAAAAGGCAAGCATGTCAATAAAGGTTATAGATGTGTACTCATGGAAAACACTTCCATAGTAGTCCTGTTGTGAAAAACTAACTGTATTTCCCTTCATCCTATCCTATCCTACCCCCCTATTTATTCTATTCTCTCTTTTGACGCTGTCCCTCCTCAGAAGTGTTTGCTTTTGATTATCCCCTCCCCCAATCTGCCCTCCCCTTTATCAACCCCTTGCTCTTTTGTCCCCTTGCCCCTTTATTTTCCTGTAGGGTAAGATAGATTTTCATATCCCATTGTGGGTGTTATTCCTTCCTTGCCAAATCCTATGAGAATAAGATTCACTCATTCCCTCTCACCTCCCCCATTTCCCTCCACTGTAAAAGACTTTTCTTGTCTGTTTTATGTGAGATAATTTACCCCATTCTACCTCTCCATTTCTCCTTCTCCCAGTATAATCCTCTCTCACCCCTTAATTTTATTTTCCACATATCACCCCTTCATCTTCAACTCACCCTGTGCCTTCTATCTATGTATACATACTTATAATTTTTTCCCTCCTACTACCCTAATACTGACAAGGGACTCATGAGTTACAAATATCATCTTTCCATGCAGGAATGTACACAGTTCAACCTTAATAAGTCTCTTATGATTTATCTTTCCTGTTTACCTCTTCCATGTCTCACTTGCGTCTTATATTTGAAAGTCAAATTTTCTATTCAGCTCTGGTGTTTTCCTCAGGAATGCTTGAAAGTCCTCTATTTCATTGAGTGACTATTTTTTCCCTGAAGGATTATACTCGTTTTTGCTGGATAGGTGATTCTTGGTTGTAATCCTATCTCCTTTGCCCTCTGGAATATTATATTCCATGCCCTGCGGTCCTTTAATGTAGAAGCTGCTAAATCTTGTGTTATCCTGATTGTGTTTCCACAATACTTGTTTCTTTCTGGCTGCTTGCAATATTTTCTCCTTCATCTGGGAACTCTGAAATTTGGCTACAATATTCCTAGGACTTTTCCTTTGAGGATCTCTTTCAGGAGGAGATCAGTGGATTCTTTCAATTTCTATTTTGCCCTCTGGTTCTAAAAATCAGGGCAGTTTTCCTTGATAATTTCTTGAAAGATTATGTCTAGACTCTTTTTTTTGATCATGGCTTTCAGATAATCCCACAATTTTTAAGTTCTCTCTCCTGGATCTATTTTCCAGATCAGTTGTTTTTCCAATGAGATATTTCACATTCTCTTCTATTTTTTCACTCTTTTGGATTTGTTTTACAGTGCCTTGATTTGTCAAATTGTCACTAGCTTCCAATTTCTCCATTCCAGTTTTTAAGGAAGTGTTTTCTTCAGTAAGCTTTTGGACTTCCTTTTCCATTTGGCCGATTTTGCTTTTTAAGGCATTCTTCTCCTCATTAGCTTTTTGGACCTCTTTTGCCATTTGGGTTAGGCTATTTTTTAAGGCATTATTTTCTTCAGTATTTTTTGGGGTTTCCTTTAGCATCACTCTCGGTTTTTCCTCTACTTCTCTTACTTGCTTCTCAAAATCCTTTTTAGAGCTCTTCCATGGTCTGGGACCAATGCATATTTTTCTTGGAGACTTTGGATGTAGGAGCTTTGGCTTCATTGTCTTCTTCTGCTTGTATGTTTTGATCTTCTTTGTCACCAAAGTGAGATAATATAGTCTGACTCTTTTTGCGCTGCTTTCTCATGGTTCTGGCCAATTATTTGAATTATAAACTCTTTGTTAAGGTAGGAGTCTGTTTCCAGTGTGGAGAATGTACCGTCCCAAGCTTCAGGGGTTTTGTGCAGCTGTTTTCAGAGGTACTTCTAGGGACCTGTAAATTTTCAGTTCTTCCAAAGTGCTATGATCAAGGGCGAGGTGTTTACTCCTTTCCTGTCCTGTGCTCTGCTCTGTGAGTGACCACAAGCACCCTTTTCTGTCTTGCAACTGTGAGGAAGGTTTCCTTTCCACAGCCACTACAAGCTCTACCACCCCAGCGCTCCTCGCCCAGGACCGCCACCCAGAACTGTGACCCAGATCCAAACATGGGCAAAGCAAGAGAGTCCTGCACCAGCAGAGAGATCCCTGAAATCCCCCTCTGATCTGCCACCTGATTCCCCCTCAGTCTGTGGGCCGGAAGCTCAGGAGGCAGCCGCCTCCCTGGGCTGCACTCCAGGAATGGGGCTGGGACCCTGTGCTCCTCTCTCACCACCTCAGAAACAGACTTTTCCCACTGACCTTCTAAGTTGTCTTTGGCGTTCATGGGTTGAGAGGTCTGGAAACCACCAGAGTTGCCTGGGATTCAGTCCTCTGAGGCCTGCTCCAGGTTCTCTGGGGCCTGTGCTCCCATGCCAAACTGAGCTCCTCTCCCAATCCAGAGCATATACCTTTCTGACCAAACATCCAGGTTGTCTTTGGCTGGAAATTTGTTTCACTCTGTCTTTCTGTGGGTTCTGCTGCTTTAGAATTTGTTTAGAGCCATTTTTTATAGATATTTGGAGAGGTTTGGGGGAGAGCTCAAGCAAGTCACTGCTTTCACTCTGCCATCTTTGCTCTGCCCCCCCCCCCCTTCTTTTCAAAGAGATGGTATTCATTCATGGTATTGACTGATAGGATAAAATCCATATTGTATTTGAGCCAGAACTCTGGGATCCCTCCCAGGGGAGATGTATTACTTAAAGGTAGGCATCATGCTCCTTTGAAACTTTTTATCACAAGGGTCAACATTGCTAGTTCTTTTAACTGATTCTTCCTATGGCATGAAGTTAATTCTAGATTAGATAGCGACATGTGCTGAATGCAAAGCACTGAACCTGAGATCCTTCCCCATCCTAGCTGCCTTCCTCTGAACACTCTCCTACTTCTCAGTATCCTCCTAAAACGTGGAATCCGGAAATGATCCCAATGCCCTGCAGAGGGTCTGTCTAGGGTAGAAGGTAGCAGGGCTGTGACCTCCCTGCTCCTTGACTAGGAAACTGGGCATATGCATTTGTTGTTAGTAGTGGGGTTTTCAGTCATGTACAACTCTTGGGGACCCCATTGGGGATTTTCTTGGCAAGGATAACGGAGTAGTTTGCCATTTCCTTCTCCAGCTCGTGTTACAGTTGAGGAAACTGAGACAGACAGGGTTAAGGGACTTGCCCAAGGTCACACAGCTAGCACATGTCTGAAGCTGGATTTGAATCTGAGCCTTCCCAATGTCAGGCCCAGTACTCTATGCACTATGGCACTTCCTAGCTGCGCCAGGGTATATCCACAGCTGGGGGCTAATGGTTACAGGTGGTCCCAGCCACTGAGAAATCATTTGTTGGTTTGGTTAACTATGATGAAAAATGACTTTCGAAAACTTTTTAACCACCATTGATATAATGGTTATATAGCCTGGACTGTATGGGGCTCATTCTAAATGATCATTGAGCAGAGGTGAGCTGGCCTGTCTTGCCACAACACTCTGAAGGAGCTCTTTTTCTGTTGTTACCCTGGGGAAATGCCATGGTGAAGTATTTTGGCTGACATGGAGCCAAGCACTATATAGGTATGGGGAGTTCCTGGGGAAAGAAAGGTCAGGGGATGCTTCCTGAAGTAGAAATCCCAAATCATTGTGAGATGCTGAGAGTTAGACCTTGTGCACGTACTGACCTCTAGAAGCTGGTTCAGCAGCATCATTGTCATCACCCACAGTTCAGGGAGGACTCTGGAGGCAGTGACTTGTTACAAACTGAAATGGCATGTTCTAGCCTGCTGTCATCTTTGTTAAGGTATAAAATAGATTGGGAGATGCCCTTTAAACCATGATTTTGACATTGACTCGAATCTTAATTCAATTTAAATATTTAGTAAGCTCCTACTATGGGCGATACATACATACATATGTGTGTATATTATGTGTGTGTGTGTGTGTGTGTGCGTGTGTGTGTGTGTGTGTGTGTGTGTGTGTGTGTGTGTGTGTGTGTAATACTTTATGCTAGTCAGGGACTGGGCATAAAATTACAAAAATCAGACAGTGCCTGACTTCAAGGGGCTTACATTCTTCACACAATACATATCCACAAATAAAAGTATATACAGTGTTATATAGTTACATTTATGCTCTTTCTGAATTTCATATATACCTGTTGTCTCCCCTTCTTAAAATGTAAATTTGTTTCACACAGGGATTGTTTCATCCTTTACGTTCATATTCCCAGCATCTCTCATAGTGTCTGACATAGGTGACATCTGATGAACACATGATGATGGATGGATTGATTAATACAAAAAGAGAAGAGCAGTAACAAGAGACATCGGGAAATATCTCACGTAAGAGCTGATAACTGAGCTGAGCCTTGAGGGAAGAGTGACTTCTTAGGAGATGAGGTGGGTAGAGAGTGCATTCCAGGCATAGGCCACAGCTCATGCAAAGGTGTGGGGAGGGAGATTGACTGTGATGTAGGATGAATGCAAACACAATGGGTCTAGATGGAGAGGAGGGTCACGATACTTACAGAGCCAAATGTGTAACTGACCAGGTAAACGACTGATATTTCTATCGGTGCTTGAAGTCACTTTCCCCGTAATAGCCTTTTGTGGTAAGTAGTGCCTTTATTCTGATTCTAATCTTGCAGGAGAAGAAACTGAAGCCTAAGGCATACATATCTTTTAAGTGGTCCGGAGTGGGATTTCAACCCAGGTCTTCTGACTCCAGGTTCTAGATCTCTCTACCTCTACCCTGTGTCTTGTGGAGAAATTTGCTTTCAGTTTCACATTGTATGTTATTAAAATCCGTAATTAGTCCAATGAGGTTGGCCAAATAGTCCATATGGAAAATGAAGTAGGTCAAGAACCTCAATCTTCTGGACTGGGTTATGTTGTTGGGTGGCTAAGCTGTGGAGCTCAGCTTTCAATGTATGCAATTTGGATACACATAGCACATGGATGATAAGTCGAACTCAGAAGTTGGCAAGATAAAAGAGAGGGCAGGATTCTTTGTGGAAACTGCCAAGTTCTTTGAATGATCCCAAGCTTCCCAAAGGCCTATCATTTTAGTGCCAATATTCTTCAGTGACACTGGATAGCTGCTACCTCTGGATCCATATGATTTCTTCACAATTGGCACTGAGGATGGCTTGGAGGACAGTATCTAGGTCCATGATAGGCATGGACAGACTGTGGCATCTCACTACCAACAAGGAATCATGCAGGAGAACTGACATGAAGGATGCCATTAAAATGGGGGGCCGAAAAGGAATTTGGACTGCTTATTGGGTGAGGACAAGGAGTAACCAATGGATGGCCTCCATTCAACCCAATGCCATGGGTATCATTGTCATGTGAAGAGAAAGTGAGGAAGGAAGGAAGGCATGGTGGGGAGATGAATGTGAGCTCAGACCACAGTCATAGAGAGCAAGGCAGAGATGGGCCACCATCTGCAAAGTCTGCCATACTGGAAGGAGCATGGCGACCCCTCCCCTGGGGCAATGTGGTGTATGTGTGTATGCTTCTTACTAGAAGCTAATGTCCATTCTATGGAGTTTGGCAGGTTAATTTTAAAACTTTGCCTGCCACCTAGAAAAGCATCTAATTTAGAAAATGAATTCCAGTTTCCCATAAAGGATCATACACTCTGACAAAAAATTCCATCAAAAAAATTCTTAGAATCACTATATAGATATTAACAACTGGCTGAATGCAAGTGCCATTATTTTTGTCAGTTATGTTTACGTCAAATACAAATGTTTCTCAATTGTTACAGTTTGTTATACATACACCAATTACCTAATTCAAAACAGATTAAGAATATTTATCAAATGAGTCCCCTGGTTTCAAAGCAGATTTACATGTTTCTCTGAACCGTCAAAGAGTACTTTGGAAATCAAAACAGAGGCCTTGAAAGTTGTCTGTACCCGAATTGAGCAGATATGGGTTGAAATGGAAGTCCAAAACTAAGATGGTCATGTATTGAAACTCACTACTTCGCTTCTCTTTTCTTGAGTCAGAGGCAGAGGGTCCTGTCCAGCTCTAAAGCCAGGCTGCTCAAATGAGCTATTGACGAGCCTTGGTCATATGCATGTTAGCTTCTCTCTTATTTTCTTTTTCTGATGGGATTAATAATCTTGCCACCACCACCTAATGCCTGTAAGAAAGGGCTTTTCATATGGTGGATGCTAGAAAATACGAAGCTTCAATATTCACAGAGAGATAGTTCCTCCTGGACCAAATTCAGGTGGATTCATTGCTAGCTTTAAACACCCATCCACACATATGTTGAGTCTACTGGAGTTAAAGGGAAAAAAGAGACATTTGTGTGGCTTCTTTTTTTTTCTTTTTGTGGACCCTGAAGATGAACTTTAAACTGCCTAGTTCTGTAAAAATTCAAAATATTCAAAAAGGAAACTACGTGCTTTCCTTCACACATCCCACTTGTGAAGGTTCTGCTGCTTAGTGTACTGGGGACATCTGTGCACAGCGATCTCTGACTCCTGGCTTGTTTATCCATCTTTCTGAGGATCTCTGAATATTTAATGTATAGTAAAACATGCATGCACATGCACACACGCAAGAATACATGCAATCAGCCCCAGAAACAAAACTGTACAAATGTAACACAATTCATCAGTTCCTCACACTCAAAAGTTAATTTCTTAATGCCTGTAGAAGCTGTCAATTCGATAAGAAATCTTCCCCATAGCCTAGCAAGCATGTCCACGGATAGATACAATGAATTTCAGGTATACTTCAAGTACAAATTATTTGACTGTGCTGAAATAATTTCATTCTATTCCCAGGTATTGCATATACCAATTGATTTAAAGAGGAAATATCAAGAAGATATTGCTAGACATATTGTCAAAAAGACTGAGATTTAGTTCCCTCTTCTTCTATTTACTAAGGGTATGTGACTCTGTGAAAATCACTTAATCATCCTAGGCCTAACTTTATCTATCCATAAAATAAAGCTAAGAATATTAATCATATACATGTGAAGTGTCCAACTTTATAATGCTAGATAAATAGCTGTTATTAATAAAGATTGCATGAATTTCTTTCTAGCAAATATTTTTTTTCAAATTAGGTCATTAGAGAGGGTTTGTAAATATATACATATATATAAACATACACACACACACACACACACACACACACACACACACACACACATATATATACATATGTATGAATACTTTTCCTGTCTTGAGTATCTTTCTTCCCTCCCTAATACGTCTTCTATAAAGCTGCCAAAGTATATGTGTATGCATGTATGTGTGTAAATGTGGTATGTGGATATGTGGGTGTGTAGGTGTGTGTATCTGTGTGTGTGTGTGTGTGAGAGAGAGAGAGAGAGAGAGAGACAGAGACAGAGACAGAGAGTGAGTGAGTGAGTGAAAGAATGTCAGTCAGAGGAGCTTGTATTTTATCTTAGGGTCAATAAAGACATGGCAGATGTTGGTATCTTGGGGGTATGTCATTAAATGTGCTTTTGAGGTGTGAGCTTGGCAGCTTTCTGGTGGATTGAATGGGGGAAGGAAAAGTCTCAAGACAGAGAAAGTGATTAAGATTTGTTTTTCATAATAACCCTGGGGGGTAGGTGCTGTTATCCCCATTTTAAATTGAGGAAACAGGCAAACAGAAGTTAAGTCCCTTGGCAAGGGGCACACAACTAGTGTCTGAGGTGGGATTTGAACTCAGGTCTTCCTGATTCCAGGCTCAGAGCTCTCTCCACTCAGTCATCAGCTCCCTTCTAGAAGGCTCCCCAAATTTCCATGTGTTGGATTCAAACCATGCAGGGAATACTGAACACGCTCTTTATAACCTTCCAGGAAGCATGTTATTAAATTAACATACCTACAAAGTTGACACAAATTACTTTTTTTGGGGGTGGGGTGCAGACCACATTGTCTGGGTTTAGCAGAAAAAGGCATCTCTTTGGAGGTGATATTGAGCCTTGAATGGAGCCAAGAATTCTATGAAGAGGAGGTGAAGAGAAGAAACAGTCCAGGCAACAAAGCTGGTGCCCAATAACGGGGGAATGGCTAGACAGAAGGCAGTACATGCACCATAAGAACAGATGCAGAGGATAGTATTAGAGAAACCTGGGAAGACTGGGATGGCAGATGCAGAGTTAAGTGAGCAGGATTGTCATCAGTCAAGGAAAATTCTTCTGTGACTCGCCACCACTATGACTCATCGTGACCTCAGGCAGTGGAGAGGGAAGCAGGCCTCCCACCTCTTGGCAGAGCAATGAGAAGCCAAAGGTGCAAAATGAGACAGAGGTAGATAGGCACGGGCCAGGTATGAATGTTCTCACTCCGGGCTCACTTGTTACAAGGGAAGGCTTTTTGTTTGGCCCAGAGGAGTCCTGGGGGAAGAGAGGGTGGACAGTGACAACCTGGAAAAAAGAAAAGAAGGGAGTGCGACAGAAGATTTAAAAAATGGAGCAGAAGGATGTTCCAATAAAGGAGACACAGACAGGGAGGGCCCTGCTGGTGCTATCATGTTAAAGTCAACCCACACAATAGAGATTCATGGTTTTATGTTCATGTTTGCTAATATGTTTGAGGTTCATAGTTTAAAAAAAAACCTATTCATTCAAAAAAAAGAAGTATTCCAGGCATAGAGGTAGGAAAAGTCAGGGAAGCAGGAAATGAAAAAGGAAGAATATGAAGGCCAGTTTGGCTGCAAAAACTAGAATTAGAAGCTTTAGGTCCACACCAGTCAGGAAGACCTTGGAGGATGGAGTTGGCCTGCCAGGACTCTCCATTCCACTCTTTAAAAATGAGAGGAACTGAATGCTTCCCCTTTACCTGTCTCTTGGAGGGGGAAGTCTCTTTCTCTTATATTTATGGAGTTTATATCATACTAAAGTTATTAATCAGAATAGTTCAGAGTCATCAGTTTGAAAGCAGCAAAAACTTAGATAAAAGAAGAAAAGAATATGTAACATGTCTGTTTCTACATGGAAAGCAGTGAATGAGGAAACCTTTAAGAATTTCCCTCATTCTGAAATCAAGACAGTGTAAAACAAATCCAAAAGAATGAAAAATTAGAAAACAATGTGAAATATCTCATTGGAAAAACAACTGACCTGGAAAATAGATCCAGGAGAGACAATTTAAAAATTATTGGACTATCTGAAAGCCATGACCAAAAAAAGAGCCTAGACATCATCTTTCAAGAAATTATCAAGGAAAACTGCCCTGATATTTTAGAACCAGAGGGCAAAATAGAAATGGAAAGAATCCACAGATCTCCTCCTGAAAGAGATCCCCAAAGGAAAACTCCTAGGAATATTGTAGCCAAATTCCAGAGTTCCCAGGTCAAGGAGAAAATATTACAAGCTGCCAGAAGGAAACAATTCAAGTACTGTGGAAACACAATCAGGATAACACAAGATTTAGCAGCTTCTACATTAAAGGACCGCAGGGCATGGAATATAATATTCCGGAGGGCAAAGGAGATAGGATTACAACCAAGAATCACCTACCCAGCAAAACTGAGTATAATCCTTCAGGGGAAAAAATGGTCATTCAGTGAAATAGAGGACTTTCAAGCATTCCTGATGAAAAGACCAGAGCTAAACAGAAAATTTGACTTTCAAATACAGGACTCCAGTGGAACATGAAGAGGTAAACAGGAAAGAGAAATCATAAGAGACTTATTAAGATTGAACTGTTTACATTCCTGCATGGAAAGATGATATTTGTAACTCATGAGAACTTTGTCAGTATTAGGGTAGTTGAAGGAAAAAAAATTGTATGTATATATATAGATAGATAGAGGGCACAGGGTGAGTTGAAGATTAAGGGGTCATATCTGGGAATAAAATTAAGGGATGAGAGAGGATGATACTGGAAAAGAAAGGGAGAGGTAGAATGGGGTAAATTATCTCACAAAAAAAAAGAAAAGAAAAGTCTCCACAGTGGAGGGGAAACAGGGGAAGGTGAGAGGGAATGAGGGAATCTTATTCTCATAGGATTTGGCTTAAGGGAGAATAACATACACATTCAATTGGGTATGGAAATCTGTCTTACCCTACAGGAAAATAGGGGGAGAAGGGGAAAGAGAGCGGGATGATAGAGAGGAGGCAGATTGGGAAAGGGGTAATCAGAAGAAATACTTCTGAGGAGGGACAGGGTCAAAAGAAAGAATAGGATAAATGGGAGGGCAGGATAGGATTAAGGGAAATAGAGTTAGTTTTTCACAACATGTCTACTAAGGAAGTGTTTTGCATAACTGCACATGTACAACCTATATTGAGTTGTTTGCCTTTTCAATGAGGGTGGGTGGGGAGGGAGGAAGGGAGAAAATTTGGAACTCAAAGTTTTCAAAACACATGTTTTAAAAAAAAGTTTTCACATGCAACTGGGAAATAAGAAATACAGGAAATGGGGTACAGAAGTCTATCCTGCTCTACAGGAAAATAGAAGGGGAAGGGGATATGAGAAGGGAGGGGGGAGAGATAGAAGAGAAGGCAGACCAGGGGAAGGGGTATTCAGAATGCATGCCATCTTGGAGTGGGGGGAGGGGTGAGAAATTTGGAACTCAAAAACTTGTGGAAGTAAATATTGAAAACTAAAAATAAATAAATTTTATATTAAAAAAAAGAATTTCCCTCATTTCTTGAAGACTTTTAATTAGTGGCTTTGCCAAGGATTCTTTGTATTAGATGCCCACAGTCTGCCTCAATGTCTCCCTTCTTTCTACATTTGCTACTGTGCTTGAGGCTCCCCACTGAAGAGGAGGTTGCTGCCACCCCAAGAAGCCCATGCCACCTTGGACAGCTCTCTTTGGTAGGAAGGTCTTCTTGAAATCCAGCCTAACCGCACCTTTTTGTAGCATCTCTCCACTGATCCTGCTTCTTCCCAGTGGAGTCAAACGAACCTTTCTATGAAAATCCCTTTAAATATGTGAAAATAGTGATGGGGCCCCCCTGGCTCTTTTCTTCTCCAGGCTGAACAGCTCTAGCACCTAGAACTGATCATGTGCTATAAACTCAAATGCCTTTACCATCCTGCTCTCCCCTGGGCAGTCTTCTATGTAGGGTCCTAATTAATGGCCAATTGATTAGTTAATTAGTGGCTAATTAATGTCCTTCCTAAGACAGGCCCCAAGCTGAGTCCAATCTCTGGTTTGCTCTACCCTGGATATTCTTCTATTTCATGTCCTAATTACTGTCGAATTAATTAGGTAAAAGTCATGAGAAGAGTATGAAACATGCCTGTTACTAAACAGGTACAGGAAGGAGGAAACTGACGAATGAGTAGACTGTGGTTAATTAATGCCCTTTCTAAGAGAGGCCCCAAATGGAGTGCTGGAATCTTTCTAGAATGATGATAATGATAGTAGTAATAGTAGTAGTAGTAGTAATGACTAGCATTTATGTAATACATTCAAGGCTACAAAGTACTTTCCATGTGTTATCTCAATGGATTCTCTCAACAGTCCTGGGAGGCATACAAATATATTTATATATGTGTGTGTGTGTGTGTGTGTGTGTATGTGTATATATATTTCTATATGTATATATATGTATGTGTATGTGTATATAAGTGTGTGTTTTTGTGTGTATAAATACACACATACACACACATATATGTATATACCACTAGCTGCCTAGTTAGAACCTGCCAAAACCAGAGTCATTTCAACAGCATCATGGACCTTTAGAATAGAATTTTTTTGAGGTGGCCATGAAAAAAATTTCTCAAATTTACAAACTATATGACACGTGCTGGGCCTCGAGTCAGGAGGACCTGAGCTCAAATCCAGCCTCACACATTTACTAGCTGTGTGATCCTGGGCAAGTCACTTAACTCTGCCTCAGTTTCCTCATCTGTAAAGTGAGCTGGAGAAGGACATGACAAACCACTCCAGTATCTGTGTCAAGGAAACCCCAAAAGGGGTCATGAAGGATAGGACGCAACTGAAAAAGATTGAACAACAACAAAATTGTGGTGGAAAGAAAGCTGAATTTGGAATTGGGGGAGACCTGGGTTTGATTCTGCCTCCAACACTTCTTGAGTATGTAACATCAGACAAATCACTTCACTTTCCTGGGCCTCAGTTTCTTCATCTACAAAATAAGACTAATAGAATCATAGTCCTACATTCTGTGTTATTTTAAGGATTATTTATAATTATGAGCTTATTTATGGAGTTGTTTGTAAACCTTAAAGTGATGCCTGCTTTTATTGGCCATCTGGAAAGGTAACAAGAGCTGTGAAAATCTGCTAGTGGAAGTGAGGAAGAGGCAGCACTGGCCTGGATTTGCTGAGGCAGGCTCCAGGCAAGTAGACTTCATTTGGGATGCGATAAGGCTGGGTGTGGATGGACCAGAGGAGATGAAGGGGGAAGATAACCATTGAGCTATCACCAACACTGGTTATTTTCATCTAAATACCGTTATGCTACACCGGGCATGCCCTGAGTACTGGGCCATGGCCTCCTCAGCCTAGCACTATTTAAGCATTGAAGTGGAGGCAATGATGAGGAGGGAGGGCAGATACAACATTTAATCACTTTTCTTGAATGGAAGCTCCTTGAGGGAAGGCCTGCTTAGGCAGGTGGGCTGGGCAGCACAGTGGCTAGAGGGGCCGGACCTGGAGCCAAAGCCAGCCTCAGACATATACTGGCTGTGTAACCCTGGGGAAGTCACTTGGCCCTGTCCACCTCATCTCTCGGGATTGTTGTGAGAATCAAATACGATAAAATGTGTGAAGTGCTTAGCGTAGTACCTGACAGTAGGTGCTATATAACTATTACTTATTATTATTATTTCATGTTTATCCTCATATCCCTACCGCCTACCACAGGGCATTGCATACACCAGGTATATAACGATGTTTGTTGAATTTACTTGTTTTAATTGGAATCTAATTGGGTTTTTGAAGCACACAGCCTTAAGCAATGATTGGAAAATATCTGCCGCCTACAGATCATTTTGATGACAGTTTTGGTTCTTTTTTCCCACCATGTCTTGCAACCCATAGTTTCTTCCAAAGCTCACTGTCAATACCTTCACCTACATGAGCTCCATATCCATCTGCTCATAGCCCCCCTCCAAGATTACCTCACATTTACTTGGCATGTATTTTATATGTACTTGGTATGTTTTCATGTTGTTTCCCCCAATTGCATGTGAACTCCTTAAAGGGAATGACTATTTATATTTCTGCCTTTGTATTCTTAGTGCTAAACTCAGTGCCTGGCACACAGTAGGTGTTCAAAAATGCTTTTTGAATGCTTAATGTTTAATGCCTTGCTGTTGATTGATTGGCTGACAGGTGGCGTAGAGGCTTAGGATTAACTGATGAGCCAATAGTCTGGGCTTCTCTCTGAATGACATCTGTGGGCAGTCACCAAAGGAAAACTTGCTGTGTAAGGAGGTCACAAAGAACTGTCGGCAGCACTTGGTCTTTTGGTCACACCTGTGCACAGGGAGGCTTCTTGTCACTCCGCAGCTCCGTAATGATCATTGCCAAATTGAACCGAAGCCTCAGCAGCTCCCTTTTCCAAAATGAAATATGGTGGCAAAATATACACAGATAAAGAAACAAGGTGCGCTGTCAAGCTAGCGGCTACTTGGACATGGGCTTCCCATTGACATATTTCCCAATGGGTTTCCCACCGATCAAGAGAACATGTGGTGTCGACTGGCTTCATTTTCTAAAGGGGGGCTTGGTACAGACTGACCCGTTGCTTCGTCCACAGTCCTCATGAGAAACGGAGTGAAGACAGGGGTTCAGCAAAGAAAGCTGAAGTATTGTGTCATGGAAGGGGTTGGGGGTGGGGGGAATCATCTAAACATCATTAAATGAGCAAGAGAGAGAAATATGAGGAAGTGTCCAAGTCAAGGAAGTCATGGACATATTAACTACCAACTAGTCATTTCCTGAGATGCTACAACAATTTTCTCCCACCAGACTTTGCTGACCATGATAATAGGGGGCAAGGATGCCAATAATCTTTTATACGGACTTGCACTTACAATGACCTTCCACCTGAATAGCAGGTCAGCTGTGCTTCGGCAGTGACCAAGAGATGGAGGAAATCACATTTGAATTTTGACCTTCAGCTGCACCTTGCTGTCTCTCCTGTAATTTGAGGAAGCAAAAACATGTTTTTACATAACACAAGTCAGTTCTTTGAATCACTAGAGCATCAATCATATTTCATAATGGACCACTCCCTTCCTTCATCCATTGGTGAGGAATACTTTCTTTTTTTCTACTAACAAAGAAAACACAGATATAATAATATCCCACGAGTTTGGCACATCTGCTCATATTTAGTTTACACCCCCCCATTCAAAAATGTTTATTTTGCACAGAATGCATTCCATCAGATGGATAGACTCTCTGCTTTGCATCAATGGGGTATCAATCACTTTACAAACCCTCACCTTCCATTAAAATTCCTTTGGAAAGAATGTGTTTGTTTGTTTGATTTCCTGTAATCATTAAGTGTTTTGAAACAGCTTTGTTTTCTGTGATAATTCCTTCAGTGTCTGTACAGAGTGGAGCCATTATTCCAGAATTCAATCAGAGTAGCCTGCCATAATGAGATCCAGCCAGTCCCAAATGTTCTGAACTTCCAGCTAGAGGCCTCAGCTAAGTTACCCACAATACTCCCCAGGGCTGAAGAATGTTTAACAAAATAAATAAAAATATAATAAAACATAAATAATGTTTGTATGTGGTTTTAAGGCAATATGCAGCAGGCAAGGATCCTTATCGTTTCATGGCTCCTGCTTCTATTTGAGTTTGACATTGGTTGTGGAAGGGAATACACCAGAAAGATGTGCCTCTGTCTTCTATGCAACAGGAATGATTTCTACATTACATCTAATGTAAATGAATTAGAGCAGCTGGCCCATTGGGATCCCCTGTGATACCCCATGGAAAATAACCAGGACATTTAGGCTCCACAAGGAATGCTCAAGGGGGAGTAAAGGCTGAATCCAATGAGAATCCAAAATCTCTAGACCTTTGCCAACCTTTGAATCCTGTGCTGGTTGGCCAAATTTAGTTAAATTTTAATTAAAGTGTAAACATTATTTCTCTTTGACTAAAAAGGAGAATTAATCTAAACCCTTTAAAGCTGTCCCAGAGCTTTTTGAGCAATGTTTTTGTTAGATAGATATCTATAGGGAACATAAAGGAAGCCTTGCCAAACCACCTTCTATAATTCCCGTCTCTTGGTTGAAGTTTGCCTTCCTCAGGCAATGCTTGGATCTGCCATTTTTAAAGGAAGGTGAGGATGAGGTCATCAGAGTAAGAAGCTTATAAGGAGCTGAAGTCAAATGGTCTCCATAACCACAGGCTAAAGATGAAAGCAACAGCGTTCTGAGGCCTACCCTGAGAAACTAGCAGCCTTTGGCCCTTGGGAGACATTTCACTCAGAGATGGGTTTGTGAGAGTGTGACCCTCATCAGGCACTGTCTGTGACCAGGACTGAAGATGGCGTGAGATGAGATAAGAAAGGATGGGAGGATCCACTCACAAAAGTAGCCTGGCACCCAGGAAAACAGGAAGAAGAGGCAGCTAAAAAGTATAGATGGAGATTCATGGAATGAATGAGTATTGCTCTCCTCTGTAGGATCCTTGACCCCCTCAGGCAATGTGGGTTTTATCTCTTTTATGTAACAAAAGAAAATTAAGATGCAGTCATTGAAAAGAATCTGGGATTTCCTCCAGAATGGGAATCCCATCTGCCCAACTTCTAGGCACTTGTTGGACGTGTATGGGAATGAAGTGACTTTCCCAGGGTGTAGAGATAGTAAGTAGGAAAGTCAGTATTTGAACTCAGGTCTTCCTTCCTCAGAGCTCAGCACTGTATCCATGAGGCTACAGGTTCATAGATTTAGAATTGACAGGAACCTCTGAGACCATCTAGTCAAACACTCTTATTTTACAGATGGGACAAACCAAGGCCCAAAGAGTTTGGGAGGCTCACCCAAGGTCACCCAGCTAAGTGGAGGAGTTGGTATTTGACTTCCCTTTGCTGACTCTAAATCGATTGTCATAATGCATAATCAATAAGGAAAGAAAAAAAGAGAAAACAACTAAGCTTGAAATTAGTAATCTCTGAGAATGAGAGAGGGGTGAGGATTTAAGACAGCATTACAGGGAAGAAAAAACAAGCAGGTGCTTGCTAAAAGGATGAATGAAATCCAGTAACGTTGGGTAATTAAGAACAAATATGGCAACTGAAGGGTGAAAAACGCAAGCTTCTTTTCACGATTCAATTTATAGCTCATAATTGTAAGGCAATGTTACTCATTCCGTTTTTTAGTTAAATGAAAAATTAAAATGAAGTGGGAAACATCACCCCTGGTGAGTGGTGACTATATCTAGGAACAGTTAAATGAAACAGATGAACTGTGTTTGCTGCATTTAGATGTTAAAACCACAGATTCTCAGGCTCATGGTATGACTCCAACTCCTCCCAGTGGTGCTCAGGAATGGAGTAAGGGAGGCCAGAATCAGGCTACTTGTTTGTACAAAGTCCTTGATGATCACGATTGAACAATGAACAAAAGCCATAAAACAATCAGTCTTGGTTTAAAGTCTGATGTGCTCCTCGGTGTAGCTACATGGACTGTGGATAATTGGTTAGCTGACTGTTCGTGTTATTTCAGTGTATCACAGCCAAATTCGTTTCTAGAAATCCCAGAGATGTGCATCAATGCTAGCTCACTGGAGCTAGCCTCTTCTGGGAATAGGTTTGAGAAAACACCCTTCCTGAAAGCAAATATACAAACCCATTTTGTGAGCATTTTTAGATCTGCAATGACATTGCTTTTGACTCTGATTTGACCTTCCATTTTCAATCTTGGTCTTGCTAAGAATTAGACTATTATTGACCAAATACTAATGGCCTTCAAAAGGGGGATAACATTCCTGTTAATTGCTTTGAAAAGCACACTCTTGACTTTTGACTTTTCCATGATGTTTCTCTGTTCTGTTTTTCATTATGTAGCATCAGAGTCCAAGCCAGAAGCTTTTCTACCCAGGGCAAAGTCCAGAAATTGCATCTGAAGCAAATGGTACAGCTGGAAGCAAGACACTACCTCATGAGAAAGAGACAGAGGACAGAGACACTGGGGCCCTGGTGTAGAGCTGCCAATGGAGAAGCATCCACATGGGTTGTGACGATAGAAAGCATGGTGGGGTAGGAGAGAAGCTGTAGGTGCTTTCACTGCCCTGGGGTAAAGTCCCATTAACCCACTCTAGTTATGGTTTTGCAAAATGTCACACATTACAGAATCATAGAACCTCAGAGCCATAAGGGGCCTCAGACGCCATCTGGTACAACTCATACTTGACAAAGAACCTCTTCTATAGAATTCCTAACGATTAGTCATCAGTCATTTGCCAGAAGGCTTCCATTTAAAGGGAAACCAATGACTCTCTAGACAGCACACTCCACTCCAAATTCTAATTCTGAAAAAAAAAATGTCTCTTACACTGAGCTTGATTCTGCCTTTCTGAAACTTCTAACCAGCGCTCTTGGCCCTTTTCCCTGGGGTCAACTAGTACAAATCTATTCCTTCCTTTCATGATTCTTTAGGATCTATCTCTTAGATCTAACAACACAAGGGCATTTTATGCTGGCAGAGCAAAAATGTAGTGTTTTTGAACCTAGACACCATTTATTTTTATTTCACTATAGACATTCCACCAATTTTGCCAATAGGCAGGCATTAGGGATGCTCTATCTCTCCCCCAGGATTCTGTTGTTAAATGTGGCTGTTTCATTAACAATCTTTGAAAGTATAAAAAAACTGTCAGCCTGAACTTTCCCCCATATTTTGAACTGAACTGACTTTGAAAATAAAAAAAAATTAAAGGTTTGAATCATGTTGTTTTCACAATATTTAAACTTTTTGCATACAAATGCATTTCTGACTGCAACTGACATGGAACTGAAAGTATTGAAATCTGGTGGGAAAGGATATTCTTGTCCAGTTTCCAAACTGATTCTGCCAACTAAAGAGGTCTGGGGAGTTTGTGTGAATTTTCAGTGCTAATGCAAAGGACATCTCAAAAGTGTTTCAGGGAGAGACACAAGATAAATTCCTTTAGAAGACATCTCCCCAAGTAAGTAAAGATATAGGTTATGCTAATGCTATAAAAATATAGCATCTGGGCCTCCAGAAAGTTGCCCCAGGTTTGAAACATTCTGTGGGTCAGCAACCACTCAAAAATATAGTTTATAAAGTGTTTACCTTTACAAAGATAATCAGAAAGTGCATAGTAGTACAAAGCAGAAGACATTCATCAAATAGCATAGAAAGATAAGTGATAAGAAAAGCACCCCTTCCAACTACACACATAAGACTGACCTCACTATGAATGAGGGTGGGTGGTAGAGAAATGCAGAGCATTTGCCTGGCCTGGGAATAGAGGTGGAGGGTGTGTACACGGGTGGCTAGCACACGTGTGCAATTTGTACGATTTGGACCTTCAGTCCTTGAAAGCTGCTGTCTTTGATGATGATGATGATGATAAGATAATGATGGTGATGATGGTAGCTGACATTTATACGGAACTTTAATAGCTATCATGTCTATAGTACTTTGAGATTTGCAAAGCATTCATACATGTATATACATACATACATATGGGTGGACAGCTGTATGTATGTATGTATTATGTGTGTATACCTTATTTGATCCTCATAATGACCCTTCAAGGTAAGTGCTACTATTATGCCTACTTTACAAATGCGAAAACGAGGCTGATAGCAACACCCCTGCACTGTGTTCTATCGTTCTCTCTGGGGAGCAGTTTGGTGGCACAGTAGATAGAATGTCAGGCCTCGAGTCAGGAAGACTCATCATTTTTACTTCAACTTCAGCCTGAGACACTAGCTTTGTGACCTTGAGCAAGTCACTTAACCCTGTGTGACTCAGTTTCCTCAACTGTAACATGAGCTGGAGAAGGAAATGTCAAACTACTCCAGTGTCTTTTCCAAGAAAACCTCGGATGGAGTCACAAGGAGTTGGATGTGAGTCAAACAACTGAACAACGACAACAGTAAGTTCTCTCTGGGAGTCATGGCTTTGTTGTGTATCTCTACTGCTCTTTAGCTGCGGTGTTTTCTGGACATCTCTTTGCTACCGTCTGTTG
Organism: Phascolarctos cinereus; assembly: GCF_003287225.1. Lineage (NCBI taxonomy): Eukaryota > Metazoa > Chordata > Mammalia > Diprotodontia > Phascolarctidae > Phascolarctos > Phascolarctos cinereus. The sequence goes on along the minus strand of NW_027555514.1, from coordinate 9,584,830 downwards.
CTTTCAACTATTGATTCTCCTTGAGTCATTTGCTTTTCATTCCTACCATTTGTCAGGGTGCGATGACTAGTAAGCCTCTCCCTTGCCAAGGAGGGTTAACTATCTTTTGGCATGCTTGGCGTGAGGCCATGACAGTTGTAGCTAGGCACTAGCTAGCAGAGACACCTTTGACTAATTTGGCCAAGCTTATTCAAAGTTCCAAACCCAATCAATGATGTGACTTGGGCTAGAAAAGTTCTTGACTCCTGAGCCAGATCCATGCTTATCAGTGTGTGTTCCCTCAAACCAATTCAAGGATTCCACCCAACTGAACCACAGAGAAAGTGCTCTGCCTAAGATAATGAGGCTCCCTACTATTCCTTATAATACCCTTGGTTACCATGCAAGTAAAATTGGAAAAAGCATAGAGAGACTGAGGTTAGTGAGCAGGATTAATCACCCCTCATCTCTAGATCCTTTCTCTTCAATCCCTGCCTTTGTTAAGCTTCCCTGCTAACAACAAATTGCTGGGGTTTTTTTATGTAGCATCCCTGGAGAAAGCCTTGCCTTCCTGTTTTTCTGTCTTTTCTGTAAAAGCTTTACTTTTTCTTCCCCAATGTAAGGGAATGAACAGGAATTCCCCACCCCATATATAATGCATGATGATTACCAAATAATACAAATTATCCTGTTCTCCTTGGAGAAGGAATGACCACCATCTTTGTGATGCTTGAAAATTGTTGGTATGTAGGCAGATCCCATGTGACCAAAAGATCCAGTCATGAAGATTTGCTATGAATCAGCTTCACAGAAGCATGACTGGTACAAATGGTAGCCTACCCTTTGTTGAAGATGTTTGAGTCAGTCCCTGAAAAGCACAACTACCAAGCCTTTGCAGGGGGCTTACTCCACCTGCCTCCACTGGGAAATGGACATGTACTTTGATTTTTTCTACTCTGAACTAACATAGGATTTAATTTTCAGTTGGCACAATAAAGCTTCCTTTTCTCCCTCCCTCCCCTCCTTCCTTCCTTCCATCCTTCCTTCCTTCCTTCCTTCCTTCCTTCCTTCCTTCCTTCCTTCCTTCCTTCCTTCCCTTTTCTTTCTTTCACAATTTTCTTTTGAGGCCCCAAGATGAAAAGTGCTAACTACCTCTAGAGAAAGAGAACTGATAAACTTTGAATGCAAATTAAAGCATACTTTTTTTAAACTTTCTTTATTTTTATTGTTTTATTTTGCTTATATTTTTTTTGCAATGTGACTAATATGGAAATATGTTTTACATAACTTCACATGTATAATCAATATCAAATTAGTTGCCTTTTGAAGGAGGGAGGAGGGGTTGGGGGAGGGAGAGAATTTGAGACTCAAAATTTAGAAAAAGATTGTTAAAATTTTTTAGATATAATTGAGAAATATTTAATGAGATAAATACAAATTATTTTTTTCCATTTGAAGATTTTGACTATGTGAACATGAACCAAGGTACTCAAAGGTCCAGGGTTAGATGCCCCCTGACCTCCCTCCTCCCCTACAATTTAGATTATTTGCACAATTAATAATAAAACCAAGACAGCAAACTCATGACTTTCCTGACTGTATTTGTCTTCCTGTGCTGACAATTTGAGACTTTGCCCTTGATCAGGAATACCAAGGTAGCAGGAATGAGCATTGGGTGAGGAGCTTTCAACCTCTGGGTGGTAGGAGGAATCAGGAGGAGAGAGGGAAGATAGCAAGAGAAAAGATGCTTACTGTATATAATCTTGAGCTCAGTGATAGAAAGTGATCAGACTTTTGCTAGGGCCTTCCCTCTGCATGGCCTTGACTTCCTTTTTTCAGTCTTTTCTGTAAAAGCTTCACTTTTTCTTCCCCAATATAAGGGAGTGAACAGGAACCCCCAGCCCCATGTAATTCATGATTCCCATCTATTCTCTGTAATCTAGTATCAGTCCAGAAGCCAGGAGCAAGGAGAAAGAACATGGGCTTTGGTGTCGGAGCTTTGGGGTCTGAACTGTGGCTCTGCCATTTACTAACTGTGTGGCCTTGGTTGCGTCACTCAAACTCATGAGACTCCAGGTTCTTCATCTGTAACTTAGATCTGATGACCTCTTTGGGCCCTTCCAACTCTAAATCTGTGGTCATTGTCTCAGCAACTATTCCATCAGACCTGCCATGTTTTTGAGAGGCAGCATGGAACAGGGGAAAGAGAGGTGGCCTCAGAATGGGCAAGAAAGACCTGGGTTTCGTGACGTGGCGGTGGCACGTGGTGACTGAGTAACCCTGGAAAACCCCACTGGACCTCTCTGGGCCCCAGGCAGCTAAGACTTGACGTTGCAGAAAGGGGCTGATGAGTGTTATTAGAGGGTTGTCTCGTTGAGAGCTGCCTCTACCAATGATATAATGTGGCCAGTCTCAGCATGGAGTTTTCTCCTGTGGCAGACACAGCAGCAGTGCTGGACGCAGACTTTCCCCTCCAGGCCTTAGCATCCAGCGGAGGAGGCTGAGCAAGCATGCAGAAACCACCGTGAAATACCTAAGCCAAGCTTCAGTGACGTGCTGGCCCATGCAGGGCCTGCTACTGCAGATGTCAGAGGTCTAGGGGCCAAGGAAGGCAGGGAGGAACCAGAGGAGGCTCAGGGTAGTCTTTGACGATGAAAGGGGCTTGACAGGGGAGGCCAATGCAGGGAAGGCAACGTATACAACAGCAAGAACGTGAGATTGCAGCAAAGAGCCGGGTTGGTCTCTGGGCTCTGCCTTGTACAGGCCGGTGGCCTCAAATCTTTACAAAATGAGGCATTTTACATGGTGATCTTATCAGTTCACTTTGGGTCTAATGTCCTGGGGCTTCTGTTCCTGAGACATGAGCAACAGCATAAACAATGCGGCTTCTTGGTGACGCTAGAGTGACTTGAGACGAGGGGCCTCTCACCGGGAAAGAAGCTTCGGGAGATAGGTCGCAGTGGATGGGGGGGGGGGCCTGGAAGGCCAGGCAGAGAAGAATGAATCCTGATGCACTAGGGAGAAAGGAGCTGCAGAATGTTTCTGAGGAAGGGGGAAGTGTGAGGAGAGTGGACCTTAGCAAAGACTAGTGAGGCAGCCACAGGTGGGATTCTATTGGAGGATGTAGAGACCAGTGTGTGTGTCTGCATGCGTGTGTGTGTGTGTGTGTGTATATGTGTGTGTGTATGTATGTGTATGTGTGTGCATATGTATGTGTGTGTGATTGTGTATATGTGTGTGTGTGTGCACAAGTGTGACTTCCCCTAACGGATGGCAGTTCCATGAAGACAGTTATCTAACCTGGGCAATCCCTCCCATGGTTCCCCATCTCCATCCCGGAGTGCTGTAGGTGGCAGCCTCTTAATGAAGTGATCCCGAGAGCGGTGAAGATCTGGGAGCGCTGCTGAGAGGGCCGGGACAGAAGGCTGATGCCCCTGGCAGGAAGCTGTCATTGTCTCTGTGTCCACCAGGGAGGGCAGGGAGGCCCCTCTTCTTGACAGTAAGTCAGAGATTCACAGTAGCCAGTGTTTGCACAGGATTTTATGATTTGTCAAGGATTTGCTTGTCTCCCAGCCCTGCCAGACAGACCCTGCAGGTACTGCTGATTATCCCCATTTTACAGATGAGGCACAGAGGGCCTCAGTAGCTTGCCCAAGATCACACAATAGATAGGTGTAAAAGTCAGGCAGGCCATCCTCACTGACTCTAGAGTCAATGCCCTCGCCCTCATATACCATGTTGCCTCTTAGTATAATTCCCTGAAATGTCTTGCTAGGGAAATCTGGTTTTTCTGCAGAAAAGAGACTTCCCCATTCCATTGGCCTTGATCAAAATGTACCTGTCATGGAACGCGATTGGCCTAAGGGGACATGGACTCTTTGCTTGGCTGTTTGCAGACCAGAGTCTATGCATGCCTTTGAAACTTCTGGCCCACTCTGCAAAATGCCAGCAAACACTGTGTGTTGAAAAAAATAAAAATCACCCCTCCCCCACCCCCACCCCAAGTTCCAAGGACTGAAAACGGAAATCGTCTTATGATTCATTGATGATTCAGATACAGGGCCTGGCCTGGTCTCTACTTGTTGCCAGGGGAACTTGAGGACTACTTCCTACCACACGCCAGTTATAAAAAGCAAAAGATAAACCCACAGGGAGTCACTTCTGCGCTCCTTAACTGAAGGCAGCCAGCTGACTGGGCCAGCATCACTTAAGAGAGCATGGGGGCTTATCTGGGAAAAGAGCATCTGGTGGGGAATGAGGTAAACACTCAGCTCTCCAGGGCTGCCCTGGAGACTCCCTGGGGCAACCACCCTTCTGGGTGCCCTCTCACCAGCAATGGCAGCTCTGCCACAAAAAGAACCAACGTGTGTTTGCAAAGGTAGACCCTGCTATGCCTGACTCAGAGACAAACAAGGGCTTGCCCATGGCCTGAAATCTTCCAGGGTCAACTTCAAAGCCACGCAGGGCCCTATAAACAGGAGTCAACATCAGCTATTGACATTTTGGCCAGCCTTGGCTTCTACTACAGGGAAGGTAAATAAGAGAGGAGGCTGGGACAAGATGACCACAACAGGCTTAGCCCAGCGTCCCTCGGGTGGCATCCTAACTGCTCACCACTTGTGTGTTCTGAGAGCAATGGAGGGCATGGGAATGGCTCCCTCTGCAGAGCTGTGTCGAGTTTGACTGGTGGGGCATGTAGATGGGTCCTCATGTCACCACCTTGGCCTTGATGACTTTATTTCAAAAGTCCCAATCCATTCAGAATAGGACTCTATTCACAGAGGAATGGTTTCAAATGCACGTAAATCAGTCATGAAGACATAAACACCGAAGTCTAGCTAGCTATGGAAGTCTATTCCAGCTGTCCCTCTTTGTCCCCTCTTAAAGCTGTCTGCAAAGTTCTGGTCATAGCCTCCTTCTCAGTCTCTCAGCGGCCAGTCCGTCCCTTCCAATCCTCCATGACCTTTAAAATCATCCTAAAGCATAGCGTGACCCCTACTCCACAGCTCACTAAGCTTCAGTGGCTCCGTACTGCCCCAAATAAAATGCCAGCTGCCCAGCTTGGCACTTGAAGCCCTTGCCAGCCTGGCCTTAGCCCAACCTTCCAGAAGGCTCTTCGAGCACTCTCTTCTAGCCCAGCTGGCCCAATTGTGGTTCCTGTCTCCACAGCCATATCTCGGCCCAGGCCATCTGCCACGCTGCCTCCCTGCCACCTCTGAGAATTCCTGCGTTTCTTGTAAGAGAAGCATGAGCACCTCCTCACACACAAGTCCTTTCCTGACTCTTCTGTTTGGGTGCTTTCTTTCCTCCAAATGACTTTGTAGCTACTTTATCTTTTTAGCTCAACTCATCTGTATACACACAGTATCTCATGAGGAAAATAGAAGCTCTGGGAGAGTGAGGATTGCTTCCTTATTATCTTTCTAGCCCCAGCATCGAGCCTCACACACAGTAGATGTTTAATAAGCTTTTGTTGAATTGAATGAGTTCTTGACTCTCTGTCCTCTGGAGTCTGAGTCCACCACTCTGCTGAAAGTGAGATTATTGTAGTTCAGTCATTTTCAGTCATATCCAACTCTTTGTGACCCCATTTTGGGTTTTCTTGGCAAAGATACTAGAGCAGTTTGCCAATTCCTTTTCCAGCTCATTTTACAGATAAGGAAACTGAGGTAAACAGGGTGAAGTGACTTGCTTAGGGTCACACAGCCAATAAGTGTCTGAGGCCAGATTTGAACTCAGGAAGATGAGTTTTCCTGACTCTAGGCGTGTGCTCTATCCACTGCACCTAGTTGCCCATTTAACAGATGGGACAAGTGAGATGCTGGTTGTGCTAACTGAACCCATGAGAACAGATAAAATCACCAAGGGAGAGTGGGAGCCTGTTGCCTGAGGAGAAGCTGGTGCATAGAGGGTCACTCAGCAAGGGAGACTCAGAAGGGATGGACAAGCAAATAGAATTGAAATAAACACCAAGAAACAGAAGCATCCCAGTGGTCAAGAGTCATAAGAAGGTTATTTTGGTAGCTATGAAGGACAGATTGGAGAGGGGGAGGGTCTGTGCCAGGCTCATGACTGTGTGAGTGGAGAAAAGGCAACAGATAAAAGGAACAACATGGACGTCCCACTGGCAGGCCTTAGGGTGGGCTACTGGACTTATGGTCAGGAGAGACCTGAGTTCAAATGCTGCTTCTGAGACTTATCTCTCTGCTTCTCAGTTTTCATAATCCATAAAATGGGGAGATTAACACCTGCGGTATCTACCTCACTTACCTGTTCTGATGAACAAATGAGATCATGCATGTTTGAACTCTTGGGGTATCATATAAAGGCTGTTTATTATTACTGGGAATAGGGAAAGGGAACAAGTGTTCATTCAGTACCTAATATATCCCAGGTACCATGCCAAGGGCTTTAAAATATCATCTAATTTGATCTTATTGGCCAGCGATTAGATCTGGTGGTGAGTGAAAGGGGAGCTGCAGAGAGGAATGTGAACCTGACAGGCAGTGGGGAGGTGGCACCTTGAACAGAAATGGAGGGGATGCAATTTGGGGGAAGTTGAGGCTGCGAGTTCTAGACTATGTGGGTTTGAGAAGGCCATGGGCCTTCCAGGTGGACGTGGGCTGAGAGCTGGCTGGAGGTTCGGCCCAGTAAATGTTGACCCGGCTCTTGGACTCCTAGGAAACCTGAGGTCAGTCAAGTGGAAATTGTGAGCCCAATGGGAAACAAACCGTTCTAAGGATGGAAATTTCCCTGCTGGAGGGAGATGAGAGGGAAGTGAGGGTAGGCTTCCAGGAGGTGCCAGTCGTCTTTGACCTTGGTGGGTGACTCTATCTGGGGCAGACCTAGTGAATAGAGTGCTAGGCTTTGAAGTCAAGAGGACCTGAGTTCAAACTCTGCCTCAGCCACTTATTACCTATGGCTCCTAGACAAGCATCTTAACCTCTCCCACCTAAGTGGGAAAAATAGAGCGCTGGCCCACAGGCTGGCTGCGGAGGAGCAGACGGAATTGCCTGTTAGTGCTTTGCAAACCCTGAAGTTTTCTAGAAATGCTATTATAGTATTAGATGTTTTAACATCTCCAGCTGATCGTCTTTCCACAAGCTGAGTATAACAAGAGGGACTCATAAAGATGATGCCCAGGCTCCCTCCACTCTCTCTGCACCGAGAAACGAGCAGATCCCTCGGCTTGTGCCTCAGAGGCAGGCGTTCCAGGAATGTTCCCCAAACATCACCCTCAAGCACAAAAGGCATGACCTGTCCACATCTGTCCCGTGATATCTGCTCTGCTGGTTGTCTGTAACCAAGCTTAGCATCTCCAAAGGCCTTTTACTTCCTGCCTGATCTCTGGCCCCACTTGTCTCCTTCCCTCATGCTTCCTTTGTGCCCTTGGCATCTTGGATGGACTGCTCCATCTGAAGCCAGAGGACCTGGGTTCAAATCCTCACTGTGCTGCTTACTCTCTAGGAGATCCTGGCCAATCATTTCCTCTCTCTCAACCTCAGCATCCTCATCTGTAAAATGAGGAGACGGGCTAGCTAACCTCTTTTTTTTTTCTTTCAGCCAAAGGCAAGATTTATTAGAGCATCTATCATATTGGGTAGACGCTTAAGGAGTCTGAACATTGGCAAGCTATTGGCTAGATTTTAAGAATCTGAGCAGTGGCTGGATTATAAGAATCTAAGCTACTAGCTGACTTCTAAGATCCCTCTGTCCTTTAAATCTGCTCCTCTAAACTTTCTGAGGTGGCCTGCAGAGGCGGTCATCACGGCCAACTCCCCCATCTCCAAAGATGGCAGACCGGGTGGCTTTTTACACGCCTGCTTATCTAGAACTGTTCTGTGCTGCCAGTTATCTCTCCCACTTCTCCACAGTGATGGAGGGTAGCCAATGACTGGATCATACAAAATGACAGATGAGCCAGAGTGCATTTATGCTTGGCATTGAAACGTGGTTTTGTATCTGAGACTCTGGGTGCGCTGGGAATTCACCTCCATCCACCTCCATCCAAATAGGGAAGTCACACTAGGAGGACGTGACTCGGGAGGAGCTCAGAGACCATCCAGACCCCCTCCTTCCCCTCTGCTTTACTGTTGCCCATCCCTGACTCTGTACTGGCAATGTCCCAAGACATCAAATTCTCCCCAGAATGTCCTGTTCATGAGTCTGCCTTGAGTGAGAAGAAGTAGGTGTTTGGCTTCAGAGGGCTTACTCCCATGCAGGCTCCCTTCTGGCTGCTCTTGTGTCCAGCTCTGGGCATCACTTGATAGAAATGACAGCATTGTGTTGGGCAGTGTCAAAGGAGCTCAATCTGAATAGTGAAGGGCCTTAAGGCCGTGGCACCTGAGGACTGGGCACTTGGAGTGTTTAGCCAGGAGAAGAGAAGAATGGCAAAGGGCATGCAACCTATGTTTGAGTATTTAAGGGCTGCCACTAGGAAGAGGAATTTGTTCAGCTTGACCTCAGAGCACAGAGCCAGGAGCAATGAGAGACATCTTTGAAGATGTAAATGTAAGTGTGACTGCCAGAAAACACTTCCTACCAGTGAGCACCGTCCCAGTGTTGAATGAGCTGCCTCCAGAGGGAGCAGGGTCCTTCTAACTAGAGGCTTTCTGGCCAAGACTGGGGGAGCCTTCATTAGGGGTGCAGATGATCACTGAAGGGTAGGTTATAGATACCTTCTGGGGTCCCTCCCAGCTCTCAGATGCTGTGGTAGAATGGAAATACATGCATGGGTGGGGCATTCTATCACACTGAGTGGGTTCCATTGAAGGGCCTTTGTTCTGAAAGAGTAAGCCATTCTGTAGGGCTCCTGCTCATGACCATGTTTCATTATCACAAAGTTTAGCCTGGAAAGGAAGGGTCCAGGCCCCGCACAGCTGGCAGATGGCTGGAAGCACGCATGCAAGCCTGCTGGGGCATCAGCAGATCCAGATTCAGAACCAAGGACACCTGCCGTGTGGCCACCACGAGTCTGCCATCTCAAAGACTCCTTCGACCTTTGCTCAGTGAACATTCTTCCAATGGTTTGGATGTGGCTCGTGGGTAAATGGCTTGTATTACATTTGACGTCATCGTCAAGGACCTGGGATTTCACCGATGGGAGGCACTTCTCCAAGGCGGCAGATCACAGCCTCTGTGTCGCTCACGGTCCTAGGCAGCTGCCTTGATTTAGAAAAGGGGAGCGATTTGCCTCTTGTCCCACAGAAAGTGTCAGAGGTGGGAGGGAGACACAGATCTTGACTGAGATCCCTGCCCTCTAACCACTATGCCAAGCCCACTGTTCACGACTCCATTTAATCCTGTTGAAATGGAGGCAACAATCTGAGGAGGAAAGAATAAATGCTTCATTAAAAAGGCATGGTGTTCAACTGTGAAAGTCTTAGTAACTGAGCTATACGATGATCCACAGCTCAAAAGATCTCATGCTATAAAATGTTCTACCCCTACGCATAGAGAACTGATGGACTCAGAGGGAAGATTGAAGTGCCCCCTGCCCCCTTCTCTCTCTCTCTCTCTCTCTCTCTCTCCTCTCTCTCTCTCTCTCTCTCTCTCTCTCTCTGTATCTCTGTCTCTCTGTCTCTGTCTCTCTCTCTCTGTCTGTCTTTATCTCTGTCTCTCTGTCTCTGTCTCTCCCTCTCCCTCTCCCTTCTTCTTCTTCTTCTCTCTCTCACCACTAATATTAGCGGAAAAAAATCTACTTTATTTCTTTTCTTTTCTTTTCTTTTTTTTTGTTTTGGTTAGGCAATGGGGTTAAGTGACTTGCCCAGGGTCACACAGCTAGTAAGTGTTATGTGTCTGAGGCCAGATTTTGAACTCAGGTCCTCCTGAATCCAGGGCTGGTGCTCTATCCACTGCGCCACCTTGCTGCCCCCTTTATTTCTGTTACACGGAATGGTAGTTCTTGGTTTACATTACCTTTATCTTTATCATTTTATGGAAAGGTCCATACATTCCTATATTTTTTGTTTATTTGTTTTAACAGAAATGGGAACTAAATTCTGTCAAAAAAGCTTTTTTCTGCATCTATTGCTATATTAACAAGATTTTGTTGATTTTGTTGTCAATATGATTAATTAAGTCTTTATTTTTTAATATTAAACCAATCCTTCATTCCAGGTATATAGGTAATTTGGTTATAGTGTATAATCTCTGTGATATGTTATTTTACCTTCTGCTAATATTTCATTTAAAATTTTTGCGTCAATGTTCTTCAGAGATATTTGTCTAGTTTTCTTTTTCTGTTTTGAGTGTCCTTGGTTTGTAGATCAAGACTATATTTGTTTAAGAGAAGGAATTTGGTAGGGCCCCTTCTGCTAATTTTGTAAATAATACTGGAATTGTTTTTTGAATGTTTCATAGAATTCACACGTGAATCCATACACCTATGTGAATCCAAAGAGGGTCTCTCCCCCACCCTCCACCTTTGGAAGCTCCTTTATGGTTTCTTTAATTTCTTTCTTTGTAATTTGGTTTTTTAAATTCTCTATTTCTAATTCTATTATTTGTGTATTTTATATTTTTAAGTGTTCATTTATTTCACCTAAGTTACTAGTTTTATTGGCATATAGTTGGGCAAAATAGTTTCTTCATTTGTTGTGAATTCACCTTTTTAATTTTGATACTAGTAATTTGGTTTTGCTCTTTCTACTTTTTAATCAAATTAGCCAATGGTTTATTATTTTGTTGCTTATAAAAACTCTCCTATTTTCTCAGAAATATAATGATCCAAGACAATTCCAAAGGACTAATGATGAAGCACGCTATCAGCCTCCAGAGAAAGAGATGCCGTTGACTGAATACAGACCAAAGCAGGCTATTTTTCACTTTCTTTCTTTCTTTTTTTCCTTTTATTCAAATCTTCTTGTACAAAATGACTAATATGGAAATGTTTTACATAATTGTACATGTAGAAGCTATACATGATTGTTTACTATCTAAGGGAGGGAGAAGAGGAGGAAAGAAAGAATTTGGAACCCAAAACTTTAAATAAAAATGCTAATTTTTTTTAAACTCTTCTATTTTTATTTGTTAACTCTTTTTTTCTTTTTTTTACATTTCGTCTGTTCTCTGATTTTCAGGATTTCTATTTTGGTGTATAATTGAATTGATTTTTTTTCTAGTATTAGTTGCATTCACAATTTATTGCTCCATCCTTTCTCTTTATTTCTTTTTCACTAATAAAGATTTTAGAGATACAAATATTCTCTTAATGACTACCTTGCCTCTATCCCTCCAATTTTGTTATGTTGTCTCATTGTTGTCACTATCTTAAAGAACTTATCTATTATTGCTATGATGTTTTTCCTTGACCCATAAATTCTTTAGAAATAAGTTACTTAGCTTTCAGTTGATTTTTAATGCCTTTTTCAGCTATCTTCCAATTAATCTACTTTTATTGTAACGTGGTCAGTTAAAGACGTATATTTTATGTCAACGTTTTTACACTTCTCTGCCATGCTTTTATGATGTACTATATGATCAGCTTTCATGTGAATGACGGCTTTCCAAAACAATAATTTTCTGTGGAGAATATCGTCTTCCTTTGTTATTTGGTCCAGAAGCATAAGCTTCCCAAAACGTTAGATATTTGTGTGAGTTTGAAAAAATGCTTTTGAGGACTTTTTTCCCCTATGGGACAGCCTGGTCTGCTTGTTTTCTTTGAAACATTAAATGTGTAGAATGGCTAAAGGCAAATTAGAAGCCGTTCTCCTAATCTGGCACTGCCTTTTACTTTGATTTTAACCTTGGAATTGTTTTGTTTGCTTAATATTAGGGGAGTCCTTTGAGTGATCTCAGTTGTCTCCTTTGATAGGTGTTTGGGTTTATGCCGGCTGGTGTTTACTGTCCCAGGTGATGCCTTCCCTTCAAGGTTAGAGGATGAATCCTGCATCCCACTGAAAGGAAGAAGGTGATTTGGTTAAAAGTGTCATGTTGTTGTCATTCTTTCAAATGTCTCCTGTTTTCATTTCCCATCTGCTTTGTCCCTGCCCCACCCCCAAAAAAAAGGTAGCCAAAGAAGGTATCCACGTACGGAAGTGCTCTCGTGAGTGTCTCTTCAAGGGAATGAGGTGATGGCCAAAGCATCAGGTCCCTGTCCCGGCAGGACATGTCCCATTCTTCTCCATTTTGCATTTTCTTCTGGGGGAAAATTCCTTTCAATATTAAAAAATGCAATCCTTCCTGGCTTCTATGAGGGTAAAACGAGTTTTGGAGAGATTCCTTCAGTAGAACTTGTAGCAGGCATACATTACCAGCTAGAATACCCAGGGGTCATACAGCTGCAGGCTGGGGCAGGGGGTGGCCTCAGAGACAATTTACTGCAGCAGCTATCTTTAAGGTCAGGGTGGGTCTTAAGGACTAAGAACTCTTCCTAACTCAGGCTATCCACTCACTAAGCAAACAGCATCTCTAGAGACACATGAAAAAGTAGCACCAGAAGCATGAAGCCTAATCCTGGCCTAGCTTCTGTACTGCCTCGTTCAGTTCCAATCTTGCATGATGAAGTCAACTGCTCTGGTCAGGCCAGCCCTTGGCAGTTTATCTTTATTACTGGAACGAATGAGACACCCACAGGTCACTCAACAGTTCACAAAAATAAGATTTAGTTAACCATAGCCAAAGGGTGTTCAACAAGGCTAGGTACTGAGGAAATCTCAAACAGCTGGAGCTCTCTTGGCCAGAGTTGCCAGTGGTTTTTTGGCCAAGATTCAGATTGAGGAACTAGAACCCCACTTGGCTGTCTCAATGTATGTAGGTAACCAGGAAGTACCCTTGACATCCCTGAGCCAATCAGGCCTCAAGGATATTTAGAAAGTCCTAGGCGGACTCGAATTGGGGAAAAGGGTGAGGATTTTGCTCCTGAAACAGTCAATTGGGTTCAAGAATAAGAAGGGAAGTAAATATTGACAAGGTCTGCTTCTGGACTCTTTTTATCCTCTCATTGTGACAAAAGTGTCATTAAAAAGTCTCTAAGAAAGGTTGCCTTTCCCAATCAATGTCTATATTTTGGGCCATCTTCCATCTTTCAGAATTGACAGTGAAGCTGATTTCATGGAATGTCTTCCCACTCCTACCTTGTCTTCTGAGTTTTGCCCTGAAAAGCAGATGAGCTGAGAGCATGGCTGTCATGGCTGACATTGAGATGACTCCCATGTCAGTTACCAGTACTTTCTTTACTGGGACAGAGGCAATTTCACTTTTTGGTGATGTTGTTGGGTACTTACCACGTCCAATACCTCCCCACAAACATGCATGGGTATGGAAGAAAATCAGCAGCCGTGGGCAGTGCAGCGGTTAGAGAGCCATGACTGGAGTGAGGAAGACTCATCTTCTTAAATCCAAACTTGGCCTCAGACACTTATTGTCTGTGTGACCCTGGGCAAGTCATTTCACCTTGTTTGCCTCAGTTCCTCATCTGTAAAATGAGCTGGAGAAGGAAACGGCAAACCACTCCAACATCTTTGCCGAGCAAACCTCAAATGGGGCCACAGAGTTGGGCGTGATCGAAAGGGCTGAACAACAAGAACGCAGACAAAAATCACATAAGAATGATTCATTACTGAGCATTGTTTGCATTCATTTTCTGGGTGATTCTAACTCATCCACACCCTTGGAACAACAGTTTCCTTTTCAATAATTTGTATTTTCTGGAAACAAAAGGTTTGCTTTTATTTGAATCTTTCTGTTGACATTTAATAAAAGAGAATCATGTTAACCATTTCGCAATTTTTCGAATTTTGTGGTGCTATCTGAAAACAATGGAGACATCAGATGTAACGAATAGACATCAAGTAAATTAGATGAAACAAAACCTAACATGGTAAATTGCCTTGGGTGGAGCTGTGGTGACAAGGACAGGCTTTTCTTTAACCAGCAGACCTTTCTTGGCCTCCATTCCAGTAACCTCAAACCATGGAATGTTAGAGCCCTTACATTTATAAATGAGGAAACAGAGACCCAGAAAGGGGAGCAGGATTTGCCCAAGGCCCCTCCAGGCATTATCCATGATCCAGCTGATGTGGAAGACTTCTTCATCAGTGCCTCTGCCACACCCTTTCGTCCAGCTCAGTCTTGCCTGTATCTTTCCATAAAGCTTCCCTAGAATATCCATCAAATTCCCTGGAGACCTCCTTTTGTTTCTTTTATTATTTCTTGAGTCCCATCCTTGCTCTGTGCCAAGCCTACTTCATTTTCTGGGGAAGAAAATGGCCATTTTTAAAATTTAAAATTATATAAAAATTATCCATATATTTATTAACCCCCTGGATACGGCATTTTATACTATGTCACAGTAATACACTTTTTGTTAGCCATATGTTATAGCTTATTTCTAGCTACCACAAGTCTTTCCATTGCCCTTTGGGTCATCTAGCTGTAGCTGTGATCTGAGATCCCGGACTTTTGTGGTAGCAGGCATCCTAGGATGTTTCAAATCAACAATTCGTTAAGCACCTACTAGTGTGAGTCACTGTACTAAGCACCCAACTACAAAGACAATATGAAAAACTATCCCTTTCCTCAAGAAGCTTGAATTCTAACACCAGATGCACCATTCAACCGGATAAATAAACAAAAGACAATTTGGGGAGGGAAAGAGCAATTTAATTCAATTGAACAAGTATTTATTAGGTACCTACTGTATGCCAGGACCCAGGCTAAGTGCTGAGAATAAAAATAGGTAAATCAAATAGTCCTTTCCCCAAAGGACTTTGCATTCCACTGAGGTGACATGGCATCCATACAAATAAGTAAATAAAACTAATTTCAAGGAGGTCCCTAAAATCAGGAGATCCAGGAATGGTCTCCTATGGGAGTCATGGCCTGGGTCAGTTTTGAAGAGGGCTGGAGGTGTCAAGACATTGAAATAAGGCAGCCAAGTCATTGGCTGAGCACTTTGGGGCTGAGAGGAGCAGAAAGACTACTTTTCGCTTATTGTCAAGAATTAAATATACTGGTAAAAATTTACTTTCATACAATAATCATTTGATTCCTGAAAAGAGTAGGAATTTAATTAAGGAGTTAATAGGTTAAAAAAAACCCACTGTTAAGATGTTTTTAAAAATTGTCAGATGAGACAAGCAGTTTGGGGCAGAAGATGAACTGGGGCATAAATATGAAAAACTGAAGTCACTTTTTAAAGGATGTTGAGAAATATCTCATTTGTGTTTGAACAATTCGATGGCAAAGAGAACAAAAAATAATTATAGCCAACATCTACATAGAACTTAAAATGTGGCGGGGGACTGTGTGGCTGAAAGGAAAGACCAGTCTAACCTCCAGCTGCATTGTAAACCTATTTGAGTTGACACAGGATGAGTCTTGATTAAAGAGGACATCTTCACACAAACCAAGCGAAGACTCTTTAATCAAGTCACATTCTCTTGTTCTCTGAATGCCATAAACCGTAGTTTAGAATGTGTGCTCCTGTCCATGGAGGATGGGCCCTGGAGGAGCTGCTTAATCCTTGGTGGTGGGGAGGAAGGGTGGAAATGGCAAGACCATCTTTACACAGGAAAACAACCAACCAAGGAAACCAGGGACTATACATGTAGTATCTTATTTAATTCCACTACTTCGGAGGCCTACAGACTTTGGGGACATTGGATTCTTCTTCTCCTTTTTTTAGAGACTTGTCTGCTCTGAATTAGGGCAGACAACCCTGCCAAGGGTTCAACGAGAAAGAGGCTTCTAGCACGTCCTCAATACCCTGCACTCGGTTACCATGACGATAGAGAAACGGAGGTGGTGCTCAGAGCTGGAGTAGAAAAGAGATCCAGGTAGTCCCTGGTCTGTAGGGAAAAGGAGACTTCCTTGTTCACTCTGCTTTTCTAGGAAGCAACTAAGAAAATACGAATGTGCCAGATATTCTAAGCTGTTGTAAGAGTAGCAGACACTGGGAGAACAAAGTACACTCGCTTTTGGGACTTGGAGTCAGGAAGAGTAACTCTGGATCCTGCCTTTGGACTTTGGACCCTCACTTGAACCTTTGTGTTTGTGAATGGTTGTTTGCAAGCATCTCCTCTATTAGAGTGTAAGCTCCTTGAGAACAGGAACTATGTGTGTGTGTGTGTGTGTGTGTGTGTGTGTGTGTGTGTGTGCGCGCCCTGCCTTTCTGTGTATCCAAAGCACTTAAAACAGTGCTTGGCACATAGTAGGTACTTAACAAATGATTGTTGAATGGCTAATATGCAAATATGTTTTGTATAACTTTACATGTGTAATTGATAACATATTGCTCACATTCTCAATGGGTGGGGGAAGGGCTTGAGGGAAGGACAGAGTTTTGAACTCAAAATTTTAAAAAATATTGTTAAAGCATAACCATTTTTTAAAATGCTTGACGACATGACTTTATGAAACTCTGTTTCTTTTCCCATAAAATGGGGATATTTATAACTAGTTCCAGAATTTCATAGAATTTGACAGCCTTATGTTATTTATAATCCACATTTTTGGAGGATTCAATGGAATCAGAGACACATCATGAAGGCAGGAGGAAGTTGTATAAAGTGCCCTGGATTTGGAGGAAGAAGATGCCTAGGATTTGAAAATCCTCGTTCTGTTGGTCACTCACTACCTGTGTGACCTTGGGCCAGTCACTTCCCTCTTTAAACCTGTTTCTTCATCCATAACACAAAAGGGTATGAGTAAATGACTGCCGAGGTCCCTTTCAGCTCTAAATCAATGATCCTCTGATCCATTTAAATACTTACCTCTGAGAAGGGAAGGGAGGTGAAAAGGAGGTTATGTCCCTCAAGTGCTTTTGTAAACTTAAAGTCTATATAAATATCAGCCATTGTCATTAAATAGCAAAGTGCTTTATAAACATGAACTCTGTAGCTCGTAACAACCCCAATTTTACAGATGAGGAAACTGAGTCTTAGGCTAAAAGCCTTACCTAACCAAGGTCATGTAGCTAATAAATATTAGCATAATTACTGAATCACCCTCTTCTCCTCCTCTAGATTTTCAGGATATTGTTCCCTCTTAGTTCAGTGAAGTCAGGAAGATGAGTTCAAATCTTTCCTTTTTCCTCTTTGTCTTTTTATAAGCTATTTTTTTCATGGTCCTTAGCATCAGCTCTCTTTTCCCCTGCCCAACTGTTAGTTGTATATATGCTATCTTACTTTCTGGTTCCTCTGCTCTGGGAACCAATACTCTCTTGCTTTCCTATTGTACCATGGAGGTACAGGAAGCGGGTTAGTTCCCAAGTCAAAGTTGAACATTGAAAAGCAAAGACCCCAAGAAGATGCCAAGCAAAGGTATCAGAAGTTTGTTATTGAATAGATTCTAGATGGAAAAAAAGTGAGAACAACATGAAGGCGTTGGAGATCCCACCAAATGCCCCTCCCATATCTTGGGTGGACTCCCAACTCCTTGCTTGGCATTTCCTTATTGATCACCAATCATCCCGTGAGATGTTGATGAAAGCATCCTGAACCGAAAGCAATGAAAGGAACTGGAGGAAGCCAGGTCCCTTGGAAGCTTAGCCTGTTTGACACTGGCAAAAGACGAAATCCCCTGTTTAAAAAAAAGATGTGACAGCTGTTTACACAAGCAGATTCCAGCCATTTTAATTATTGCTTTTGGCAGGGTACAAGGAGTTTAATCTTTTCTAAATCCCACTGTAATGTCTGCTAGCTGCAGGGCTCACTCACCCTGACAAAGATCTTCATCAACTCCCCATGTTGGGGGTGGGGAGAGGCACTGTGGGCGATGATACTTGAGTCCTTTTCCCTGGTAGAAATGGTAAGATTGTTCTCATTTGCTAATTCAATTACAGAGCAAAGCAATATGAGACACATGCAAATCAAATTTCTTTAGTAGAATGGTTTCTTATTCAAAGAGATTTTGAGTCTTTGTCATGAAAATTCTCATTCATATTTCCTGATGTAGATCTATGATTTCTTCTTCCTTTCCACACACAACCTTTTTAGATTTGGAGATAAAGAGCTAAGAGCAAAATGAATGTAAGCAAGGAAACCTCATCTAACCACATCCAAAAGACTTGACATCAGCTGGTCACACCTACAAATGGCACCGTCATCTCTGATGACTTTCTAAAGTCAGGGGGTGAGCAAAAGTCACAACTTTTCCAAAGTTCTCAAATTTATTACAAAAATAAAATGCTCTACTTCTCAAAAGGAAGCTCTCTTCCCATCTTTAATAATAGTTGCTCATGTGTAATAGAACTTAGCTTGTCTCCCTGTTCTGGAGAATCATTTTACTTAATGTCCTTGTCTCAGAAGAAGGATGCTATTTCCACAGAAGACTGAAAACCTAAAGGAAAGAGACAGGAAAAAACCCAAGTCAATTATATAATTTGCATTTTTAGAGACTCCCTTACAAGACCTAAGTAAAAAATGAGCCTTAGATTAGATTAGCCAAATACCTATTTAAAAACAGAAAACCAGAACTTTATTATTTTATTTTCAAAACATTTACATGCTTTCCTAAAGGTCAGCTGGAAACCTTCTCCCACCCCCAGTTATTGTGTATGTGTGTGTTCCTGTGTATGTACACCTGTGAGCACATACCTCTGTGCCTCAATGGGCTCTTCTTTGATTTTGGACCTCAGAACTGTTGAGATAGTAAGAATGTAAGTCCTGTGAAGGCAAGAATTCTTTTAAAAATTATTATTATTATTATTATTATTATTATTATTATTATTATTATTAGCAGCAGCAGCAACAGTAGTAGTAGTAGTAGTAGTAGTAGTAGTAGTAGTAGTAGCAATAGTAATGGTAGTAGCAATAGTAGTAGTAGTTGGAGGAGGATGAGGGTAAGGAAGAAGATTAAAAGAAGAAGGAGTAGAAAGAAGAGTAGGGGGAGGAGGAAGAATAGTAGTAGAATGACTAACATTTATGTAGCACTTTAAGGTTTCAAAGTGTTTTACAAATATGATCTCATTTTATCCTCACAACAATCCTGGGTGTTATTATTTTGCCCATTTTACAGATGAGAGACTGAAGCTGAAGTCATTTCTTTACAACCTGAAATCTATTTGTCTTTGGACAACTCTTCCTTCTTCTCATCTAAATTATTTCTCTTTGTACCTTCAGGATTTCATTCTTGAGAACTTCCCATCACCCTGGGGCTGACTTCCCTGGTAGAATTTGAGAGCTGTTATTCTCTATAGTGATGGCACCAAAGATAACCGGATCTCAAAGGAAAATCAGGGATGATTTGGAACCATTGGTTACTTTCTAGGAGTGGGAAGAGGGAGTAGCTATAGCCCATCAGATTTCCAGCTCTGGATTCCTGGCTTTGCAGGAATTTATATGGCCTGCTTTGTGAGAAGGGTGTCAGATGCCAGCAATGGTGCTACTCAGCTGAGATTACTAGTGCAGCTGGTGTTGATTAAACATCTCCTACACACACGGTGCTAAGGTAGGAGGCAGGGACATAAAAATCAAGCACATTGTTCCTGTCCTCTGAGAGTTTACAGTCTGGGAGTGGCAGGGGAGCATCATAGGCTCACAGATAACAGGACTGGAAATTAGGATTTGACAAGTGAATGGGAGCGGCATGCGTGAAGCTAAGTCAGATCAGAGAAGAGAATAGTTGCTTTCATCTAGAAGGGTCTGGGGAGACTTCACAGAGGAGGTGAGATCTGAGTTGATACCTGAAAGATGGAATCGTGTCAACTTGAAGAGATTATATGGGGGTGGGGGTGGGAAGGAGATATTGGTCATGGCACAAAGATGGACACAATGACAGGGTTGTCTTCCCTCCCCCCTAGACCCCCCACTCCCTGCAAAGTCTTATCTCTTCCAGATTTCCCTTCCTCTGTCCAAGGTTTGTAACATCGGCAATGGTGTTGACTCCTCACTCTCCCCCTCCCCACAGAGCCAATCAATTGCCAAATCTTATCATTTCTACCTTCACAACATGTCTCACATTTGATGTCTTCTCTCCATTTACACAACCAGCACCTTATTTCATGTCTTCATCACCTTGGGCATAGATTGATGGAACAGCTTCCTGTCTCAAGTTTCTTGACACTCCAGCCCATCCTGTACTATGCTATCAAAGAAATTTTCCTTAAGCACAGATCTGATCATATAACTTTCCTGTCCAATCAATTCAAGTGGCTTCTTATTGGCTCTAGAACAGAATATAAATTCTTTGGTTGAGCTTTCAAAGCCCTCACAAGCTGGTCACAATCTCTCTTTCCAGACTTATCATGACCCCTCTTTCCCTCTGCCATCCTAGAAAACCAGAGCTCTGTTCCTCACAAAGGACCCTCCATCTCTGTCTTTATGCCCTGGTATGGTCATCCTCTATCTCAGATGTCCTCCCTGCTTACCTTTGCCGTATTAGAGTTCCTTTGTTCCTTTGACACAACTCAAGTACCATCTTCTGCATAAAGCTTTTCCTGATCCCCCTAAGTGCTAGGGGCCTCCCTCCCAAACTGCATTCTATAGCATACTTTGTTGATATTTGTATTTATTCATTTTAGATTTATACTATATATATATATATGTGTATGTGTGTGTGTGTATATATATATATATACATATATGTGTATATATATACACATATATGTATATATATATATATATATATATATATATTTACACACACATATATACATATATATACACACACGCACACACACACACACACATATATATGTAGTTGTGGCCTCCCCCATTAGAGTTGAGGTTCTTTGTGAGTAATGTGTTGTTCCATTCTTTGTATGTGTATCTCTAGCACTGTAGTTCCTACCACATGGTGAGTGTTTAGTAAATTCTTGTTGATTAATTAACTGATTGGGAAATTTGGGGACTAGCAGACAATCTGGCTGGATTGTGGAAAGTACGAAATAAGCCAGGAAAGATAGATTGAAGCCAGTAAGTAAAGATCTTGGAATTCCAGGATAAAGCATTTGAGCTTTATTCTGTTGTAATACGGAGCCATTGAAGATTTGGGAGCAGGAAGTGATGCAGTCAGAACTCCACATTAGGTAGTTTTCTCTGGCAGTGCAGTATGAGTTGGGTTGCATCAGAAACATGGAAGGTAGAGAGACTATTGCAGCCCAAACTGGAGGGAGTTCTAATTAATTTCTAAATAACAATTTCTAATTAGACAGTATCAGCAAAGATTGAAAGGAGAGAAAGAATAGCTATTTCAGGGGTAGCACAGATTCAAAGATAGGAGGCATTAAGGGAGACCAAGGCAAAGGAGAAGAATCAATCTGTTTAAAGATCATCATAGCAATCTTGTATCTATGGAGACAACTTTTTAAGCTTATTTTAGGTTTTTCTTTTGTTTTTGGCTGAAATTATCAGGTTGTTTTCACATCCTGTAAGCAGCTTGAGACTGAGCCAAATAAAGGAATACAAAACGTTCTGGGAATAATTATCTTTACAGTTCAAATTCCGATATCAATTCTACTCGTGTTCCACCCACTCTCACATCTCCTTATTCACCTTTTCACTTTTGTTTTTATCAGTGAACAGAAAATTTTCTACATGGCTAAGACTCTGATGGTTTTTTTCCTTTCCAAGCAGTGTACCAATAGATCCTCTTTGCTGCCCTGTTTGAATTATGACTGTCATAAGATAATATGGTCAGCCAAGGGCAAGAAGTGTTTTAACCAGATGACATTTTTAGTTAGATGGAAATAAGATTAGATCAGTGGGCAAATGCCTCTGAAATCCCATCTGATAATCTCAGATGTCTTGACATCCTTTACAGGAAAGTTGAATTGTTGGGTTCTCTTCATTTCCTTAGAAATAAAGTTTTGCATTATTCCCAATAGCTCAGTTTCTCCTTTCCCACTTAAGATATGGAGCTTGATCCAAGAATTCTTCATCAGAGGGTGAATCATGTTTGGATCAGCTTTTCAAAGTTAACTTAAAAAGACATTTATATGTGTGGCTGTGAGCATTAAGAAGACCTACATCATTACTCTTTTGAGCAAACATGAAGATATCACTACCACTGGAGAATTAAAATTGCCTGACCCAATGGGCAGTGGAGATACATATGGTCAGTGAAGAGGCTTAAATGAATTACCAGTGGTGTTTGAGCATATGAAGTGACATAAAACCTATCACCAAGGATGTATTTAATTAGGAAAGGGATGTAGGGCTGTGATGTATTGAGAGCCTGACCCTGTGGGAATGCTCCCATTTATGTGGGACAATTGGAAGAAGATAAGAATGTAGGAAGAGTAGGGTGGTGTGATGCAATGAGAAGAGTGCCATATTTGTAGTCAGAAGATTTGGGTCGGAACTGCAGCTCTGCTCTGTTCTACCTGTTTGCTCTCAGGAGAGCCAATCTCCTCCCCCAGGCCTCAGTTTCCTAAGGGAGCTAGACCAGATGATCAAAGAAAAGTAGAATTTGAGAGCTGGGAGAGATCTCAGCAGGTATAACCCATCCATGAAAGGAATTCTCACTACAACTTACCCAACAAGCCTCTGACCTCCAAGGAAGTGTAATCCAGCACGTCTAGAGGAAGCCCTTTCCACCTCGTTAAGAGATTCTTCATGATGTCAAACCCAAATTTGCCTTTTTGTCAAGTCCATCTATTGCCCCTTGTTCTGCCCTCTGGGGCCAAGCACAAGTTTGATCCTTCTTCCATGTGATAGCCCTTCAGGTACACAAACACAGCTCTCATTTCCCCACCAAGTTTTCTCTAATCCATGGGAAACTTCTATCACTCTTTCAACAAGTGGTCATATGGCATGGGCTTGAGGCTCTTCCTGTTCTGGTTGCTCTTCTCTGATCCTGAAGATTCCTTCCAACTACAATGATTCTGTGGTTCTGGGTGGCCCTGAGCAAGTCACTGAACTTCCTTGGGCCTTGGATGTCCATCCGTAAAATGTCAATAGTAAAATGTATAGTTCTCGCCTTGCGAGGTAATGGCCAAACCAGCCTTTTGTCCACATCCCAGTGCCATAGAAATGGGGGTGGGGCAGACTCTGGTATAGGAAGAAGGGATAGAGAAGGAATGCACTTTAAATGCCTGAAGAAATGGATTTGTCTTTGGAAGAACTGGGGTCTGGTCTTGACTAACTGTGTGACCCTGGGCAAGACGCCTCTGCCCTGGTCTGCAGAACATCCTACAATGGCAGGCTTTGCCTCCGTGTCTTTGCCCAGATGTCCTCATGCCTGCAATGTTCTCCCTGCTAACCTCTTCCTCTTAGAATTCCTGGTATATTTCAACCATCACCTCAAGTGCCACGTTCTTCTTGAAGCTTTTCCAGCCTCCCCCCTTCTGCTGGTGCCTGCTCCCCATCTATGGTTGCATTTGTGTCTTTGTATCTCTGCCACCTAGCGCAGTCCCTGCCACATAGTAGGTACCTTGAAAATGCCTGGGGTTTGATTGATTGACTTTATCCAACCCAAACCTAAATAAGAATTTTCCCCAGAACTTCTAATAAGGACAACCTGCAATGAGGAGGAAGCCATCACTTCCCGAGTCCCTCCATTTCCCTTCTGAATGGTTCCAACTGTAAGGGAGGTGCTTTTCACCTTGACATTCATTCTAAACTTGTCTCTGGCTGCTTCTACCTATTGTTCCTGCTTCTGACCTCAAGGTCAAGTGGAAAAACTCAAATTCCCTTTTAAATGGCAGCCTTTCTAATACTTGAAGTCAGCTGTAATGTTCCTCTGAAATCTTTCAGTCTACAGCCTAAACTTTCCCCATCTCTCCAATTGATCCTCTGTTGTCATGAAACGACAACCCTTCACTATCTTGGCTGTCTTCCACCGGACACCCTCAGGCTGATCAGTGTGCTCCTTAAAATGTGCTGCTCAGGACTTCACATGGTACTTAAGAGGATGTTTGACCAGGGCAATGCCATTGAGATTATTACCTGCTTACTCTTACAAGTTATACCTCTCTATGTAGCCCTAACCCACCCATCGTAGCAGTTGCTGTAGATTCAGAAATACTTCCCAGATGACTGAGTAGTGGGACCATCAACAGTTCCCATCATCTACTACCAAGAGCATCCCTTCAGATCTCACAGGGCAACCTTCACAAAGAGAATTTCTCTCTGTACTTGGGTTCTACATACTAAAAGCCAACCACACATACAGAGTTGTTTGTCTTGGTTCATCATTGATTAATTTTAGGCACACCACCTGTTCCATAATTGGCAAATGTGTTTGGGCAGAAAGTTGGTCTGAGTTACAAATCAGTGTTGACATAGGCAGCAGATCTCTGTTGTGAGTCCAAGATCAGAGTCAAGATGGAATTCATCAACTTGGCCTTAAGTGCATTTAAAATCAACAGAGTTTGGCTTGGATACGGATCTGCTTGGATGTGCTTCAATATCCCCAAATCACTTTTTGTAGTGATACCACAAGGGATAGAGGAATCATAACAAAGATAACTCTCAGTTGTACAGAGTGTCCCCAAAGTTTTGGGATATGTAGAGGGCTTTAAGATTTATGAAGTGCTTTCTTCACTATATTTCTGTGAGGCAGGCAGTACAAATTTTATTGCACCCAGTTTATAGATGTGGAAAGAGAGATTTTTGAGAAGTTACCTTCTCATTCCTCCTGAACTGACTTCTCCTTTGGAATTTTAATACATAGCATTCTCACTACTCTTCCTCCGATCCTTTAGAATCTGCTCTCTCCAAATCTCCAAGTGCATGTCAGATTATGTGAGGATCCCTCATCATCTGTGATGTATTCTAAGATGAGGTAGTCCCTTCACTCCCAAGCTTCTATCTTTTCTATTACAGGAAGCTATTCACCCTTGCTAAGAATCCAATCCAGGATGGAATTCATCCTCCTGGGCTGCCTACACTCTTACCCTCTTTGTGCTGTGAATAGCCCTCTCCTTCTAGATACTGTCTTCTGGCAATGCTTTTCTGATCCCAACCCATAATGACTCTTTTTCTAATGTTTTAGCAGCAAGTGTCCAAAACCTGGGTTTCCTAATGCCAAGACCAGCATTCTTTTCTTTAGAGCTTTTGAGAGTATTCACACTGGTGAAGCATTTTCTTACCACTGTCCTGTTGTGCACAAGGACTATTGCTCGTATTTTGTAAATGAGGAAATGGAGGCTCAGAGAAGTCAATTCACCTACCCATCGTCACACCAATAGTAGATCCTTGAGCTAGAATTCAAATTTGTTTCTTCCTGACAAAAAGTCCACCATTGTATCCGCTACTCCAGGCTGCCTCTATTCGTAAGATGGCAGAATGCTCAAGGAAGTTACCTAGTGGTCATCTAGCCCAACCCCCTCACTTTATAGATGTAGAAACTGACGTCCAGAGAGGGCCAGTGATCTACCTGCCCAAGGTCACAGAGCAAGTAAGTGGATGCGTGAGATCTAGAATCCAGCTTTCCTCACTCCTGTCAAATGTCTTGGCCATCCAGCACATTGCTGTCCCTAATCCCAGAAGAGGAATCTAAAAATAGTTCCTGAAGGAAAGAATTCCCTTATGTTGGTTTGTTTCCTTGTCATTTGACTTTCCCCCCCTAAAAATAAATGATGATGATAAATGATAAGTTTCTGCTGCCTGAGGATTCTAATCATGTGGTATTCAGTTGACTGAAGTTTCACTACTTTGAAGCATGGTTTTAAAGAGATGAAATACATGGTTGCCATTTGGAAAGATAAGTAGAGATTTTTGTATCTAAAGGTTCTAAAACAATTTTCAATAATTTTTAAAATAGGGGCTTAATCACAGTGGAAATAAGATAAATGCCAACCACTTGTGCTTATCACTGCCAGATTAACTTTCAAAAATTCACTCCCCCACTCACAGGTCTATCATAGCTCCCTTTTGTCCATTACATCAAGTTTAAACTCCTCTGTCTGGCCTTCAAGGCTCTCTACAATTGTAGACTATTCTTATCTACCCACCCTTCCTTTGCATTACTTCAGAATGTGTGTCTCATTGTGCTGTACACATGCCACCAGATTTCTCATCTCCATGTTTTTGTTCATACTGTACTCCAGGCCTGAAGTGGCCTTCCCTTTCTCTGCATTTCTCCAACATCCTTCCCCTGAGGCTTTCCCAGGCTGTCCCAGTCTATGCCATCTTTTCTTGGGCTGTCTCTAGCCAGAGCTATGCCTGGTGCCTAACTGATTTTTACTGTGTCTTGGTGACCGATGTGGTTAGTAGGGATCTTCCTATCCTCCACCCCCCCCCTTCCCCTCATCCCACCACTTCCTCCCACATCACAGTTTAAAAATGATAGAACTGAGGCAAAGACAGGCTAAGTAACTTGCCTCATGTAAAAATTGAGGGTATCACCAGATATTCCATCATTCACACCCAATTTGGTATCAAACCATTCTTCCACATTGGAATTGTGTTCTTCAACTTCAAATGCCTGAGGCATTAGATATTCATCTTTGCCTTTTTAATATCACATGGGTGCACTTTGCTGAAAAGGACTGTCAAACACAGACGTCTTTTCATGGCCTCATTTTGATTCTCTCTGAAGGTAGTCACTGGCCCAGCTCGGCTTTTCTTCTCCTGTCTGGCTGTATTATGAGGCCCACTCCCCACTGGCCTTTCACTTTTTCAGACAGCCTGACCGGGAATCTTTCTGGCAAGGAAGTTGGATATGGGTCAGCTTCCCAGAACGACAGTCTTAGTTGGCCAGCCTGTCATTGATTTGGGGAAGGTCTCCCTAGCTTTAGGAAGGAAGGCATTTTTCAAAATGTAGAAACAACAGGAGAGAGGGCAGGATTCCAAAGCAATGGAAAGATGATTTGGGCCCAGTTTACATTTCAGCACCTGGCTGATACACAAGCTGACATCAGTCTCCTAGTCTTCAGTGACCTGAAGCTCTGCATGCCTTCTGAAGGAAGGAAATGCTCAGCCCATTGGATCCAGAATAGGTTGGCCTTGAAATGACATTGAAGTGGAGTAAACAACAGAGAGTTTGTGAAAAAGGGGAAGTTGATGGGATGGAGAGGCTGAACATCATTCTTGTATATCCTGCAAATGACCAACGTGAAAATACAGCCAATGGTAGGAATAGACTTAGCAAATTTTGGAGCCAGAAAGGACCTTACTAGTCATTTACTGTAACCCTATCATGAATAAGTTTATATATGTATAGACAGATATATGTATATGTGCAAACATGTATGTATACATAGACAGATTGTACAAATATCCATATATATATATATATATATATATATATATATATATATATATATATATATAAACACATTTATGGAAGGCAGACCTGCATGCATATACACATATATTGCATACATACATGTGTATAAGTTGCACATATCTATACAGATATGTATAGATATCAGCCTGTGTGTATATAGATAGATCCATACATATATTATGCATAGACATATTAGTCTATATATGCATATATGTTCATAAATTCCTCCCCTCCCTTGTCAACAAAGAATTAAAGTAGAAAAGGCAAAGCAAAATCAATTGTGCAAAGCTAACCAGCATACCACATGTTCCCTACTCAAAATTCTCCGGCTCTGGGAAGAAAGAAGGGAGGTACATCTTCTCAACACTTTTCCAGGGCCAAGCTTCTTGTTTAACATCCTTATCAACCCATTAATCAATCAATCAATCAAAAAAAGCTTTATTAAAGGCTTACAAATGTATGCATATATGTATGTATGTATAGATTTAGATATAGAAATAAATATCTATGTAAGATATCTATGTATGTGTAACCTCTGTCCCAAAGCCCATTGGCAAAGCACTCTCTCCTTACTGGAGGAGGTAAATGCCCTGTCCTGTGGGAGGTGTGGGGTGGAGTTGGTGAGAATGAAATCGCCCTAGCCTTCTTCAGTCTTTCTTGAGTTCTCTTTAAGCGTTGAGTCCCTTTGGGCACTTATGATTTCCAGATTCAAGATGGAGGATGGAAGCAGCTAACCCTTCTTCAGGTTGCTAAAGAAAAGGCTGGAGAGACGTGAGAGAAGCCAGCGATCTCCACTGAGGCCCTACTCTCAGCTCGCTGCTGAGTAGAGACTTTGGGGGCACTATAGTAACAAGTAGAGACTTGTGACTGTAGAGGATTTTCCTCTGGGTGGGATCTAGCACTCTCTCTCCCAGTTGGGCTGAATTATCTCACTCCTGATGGGAGTGTTCCTTTGCTCTATTGTCTAGCTTGTATTCTCCTATTTACAGCTTCCCTGATTTCTGTTTTGCTACCAATTTGGATAAATGAGTTTTCTTTGAAAAATGTTATATGTGAATTCATCATGAAACTAGAACCCAGTGCTTGGATATAAAGCCTGGGGGTCCTGCTTCCCCCAATAATGACACAGTGACTCAAAGTTAGATACCTGATCCTAGCTCCTAGACTAACAGTATTTGAGGGAGCAGATAGCCCCCACCAATGGGCCTTGGGACAGGGGTTACACATGCATGGCTACTTACACAGATAACCTGTATAACAGATTGTGTTCCAGATGAGAAAATGGAAGTACAGAGTGGTTGAGTAATGCATCCAGGTTACACTATTAGTTAGATGAGGAGGCAGTAGGATAGATTATGAGAACTGATTGTTACAGCTCTACTTTTGAGGCTGGTAAGTGGTTCAGTGAATAGAGCCCTGTGCTTGGAGTCAGGAAACTCTAAATTCAAATCTGGCCTCAGATACTCGCTAGCTGTGTGACCCTGGGCAAGTCATTTAACTTTTGTTTGCCTCAGTTTCCTCAACGGTAAAAAGGGGGTATGGTAGCGGTGCCTACCCCCCAGGGTTATTGTGAGGATCAAACAGATAGTATTTGTGAAGTGCTTAGGACAATGCCATAGCATAGGATGTAGCAGGCCTTATCTAAATGCCTATTCCCTTCCCTACCCTACCCTTGAAGTCATAATCTAAAATGTTACTGTTCTTGAGAAATAGGAGACTTCATATTACTATGGATTTTAATTAAAAAATTTAAAAAAAAACCTTAAAGATTGCCAGTCAGCTTACATTGGGTGCTGGGGAATGTTCAGTCCTAAGCGGGTAGAGAAAAGACAGCTGCTGACGTTCTGCCCTCCAATCAAACCTCTCCTCCACCCTGGGGGGTTCGGATCTTCAGCATGCTGCCGTAACCTCTAGGTGTCTAAGTCCAGACGTGGGGGCAGTGCATTGCTCTACTGTTGCTGTGACAGCCGGAAGCATGTGAGGAGCATGTGTCTGAGGCTGGCTTCGCCCCAGTTAGGATGATTTGCCTATGGTTTATCAAAGGTGTCTCTGTTTGGACTGATTATCTGACTTGGACCTCCCCCACTGTCTGGACTTCAGGTTTCTGTGCATTTCCTAGATCTGAGGTAGCCCCTAGCCTTCGCCACAGCTTAGAGTTTAGTCTTCCCAGCCCTCCACTCCCCCCATGACCTGGGGTGATGGGACAAGTAACTGCCTGTCTCACAGCCAGTGGTGATAACCTACAGCTCCTAATGTCTACTCTTGTTTACAGTGACCAGAAGGAAATTTCATGGTCATCCCCCTACCCTTTGAGCCATTCCTAGAGCCCAATAGTCATGTCAGGAGCAGGGTAACTTGGCCCAGAGTGCTCTGCTCACATGTGGAAAACATGAACTTTCCCCGAGTCCTTCCACAGGTTAGGAAGTGAAACTGATACAAACAACAAGATTCAGAAGGCAACTTAGTGATCATCTACCCCACCCTCCTAATGTTATAGAGAAGGACACTAAAGTCAACAGGGGTTGGGTCTAGCCAAGGACCCCTAAGGAGCAGAGATGGGATTGGCACCCAGGTCCTCCTGCACCAGATGCAATGGTCTTTCCGTCACACCCTATGGCATCTATAACACAGTGGCGCCACGTCCTAACTTCCTAACGTGGTTATACCCTCATGACATCCTTCAAGGATAATTGGGGTTATACTTGTTCATGATGATGAAAAATGTCTATGTGATTTTTTTGGTCATTCCGTTTTAATAAACAATTTTGGAGCTTGTCTAATACTTCTGAGGCTTTCTGGTTTTCCATAAATCATATACATCTGGCACCAAAACCCAGCCAGTTTCCAGGGTTGGAGGCCTTCATGTTTGCCAGACATATGGGAGTTGGAAACTCGAAGAGGGCATTTGGGGTTACATTTTGTGTTATGTTTGCTAAAAAGACAGGAGTTTGAGATTGGGTTGCATGTCGAATTCTGGCTTATGAATTATAATGTGTTATAAACTGCATGCTTACCCCATCTCTTTTTGAGAAAAATAACAGAGATCACAGAACAATAGAATCCAAGAGGCCCAAGGGATGTCCAAGACCGGTTAGCATTCCCTCTCCATCACCCCCAGGAAGTGTTTGTCCAGCCTCCTCCTAAAGATCTGAAGTGAGGGAATGCCCTGCCCCCCCGCTCCTGGAGGCTGCCTGTCCCCCTTTCAGACAGCTCTCATTATTAGAAAGCCTTTTCCTGGCACCAAGATGAAATTGATTGCTTTGTCATTTCTACCCACTTTTCCTTCTAGCGTCTATAACCAAGCTAAGCAGATCTGGTCACTCATTCACACGGCAGTATTTCAAGGACTTCTGATCAGAGGATTTGAGATGTGAAGCTGGAGGGGCTTCTGAAGCC
Organism: Phascolarctos cinereus; assembly: GCF_003287225.1. Lineage (NCBI taxonomy): Eukaryota > Metazoa > Chordata > Mammalia > Diprotodontia > Phascolarctidae > Phascolarctos > Phascolarctos cinereus. Next base: position 9,554,338 of record NW_027555514.1, on the reverse strand, counting down.
ACTCAGGCCAAAGTCAACATCAAGGCAGCATCTTCAGAGAGGTCATGGCTCAGGACGAGCCCGTAAGAATGTTCACACCAGGGGTTCACAGTGCAGTGCTCAAGAAAGGAATTCAATGGCAAACTAATTAATTGTGACTCAGGAAAGATTGTAACTTTAAAAAAGGTCTCTCTTCAAAATAAATGCAATAAAAACTCTCACATTCCTGTGTCAACCTTGAGGAAGAAAATTGTTTGACCAAATATACTTGGGGAGCGACATGATCAAGATATTAAAATTAATAGAGTCACAAAGTCAGTGTGCCATAACAGATAGAGGGTCAACCTTTTAGTCAGAAAGGCAGACATATATTGAAGACCTATGTCTAACAAATACCAGCTGGGTAACAACCGTGGGCAGGTTAGCTGAAACTTTCGGTGCCATAGGCAAATATGGAAGGCTAAAAATTACCCATAAATTGAAGTTCTGTCTTGAAAGAGAGTGTTTCCATACTGGGAGTGACCCACCCTGATAAAACCCAGAATCTCAGATTTAAAGGTGTCTCAGGAGACATCTAATCCAGTCCATATGGGAATGAGAATCCTCTTTCCAACATGCCCAACAAACGGTCATTCAATTTTTGCTTGAAGAAACCTGGGTGGTACCACAGCAGAGAGAATGCTAGGCCTGGAGTCAGGAAGACCTGAGTTCAAATCTAGCTACATAACCTAAAGTAAGCAATTTAACTGCTTTTTGCCTCAGTTTCATCATCTGTCAAATGAAGAAAATCATAGCACCTACTTCACAGAATTGTCGTGGGGATCAAAGGAGTTAATATTTATAAAGTGATCTGAAAATCTTGAAGTATTACATTCATGCTAGCTATTATTACTAGCAACTGTCAATAATGCTCTAAAATAAAAAAAAAAACTTTGTGTATCTGCCAAAATCTGTTGCCAATATTATTGAATAAAAATTTTAAGAACAAACAGAAAAATGTCTGCTCATAGGTTTTATTTACTGCTTCCTGGAATAGTACAAACAATAGTAAGTAAATTAAAAATTATATTATCTGAAATGAGAAGAAGCATTGCGTTGCAGAGAGAGCTCCAGGCTTGGAGGAGGAAAAACCTGAGTTCAAATCCTGCCACCAATATTTCCTGGCTGTGTGTTCGGAGGTAAGCCACTGAAAGTTAGCTTCACACAGCTCTAAGTCTCTGAATCATAGGTAGCCTGCCATCTGTATTGTTGATAGAAAAAGCACCCTCCACGACAACTCACAGGTGCTTCATGTATTTCCTCATGATCTAAAATAGGACCTTCCACATTTTGCCTTCCATTTCATCATGATTGATAGCAACCTGTTTCTGGCTGGTCTTGATTTAAATCCCATCAGCTTAGAGAAAAAGGATTCCTCGGGACAATGGGCTTGTGTGCCATACAAACTAAACCATTGCTCCAAACACAGGCAAAGGGTTCCATTTTGATAAAAAAAAAAAAAAGAGCAGTGACTCACATGGTGTATCACTTAAGAGATTCTGTCTGGACAACATAAATGTGTTTGGAAAGCATTGTCTTTGAGGGTCCAAGGGATGTGGAAAGGAAAGATATCGCTCTTAGCCACACTGACAGGGAAAAAAAACAAACCCCAAATGACAAAAAAAGAACAAACAGAAAAAAAATTGGGGGGGGGAATGGTTACATTATTGCCTTATTCTTCTTATTAAAGTAGGCCTGGTTTTTGTTGGCCTATGACCTCTTCCTGAACCAAGTTCTGAGCATTCAGTGATGGCTCTTTGAAAGTTTGTTTGTTAACTCTCATTCTGAACTGACTGTAAGCACACTCATCCCAAAGGCCTCTGGGTACATAGACAAAATAAACCACACGGTCCTAGAAGATGCTTTCACCAAGCACCCTGTCTTCCCACCCAGTGAGATTCTCCCCGCCAATCAAAGCAAGAACATGGCAGGACATTGTACTCCAGGTAACAACCTCAGACTTTGTCACTTCAGGGAAATAAAGGGACTTTCCAAGATCTAGAGCCTTCTTTGGAAGGTTGCCCGCCTCTGTCTGAATTCTAGGATAATGTGGCAGCCTCACTCCAATCATCTCCCAACAGTTACTGAATGCACAGTTACTGCTCTCTGGCTCAGACAATCTCTTTCCCATAGTGAGTCTATTGACCCTTGTATTTCTCAGTGGTGGTACTTAAATTGCTTTTCCCCCCACTTAAAAACTGATTTTCTTTTCTTCAGTCATAGTCCAAAGCTATTTCCAGAGAATTTCCTTGGAAAACCACTCCCTCACTAGAATGTCTATTCTATTATTCCTTACTTTCCCTCAGATTTCGGTGGCCTGGCCTTAAACTATAGCACTCTAACCAAAATGGAACTCCTTCAGACAGGGATATCAGGTATTTAGGTTGACCTCAGCTCTGTATCCCAGTGGACCCTTTCAGGATTCTCTACCAGACCATGAAATAGATTGGAAGGTTCCCCTTACTTGTTTGAGTGGACAACACTTGGAGAGGCCAGAAATTCAACACAGTTTAAAATATGTTGGTAGTTCTGATATGGTAAACTCAATTTGGGAAGTTATTTTAGACTCTGAGATCCTTTCCACCTCTAGATTCCACACACACACACACACACACACACACACACACAGCAGAAAGAAGACAAGGAAATATGGACAAGCAGGATAGCTTTGAAAGTTTCATTTTGAATTTATTATGTACTTAAAAGGGAAAGCAAGCTATTCATGACAGATTCCTTGTTTCACATTTTTATTTTCTACTCTATGTGGAAATATTCATTTTGTTTGTTTAGTGTTGAGTCCCGAATAAAACAAATAAAAAAATCCTAAACATAGAAGCTATTTCTCTTAGGCAAGTCTCCCCGGGTCTGTGTCACTCTGCTGACCCCACTCCATGACCAAAAGCAGAGAGTACAACAGCAGGTTGTGGAACAGTCTTAACTACAACAAGGTCAAGATGTCTATCTTGTGTTTCTTTGGTATTTCCCACAGCCCTTGAAAGACTAGAGGCAAATCAAAAAATAGGCAATGCATGGTTGGTACCTAGGAGCATAAGAATTCTTATAATTTGGGTTTCCTTCCCTCCTTCTCTTCTCTTTTCTTTCTTTCTTTCTTTCTTTCTTTCTTTCTTTCTTTCTTTCTTTCTTTCTTTCCTTCCTTCCTTCTTTCCTTCCTTCCTTATTAAACCCTTCTTTCAAGATGTTTATGCTCTGATAGGGGAGACAAGGCAGGCAATAGAATACCCAACACCTCTGTTCGGTAATATTTTGTGGCTCCCGATGTTGCTGCTGTGAGTCTACCTTCCAGTGGCCTGATTCCTGATCCCACCATTCCTGCTGATATAGTTCAGTTCTTGTCCATGCCCTTTCCCCCCATAAATTCTTTATAAAAGGTCTATTTAACATGCTGAAGGCCTTTCTTCAGTGCATAGGTTCTCAACCTGGAGTCTATCAACTTATTTAAAAGAAAAAATATTTTGACAACTATTTCAATGTTTTTCTCATTTTATGTATTGTTTTATTCATTTAAAAATAAAATTCTGAGAAAGGGTCCATAAGCTTCACCAGACAGACCAAAGGGATCTATAGAACCAAAGGCTAAGACCCCCTGCCCTATTTAATTTAGCATTGTGAGGGGGCAGCGCGGTGCTTGGACTCCCCATGTGCCATCCCTCACTATCGCTCCATCGTGGCTCCACGTACCTTTCAAATCATATATCTCTTTGATGCTTTCTTATAGGCCACTTCTTCATTGTTTAATACGCACACACACACACACACACACACACACACAGCAGAAAGAAGACAAGGAAATATGGACAAGCAGGATAGCTTTGAAAGTTTCATTTTGAATTTATTATGTACTTAAAAGGGAAAGCAAGCTATTCATGACAGATTCCTTGTTTCACATTTTTATTTTCTACTCTATGTGGAAATATTCATTTTGTTTGTTTAGTGTTGAGTCCCGAATAAAACAAATAAAAAAATCCTAAACATAGAAGCTATTTCTCTTAGGCAAGTCTCCCCGGGTCTGTGTCACTCTGCTGACCCCACTCCATGACCAAAAGCAGAGAGTACAACAGCAGGTTGTGGAACAGTCTTACTACAACAAGGTCAAGATGTCTGTCTTGTGTTTCTTTGGTATTTCCCACAGCCCTGCAGACAAGGAAAGCCCTCAGTGCATCCTTGTTATTGTCTGCAGACTGTCTAGATCAAAGAATGAGTGGGACTGAAATGAGGATGCTTCCTGGACGAGGCGGATCTTGACCTTCACTCCTTCCCACCAGGATCTGGCAACCTTCCCCAATGTGGTGCCAAGCAGCAAAGGTGCTGGCAGTGGCTTGGCAATGGATGCTTGGCATAAAGGGCTAGAGACTCATTCCCATGTTCACAAGTATCTCCTCTGCCTCACCTACCAATTAGAGATTCATCAGGGTTGATTATCTGCTTCTCCAACAATGCAAATATCCCTGAGACAGCAAATCCATGCCCCTCCTTCCTCAAACCTAATACAAAAGATATATGCAATAATCTAACAGGGCAGGGTCCTAATGATTGGGAATCAGCAAGGGTTTCTGGTAGGAAGTGGGAGATGAGGCAGCCATGAGGTTATCTAGGGGCTCTGTGAGGTGGGATGGGGTTAGTGTTAGAGTTGGCAGTCAAGGCACGGCACACAGCCTGAGACAGAGATGAGAGAGATGGGATATTAGGTCCCAGCAAGAGCAGTCAAGTAAGAACCTGTGTGTGAGAGCCCTAGACAGGAGGACTGAACACAGTTTGTGAAGAGTTTCAAATGCCAGAGAAGTTTGTATTGCATCCTCGAGAAAACAGAAAGCCAGTTAGGTTTCTTCAGCAGGGCCATTTCTGATCTGATCTGTGCTTTAGATATATTCATTTGGCAGCTGTGCCTGTGGAGGAATGGAGAACAGTGACAGGAGGTGATTGCAGTAATGCAAGCAAGAGGTGATGGGAGAGAAGGGAGCAGATGAAAGAGATGCTATGGAGATAGGAATGGTCAGACTGGCGCTTTACTGGATACGCCTTAATGCACTGTTGACTTGAAATGCCGTGGGCAGCACCATGACCCCTGTGGCCCATCTGGTGATGATTTAGCCAGGCTGGTATTCAGACTGTAGTGCCCATCTCTAAGCCTGTAAGCAGAGGCCTGCCTGCTTATCAAGATGGGTCTTATGACCTGAAAAATGTTCTCCCAGAGAATGTTTTTCTACCCAGCCTTCCAGAGAGCAGGACAGCCACCCAGAATTGGAAGAGAAATGATGCCCCAGCATTCAGGGTCCTTGTTTTTTGACTGTTAACAAGGGATACTTTGATCACCTAACACGAATCTTTGTCTCCAGCCAAGAGCACCTGCCAAAAACAATTAGGGAAGAATCTGTGATTTGTCAGCACTTTCAGAGAAAACCTCAAGGCCAACTGTGAGGGTGTGGCCTCCCCCACCCCAACCCCAATGACCTCCCACACTTCCATGCTGGCTCTCAGTTAGGTAATCTCTACCACTGCTTTACTCCAGCAAAGTCACTTCCCTAAAGGCTCTCCTATTAGACCCTTACCCAGTTACCCTGTTCTGGCAAAGTGAGGCAGCGATCTAGCAGTTTGTACTCTGTGTCTCCAGAGAAGAAAGCTTTTTCTCAGCTGTGAACATCTGTTTAATGTGAGTGTTATTGTTTCTCACTAGGCCCACCAGCACTGACAGTGTAAATAAGACATTAATGTGGATGTGACAGACTCAGGACAACTTGGGATGCAGGGTCACATTCTAGGCAGACAGGGACTGAAATAGTCTTGGAAGACAACTGAATACCCCCTGACAGAGCATGCAGTAGGTAAAAGGGATCTGCAAATGGTCATGAATTTAACCTCTCAAAATCTCTCAGTTCAATGATTTCTGAAAGAACTCATGTCTGCTACTCAAATGAGAAGATCATTTATTTGTAAAGTTTCAGATTGGGATCCTGTGGTTTGCCAATGAAAAGAATAGATGTGGAATGTTGAACAGCTCGCCATCCTGATGCACCCCTGAGAATGCGCATGTGCACACACACACGCGCGCACACACACCTCCTTTGCAAGAAGACCGATGCTGCCAAATGTTTCTTAAAAAAAAAAACACATCCCACTAACTTAGAATTGTGAGGACTCCAGGGTGGGATCCATAACCTTAGAGCAAGGTCAATCTCTCCCCCCACCCCTTATCTTGCCTAAATAGAGGAGGACTGAGGAGGAAGGAAAGCAGATTGTTTATTTCCATTGTGCCTGGAAAAGAATTAGAATCCAGGATTGTAAATACCAAGGGAACTGACGTCCTTGGAGGTATGACTACAGAGAAGAAGAGGCTGAAACAGCCAAAAAGAAAATGCCGTGGTCAGGTGCCTGATGGCAAACAAGGCGAGGATTAGAAATGGCCACGTGAGAGAAAAGAAGTCCCGTCTCCCTGTCCCAGACACTGAGGCGGAAGTCGCTTTCATGCACTCTGAGGGTCAGCGCCGACAGAACTGACGGAGCATGGGTTCTCGGAACATCCACCCTTTTAAATGCATGCTATCTGGCAGGCTTAATAGTGACCCGACTTTCATTTCCCGGGGCCCAGGAGGCCCCTCTTCCGTTACAAACAATCCACGAGTTCCTATCATCTCCCTTTGGAGCAGCGGGTGTGTGGACGCTCCGGCCCTGTTTCTCATAGGAGCTGGATGACAGAGGATGCCTGCCCCAGGCCTCGTGGACCTGCCTCTTCTTCTTCCCCCCTACACCCCCTCAGCCACATCAGCTCAGATACAAGGCTTACTTTACTAAGAGCAAGTTTCAATTAAAGAGTAACAGACCATTAAGTAGATTTTAATGACTCACTGCCGGACTAGGGGATTCCCACCCCTGGTGCCACAGGTGGGAACCTCTGAAGGTAAGATTGAAGGGACGGACTTCAGGGAGGGGAGAAAAGTCTTTAGAAGACAAATTAGAACTTTGCCAAGGGTCAGCTTTGCTTCAACTGGGTAGGAATAAATGGAAACAGATCCTTGGGGTATTTTTTTAACCTCATGTGCAAATAGGCATTTTTCCTTTTGGCAGTTTATAGTGTTTGAGATGTTTGCTACTGTAGTTGAAATTTCCTCTATAATTTTATCTAAAGGGATTCATTTCTCAAGAATGGCTTCATCAGGTTATTGTGTTAGGATATGTCTTCCTAATGGTCCTTGTGCCCACATCCCTCTAAGCCCTGTAGCTATAACTATTCTTTCTCCTCACTCCTGTACACAGACTCTATTTTCAACCAGTCCTATCTATAAGAACAAATTCTATAGAGATAAGCAATCTGACATCCAAAGATCCTAAATCAGCTTGAGGTGCTTCTTTGAACCCGATGATATCCAGTCTTCCAGGCTTTGGGGTCCTACCCTTGAGCTGGAGCTGGGACTCTGATGCTGTGACCTCTGTGTCTTCTGTGTCTGACTCCTGGCCTCAATCACACCGATTTCATGCAGTTAGATTTCTGACAGTTATTGCCATCTCTGATGATTCTGTCACTCTTGGCTATTTTCAGGGTGCAGGGGACCGTAATGAAGTCAGCAGGTGTTCCGACCTCTGGCTGGAACCCCAATCCAATGTTTTCCATTACAAAATGAACCACTTGGATACAGCCAGTCATCAGTTTGGTTTCATTTTTGGTTTTGTTGGTGACAGCAGAGTAGCAGTGTGATCCAGGTACTAGATTGAATATAGCCTTGTCCTCCTCCCCCACTTCACCAGCACCAAGCAGGTCCCCAGGAAGTGCCGATCTTAGAGTCCTTTTACCCTTCTTCTATCTTCTGGTCATAGAGTGTCAGCGTAGTAACCTAGACCATTGAAGGGAATGTTGTGGCTTCTCCTTGGTCCTAAACGCAGGTATTGGAGAGGATGCTGGGGCTATTTTAAAGACAGAACATGAGCTTCCAAGAGTTCAGACACAGTAGGTGAAAACATAACATGTTGTTCCTTTGAGCCGACGTCATTTATAACCAGCTAACCCTGTTCCTCATCTCCGGTCTATATGAAACCTCCAGGTCCCCAGCTCAGACAGTTGCCAGTTGTCTTCTCTGTCCCAGGCTAACTACATCCTCTTCAAGCCTCACTTCATCTTTTCTGAGACTTTCCCTAGGGCCTCCTAAAACTCACAATTGTCTGAGGGCCAGCATTCCCAAAGAGTACATGGAATCTATTCCCTATGATCTCCTATACCACCCCAAACCGAACTGGCACTCTGAACCTTGGGTAAAGGAATGACCTCTACCACCAACCTCTACAGCCTCAGGACATTAGAATTCACCCGTCCTCTCCCCATCAATCTAACCTCTTGGTCTTCAATCCAGTTTCTGGACACCTGTCCCTACTTGTCCATACTCATGGCTGTGTATCTATGATTAGTTCTTCAGTTTCCAGTGACCCTTTGGCCTCCTATTTCTGACCTTCTTCAGGCAGAAGCAGTTTTCCATTACCCCAGCTCTGTACATGAATCAATCAATCACCAAGTATTTCTTAAACACCTGCTGTAGCAAGTGCCAAGCATTTGAATAGGCATGTGAGAGCACTTACCTATTTCTAGCCCAAATATCTGCAACCCAGAAACCTCAGCTTCACATTTTTTCTTTTTTTTTAATTTTAATTTTTTGCTTTTTCTTCTTGAAGTTTTGTGTCCTTAAATCAGACTTGTACAGGAGAGATGAAAGAAACATTCAGATAATAATAACGAGAACTACTATTGGCTTGAACTGACAACATGTCATTTTCTTGTCTTTGATCACCACTGTACAAGGAGTTGTAGTTTCTGCCATTATTTGCAGTGGTTTTCCAGGTGAAAAGTCCAAGCTTCTTCATTAACTATGTGGATACTTTCAGATGTTTAAATCAAAGCTCCCAGGTCAGCTGCCACTGGTCCAATCACAACTCCTTGTAGGGAAAACCTGTCTATATGAGAAAAGAGGGAACACATGAAGCCCAGCTCAGTGAAGGATGTAAACAGTTGCTTTAATGAACCCCCAGCCACAGAATCTTAGAGATAAAAAAAAAATCTATTTCACAAGAAGAAGATTAACAAAGTGTGGCTAGATGGGAGTTTGTCGGTAAAAGATCTGGGATTTTATCGGCCTCTAAGATAAATATGAGTTAATGGTGTGTCTCGGAAGCCAAGAAAGCTAACACAGACTTAGACTACAATAAAAAAGGTACGCTCTCCTGAAAGGCGGACGCCATTGCCTTGTGGTAATCTCCCTTGCTCAGAACATGTAATAATAATAATAATAGCTAACATTTATATAGCTCTTGCTGTGCGCCAGACACGGTACTAAGTATGTTACAAAATATCTCATTGAATCCTCCCAACAACTCTGGGAGTTAGGTACAATTATTATTATTCCCATTTTCCAAATGAGGAACTGAGGTAGATAGAAATTAAGTGACTCTCCCAGGGTCACATAGCTAGTATCGTCTGACATGGACCAGTGCTCTGTGCACTATGGCACCCCTAGCTGCCCACATTTGGATTATTGCATTTAATTTGGGGTGCCACAACTTGAGAAGCATGTTAACAAACTGGAGGACACTCAGACAGGGGGAGCCAAGCTGGTTTAGCCTGGAGGAGAGACATTTGGCCTGGAGGGTGGGGAGGCATCAGGATGGCTATTTTCAAATATGTGTGTAAAGGTTCTCACGTGAAAGGTGAGCTAGACTTTTGTTTAACTTCGGTGGACGGAATGAGACCAAGGAATGGGTAGAAGCTACAGAGAACCCACTTTGGCCTCAACGGAAGAATGCACACCCTAAGAATGGGAGATATCTGAAAGTAGAATGAGCTGCCTTAGGAAGTGCTGGCATCTTCCCCAATCAGGGACTTCCAGCCCAGCCTAGATGACAATCTGTGGAGTATTTGTTCATCTGCTGCGGCATAGAGATATATTATTGAAGAAGATGTACACATCAATGAGGTTGTTATTCAGTTATTTCAGTCATGTCTGACTCTTCATGACGCCATTTGGGGTTTTCTTGATTAAGATACTGGAGTGCTTTGACATTTCCTTCTCCAGCTCATTTTACAGATGAGGAAACTGAGGCAAACAGGATTAAGTGACTTGTCCAGGTCACACAGCTACTAAGTGTCTGAGGCCAGATTTGAACTGAGGAAGAGGAGTCTTCCTGATTCCAGGCATTGTGCTTTATCCACTGTGCCACCTAGCTGCTTAATGAGGTCATAGATGTTTAAAAATATTCAACCATTTTTCAGAAACACTGAAATGAGTGATTCGCATTTGCAAGGAAAATCCTTTTCCAACACAGTAACAAAAATTCATATTTATTTATTGACTTAATATTTGCAAAGCACTTTCCAGATATAATTGGGGGTTTTGATGCAGGTTACAGATCCTACCAGTAGGCTTGACTGAGGCAACCTTTCCACACAGGATACAAGGCAGTCTGCTTGTTGGAGAATCATGATGATGCAGAAAGGAAATGTGTTGGAGACACTTTGGAGCATATGTGAACATTCTGTAACTGGTTCTAGATAGCTAACCACATGGTGGAAGAGAGAAAGATTGAAGGCAGAGGCAAAGTTCATCTGTGACTTCTGTGCTTCATTCACCTAGGAGAACTTGGTGATGTGCTGATACCATCTAGTGATATATCATCTGGTAAAGGGGAAGGCCTTAAGACCCCCTGAGGCCATATTGCCTCGAGGAGCAGGCCATGGTCTTTGGTCTTTTCATTTTTCTTTTCCATTCTAGGTGAAGGAAGTGGAGTCTTCAACCAGAAGCTGCAGGAATCCAGGAGTCAGAATCCAGACTAGGTTTGTAATCAGTGTGACATCAATGCCACAAAGAGGAAGGCGTCATCTTTGGCACCCCTGCCTAAGTGAAAGACTCACACGAGCAGTTATTCTGCCTGGATATGAACTTGGTGGTGCTAAGTAAAAACTGAGCTAAGTGTTGAGCCTACTCACAAGGAGACAGAGGTGGTATAGACGGGTAGGTGCCTTCAATTTACGAGGGGAAATATTGGTACTTTGCTCTTACTATATCTTTGAAGCAAATATCCCTTTGTAAAGGCTAATCGATGCTAAGTGCATGGACCTAGGGCACTACTCATAGGCCCTTAGCAAAGGGGAGAACACAATCAGTAGGACTTATGTTGATGCCAATATAGAGGAAGGACACCCTGATCTCTTAGAGAATCCCCTCTGCTCCTAAAGGCTGATGGAGAAAGTGGGCTCTTGGAGAGAGGGTCATAGCACACGTGTGATATGTATGTTATCTTGTTGGAGTCTCAAAAGAATCTTGTGAAGTAGGTAATGCAGGTATGATTCTCTCTCTTTTATGGATGGGGAAACTGAGGCTTAGAACTTCAGAGACAAGATTGAGATAGAACCCAAACCCACGTCTTCTGCAGTCCAATTTCGGAATCTGCCCATGATACCACTCTGCCTTTCTGCCATGGAAAGTAGAACTCCTGGTGTGCCTTCTTTTTATCTTTTAGCAGTCACTACTCCCTGCCCAAACCTGTATGGATAGATCTCAAATAGCCAGTGTATTGATTAAAATGCCTCATTAGGCCTAAGGGCTCCATGTGTTTAGAGCCCAGCTGGTTTCTATCAGGAATTGTTGAAAAACTTGGCTATTAAGAGACATAATGTCACCCCCCTTCCTTCAGAAGCCTTGGGTTTCAAAATATAACCAGGGAAAGAAAGGAAAAACAACAATGGAATCAAAAAAATCTTTTGGATCAAACTTTCATTCTTTCATGGTATTTAATTTAGGGTAAAGTGTTTTACTGGAGTTTTCCAGTAAGAATTACTTTGCTAAAATAACAGATGCTGCTATTTTCCTAATTAATATTAGGAAACTAAAACTATTCTGTAATCAAGTTAGCCCATGAAAATTGGCAAATTTGAGACAATTATTAAGAAACATACAGATTCCATCCCATGAAAATATTAAACATTTATATTAAGAATGCTGATATCGGGTTATTTAATAACTTAATATCTGTTGTTTCTTTCATCCTTACCTAGCCTAGAGGGAAGGGAAAACATCAAGCTGCAGGCAATGTCAGGGCTCAGGCACGTTCTACTATGAAGCAGTGGCAATGGTCATCAGAACAATTCAACCGAGGCATAGTCCTACAGACTCCTCATGAGTCTTCCTAGTAATTCAGAGGTTGCAAGCTTATTGGATGTCAGGGCTGGGGTGGCGGGGGAAGAGGAAGAGGAGAGAGGAATGTTTCACTTCCAAACAGGGCACTGATACCCAAGACAACTTTCCAAAACCATCAGGAAACTGGCACATTTCAACAAACTTGTGTGATTGGTTTTGTGTTAATTTCTTTTAAACCCCACAATGTTGAGCAGATTGACTTTTTAATGAAAGAATGAATGAGTGAGTGAATGAATGAATAACACCGCTGGTTGAACAAATAAGGTTTTAAAGGCTGAAAAGCTTTGACTAAACTTTCTAATTTCCAAGCTTCTATCACTCTAGTTACATCCTAAGGTATATACAGTCAATCTTCAGCTTTCATGGTGGTGGTGTTCCTAGAGGTTCCCATGACCATCAAAAACTGTAATATTTCACTAGACTGATGAAAATGCACTTTTTTTGCATGTACTTCTTTATAACATTCTGATAACATGCACTTTTAAAAAACATAGTAACTATGAAATAACCCATAAAATGCAGTACATGAAGTAAAATCGGTAACATGCAAAACATTTTTTCTTGCTAGTAATTTCCTAGAATTCTGTGACCCTTTGTACTAACTAGTATGTCAGTACAAACAAACAAAAAAACACATTGACTTCAGACAACATTCACTTTTCACAACACGAAATCTACATAAATACTTTGTCGATTGGTTCACACAAACCTTGCAGCTGACAGTGGCTGCAGCTATTCTGGCACGTAGTTTATCTAGAACCTTTATTTTCTCATTAAGCCACATCACTTAGCTGCACACTGGGGCTTAAAGCCCAAAGGACTATATGTTGGGGAATAGTTAGAACACAAAACTTGATTTGTAAAGGCAAACAATGAAAATATTCATTGAATGCATGGGGAGCTCTTTACAGGGGGGTGGGGGCGGTGAACAAGACCAGGGAAGCGTCTAGTAAGATGCAGGCCATGTCAAAAATTTGCATGCAAGACACCTCTCATGTTGTTTTCTCTACTGCACATAGCCTCAAATGTGTGTGGTTGCCAACCTAAAAGTGAAAATGAAGTTACTATATAAATCATGCAAATGCTTGAAGTTGTGAAAGTTGAATTGTGAATGTTGTGGATAGACTGCATATGCACATGTACGTGTACATATACTCACATATATATGTACATGCATAAGTTCCTATATGTAGGGTTCTTTCTTCCCAAAACTCTCAGTGAAATTTTAAGCTATTAAAGTTTAAAATTGTACAAAGGATTTTAGGACACCTTGTGTAGTGTATGTGTGAGTGTGCACGTGTGTACATGTGTGTGCACAAGTGTGTGTGCATGTGTTCATATGACTGTGTAAATGTATATGCATGTGTGTACATACCTTGTGCCTATTATAAATGTACTTTGAATTTACAAGAATCAGCAAACTATATTAAGTTTATCAAGGTAATAGAGAAGATTTCCACTGGCACATTGGAGATGGCCACTACTGGAGCTCTCCAAAAAGAGATAAAAGAAATTGAATTCATCTTCACAATTCTCTCTCCTCCCTTTCTCTTCCCCTCTCCCTTGCCAGTGGACTCTCTCCCTATCGTCCACTTTCCTCTGTCTACATTCTCTATCACAGTGTTGCAACCTGTGTGTCAGATCATCGTTAGACACAAAGGAAAGAATTTTGTTTTGATTTGATTACAATTTTTTGGCAGGATGTAGAAGGCATATGATGGCTTTGGGGATCTGAACTTCTGAGAATGCTGTGAAGAAGTAAGTCAGTAAATTAAGAGCCTTTGGTTATAAAATCTCCCTTCAGTCTTGTAGAAGCCATAGGTGGCCAGTGAAAACTTAGATGAATGCTTCAGAGGGGAAAGACAGAAGGAAAACCAACACCCTTTCTCAACTTTTCCTCCTTGCTTCCTATGGTAGAAAAATAAGCTTCCATGGAAATGTTCTTTTTTATTTTGTCTTTTGGTATTCAAGTTCAAAATGAATGTTTTTTTTAAATAGAGCTATATGACCAGGCTTAACACAAACATGTTATTAAGATGTTGCATATTTGAAATCTATTAAAATAACTTTTAAGCCATCCACAGATGCAAAAGACGATACGTGCTTTTGCATTATGATAGGAAGGTGACATTTGGAGTATGTGGTTAAAGAAACAGCGAAATAAATACAAGGATGAAGCCTGCTTGAGCAAACAGTAATGGGTTGATTTGACAAGGGTACCCTCTCCTGCTTGCCTCTCAGAAGTGATTTATTGGATAAAAATAGATAAGAATAATGAAGACATTAACAAATGTTATGACTACGACAAACTCAGCCCTGTAGGTAAGGCAAGTTTCCTTGGTGGTTGGCCCAATCCATTAGTAAATTATGGGGTAATGCAAGGGAAAGGGGGAAACAAAATTGGTGAACAGTGCAATGACCTCACAACTTTTTAACGAGAAGTTTTTCAAGTTGGATCAAAATGCCAATCAAACATATACATATCTAGAATCCCATCATGCTTGCTCTCATTATTTACAAACTTGAACAACTGATAAGAGATGTTTGCTATGTAACAGAAGTCTAGCAGACAAGTCTACCATATTGTCCAATGCCCATTTCTTCTTGAGCAACTATCCTGTCTAGTTAAACGAGGTGCTTTGTTATTCAAAGGCATGGGATGGCAACATAAAAAAAAAAAAACTGGGTCACCTTGAACACACGTTTTTATTTTTGATATGTTCAATTTTTTTAAATGAAGGTAATATAATAACACTTTTATGAAGATGCAGTGTGGCATAGAATATAGAGTACTCTCCCATGAGTCAGAAAAAAAAATGAGGGTTCAGACCTTAACTCTAGTGCTTATTTATCTATATAGCCATGGGCAAACCATTGAACGGCGCTGAGCTTTAGCTGCCTCGTCTCTAACCTTTTAGCACCCCTCAGAGACTTTAAATTATGAATCGATTGATTGATGGATGGGTTGCCAATCTGAATCTGAGGAAATAGTTTCCACTGCAAGACTTACCTACAGTGATAAAATTTGAGTCCAGAGAAGCAAGTAAACAATCAGATAAATGAACAAATAAAAAAACAAACAAATACATAATAAAATAAAAAGACAAATATGAATGAGAAAAGCAATGTGTCAGAAGTATAAGTTACTTCCCAGAAGAACAATGCTAACAAATTTTAATGTCAGAATTTTAACACAAATCTCTCTACCAGTACCTTGCTCTAGTGTTACTGGCAAATCCTTTCACTATTCAACAGTCATTGATTGCTAGAGTACTTTTATCAGCTGTTAAAGGAAAGCCCTCCTAGACCATTACTTACTGTGATCACCAGAATGTGACTAGTTGCCTAAAGATCCTATTTGCTGATCATATAAATGATCTGATAGGTAATTGGCTATGTCCCCTTTTGTCTCCCAGCTCTGCTCTTCCAGTTCTGACCTATTCTACAATGAGCAGCTTAAATGGCATATCCCTCTTCTTCTATACCTTTTGAGTTTCACCTGGCAGTTTTGAAAAAGACACTGATAATCAGTCAAGGATGCACTGTAGCATAATGGCAGAGTCTTAGGTTTGGATTCAAGAAAACCTGAGTTCAAATCCTTACTCAGTCACTAATTATTTGTGTGACCCTTGCCAAGTCATTTAACCTCTCTTAGCCTCATCTGCAAAAATAGAGATAATAAAAATCTCTAACTGGTTTGTTGTGAGTATCAAATGCGATAACATTTATAAATTACTTTGTGAAACTTAATGCATTTTCCAAATGTTAACAGCTCTTCTCATCATTATTATTAATGTTTTGTAGGGCTGCAGAAGCTTGATGTCTAAGAGAGGTATGGTGAAATCCATACGTCAATCAATCAATCAGCAATTGTTTATTAAGTGCCTTCTATTTGCTAGTCACTATCATAGGTGCTGTGGATACAAAGCAAAAAAATGCAATGGCTCCTTCTCTCAAGAAATTTATGTTCTAGTGAATGAAGCATAAAATCAGTAAGAATTTGGAACAGAGGATAAAGAATATTTAAATACAATGGAATACAACAAAGGGGTTCCACATAAAGTTCTTGTCCTTCTGCTTTTTATGTACCCATTCATTTGCATGGAAGACTAAAAAACATCTTGAGAAACAGTGGCCACAGACTTAGATAGACTTTGGCTCTTTTTTTTTGAATGTAAGTTTTATTTCACTTTCTGTCAATTTATAAGCATTTATTTTCTCTTCTTCCTACCTCCTCCACATTCTCATTGACAGAAAAAAACCCTCTTGAAATACATATACATAATCAACAAAAACAGATTCTTACATTGACTATGTTCAAAAATGTCTGTTAGATTCTGCATCCTGAGTCAATGACCCTCTGTCAGGAAGTAGGTAACATGTTTCATCAGTGTACCTTTAGAATGGTAGCTGATCATTGAACTGATTTAAGTTCTAAAGTCTTCACTTCAACTAAAGTCTCTTATTTTAAGGCTATGTGAATTTTTATGTTTCAAATGTATTTCTTATAAATGACATATTGTTGGCTTCTGCTTTCTAATGCACTCTACTATTTTCTTCCATTTTGTGGGTGAGTTCACCCCATTCACATTCACAATTATGATCATTAATTATCTATTTCTCTCTATTCTTTTCTCACACTTTTCCTCCTATATATTTTCCCCCTCTTTATTGAGAAGATAATGGTAAGAGAGAAGGAGCGTGCCGAGCACCGCTGCTCTAGATTTGGTTTAATCTGTTTCTATTCTCTGGCCATCATGAGAAAAGATACAGTTAGAGGCTCTCCTTTGTTTATCATCATTATTAGCATAGTCATCTTAATGATCTATGCGTATAAATGTTGATAAGCCATAATCATAAAAATCTGATCAGGTAGAAAGCCAGTTAAATGATCTTTCTTTCTAAATGTTCTGTACCTGCCATGAGCAGAACACCAGAGTTTAAAGGTTTCTCTTCATAGATTGACTGTGTTTTCCAAATAAACAAACAGGCATGTTTATAGGGAGGATTGACGATAATTTGGTTTATCTGTTGAGTTTCTGAAAATTGTTTATTTTGTAAATCTTTGGTTACTTTTTTGCCTCCATCTGTTTCATGAACTTCGACATTGCAGCTACTCTGAGCCAATGAGATGCATTGTTTCTGGCACTATGAAGCCAAAACAAACAGTGTGTCAGATTAAGGGGTCATGGGAAGTGTGGTGGGTAAATGAAGTTGGGTTAGACCAAAGGCTTGGCATGGCTCTTTCTGGTGTGTCATCATTTCCATAATAAAAAATGAAGAATCTCAACTGTACAGAGCATGTAGGTTAACATTCAAGAGAAGTTTTCCTAAAACCCAGGGGGCATTGCATAAAAACATGGAAGGGTAGTTTCCAGTGTGGACTCTTTAAAGGGAAAACAAGCTTATTCACTTGGACTTCTGAAAACTTAGCAGAACCAAGATCCTGAGCTATGGAACGCATCCATCATAACATAGTGGTAGTGTGGGACAGGGGAGAGAGTCAAGAAGACATGGGTTCTAGTCCTACTTCTGACACATACAAGTGTTATGATTAGAAGCAAGTCACTTAACCTACCATGACCTCCAACCCTCTCTAACTATAAGCAGCAGATAAGCTGCCATGTCCATGTAGGAGATTTCCATACCAGTAATTCCCTTCACAATGAAACAATTCCTTCATTGTGTTTATTCCCCCATCAGAAATCATATACACACACACTCAAAAACATACACACATTCAAACATACTCATTATAAACACACACACAGGCTTACAATCACACACATACAATGAACGCTCTAAAAATCATCATTTCACTGGAAGATGCTAAATGGTATTACTTTTCAATAGATTAATATCACCTTTAAAAAAATTTTAATTTAATTTTGATTTCATCCAATAATTTAGTACTAGGGTGTTTAGTTTAAGCTGCCCTCAATCTTGAAGATTAAGGGCTGAGGTCTTAAACAGTGTTACATCTTCCAAATAGAAGCCATGGATAGTAATGTCAGATGGACGTGCAGTCAGTTCTTCTACAGATTTATGAATTTATAAAGTTTATTGACTCAGACACTCATTCATTTTACAGATGCCAATTCTTGGCCCTGAGGCCTTTTTAGCCATGGCACATTATATGTGAGGTGACAGTCCTTCCTATAAAAGTGTGACTTGGTTGTCCAACTCTATTAGACACCATAAATATCTCGACACAGGCTGAGAATGACACTAAAGTCCCAGAGCTGGTGGTTTGGAGCATTAGGTAGCCAGGCCCTGGTGAATGGAGAATTCTGTCCAGCTAAGGAGGAAATCAGGACAATACCATTTTCAAACTTCCCAGAGTGTAACAAAATCACTTGGAAGGCAACAATACCTACCCTAACCTCTTTCTTTCTAACATGTTTTCAACTTCACTATTCAGTGATACTTCCCAGAGGGAACACATCTCCGATTTAATCATGTAAGTCAGTGAGAAAATGAGATACAGCCAACGTATATTTATTTCATAATGAAATTCTGTATGTACCCACTCATATAATTATAGAACCCTCAACTCTCTGGCTCACAATGCACAGAGCAACACTCTCACTCCCAAGCCTGTTTCTTGACTAATTTCGAGAGGGATGAAGAATGGGCCCCATATTTTGCTTTGATATCACATTTCGAAGGATTATATAAGACATAAGGAGGAGCGTAGAGTGGAAACTACTTGAGGGCAAGCCACTGTTTCATTATTGTCTTGCTGTCTTCAGAATCTGGCACCCGCTTGTTGGTTGATTGGCATGCCGCAGAATAGAAATATGTGCTTTAAAAATTCACCCATTGACCGAGGCAGAAGGACAATTCCCTGTGGGGGTGTTTTTCATTTAGGCATTAGTTTGGTCACTGACTAGGGAGATTCAAAGTCCCAAAGGGTCAGGTCACTTTACCTGATGATGCTAAAGAAACTATTACTTTAAAAAGAGATCCTGCCTGGGCCCTGCCCTTCAGCTGTGCCTCTGAGAAAACAAATTGAATTTCCTGACTCCAAATGGCAAACTGGGCTATTACATACTTTGTAATTTCAAAGAGCATCTGTCATCGCACAAAGACAAATATATTTCTCAAAGAAACATCTGGTGCTTTTTGAAACAAGCCTCAGGCCTCTGCGCAATGAATGAAAAATGTGCTATAGATAGAGTGTTATTTCATGTTGCCTTTCATTTAATCAACTGAGTGTGGAATGTTTGTATTGAATTAACCATCACAAAAATACTGGCCTTCTCCAAGTGGCTGGAGAACCTTGGGTTTTCTTGGTGGGTGGGGGCAGGGAGAAAGGAGCTGGAGAGAAGAAAATATGCTACAGTACAATAATGAAGAATGGCCACTGGAATGTGTTAGCTTTCATTCTCTGCTGAACTGGTTCTTTATCTTGATGACATTTTAGGGGGACTTCAGATGTGCAGAGCTTCCACCCCTTGGGGCAGGACAAATTCCTTGTTAAACCAGGATCAAGGTGAATTCCCATTTCAAAAGGGTTTTAAGGTTCGCAGGACAATTCCCTCACAGCAGGCTTGTACAGTGGATAGCATCCATTTATCATCCCATTTTCCAAAGCACAAAACTTTTAGGCACAGGTGTAACCAGATCCAAGAGGTGTGGTTCTCATTTCCAGCACAGACTCTCCCAAGGGAAAACTAACAAAAAATACCCCAAACCCAACAACTATTTGGCCTTCTGAGAGTTCGTGATTTTAAGCTGTTTTACAAATGAGGAAACTAAGGATCATCCAGCTAAAAATGGCAGCCAGTCTCTCCTATATCTCATTCCCTTTTGTATCCTTTCAGATAATTCAGGCACTGTTTGTATCAGCACATACACACCTAGAAAGGCAAACTACGAATTTGTAGTATTGTCCATAGAGATACCACTTCGAATTGTTTCACGGGACGGAGAAAAGACTAAGCCAAGCAGTAACTAGGAGGAAGAGACTGGGCCAGGTTGCATTAAAACTGCCGGCAGCGCTCTTGAAGGACCCCAGCAGCTACTCCCTGATACCAAGGCCAGCGTTTAAAGTCTCAGACCCTCCCAGAAAGAAAACTATCATTTCCTTTTCCCCCCAATTTTTTAATGTTTTTATTTAAAGTTTTGGGATCCAAATTCTATCCCTCTTTTTCCCTCCCTCCCCTCCCCTTCCCTGAGATAGTAAGCAATCAGATATAGGTTATACTTGTGCAATTATGTAAAACATTTGCATGTTAGTCATTTCATACAAGGAGACTTGAATAAAAGACAAATGAAAGAAAGTGAAAAATGGTATGAATCAGTCTGTATTCAATCAATAGCAGTTCTTTCTCTGGGGGCAGATAACGTTTTTCATCACGAATCCTTGGGATTGGCTTGGATCACTGCATTGCTGAGAAGAGCTAAGTCATTCATAGTTCTTCATTGAACAATATTGCTATTGCTTTGCTCCTGGTTCTGTTCACTTCACTTTGCATCAATTCATGTATGTCTTTCCAGGAAAGTCATCATTTCTGAAGAATGAAAATTGCTACTGACCCAACTAGCAATGAAGAAGAGGAACAGTTGGTAAAAGTAGGCAGTGACTTTTCATAGCAGCAACCCCTGCCCCCAAACTGGAAACTAGGGAGTGGTCACCTATGGGGGAACGACTAAAGTAATTGGAGTATATTAAATTAATGGGGCATAAGAAATGATGCCGTGGACAGTAGCAGAGGAACCTGGAAGGAGCTTTATGAACTAGTATGAAGCAAAGTGAATAGAGTTTGGAGAACAATTTATACGACAACAATATTTTAGAGGGGGAAAAATACTTTGAAAGAATTTAGAACTCTGATTAATATATTAATAAACCACAAGTCCAGAGGACTGGAGATGAATAATACAACCCACCTCCTGCCAGAGGGTAGGAATTTAGGGTAAAAATATGGAAGAATAACAAAGATGACAAATAAGAACAATAGCATTTACACAACGTTTTAAGATTTACAAAGCTTTTTACAAATCTTATTTCATTTTATCCCCACAATTTCCTGAGAGGTAGGCACTATTATTATCTTTTTGGGAGTGCTTAATAATTGTGCATGGTGCCAAGGTGACTTGTATACAAGAGGTGGAATTAAGGATATTATCAGAGGAACTGGAAGCGAATTTATGATAGTCATAGAGAAAGAGGGAAGGGGTAACTAATGTGAGCTTGTGTACTAATATCCACAAAGTGGAAGAAGATTGAGGCAGCCCAGTGCAGGGAGGCCCCAAGGACCAGAAAATCCCAACCCCTCCCTCCATACTTAGCATTTGTGTGATCTTGGACAGCTCAGTTCATTTCCTGGGCCTCAGTTTCCTCACCTGCAAAATAAGGTATTGGGCTAAATGGTTTTTGAGATCCCTTTTAGCTCCAGACTCAAAATCCTATGTTCTTCTGGAAGAAAGCCCCCTGCACATTGGATTGATCCTCCTATCAGGAATTCCATGGGAAGACATAAACAAGAGGAGCTTAGGATAGGAAGGCTTAGATGAACCATTAGGTTAGAAGACTATGGACCCATCCAAGTACTGAGCCTATGGAACTTTTGCACAGAGCTTCTAGAGGCATGTGCAATGGTCTAGAATTCTCTGGAAAAAAAAAAAAAACTCCCTGCATCAAAAAAAAAAAAGTTGAAGGAAACTTTTGTGACCACAGCTCCCTGCCTAACCCTGCACTCTTCCCAGAGAGAGGAGAATGTTCTGCCCCTTAAATTGCTCTGAGAGACTCTTAATTACTTATTTCCTCTATATGTTCTTCCAGCTCCAAAGCCCATTTACCCTGTTTTTCCATCCTGTTGTTACTTTTGCATCCTTGAGTACTCCCTACAGTATTTTCATTTCCTTCATTTTCCGTGCTTGAAGGGTCTTCATCAGTCTTATGGCCCTATGTGCGTTTAGGAAACTTTATATAAGGTGCAGCACCGCTGCTGGCAATAGCAGATGTCTGCTGCACACTCACAGTCCCTTCGAGCTGTTGAGTAAGTTGCTGAATTCTTCTGAACATCTCATCAATGCTCTTCCCTTTGAAATGCTCCACAGCCACCTCCAGCTATTCCGGAGAGGGCCATCTTACCTAAACTGGAACATCCCACTTGGGATATTCTGAAGGGAGTCAATTCCCCCAAGTCTGCCATTTTCTAATAGGTTCTTTCTTTGGGATCATGAAAAGCTTTTGGTATAAACAGCATCCCTACAACGTGTTTTGCCCATGGAAAGAGCTGGTAAACATTTATTGACTTGCAAAGGCAGTTCATTATGTTACCTGGGGCTGGACCTATACATAGGTGAAATAGGTAGCTGCCTAATTAAGAAGCATTGAAAGACCCACCTGGGCCACAATAATCCCTGCATGGCTTACTTGCCTGGGGGCCAAAATAGTTCTCAGGGACTTGGTAGGGTGCTGTGCAGGGTAGGGTGGATGTAGGAAAACTTGAGTGTGAGCAAATAGGAATTAGCATAAAGGAACTGGGACAAAGGTAGGGTGTAACTATGGATTCTGCCTAGGGAAAAGAGCTTAGAGGAGGCTTAGTGGTGTTTGTGCCCTTAGAGGGCAGACAGCATGTCCTAGAGGAGAGTGGAGGGAGGTTGGGACATAGAGGATGGGTATGGAGAAACTCCAAAGATGGAGACAAGGGGAGAATAAAGCTTCTTTCTATCCTAGGTTAGATTCTAGAAAAGTCAATGTTTCTCACCTATTAGACTATAAGTTCCTTGAGGGAAGGGACTCTCTTTTACTTCTTTTTGTATCCTCAGTGCTTAGTATAGTGCTTGGCATACAGTAGGTGCTTAATAAATGTTTATTGATTGTTTGATGATCATTTAATTGCCATCTTTTGCCACAAATCAGCTCCATCTGAGGTGAACAAAGGCTTGGAGATTGTCTGTTCCTACGAGTGGTTTCTGGGGGATGCATTTTGATACCAAATGGCACAGGTGGACCAAAATCTAAAATGGAAGCTTATCTGTTCCTCTAAAAGTGAGGCAGGAAAGCTTCCTGGTCCTCAGCCTGAGCTGGCCCTGAAAGCCTAGAATAACAAGAAAGCAGGACCATGACCAGCTCAGACTTTTCACTGCAGCAGTGGTGAAGAGCCTGGCCTTAACATCAATTCCAAAGATATGACTGAGTGAGCAAACACACAAAAAGAATCCCACTGTAAAAAAGCTATTATGGCAACAGAGGCTCTCAAGACATGAACCTCGAAGGAGCAAATGACTCCAAAAAATCTACACATATAGCTTCAAGGGAAAACACAGCTTAGGGACAAATTCAACTAAATCCTTGGAAGACAGAGAAAGGAGTTTACAAAATGATCTTAAAATTTTTACAAATGAAATGAGAGTGCTAGAGGGGAAAAATTGGGAAAGAAATGAGAGTTAGAACAGAAAGAGTCATTTTAACAGTTCAGCCCAAGAAGTAGAAAACCTTGGCCAAGCAACAAGCTCTCTGAAAATTAGAAAAAGAAGCTGGCATAAGACAGAACGTGACTTGGAGGACACAGCCATACAAACCTTTAAACATGTTGTATTGTCAGTATTTTTCTCCCTGGCACCAACACCCCCCCCCCCCCACAATAATATTTTGCCCTGATCCCTTATGCACAATTAGGCCAGCTTTAGGAAGGCTATCCCAAATTGTAGTATAAAAACTTCCCTTGCAGAAGAACATTTTGGAACATATTCTCCCTTCCAGGAGGAGCACCCCTTTCCATTGGAACAAATCCTTCCCTCTCCACGCCCGGAGGGGCATGACTTCCTGCTGGAGCATCCACTTTCTACTGAAGGGACCTGTGTATCTGTGCTACCCAATGAAGTGCTGCCCTTACACGAGTTACGCTCTATGGTAGTGTGTATGCCTGAGTTGTATGTCAGGTCCCCTTTCTCTCTCTCCCCTTCCCCGTCTTTCCCATTACTTGTAATAAGCTTTGCATTGAACTGACTGTTTTACATATTATTCTCAGCACCCAGACTCATTAAGGAGTTGTTTTCCCTTACAGCACATATATCTTTCCTTAAACGTAACCTGGGTCCTGGACAAAGACAACCTGTTGACAGCCTCGCCTACAGTGGAGGAGTTTGACACTGTGAAACCATTTGTAGAAAGCAAGGGTCAATAAGGGAACCCTATGTCCTGCCAAGGGGGGCTTCTTTATGCCAAAGGACTCTCTCAAAATAGTGTGTATCTGTCTGTACGCAAACATGTTACTGTATGTGTGTTATGTCTATGTCCATATGTTCTTTCCGATTTAGTCAGTGCAGAAATTTGTTTTGTTTCATGATATGTATTTGTAACAGGGGATTGGTTTTTCTTTCATCTTCAATTGGGGGAGGAAGGGAGGAAAAGAAGGTATATTTTTTGTTAATTTAAAAAAAAATGAAAAAAGAATGTTTGCTTCAAGAGGGTCCAAACCTGTTCATCGTAGAAAACTGCCTCCATGGTCCAGTCCATGTAACTCACTGGGAATTATCCAAATCTAGAGTTCCTGACCTTATTCATCTTAGGAAGTCACTTTCTCAATCCTTGATCTCCTGGGAACCTCACCTGTTTCAGATGCTAGAGAAGAGTGAAAAAAAAGGTGGCTCCCTCATCCCCAAAGAGAAACAAGCAGATCTCAGTTGCTAACCGTGATCTCTCCAAGGACTGAGTTTCAGGGGAGACCTCATACAATCATCTACTCTCTCGAAGACCACAGAAAACCTACCCCCAGGGGTAAAGGAATTCACATAGTTAGTACCAGCATGTGTCTAGGTCAGAGATCCTTTTTTTCTTGGAGTAAATCTGTAAGCATTTATTTTTCTTCATAAGTTTAAATTCAAGTTCAAATGTAGTTCAGAAAATCAAATTATGTAAACAAGTTAACCAAGTAACTTAATTTCCTTCGTATCATCTCCATGATGTAAACGTATCAAAATGAGATGAGCCATAGGTGGAATAAGCCAAGCTAATCAAATTGACTGAGGAATGTCTTCCTCAAACTGATGAAAATAAACCATGGAAAAAATGGTGATGGTGATCCTGCAGGGCTTTACACTTGACCCAGGTGCTGGGAAGGGTTGGCTCAGGAGACAGGCACTCATACTCTTCAGAGTGGAACATGAAGCATAAAATCAGCCCCTTGGTTGCTTTGGCTACATGATAACAGGAAGCCACTTTGACTTTTCTCTTTTAAATCAATGTATTGGTCGTTTGTCACTTGCTTGTACCACTCAGCAGAGAAAAGGATGGGCTATGGGTTGGAAGACCTAGGGTCTACTGTGGCATGTGAATCTTTTACTCTTTCCCAGCTTCTGTCTCTTCATCTGCTAAATGAAAGGGTTAGATACTAGAAGACTTTTAAGGTCCCTTCCAGCTCTAATACTTTTTTGTTATCAATTATCAATGAACATGAACATGGTTTAAAAAGGGTTCTAAAACATGATTTAAGAGTTAGTAGTACTTATAAAATCTGTAGTTAGCTGGAAAATATTTAAAAGGAAATAAAAAATAAATCCTATATCCCATTCTTTAAAATTAGAACCTTGACAAATACTGAATTATACAAAGTATTTGTGTGGTCTATTGGATATCATGCACATACGCATATAGCTTAATAGTAAATAGTGAACATTTATTAAGCACCTGCTATGTACCAGGTACTGTTAAGTGCTGGGGATAGAAAAAGAGGCAAACAACAACCACAACAGACCCTGCTCTTAGGGAGTTTGCAATCTGTTGGGGGAGCTAACACGCAAACTAAGATATACAAAGCAAGCTACATACAGGATGCATAGGAAATAATTAACAGAGGGAAGGCACTAGAATGGAGAGTGCTGGGGAAGGCTTCCCGTAAAAGAGGGAATTTTAGCTGTACTTAAAGGAAGCCAGGGAGATGAGTAGTCAGAGAGGAGGAGGGTGAGTATTCCCAGCATGAGGGGTGGCCAGACAAAATGCCCAGAGCAGAGAGAAGAGTGTCTTGTTTGCAGAACATCTAGGAGGCCAACACCAGTGGACTGACTACGGGGGGATGGGAAGGCTGGAAACGTCTGATGGGGCAGGTTATGAGGATCTTTGAATACTAAAAAGAGGATTTTGTATTTTTGAATCTAGGTATCATCATGGACTCCTCTCTCTGTCTCTCAATCTGTGTCTCTCTCTGTCTCTGTCTCTCTGTCTCCCTCTGTCTCTGTCTCTGTGTCTCTGTCTCTCTCTCATCCTCTATAACCAACCTAATACCAAGGACTGTTGATTTTCCTTTTGAGACATCTCTCCAGTATGCCCCTTTTCTCTTCTGACATCGTCCCTGCTCTAGGGCGGGCCCTCAGCACCTCACACCTGAACTACTGCAATAGTCTTCTGTGGGTCTGCCTGCTCCCAGTCTCTTTCCACTCCAATCCATCTTCTACTCAGCTGTGAAATGATCTTCTGAGAAGGAGGATGTGTCACGTGTCACATGTGTCACATGTGTGCACACACACACACATTTACGCCCCCCACTCAATAAGATCCAGTGGCTCCCCATTCCCTCCAGGGTCAAACACAAAATTCTCTGATGGGTGCTCAAAGTCCTTCATAGCCTCGCCTTGCCCCCAACTTTCTAGTCTTTTTAGAACTTCCACCCCCCTACTTGTTCTTTAGCCAGTGATCTGAGCCTCTTTGCTGTTCTTCTACATAACACTCCATCTCCCAACTCTGGCACTTGCCTCTACCTGCAGCTCTCTCCCTCCTCAACCCTACTCCCTGCCTCCTTTGGCTTCCTTCAAGTCCTCAATAAAATCTCAACTTGGACAAGAAGTCTTTCCCTAAACCCACTAATCAAAACCCCTTCCCTGTGTTGATTATTCCAATGAATCTCACATACAGCTTGTTTCTATGTAGTTGTTTGCACATTGTTTCCTCCATTTGAGGGTGAGCTCCTTGAGGACATGGACTGTCTTTTCCCTCTCTTTGTATCCCTTATCACAGTGCCTGGCACATAGTGGACACTTTATGAGTGTTTGATGACTGACCGTCAGTGCTCCAGACAGCTCTCCAAGACTATAGAGAACATGCAACTTGCATTGGCACTGGAAATTTTATCGTCTTGGAATTCCCTATAATAATCACGGGCCCAAGCACTAACCCTTACCCTAACAACGTGTTAACTTTAGCAACATAGTTTATTGAGTCCATGGAATGCAAAAACTGAAAAAAAAATCAAATGTTAAGAGACAATAATCTTTGAAACAATCCAGACATTTATTGCTTAAGACAACTAATTCCCTTTGATGAGATCATCCATTCTGATCTGGAAGGACACTAGAGCCCATCTGAATAATAGCTAGACTGATTGACTCCTGAGACCCACTCAGATGCTTCCAAATCTAATCAGAGCCCAATTCCAGCCCACTCAGATCCTTCTTCACTTGACAACTGAAAAACCCAGGTCCACCCAAAGCCGAATTTTGTACCCAGCTGTTTAGCATATTAGAAAATAAATGCAGTGAGGAACAATGTCTCATGGAAGACCCTCCCTAGCCCCAGTGACTGAGGAAAGAAGACTTTCAAGAAAGTAGAAATCCGTGAGCACCCTGACATGGGGAGTATGGCATCAGCCTGCCAACCAGGCAGCAGCTGTTTACTCCCATGTGTTGGGGGGTTTGTGGTCTCCAGTAAGGGTTTCGATTTCTGAAGAATGAGGAAGATCCCTTTATAAGAGCTCCAGGTGAACTCAGCCTTTGGCCATGCCATCCCTTCCACACCCTCCCCGCTTTTCAAGGAGAGAATTAGATTTCCTGGTGCCAGTTTCTGTGGGTGCAGCACCAAACTCATGCCACTTATCTGGGCAGGCTTGGAAGAGAGCCTGCGTCTGTGTGATGGCAAAACTGAAGAAGAGCAGGCTGGCATGTGTAGGTGCCACATGGGAAGGGTTTGGAGAACTCGTATAATACAAGTTTTCACTTATACAAAGAACCTTTTGTCACTCAAGCCAAATCACTGCCTTCCCTGGGGATTCATCGAGTTCTCTAAGGAGTTCAACTACTCGTAACTACAGAAAATCATATAGGATTTTAAAAGTTACACAGGAACGTAGAATTAAATCTGGATGCAACCACACAGCATTATGAAATGCCTGCTGTATGTGAGACATTGTGCTGGGTCTTGGTGACACAAAGACAAAAACCCAACAGTTCCTGCCCTAAAGGATCCTTCGTGGTGGTGGGGGGTGGTCGAGGGTTTGAGGAAGGAGAGAAAACGTCTGCATAAATGTACAGAGGTCTTACAAAATGTATATCAGGTGATCTTGTGGGAGGGGCATGAGAACCCAAGTGGGGGAGGGGATTCAAAGAACACTTCATGTTGACAGTTACACTTAAGTCTTGAAAGGTAGATTTTATGAATGGAACCTAAGTAGGCAATGCATTCCTGGCAGGTGGAAATGCCAGTGCTAATGGCAAGCGCAAAGTCTCCAGGACCGGAGATGGAATGTCATGTATGAAGAACAGCAAGACCAGTTTGTCTGGGCCCCCAAACACAGGAAGGGGAGTAATGTGTAAATTAGGTTGGGACCAAGTGGTAAAGGGCTTTAAAGGCCAAATTGTGCTTCTTACATTTGACCCTAGACATGAGAGAGAGCTTATTGGCTAGGGTAGGGATTTTAGCAGATGTGCACTTTAGAAAACTGCTTTCCCAATTGTGTGGTGGGCGGATTTAAGAAGGAAATAATTTGAAGGAGTAAGATTATTTAGGAGATTCATTGGGAAATTATTACAACAGTACAGAGGAGAGGTGACAAGGGTTTAAACTGATACGTGGCTATATGAGTAAAAACTATAAATGGGGTACAAGGAAAGGTATCAAGGTTATAAAAGAAAGATTTGGTAATCCCATAGTTGTATGGGATGAGGAAGAATGAGAAGTCAAGAATAACAATAAGGTTATAAACCTAGGAGAATGGAAAAACACTGGTACTTCGAACAGAATAAGAGAAAGTGAATTTGAGATGTCTGTGGGACCTCCATATTGAAATGCACAATGGGCAATTCATGGGGGTCTGGAGCTCAGGAAAGAGACTGGGGCTGGATAGACAGATGGATAGATAGAGGTATAGAGATACATGTATAATTATAAAGTTACAATGAGAGAGAGAGAGGGAGAGAGAGAGAGAGAGAGAGAGAGAGAGAGAGAGAGAGAGAGAGAGAGAGAGAGAGAGGAGAGAGATCATGGGACTTCATGAAATCACCAAAAGAAGAAAGTACACAAAGAAAAAAGTGGGCCCATTGCAGAATTATGGAGAGTGATGAATAGTTATGCAGCATGAGATGAACATTTTATCAGCAAAGGATACTGAGAAGGACAGACAGACAGGAGAGAGAAAAGAAAAGAAAACCTAGAGAATAGACAGTATCTAGGAAGAGAAGGTGGTCTTCAGTGATGAATGCCATAGACAAGTTGTAAAGCATGACTGAGATAAGGTCATCAGTTCTAACAGTTATGAGATCACAAGTAACCTTAGATAGAGTGGTTTCAGTTCAATAGATGGGATTGGAAGGCAGATGCCTGAGGACTGGAGAGTGAGAAGAGAAGAAGAGTAGGTAATGAGGATAGATGCCTTTTCAAAGGCATTTGGCGGAGAAGAGGAGGAAAGATTTAAGATATATAGAATGGTAGGGTTCAGTGAATTTTTTTTTTCTGTAAGCAAGAGGGAGATTTGACTTCAGAGACCATATAATCCAATCCCCATTTTACAGGTGAGAAAACTGAGGCCCAAAAGAGTTAAACAATTTGCCTAAGGTCACAAAGCTAGAAATCAGAAGAGTCAGGCTTTGAAACCAGGTCCATTGACTCCAAATTCAGCTTTTTGAAAGAAAAGAGTTTCAAAGGGGCAGCCATCTTGAAACTGAACCCTGTTTCCCATGCAAATGTGGGAGTCAACAAGAGATGATCTTAACTATACCCTATTGACTGGCCTTCCTCTTTCTTGCAATGCCCCTCCACAGAACAAGCCTGTCCCTAATGTTTGAATTGAATGCTAGGACAGTTGGAGGTCCCGACATTCTCTCCCAACGTCACTTTAGGTTGGCATGGCTACTATGTTTCTCAGTGCCCTTAGACCACATTTTCCATCTGCTCTTTGTCCTTGGAACTCATGGGCTAAGGAAGGCTCTTGTCTCTGTCTCCCTCAGTGCTTCCACCTGTGGATTTCAGAATGTCCTACACTGAGGTTGCATTTGTCCATCACTCTCGGTAGCTCCTTGGACATCTTCTCTTGTACTTGAACATTTTCTCTCTGTTCTAGTCAGGGGTCTGAAGCCAATTCACCACCTGGTTGTTAAGGCTGATCCCACCTTCTGGTGAAGCTCACATTCTTCGCCTTGTATCCCAGCATCTAGGCCAAGGAGCTCCTAACAGGTGCCCCGTGGCCTGGTGGCCATGCCTCTTGCTGGTGCCCACCATTCCTGGCATGAACTCATACCTGTGCCCTCCTCTATCTCCCTATTCACCAGAAAATGATCCCAGCTGAGTTTGCCAACTTTACTCATGTCCCTACTACTCTCCCCTGACTCAGTATCCATTAGCGCATCTCCACATACTGTGGAGTGGTCCTCTCTAAGATCCACATGTCAAAGACGTGCCATTTGACATGTTAAGTCCTAACAGCAGAGAGTCCCCCACTAACCATATGAAAAACATCCTTTCTCCTGACAATTTTTCCATCACTCCACTTTCTAACTCTATTACTTTCCCCGGGGCCCTCTTCCATTTCTGTATCTCAGTTCTTCAAATATAGAAACCAAAGTTAGAGGTCAGAAGGGCCTATGAATCAGTGTGAGTGAAAAAAAATTCCTGAGGTGGAGAATTTCCCAGCCATCTCACTTGGTGTCAAGTTCACTTTGGAAAACAGTCCCACACACCTGACTCCCAGCGAGCTGCTGCAGCCCCTGCCTTTGGATCTTGTATCTGTTTAATTCCCGTGCTACCTATAGACTAACCCCCTCATTTGTACTTTTGCACCATAGTTGATTCTTTATGAAATTTTTTTTTTCAAATCTCAAAGTGTATGTAATTTTCCAACTCTTTAAAGAAAGAAGGAAGGGATATTTTTATATCTCTTCTTGAACACCAAGACTGATTTTTCTCCTAATTTAATATATTTTATTTTCTTCAATTACAAGTTAAAACAAAATTTTAATATTTTAAAACAGTTTCGAGTTCTAATTTCAATCTCTCCCTCCATCCCCTTTCCCTTCCCTGAGATGGTAAGTCATCAGATATAAGTTATATATAAAATCATGTGAAACATTTCCATAATAGTCCTTTTATACAAGAAAACTTGAATAAAAGAAAAAAAGAATGAAAGAAAAAAAAGTGAAGAATAGTGCGCTTCAGTCTGTATTCAAACAATTTGATGAGAATTTTTCCGATTGGTCAGGGAAACTGCCAATCCCATGGTCATCTCAAAAGGCCAGCAACCCCAGGAAGTTTTGAAAACTGGTCACAGGAAAGGGATTATCTTTGTTCTGCTTAGCCCCAGAGAGCCAAACTAGAAGCAATTACAGGGAGTTGCAGAAAGAAAAATTTGCAGGCAAGTAAGGGTGAACTTCCTAACAATTAATGCTGTTCCAAAGTGGACTGGATGTCTCAGGATGGTAGATTTAGGGTTGGAAGGGACCTTAAAAGCCAGTTAGTCAAGCCTCCTGATTTTACAGTTGGGGAAAGTGAGGCTGAGACACATAAAGTGTATCAAGCATCTAAGGTCACACAAAGTGTCAATTACTCGGGTCCTCTAAGCCCACATCCAACCCCCTTCCCCTGCACCACTTTCTCTCACCAGAAGTCTCTGGGGAGGGCTAGATGCTCACTTCTCGGGAATGGGGGTCAATCAGTTGTCAAGTACCTACTAGGTGCTTGACATTGTATTAGGGCTTGGGTTTCAAAGACGCAAACAATCCTTGGACTGGACTCTTCCATGCCCTAACTGAAGTCTCATCATCAGAAATCTCATCATCCCACAAGATTTCATCAGGCTTTGTACTCACAACTCATTAGAACCATGTGCCCCTCTGATTGGAAGTCTGGAGGGTGGGGGAGAGAATGCCTCTCCAATCTTCCATTTAAAGAGAGCTATCAGGACAGCCAGCTCTTGGCTTCTGGCCAGCTTGCACTCCTTGCACTGGACTCCATCATCCTGCCTGCACCAGGCACCTCCTCCCTCATCCCCTTTTGTGGGTTAGATTCTAAAGCTCCCTGAGGGCAAACACTGTCTCCAGCTCTATCATCAAAGAAAGCTTGTAGCTTTTGGGAGGCACTGGCCAAAGGGCTGCACTGATTTCTTTCTCTTTTCAGAAGCAAAAGAAGGGTCAGCCCAGTAGGACCACTCCTCGGAACTTCTCACTCTACCAGCTTTTCAGCCGTCTAGTTGACGCCTGGTAGAATCACGTCCAAAGACTAGTCCAGCGTCGCCAACATTGGTCCCTAGAGAGGTTTCTCATTAAGCAATACCTCTGGGCAGTATGTTTGCATAGTACAGATAGGAATTAAAGAGAAAAAAGACTTCAGGATTGTTGGAAATGTGAGTCCTACTTGCAATACGGCATCAATTCTTTTTTTTTTTTTCCTCCTGGTATAAAAGCAACATATCCTCATGCAGACCTGAAACAAAAGGGTAGCATAGTGGCTAGAGGACCAGGGTGCTGGGCTTGGAGTCAGGAAGACCTGGGCTCAAAATTCAGCACGGGTTTTCCCTCCCTGAACCCCTCTTTCCTCACCTAACACAACTAATAATAATAATAACAGCGCACATTTATCTAATGCTTTGAGGTTTGAAAAAAAAAACACTTCTAAATGTATTATATCATTTGATCATCAAACAACCCTGTAATTTAGGTGCTAATTATTATCCCTAGCTTACAGATAAGGAAACTGAGGCTGAAAAGTGAGTCATTTTACTTCATCACTTCCACTGCTACTGTCAGCCTTGGGTTTAACCACAAAGAAAAAAAAAAGAATCATCAGGGAAAAAAAAAACGGAAATTTACACTCTTCCTTATCTCTTTCTTAAAGCCCTGCCTGGGCTATTTATCTCATCTCTAAAAACAAATGATGTTACTGGAAATATTGGTGCACTCTTTATTACCTAATCCAACCAGCACTGGTGAGCTCTGGCAAAGAGATGAAACTGAGGAGTGACTAATCACTCTGTTTCACTTCCCCTCAGAAAACAAAAACACTGGGGAGGAGACACCGACCGTCCACAGGACAATAGTCAGTGTCTGGGGCTGGCTGGCTGGCTGCATGGCGTCACAGTGCCAACAGAACTCCCCACTTACTGCTCAACTTTGAATTAGTACTACCCACCTCTGACTCTGTGATTCCCAAAAGACACTTGATAACAATATTGTCTGAGGACATTTGAATTGATCATTTTAGGTTTCAATGTGTTATTTTAATAGGGTTTTTTAAAAAAATAACATTCCCATTCTTTAAGACTGATAATTAATTTATATCCCTCTGTCTCCAAAGACCAAATAAATATAATATTTATATATGATATCTATGTATAACATTTATATATGAAACATATTTATATGCACATATTGTATATACACACACACATATTTACTAGCACCTCTTTTGTGGTCACAAAGAACTAAAAACAAAATAAATGGCCTTCAACTGGGGAATGACTGAACCAATTGTGATATTGGAATATAATAAGTCTATTTTTTCCCCATAAGAAATGATGAAAATGACATTCAGAAAAAGCCAGGAAGACTTGTCTGAACTCCTGCAGAATGAAATAAGCCAAGCCATAAGGACAGTACACTATGGCTGTGACAATGTAAACAGACAAATAAAACCCACTTTAAGTAAATTGACCTTGGTCTAATTGCAATGGCCACCCTGACTCTAGAGATGACATAAGGAGCTCAGTGGCCCTCCTCTTGGCAGAGAGGTAGGAGACCATAGGACAGGAGGTTTCACACATTATTGCACGTTGTCTCTATAGGTGGGTTTTTTTTTCCTATTTATCATCCCCTACGCCCACCCTTTTTACAAGAGTAGAAGGGTTATACAAAGAAATAACTGGTATAGGAAAATGAAAAACATCAGTGAATCTTACTTTAAATCAATGAACAGATAAATCTATGGCTCAAAGATGAACTGAATCGTGCCTACATTAACCTGATCAGAAATTCCCGCTAATCCTTAATAATAAGAACTGACATTTTTAGTAGCACTCTATGTGCATAATCTCCTTTGAACCTCACGATACTGTGAGATAAGTACTTTCATAGAATTATTCTCATTTTACAATTTTGGAAACTGATGTTAATGGACAAGTTAAGCGGCTTGTCCATTACCACACAGTCAGTCAATGTCCAAGACAGGATTTGAACTGGAGGCTTCTAGTGCTAGGCTCATTCTGTCACTGCCATCCTAATGAGAGTTTAACACACATATTGTCTAAATGACCACTTTGAGAAAGAGCACTGAGCTTTGGCATTTGTAGTTTTCTGTAAACCTTCCTGAATCTCATGCTGGTATATGGTAGGTGAGAATTTTGGTGGAATGCACCTGTGATTTTATTGGTGTAGGGAACTCCTGAGAAGACTTCCCACTTCTAAGGCAGTTAACACCTGCTCTGTCGTTTATAGTCTTTGAACACCTCCTCAGGGCACTTTCCCAGGGTAACAGCCAGCATGCCTCAGTCAGGATGTGACCCCCATCTTCATGACTCCAGGGCTGGCTCTTCTCCACTCCTCCATGATGCCTCCTAAACTTTTTAGTAGCCTTGGAGGGAGAAGGGAGAGGGAAGCAGAGGCATTGCCTCCATGAATAGAAGTCTTCCAAAAATACTTTGATTTATGTTTTGGTTATTTATCTCTCATTACTCTTTTCTAATCCATTCCTCCTTCTTGCTCCCATGTAGTTAAGGGTGAGGAGATACAGACCTTACAATCAACAGTAAAACAGAGAATATCCTACAGGATCCCCAAGAGAAATATGGCACTTCAAATGGCAGAGGGAGTAGAAGTTTTGGGAGCTTCATCGCAGGAGACTGGGGTGTGGAGTGGAAGCCACGGAGAATGTTAATCATTTGGAAGTGTATTTATGTGGAGATGTTTGTCCGGGTCTTTGCAGGGTTTGCTCCCACCTTCATGCCTGAGAATCCCTAGCTTCCTTAACGCTCAGCTCAAACATCATCTAATGAAAGCTTTCTAGATCACCCAGCTGCTTAGGTCTCCCTTCAATTAACATGATGGTTATTTGGTATACACACTACATATGTACATGTCCTCCTTCCCAGTAGAATGTAAGTGCCTTGAAGGTAGAGACTCTTGTATTTTTCTCTTTGTCTTCTCAGCCCCTAGCACTGTGCCTGGCACATAGTAGGCATTTCATAAATTTTGTTGAGCTGATGAATGGGCACATTGGAGAAGAGTTGATCAGCTGAAGAAATTGGAATCAGATTTAGATCTTATCGTGAATAATGTGCTAAGAATAAGGGTGATAGGGTTCTGGGGCTGTGCCAAGAGAGTGTGGGGACAGTGACCATGAGGCACTGGGGAATGGGCTTCCTGGCCAAGTTTTTATGAGATCACAGCTTTTTCCACCTATAGACAACAAGCTGGAAAAGTTTCCTTGATTTAATAACTCTCAGTCGACGATGGCTTAAGGCTCGTAATTACTCATTGTGTAAGTGATATTTGTATTTTTCCTCAGGATGGAATTTATGTCCTAAGTTACATCGTTTAATGCCAAACATCAAATGGCTTCTGAGAAGAGAAGGGAAGAGAGGACTGAGCAGAGGGCCAAGTTTGTACATGCAGAGGCAGAGCCGAGCTGGAAAAACATAAACAATTCTTACGCAACTGATCACCAAGCATGT
This sequence comes from Phascolarctos cinereus, assembly GCF_003287225.1. Classification (NCBI taxonomy): domain Eukaryota; kingdom Metazoa; phylum Chordata; class Mammalia; order Diprotodontia; family Phascolarctidae; genus Phascolarctos; species Phascolarctos cinereus. Next base: position 9,518,256 of record NW_027555514.1, on the reverse strand, counting down.
GTCAGCAAAGCCCAAGACTGTGTTTAGCTAGCATTAAGGTGGCTGAAAGAAAACCTTTCATCAGGGGAGCCTGTTCCATCATGGAGCTCAACAGAACCACGGAAACCCAGTCTTTTATCCCCAGAACAGAGGTCTGAGAGGCCAGAATTTAAAGTGAATAGTCCCAAATGAAAATGAAAATGAAAATGTAATGAGTATATTCTAAGCCCTGAAGAAGACTGTTGACATCGAGTCAACAGGAAGTGTATCAGTGCACCAAGATTTGCATGTGAAATTCTCATTCAGCTTGGGAAAGTACAAGACTTTACTCAAAAAATACTTGAAACTTTGAGACAGTAGAGGAAAGCATGCTTGTGATATCTAATTTCCAAAACAATAATACAAAAACCCAGTATCAGGGAAATTCAGGTAAAGTATGAATACTTCCTTCAGAGAATGTATATGTATATGGCTAATTGGGAAAAATGGAGTAAATAGAAACAATTGACCTTATACAGTGCTTTCAAACTTACAAAGCACATTATAAATATTATTTCATTTTAGTTTAGCAAGAACCCTAGGAGATATGTTCTATTGGTATTATCGCATTTAACAGAGAAGAAAATACATTCAGAGAAGTGAAGTCCTTGCCCAGAGTGACACAGCTATCATCTGAAGCAGGATTCATACCCCAACTCCAGACTTTAAGGCTGCTACTCTATTAAGTACCCCATGCTCTCTTTCCAAAAAAAGTATGTAATGTTTCACCAAAGTGAAAATTTCAGAAAAAATTTTAAAGAAGTATAATTATCCAACATCTTATAGATAATTTTATACTACAATTCCATCTTTTCCAGGTAAATATCTGCCTAGATTTCTTCAGAGCTTTGTCCAACTTGAATGTCTGCTCAAGTCACCTGCAATAGTGATGTTTCTAACCTGCTCAGAGATCCCCCTGTAATCCAGATTAAGAGCTTTAGGTTTTGGAAAGAGCAATCCTGACTTCTGCATAGAGCTAGTTTTCAGGCATATTATCACGGTATAACAGAGTATAACAAGTCAAGAAATATCATCAGGCACTTATTGGTGCCATGACCATGGACAAATGACTTAAGCCCACTGAGTCTCAATTTTCTCATTTATAAAATGGGGATAATAACACCTATGATGCCCACCTCTGAAGGTTATCAGAAGCATCATTGAACAGACACTAGAAGGCCACTGTGTCCAACATTCATATTTTGTAATGAGGAAACTGAGACCCATGGAAGATAATTGTTTTGCCAATGAACTCACAGGTAGTAAGTGTCTGAGGTAGGATTTGAATGTAGGTCTTCTGATTTTGACAGCAGGGCCCTTTCCACTGTACTATCTTGGATCAAAGGACGTCTGGCCTCAACAATAGCCTCAGGGAAAATGTCCTCTGGATACTTTTCTCTAGATCATAATGATAGTATAAAATCTGGCCTTTTGGTTCAAAATCCATATCCCCAAGTATAGGATGGGGAGATATTTGTTTCAAGCAGTTTGTGGGAAAAGAGCTTGAGGCTGCTAGTTCATTCTAAGTTCACTATGAGTCAACAGTATGAGTAAGAAAGCTAATGGCAAGCTTTGGGTTCATTCACAGAAGTACTGCATCCAGGATGAGAGAATATAGGACTTAGGGCTGGAAGGTGCCTTAGCTTAAGGAAGAGAAAGCATTTTTTCATTAATTAATTAATTTATTTTTAGTTTTCAACATTCACTTCCCCAAGCTTTGAGTTCCAATTTTTTTTTCCCCATCTTGCCCCTCTCCCTACCCCAAGACTGTGTGGATTCGGAGTATCCCTTCCTCTAATCTGCCCTCCCTTCTATTACCACCCTCTTCTCTCATCCCCTTCCTCTTCAATTTTCCCATAGGGCAGGAAATGACATTTAAATGACAGAGCAGGTGTTAGCTGCCTTGGAAGTGGGAACTCTTCTCAGGAGTTCCCTATACCAATAAAATCACATCATTGCCTGTATATCTTATTTCTTAGTTGCATGTAAAAACAATTCTTTATATTTGCTTTTAAAACTTTGGGTTCCACATTCAAGGAAGAGAGGGATATAGCCCACACCAGTGAGAACACTGAGGCACAGAGAAGCTAATCAATTCATCCATGGTAAGCCAGTAAGTCACTAAGTCAAGATTTCAGCATTCAAACCTAGGTCCTTGGGCTTTCAATTCACGACTGTTTCTTTTCACTCTCCTTTAGTGTCAAGGTCACATTTGCTGTACTTGGTGCTGGTGAGATTAGAGCCAGATTATTGTTTGGTTTTAGGAGAGGCCTTCTAGAGGAGGATCACCTGCATGACGAGAGGGCTCTACATTGTGCTGTATGAGAGTATGTAGTACACGCTGAAAGATCTGAGGCTATTTAGTCAAGGGAAAAGAATATCTAGTGGGTGGAGGACAGGTAAGATATGATTGCTGTCTTCAAATATTTAAAGGGTTTATTCTGCTTGGGCTCAGAAAGGAGAATGGGGACCCAAGGTCTATTGTTACCTTGAGGCCACTTTTAGTTAAATATAAAGTGAAACTACCTATATATTAGAGCTCTCCAAAATGGGGCTGAATACTTCTGCACATAGTGAATCCTCTGTCACTAGAGATTTCCAAAAAAAGATGTTAGCTGGCCAGCTGTGAGAATTGGATACTCTTGAGAGGATGTGGGATGCATCTGGGGGGGGGCAGAATAAATGACCTCTGAGGTCCCTTCCTACACTAAGACTTTAAGATGGCACGTGCTCCCGTCTTTGAAGCACACTCTTTTTCATGGGCAGAGGGCAATTTTCATTAGCCTCTCTTAACAGGTAGCATCCTAATACCTAGTTCAAATCCAGTTCGGCTGCTTATTATTTGTGTGGCTTTGGGTGAGTCCATTAGTTTCTCTGGACCTCAGTTCTTCATCTGTAAAATGTGGAGATTGGACTCAATGGAAATCCTTTATGGTTCCAAATATATAATAATGATAGCTAATAATTGCCAGCATTTTCATAACACTTACTATATGCCAGGAACTATATTAAGTGCTTGACAATTATTATTTCCTTTGATGCTTATTATAACCCTGGAAGGTAAGATGCTATTATTATCCCCAACTTACAGATGAGGAAACTGAGGCAAACAGAGTAACGATTTGTCCAGGGCCTCACAGCTAGTGTGAATGAATGGCAGAGTCACTGGCAATGATGAAGAATGTAGAGGAAGGTTATGTTGAGGAGACCAGATGAATAGATCAGTTTTGGAGATGCTAAGTTTGAAATGATAGTGAGGCATTTGAGTAGACATGTCAAAGGCAGTTGAAAAGATGGAACTGGAGTTCAAGTAAGAAGAGAGGTCAGGAGAAAGAGATCTGGGAGTCCATAATGCAGACTTGGAAGCAGAAGTCATGAGAGGAGATGCTGGATCCCTGGATCAGGGATGCTGAATTCTAGGGGGAAGAATGGAGCCAGAGGACAGATCCATAATGATGAGTTGGGTAGCTGAAGTAGGGAAGTGGCAACAAAGGGGGCAGAGAAGGAGCAATCCACGAGGTAGGAGGAGAAAGGGGATCTTACAGGATCCAGGAATATTCAGAGTGCAGCCAGAGAGGGAGTTTCAAGAAATAAGTGGAAGCCAGATAAGATCTGCCCAGAGTCATTGAGTGAAGACAATGAAAGTCCTTTGGATTTGGCTGGAAGAAGCTCATGGTGGATGACTCAAGGAGTGGTTTTGAAAAAGGGAGGTTGAGGTGGGGGGAGATAAAGATCCATATCATGGAGGATTAAAGGGGCAATGGGAGGGAAGAATGTGGCAATGGTAGTATGAGCCTTGGGATCTTAGGAGTGAAAGGAAGGAAAACATTAGATCACTAACGAACAAACAAAAGTGTCAAAGATTTTCCGATTCTTAGTGAAGGTGGGGAGACACTTGGGAGGGAACCCACGAAGAAGGGGCAAAAACCCTTAGAACCTGTTAGAGAAGGCAGAGACCATCCCCAGAAACGGAGACTGCAGGAGGTAGAAGGGTCTTGGGAGGCTATTTAGACCGTTCTGTACTGGAAGTGCAAACCTCACTCCACGATATCCCCTATTAATACTTAAGTCTTCGAGTGAAGAGCTCATAACAGGAAATGCGCTACCTCTGGAAACTGTCCATTCCATTTCTGAGTATCCTCTATTTTAGAGGATTTTTCCTCATTTTGGGTCAAAATTAGACTTTTATGACTTTCATCTCTTGCCTTTGTTCTACTCTCTGGGATCATGCAGAATAAGTCTATTCCCAAATTCCCACGACAACCCTTCAGATACTTGAAGACAGTTACCATTTCCCTAAAAGTCTTCCTGCCTATGGATTAAACATTCCAAGCTGCTGTAACTGATTTTTATGTGGCATGGTTTCGAGCCCCATTACTACCTTCATTATTGTAGAGCTCTGTCCAACCCAGCAATGTGCCATCTAAAATGTCTTATTGTTCAGAAACTGAACTTCAAAATATTCCCAAACTGACCAGTGGTAACAAAATCAACAACAAGTGAAAAAATCCTCACCCGGGAAATCAAAATATGAGTCTGTGTTCAGTATACACTTGGGCAGTTGAGGACAATTGAAAACGTCTTGTTTATTATGTCCTGCTTCATTTGCTTTAGGTAGAGGGAGGCCCAGGCATGGATTTAGTTGCCACATGAAATCTAATTTTATGCTTGTACTCATTTTGTACATGTTCCAAAATTCACTGGACCTGGATGCTTTTTTTAAACAAATCCAATAAATAAATGCATCATTTGTTTTACTGTGGCTGTTGTTGAACACAGGTTGAGTCCTTACAATGATCTCGTTGGTAGCTGAATGATAAACATATGGGAAATGTGGTTATCTCCACAATCACACACGTTTATTCAGTTATCAGCCATGATGGATCTCTAATTAGAAAGTCGTATAATTCCTGCATCTATGATGTCAATATCTTAATTCCCTGCAGGAAAGTGGAGGAGAATTTCTAAGTCAGCATGAAATATAAAGTTCCATCTCAAATCAGCCTTAAATGGACCTGGAGATGCTAATTGAATATTATGCTAAAATGAAATACAATGCATAATTTTAAGGATGTCTAATGCTGTTAGGGAAGGCATCTACCCAGATCATCTTGACATGACGTATATTGTTCCCAGAAGACAGTTAGAACAAGAGAACAGCCTCGGTTCTGCTCACTGTGTTTTTTATCAGTGACTTGGATACTTGGATGACTCTACCATCTCAAAGATGTGAAATTCTCTCTGGCAGTCCAAAATTCAACTCATCTTCGTTTTCTTATTCCACAGAAATGTTACCCTTCTTTTCCCGTGAATCCGCAACAGGGGCCACCTGATGTTCTGGGTGCCTTCCTGTATATCTCTCCATGTTACAGAGCTGTGTGCTTACCCAGAGAGCCCATGGGCTGTGCATTGTCTATGCTTCCCTTTCACTATGTGACCCTCCCCCTTCCCTTTGCTGGTCACACATCTCTCTGATTTTGTATGTATTTATCATCTTGTGGTTTAGACAATAAGGGATTCCAAAGAGATGCCATGTGTTCATGGTTAAATGTGGGAAATCATATAGTATAGGATACAGTAATGATTCAATGAGGTCCCCAGACACAGCTGCTCTCTCTTTCTGTCATCAGACAGATAGTTTTGTTTGATCGTTGTTTATACTGTAATATGATATACGTGCCTTCATACCAAATGGAGACATCCATAGCTAGGGGTCTCTGTTTTCTTTGTCATTGTAGTGAAGCTCTGTGGCTTCATATTTAAAAGTTTGTATGTAAAATGAACAGCCAGTCATCATTCACTCACTTTTTAAACATTTTTAAACTTATTTTAAACTTATTTGCAAAATGAGAAAAGAAAAAAAGAAACATTGCCATGAACACAGTAGAACATGAGAGGATTCCATCATTCACTTATTAATAGTTGTGTGTGTTTTCTATGAAGCAAAAAAAAGATAAGCAATAGAAGACAGTTGACCTCCAACACATAGGGTGATAGCTCTGTGGAAAATGTATGTGTGGATATGGACACGGGTTGTCCAGGATGGGCAGGCATGGATGGGCTGTGATATGGGCCATTGCATAAATGGATGCCCCACATTGAAGAGATCATGGATCCATTGAGCTATGGAAGAAAAGAAAGATGAAAATCTATCAATTTGTTTGCCATGAAATGGTTGATTGGTTCCCTCTCCAAATTCTTCAGCATTTCCAAAAAAAAAGGCAGGGGGTTGTTATTCATACCCCTTCCCTCTCCCCTCCTCCCTCTATTCTATCCAAGATAATGACTAGATCAGAATTAAAGTAATAGAAATTCATTTAAAGTCTCAATTGCAATTCCTCCAAAGCACTCCTTCAATGTCAGATCACCGTGTGGAGGTGACACTGGTTTCTCTAAGGTCATGCCAATGGATTGGAAGCTCTTAAAGGTCCCACCCAGCCTGAGACTTCCTGTACTGGCCTGTATGTCCTCCTCTGAGCCCCAGCCTGACTCAGCTCAAAGAAGGTGAATACTCATGTAGCCATCTAGAATATTGCACTGAATCTCTTCACTTGAGGCAAAATGGTTGAGTCAGGCAATATTAACTTAGAAGACATTGAATCATTGGTGTATCCTCAAGAGTGAGTCAGAAGATGGAATATGGTCCCTGGGAGAAGGGTTCCACTGGAATTCAGCCCTTGGAAGAGGATCAGACGAGAGAGGTGAGTGTGCTGGTCAGCAGAGGACTGCAAGATATGGAAATGAGAGTCTCTAGGTTTCCGGGCCCCTGCAGGAGGTCAGTGCCCCTGGAAAAGCTCTAATCATCCCACCTTAGCTACACATGTGTCATGGAGAGTCCCTATAATGACTCTCAGTCATTGTGAAATCCCCTATTCTTGGAGAAGGAAATGTCAGTCGTCACTTGCTCTGTATTTGTGGTCTTATCCTTCTCGAAGAAAAGCAGCCCATGAGCTATTATAAAAACATTGGTGCCCTTTTATTACAATATTTTAAGCATATCTGAAATGAGCATTGTGAAGCAGCTGCACCAGGATTGTGGCTGCATTGGAAAATCATCCGCTTTCTGGCATTTTGCTGACACTGATCAGCCAGACAGACTTTTATCAGCATTTGAGACCATTTTTCCATTATGCAGGAGAGTATTTCTGAATACCTCACATGCAGAGTTTACCCACCACTGCATTTCTCAGCAAGACCACAAGAACATTTTCATGGGCCACAAACCCTATCTTTAAGATTTCCTTCCAAGCTGCATTTTTTTTCCTTTCCGGCTTTCCCAAGGGTGACTAGAGGATGTGTTAGGCTGTAAACATACATTCACAAGACATATTTCAAAGAAACAACTCAAAAGCAGCAGCCTTTTTGCTCTTGGAGGCAAGAGAGGCCTGAACCCACACATCCCAGCTCTGACACTTTCTTATGGTATGACCTTGGTCATATCATTTCTCTTTATTGAATATCAGTTTCCCCATCAGTAAAAGGAGAACAATAATAATTATTGTGGCAGGGCCATACTGTGGTTGGAAGAGAGCAGCATTAGCATCATGATCGCCAACATTTACACAGCTTTAAAGCACTCACATGTGCTATTATATCTCATTTGATCCAGCTAATCGCCTCATTTTATAGATGAGAAAATGAAACTAATGCCCAGAGGGACTCAGTAAGCAAGTTTTCTGACTAAAGTCCACTTCCATTGCACGATGATGCCTGCCTCCTCGGGGATCTCTCTCTCTCCCATGACCCCGTCTGTCCGTTCCTGCAGTCATGCCAACCTCACTGCAAAAGCCTCTTAACTGCTTGCAGTGGCTCTCTGCTGCCCGTCTAACAGAACATGTATACCTGATTCCTCTGGCATTTGTAGCCTCACCCTGCCTTCTACTTTTAATTTACACCCACTTACCTCAGTTTACTTGCTTAGTGTAGCAGTGTAGAAAGAGCATTGTCTAGGAAGTCAGAGGCACTGGGTTGAAATTCCACCTGTATTTTGAGCATCACCTCAATCAAAGAGTCAATCATCAACCATAGATTAAGTGTCTACTATATTCTGGAAACTGTGCTAGAAAATATGAGCACAACGAACGAAATAAATAATTCCTACTTGCAAGGAGCTTTTATTCTAACAGCTAGTGTTCAGTCGTTTTTCAGTTGTGTCTTTTTTGTGACCCCATTTGGTGTTTTATTGACAAAGAGACTGGAGCAGTTTGCCATTTCCTTCTCCAGATCATTTTATAGATGAGGAAACTGAGGAAAACAGGGTGAAGTGACTCGCCCAGGGCCACACAGTGCCTGAAGTCAAATTTGAACTCAAGAACATGAGTCTTCTTGACTCCAGGCCTGGCACTTTATCCACTATGGTGCCATCTAGCTGTCCTATACTCTAACAGGGGAGACAGTGCAAAAAAAAATACATATATATTTATATGTTTGTATATACATATATATGTATATATGAACATACATACCTGGATGTACATATATATATATATATATATATATATATGTGTGTGTGTGTGTGTGTGTGTGTGTGTGTGTGTAGATCCAGAATGAATATGGAGACAATATATGCAAATAAATGCAAGATACTTAGGGTGGGCACTAGCAGTGGGGGGAATCCATGAAGGCTTCCCTGAATAGCCCAGGCAGAAATGATATTTCTTCCTTGAACTTCACGTAATACTTAGTTGGGGCTTATCTTCAGTGTCTAATATGCCTTATTTTTGCATTTCAGCTACAAAGGCAAAAGCTGTGTCTTCTACATGATTCCATGGGGTTTTCTTTTTCTTTTTTATTTACTGTGTTTAATTGATCCTCCTAGATACTGTAATAATAATAATAATAACAGTTATAATAACTATAACTGGCATTCACATCTAGCACTTTAAGGTTGGCAAAGCATTATAGATGCTATTTCATTTGATTCTCACCACAACCATGAACAGTAAGTGCTATTATTCCCACTTTACAGATAAGGAAACTGAGACTGAGAAAAGGTAAGCAACTTGGATTTGAATTGGATCTTCCTGACTCCAAGGCCAGCACTCTGACCGCTGCGACACCCACATGCTACCATGCAGATAGTGGAAAAATTTTTAAATGTGTTTCTTAGAATTTTTTGAGCCATGCCAATGTAAAATGACGCCCAGACTTTCTGTCATTTTGAAAGGGAAAGTTCTAAGAATAAACAAGTTTCTAGTGAAACTTTCACAGCTGGTGAAACTTCTGTAACTGGTGTCATTTTCATCAAAGTAACTGAAATTGTGCCTTTGGAAATCAGTCAAGTCTCCTTTGATGACTTCCTGATCTTATTATACTTCTCAGGAGCCTGTCCTCCACCCCCACAGCCACAGTGAAAGCTTCCTAATTCACTGAGATTAAAATGAGAAGGGGGGGCTGACCTCTCTTCCTCCAGTCTCCAACTACCATGTATCCCACCAAGCTTTGTCGGCTCCGGGCTGGGTCTTTCACCTGATCCTGAGATGACATGAACTTGAGGTTGCCTACCAGCCTGATTGCCCTCCCATGCCCACTCTTCATCTTCTAGAAAATGCAGACCAGAACCAAATAAAATAATTGGGAGGGGGTGTCTCCAGGACACAGGATAGCAGGACATTATGTCTAGTCTTGGACATTATGCATGTTCACGAAGCCTAAGATAATTTGTTTTTTTGCCTTCCTATCACAGTACTCAATACTGAGCATGTAGTCTACAAAACCTCCCAAATCTCTTTCAAAATATTGCCTAGCCATGCTCCTTCCATGTTAGAACTGTAAAGTTGATTTTTTGAGTCAGCATTTATGATTTTACATTTATTCCTATTAAATGTTATGGCATTAGTTTCAGCCTAATCAAATCAAATCACATGGGGATAAATGTAAAGCACTTTATTTGGAGAAAGGAGCCAAAAAGGCGACATTTTATGAGAAGCATAGAGAAAAGCAACTTGAGATACACAGACAGTTCTGGGGATCTGACAGACAGCCATCATTCTCTGAGGCAGAAGTACTGAAGTGCACTGTTTCCTTCTTGCTGTTGCTTGTTCTTTGTTTTTGAAGAGGACCAATGACCATGGCGATGCCTGGATGTGACCGTGAATTGGATTCAAGTTTCCCAGCAGCTAGCCTGAATATGACTTTTTCAGGACTTTATTGGAAGGAAACTATCAACAAAAGAACAGTTTGGGGACTACTGTATAATAACTATTCTGTCATATCTGGTAGAAATGTGGATTTGGGGTTTTTCAACCTAAGTTAGAAATAGCGTACTACAAACAAGGAGATGCTAATCTGGAATCAGCAACCAAAGAACACATTGCCTACAGAGAGAGATCGAGCCATCAGAAGCTAGAAGACAGACACTATTGGAGCTGAGAGGACAGAATAGTCTGAGAAGCTGATAGGCAGGCTATGCAGGTGATTTGAGGAGCTGATTGGATCGAGTAACATTTTGATGCTGGGAGCTGACTGGGGAAAGCAGCATCCTAATGCTTTCAGTGAAAGCTGGCTGGGGATAACTTCCCATGCTCTCTAGCACCATCTACAGCTTGAGAGAGAAGGAACTTTCAGAGCCTAGGAAAAACAAAATCCAGGAACTTTGCAAATCTGAAGACAAGAAGGAACTGCTTTTTATTGAAAGACTGTTGTGTTTCCTTTGTGCCTAGCCAAGAAAGCATACCCAGGGAGGTGTGTAGATCCCAGAATTAAAGCTGTTAGTAGCTGAAAGAGCTTAACATTGTTTCAGCATCTTCAGAGTAACAGAAAAATGGCTTTTTTGTTGAAAGCAACTATTTATTAGCTTGACAAGTCTACAAATTTGAGACTTTATCAGTTTAGGAAATAGATTCATTAAACATTTAGTTGGTACCAGTTTTCTGGTTTTCCAAATTTCTTGCCTGTGTTTCATCCTGTCTAAAACACAACCAACCCATTGGTTCTTCTTCATTTGGAGGAATTCTATGATTTGCTGAAATCTAAGATTCAGGTTAAAAAAATTAACAAAACCCTTCATTGTTACAACATTGTCACAGGGTGCTAAGGCAGCTCAGAAGAAGAGTGGTTTCTTCCAGCAGGTGACAGATGGTGCAGACTGTCCATTGACAGTCAGGCCCTCAGTCCAGAGCACAATGGCACAGGGACATGGATCTTTCTACTCAAGTGCCTCACGGCTGGGTTTTTGTATGTTTGTGGCCACTCTCCCCCCAAACATACTAAGGGCACTGTTAATCAGAGAGTGTGGCCCTCTTGGATGGATGGATTGTTTATTTTGATTCCTTTTTTTTTGTTTGTTTCCTATTTTGCAAATGTTATGATCATTTTTACTTTTGCCTTTTTATTTAATTAATGTTTCATATGTTAAAAAATGTCTCAGCATCATAATTTTACGTAGCCTATACGATGCAATATGATATAGATGTCTATCAATTGGGGAATGGCTAAGTAAATTATGGCATTATAGCACTGGAATATGCCTTAGAAACTTCTTAATTCTGAAGCTCACTTCACCTCTAGACTATTCACATTAGAAGTATCTTCCTATTCTTGGCTGGTTCCCCCAACAAATAAACCTCCATTTTCAGGAGGACACCCAGGTCAGCCCTGAGTTCATTCATCTTCAGGCTGCACTCTTGACTGTCTGGACTTTTTCTGCCAGGCACCCACACTTCATGCCTTTCCTTCTTTATTCCCTCCACCCCCTGTTTTCAGATGCCTTTTATGTGTTAAGTTCTCACTTTAGAATGTAAGCTCCTTAAGGTCCTTTCTGCTTGTATTTATATTCCCAATGCTTAGCACAGTGCCTGCCACATAGCATGCACAAATTCTTGTTGACTTGACTGTAAAAAAAAAAAACAAAAACTGAATGTGATGAACATAGAAAGCCTGAGAAGACTTGCAGAAACTAATTCAGAACAAAAAAAGTAGAACCAGGAAAGCAATACATATGTCACCTCCAACGTAAAGAACAAATGAAGCTGTATTTTGTATGAGTGCAATGACCAAGCTTAGTTATCATACAAGAAACTGTACTTCCTTCCTGTCTTTGCACAGGCAGAGGATTGCGGGTGCTCCATCCCACACTCAGCCCCACTCGGTTGGTTTGTTGATAGTTGTTCTGAATCACTTTGCTTCATATTTGTTCAGGCTTTGTTACAAGGGATGGCTGTCTGGTAGCACTGTGCCACCCTCCCTGCTTCAAAGGAGACTGCATAGGACTTCCACCTGCACTACCGACAGCCTTGCAAGCTCAGCACCAGAAGAAGGGTAGTTCAAGAGAAAGAACACTGACTGGAGTCAGGGGATCTGGGTTGGAACCTTGACTCCACTGTGGGTTATTTGCAATCTTGAACAAGTCATTGAACCTGTCTCATTTCCTCATCTACAAATGCAAAGGATTCATTGATTTCTGATAGCTCTTTGCCCTCTAAATCTAGGACTATAGCACAACCTCTTACACATAGTAGGAGCTTCATAAATACTTATTGAATTGAATTGAATCATAGATATTGAAATAAGGTTGGTATCTTCCTCTTAAAATTTTCCTTATTCTGATTTCACAGCGTCCATCAGTGGTACCCACTTTCATCTAGTCTCCTAGGTTCATAACCTGGGTCTCACCTTGATTTTTCCCTGTTCTTTCCTACCCATATCCAATTAGTTGCCAAGCCCCCTACTTTTCCATGATATCACTCATCCCCATCTATCTCTTCCTTCCTATTTCAACTTTATCTATCCTGATCTAGGTTCTATTTTGGTCAATCAATTCATAAACATTTATTAAGGACCTACTATGTATAAGACATGGTGATAAACTCTGGGGATACAAAAAGAGGCAAAAGACAGCCCCCGGCCTCAAGGAGCTTCAAATATAATTGGAGAGAAACCATGCAAACAAATATACACAAAGCATACATGTATAGTATAAATATGTACCATACACAAATATACACAAAGCGTACATATATAATATAAATAGGAAATAATAGAGGGAAGGCACAAGAATTTAAAGGGATTGGAAAAGACTTCCTGTAGAAGATGGAATTGATTGCTTGGACCATTCCCCTAATCCTTTAGCAGGCTATACTAATGACATTCTTCCTTCTCTGAAGCATTCTTTATATGCCCCAGGATCACCTTTCTCACATGCATCTCCAGTCATGTCACACCCCTCCCCAAAGTCTTTCAAGGGCTCCTTATTGCCAATGCATGAATGCCCAATCTCCTTTACCAGCATCCAAGGTCCTCAAGAGTGCAGTCTGCCCTGCCTTTCCAACTGTATCCATGCTGTTTCCCTGTATATATTCAATACTCTGGACAAAGCAATGATTCTGCCACCTTCCCTGTAGCTTCCTTGTAGTTTCTCACTTCAGGGTCTTTGCTCCCATTCTTCCCGAGGTCTAAGCCCCCTCAGATTACTGATTTCTGAACTATCCTTAAAAATGCAACTCAGTTGTGATCGTTTGTAGGAAGCCTTTCTTTACTTGAAATTCCAGTTAGTAACCAACTCTTCTACTAGGGCTTCGCACAGAAGTCTTTCCACTTCTGTGATGTACTTATCATCCATTGTGGTCATATTGTTCTTGTCATTTGCCTCTTGCATGTATGTAAGCTACAACAAGTCTTTGCGTGTCTCCTAATACCTGACAAAGTATTCTACCTACAGCAGGTAATTACTAATTTTCAAAAAGTTAAATTGAACAAATGACTGTTTGCCGTTCACCATCTACTTCTTGGGTGTCCAGTTATCTTTTAAGCTTGTTACATTATGTTCCTACTTTTCTTTTGTTTTATTTTTACCCCAATCCCCACTTATTCCCCATGTAGTGGGGAATGGCCAGTGAGAGCCCAGCACTTTGGAGAATGCCCGGCCTGCTCAGCCCAACGTGATTCCCCCAGTGGACTTCAGAGCACATAAAGCTATTCTATGACTGTTTCCAGTCCACTTACTGGAAACTTTTTTGATTGGCTACTGAACTGGAAGCAAGTGTTCATTCAAAATGCGTGAAGTGACCTCAGAGTGACCCTATTTCCTGTCTGACTACATTTGAAAAGAGAGGAAATAACTACCAGAAGCTTCTGGGTGAGGACAGCACCAGAAGTCTGTTCTTCCCACAGGTTGACATGAAGCCATGACCATGTGCTTCATCTCTTGCTTCTGTGCCTTTTATATTCATTCTTTTTTGCCTTGGGTGAAGTCATTTTGGGGACAGAATAGGTTACATTGTGGCTTTGTGAGCTTTGAATACTTGGGAAAGCATCAGAAGTCCAGAAACTTGAGCTCAGTCTGAGACCACGGTCAGCTGGTTCTAGTGAGGGATGAAGCCCAAGTGACCTGCTTGACCCTAGACCAGCAATGGATTTACACTAAGACACTGGTTTCCGCAACTGAGGGTACAATTCTGTCCATCAGCTATGCCACATTTAGAAGGGAACTTGGTTGGGATGAATGCTTTGCACCAACTGTTTTCAATCTGAGCCCACGCTCCCCACAGACCAAGGTGGTATGGAAGATGGTGTGGCCCTGTTTGTAGGTCTGTTCTTGCTAAAGTGTCTCAGCAAATATCTCTTTTCAAACAGTGCACTGATGATAATTGATTAAATGATCCTGTGGTGGCTAACCCATGGTATGGATGATATTAAAGTGAGGTTAACTGCACTGCTGAGATGATATTGAAGAGATATTTGGTAAATGATATTGGTAGAACACACAGAATAGAAGCTTCAGCTGTGAGCATTAAAGAAGGCCCTACAGTCATGCCAGGGAGCCCCTAGGACCCTGAGGGAAGGAAGATGTAGCCTTGCTGCTGAGGACCTGACTATCAGTGTCAGTGGGAGTTGGGATAATCATTCTTATAGTGGAATGAAGGCTTGCTCTCTCTATAATTTAATACAATGATACTGAGATCTAATTGGCATAGCTGTATCGGTAGAGGGGGTGAGAGTTTCCTTTCATCTCTCCCCCTTTCCTGAAATGTGTTGACTGCCTTCAATGTGCCCTTTTTTGGCCTGTGTTACATGCCTCACCTTATTTTTTCTTTTTTTAAATTTTAAATTTTGGTTACTCCTTCTTAACCAATCCAATAAACATGAACATTTCCATGTAGAAATAACAGGAAAAGGGGATTATATATTAAATAGTGAGTGTCTATTGTGTACAGCTTATTTTTCTAAAGTCTATAATCAATTGATCTTGTTTGTGTTTCCCTCTAAAATTGCTTTTGTTTTCTTCCATGCTTTAAAAAAATATACTTCAATGATCAATTCCCCCTTTTGGTCCTTCACTCTTTCTCTGATGACCTGAAAATGACTGGCAACGTTCTACCCCAAAATGGAGAGCAGCGCATGGCTCCCCCCCCTCCAAGGGTAGGATCACATAGGAGCCTGTGGTGGCCACCCCCATAGGAGAACTACCTCAGAGTGACACACAATAAAGAAAGGGGAAGCCACCTAAAAGAGAAGTGAAAGGGGCAAGGGAGAAATGTCTGGGAGGAACAGGGCTTGGCTGACCAATATTTACAATAGAGAATCTTTTGTTTTGAATTGGCAAGCCCTTAGCAACTTCAGCTGCTTAGCAAATGCCCAATGGAAACGAACAAGTTCTCCATTTGCAGGTGGTCTTTGCTAGTCTACTCTACTCTTAAGGCGGACCCAAAAAGATGTTCAGGAGCTTCAAAGGTATAAATATCCTAAAGTGGAGGAGAAATATAAAAACGAAAACCAACTTCAGGAGGTATCTCACAGACACAACAAAACTTTGGGGAATTCGATTATCTTGAACTATTAAGTTTGAGGGCACTCCCACAAGTCATTTTGCCCTCACATTTTTGGGTCTCCCCAAAGGCAAGGGATGAGCCCTTTTCATGCGGCCATCCCATCTCTCTCCATGGTGTGGGGAGGGGGCAGCACTAAAGAGGGGAGGAGGAACAGACTGGTCCTGCTCAGGTGCTGGCATGGCCAATGAGGTTTCACGGAAAAAGGAACGTGAGAGGTCTGAGGCATCCTCAAACTTTGGTGCCCTGGGCAAAGTCCTGGTTGCCCTTTCCTAATTATGTCTCTGGTCCTAAGGTGGGGCCTGATTGGATGTGAGAGTGACCCTAAAAGTGTGCTTTCCAGCACTGTCAAAGATACGGTCCAACACCCTCATCTACTACTCGGACTTTACCCACAGCCGCTGCCATGCATTTAATCAAATTGCAAAAAGTCCCGGGGGGGTGGCTTGTTGTCACCCATTAATTAAATAGACTTGTGGGAAAATTTCAAAGGCAGCCCAAAGACACTATGATATTCTGCAGCCGTGCTCGCTTAACATAAGAGAGAGGAGACCCCAGCTCAGGGGGAGGAGCTTGCTCTCACCAGCGACACTGGCCGCTTGATGCTTCTGAATGACCTTCCAGGTTGAACCTGGTTCCGAACCTCCAAAAAGTCCTCACGCCATTGTTGCACTCATACGACCCTGGGGGCCTGGAGGCTATGACCGTGGAGAAACCTCCTGATCATTGCCGCTGACAGGGAGTCTGGCCTTCCCGGACAAACCCAGCTAAGTACTAAAAAGTTCGCTTTTAGGAGGCTGAATTCAAGTAGCTCTCCATCCTGGAGTGGTCCCTTCCTACTTTTCCCAGCATTGGGGGCAGAATAGAAGAGAGAAGGAGGAGAGAATTGGAAAGATAACACACCGGATAAACCCTGACTACTGCAAGGACTCGAAAGGTGAAATCTTTGTCTTAGACATCGATGTCATTATCACCAATTGAGGATATTTACACAGCAAGTGAATCTTTACAAAGCACATTTATATGTGTGTGGGAGGGGTGGGGGGGTGGGGAGTGTGGGGTGTGAGTGGGTGTGAGTGGATGTAAGTGTCATTGGGGGCAGCTGGGGTGGCATGGGGTTGGAATGCTAAACCTACGGTCAGGAAAACCTGAGTTCGAATCCAACCTCAGACATTTGCTCACTTGTATAACCTTGGGCAAGTCATTAATCTCTTTCACCCTCAGTTTCCTCATCTGTAAAATGGACATGGAGCACCTACCTCCCATGGTTGTTCAGGGGGTCAGATGAGGCATGTGTGTGTAAATCCCTTTGCAAACCTTAAAGTGCTGCCTTAAGGTAACTATCTTTGCTGTTTCTGTTTGAGCCTCACAACAGACTACTGAGGTAGGATTGTTCCCTTTTGGTCTGGACCCTTACTTATCAGCAGTAAGGGAAATCTGCAGTGCAGAAACAGCCTCCATTGAGGCAGACTGGCACCTGCTCTTCAGTTCACCGTTGGAAAGAGACACTGAGGGCACTGAGCAGGTTACAGGACTTGCCCAGGGTGACAGAGCCTGAATGTGCCAATGGCAGGACTTTCTGGCCAGGCCCCTTCTCACACTTTTCCCACCCATTAGTACAGTACAAAAAAATACAATTGTGATTAGAGAAAAGGAGTCAGCTCTTCAGATGGAGTTCCCATTTTTGGACACTGATGTCCTAACACAGCCAGGCCAAATACGAACAGAAGGACTTTGGGACGTAGTCCTAATCACCTTTTCCATGAATTACATGGCATTTTTCAAAAATCTAAAGAAGCATTGCTTGTTCCCTGCCGCTGTCCTGTTTGCAGAATATAGTTCTTTGCTTCAGCAATGTCTCTGGATGCCAAAGTGGAACCAGGAGAAAAATATTTTAGATAATTATGACATAGATTTAGGGATAATTATGGCATATGTTTGAACCCAGGCACTCTGACTCCAAAACTACCATGTTTTCCACCACACCAAAAGATTAAATGTCCACGGGTATGGTACAGAAAGTACAGTTGTGATTGGAGAAAAGATTTGATAAGAGTATAGTAAGACATTCTCATCACATCTCTCCTCTACTCCAAAATCACCAGTGAATCCCATCACCTCCGAAATACCATCTAAGCTCTCTTTAAGTGGTCACTAAATAGCTACCATTGATATAGCACCTACTGTGTGCCAGGGACTCTGCTAAGCTTTTTATAATTATTATCTCAGTTTATCCTCACAACAACCCTGGGAGGTAGGTGCTAATATTATCCCCACCTTACAGAGAAGGAAACTGAGGCAAATAGAGATTGGATGACTTGTCCCACAGCTAGTTAGTGTCTGAGGCTGAATTTGAATTCAGATCTTTCTGGCTCCAGGCCCTGGTGCTCTATCCACTGTCCCCAACTGTCCCTCAGATCCTCTGTACTTCGGCCAAACTGATGAGGTCCCAAGATACATCTCATGTTTTCCTAGCGGCGTGTCTGTTTTGGTTCCATTGCTAACACCTAGAATATGATCCCCCCCCTTCCTCTCTTGACTAATATGCCCATTAGGTCCAGCTCAGAGGCCCCTCCTTCATCATGAAACCTTCTCTGATTGCCCCTGAAAGGAAGTGATTTACTGCTCCCTTGAGCACGGAGCACTTGGCATTTCTTTTGTAGGAGGATTGGAGTTTTTTGTCTGCATATCTTCAAACAAACACACAATTAAGATCCTTAAGGGTAGAGACCAAGCCTCATCCATGTTCACATCTGCTAGCTCCTCCGTCATGCTTTCTATGCTGCTGTATCCTAAGTATAGAGTAGAAGGGACCTTCAAAATCCTTTTGTCCAGTCCTCTAATTGTATGGGTAACGACATTGAGATTCAGAGATGGAAAAAGGCTGATCTTGCATCATATGGGATGCCAGTCACTACCAGGATTTGAACTCAGGCTCTCCACTTTCACATCTATTCATCTTTTCACTACCTCATACACTTAATGAGTGTTTTTATTGTACAAATGGATACAAATGTGGCTAGCCCTGCATCACAAGGGAATATGAATATTTGAAAAAGGGTATGGTCTAAGCCTGAAGCTACAATGAGCAATTTTTGCAATGAGGGCAGAAGCAAACCAAAGACAATTAGGATGAAGTGGTCATAGAACAGCTGAAATTTAGGATGTGAAAATCATAGAAGTAATAGAGAAATTCAGTTGAGCAGAAAGAGCAATTGGTTACTATTATAACTTACTTTGTGCCCTATAAAATTTAGTAACCACATTTTCTCTTTCTCTTCTCCCTCCCCTCCTTCCCTCCTCCTCTTCTCCTCTTCTCCCTCTTCCTTCTTCCTCTCCCCTTTTCCTCTTCTCCCTCCTTCCCCTCTTCCTCCTCCTTCCCCTCCGTTTTTTCTCTTCTGTCCCTCCTCCTCCCTTTTTCTTTCGCTTCCTTCTTCTTCTCCCCTTTCCCTCCTCCCCTTTCCTCCTCTTTTCCTTCTTCCCTCCTCCTACTCCCCCTTCTCCTCTCCTTCCTTTCCCCTTCTTCTTCTCCTTCCTTCTTCTTTCTCTCCCTTCTCCTTCTCCCCCTCCTCCTTCCCCTTCCCTCTTCTTCCTCCTCCTTCTCTTTCTCCTTCTTCTTCTCCTCTCCCTCAGGTCACCCTGTCTCACCCAGAATGCAAGTGCATGGGCTACTCATGGTGGCCCAAACCAGTACCAGTTGGGACAAGAGCTTTAAACAGTTTCATTTCTAATCCAGGTTGGTTTATTCCTTCCTTAGGCAAGCTGGTACCCTTCCCAACCCCCTCCTGGTAGCTCACCGAATTGATGCCAAACTTAGTGTGGACATCCAGTTAACATAGCCCACTGAAACTCAAAATTCCCAAGTTCAAGAGACCTACCAGGCTCAGCCTCCCTGGTATCTGGGATCACGGATGTCTGCTGCCAAGCGAAGTGTAAGAAATATCTTCAAATAGATTGTTATGGAATAGAAGAAATAACAAAAGCCAAGTGATTAATAGTTGAGCATAGTAAATATTACAAATCTAATATATTATCCATGGATGTCCAATAAGTTTCACTTTATTCTCCTTTGGAGTCAATTTACCCACATGATGCTCCATCACTCATATGGGCTCAGTTACTAAAACTGATCCCAGTTGCTTATTCCTGAAAAGAAAGATCATGCTGCCTTCAGCCTGAATGCCTCCATTCATGATGGACTATGGAGTCCATCCTTTTATATCACGGAAAACATGCTGGGTTGGAGCCTGGGTTCAAATCTCAGGTCTATCATTTATTCTCTGTGTGACCTCAGGCAAGTTACTTTACCACTCTGGGGCTCAGTTTCCCAATTTGTAAAGAAGGAGTTTGGTTAGATGACCTGTAGGGTCCATTTCCTCTCTAGATTTCTTATGTTCTCTTCCTCTGCTTCATCTAGAGGAGGTGGGGTTTGGACAAGAAGACTTCTCCGAGATTCTCTCAGGGCCTTTGTTTGTCCATCTAGAAGAGGCAGGGTGTGGCCCAGAGGAGCTCCAGGGGCCCTTCCCTCTTCAGCTCTCAGCTACAATTTTTATGGCACTTTTCTGATCTTCCTGAACACAAAGGCCTGTTGTATGGGCAGACTCAATGCAATGATTGAGAGTCAAGGCCACGTCATTTGGAATTAGAGAAAACAGTAGAACAAAGATGCTTTTTCAGAGTGTGAGAGACCCGGTTAGAACATCCACCGCCTTGCTCCTAATCTGCCTTCTTCCATTCAAAGGGGATCCCACTAAGGCATAAATAGCAGTCAAGGACTTTGCCCTCTTTGCCAGTTCCACTACATTGCTGTTCAATGATCTGCACAGCGTCAGGGCCATTCCAGCACGTTTGAAGGCAGCAACGTGGTGCCCTTTTTCTATTGAACAAGATGCCAGACATTTTTTTCTCCCCAAGCTTTCCTTGATGAAAGCTGCAATTGCTTTTTCCAGGGTGACTCTCCTCCCAGAGAATGCTATTAGTAAATTCCCCCACAACTCATAAAGCAGATTAAATGTTCTGCTACCTGCAGACTAACTGAGGAAGCCAAAGATGTCCCATAGCAGCCCAAGCTTTAACGAGTTGGAATTTAGCTCAGGTTACCAGCAGGCTCTCAATGATCCGATGTGTTCTGGATGATTCACCGGGATGACGTGCCAGGCAACTGCCTCAAGCCGGTTCTTCCTTTGATTTATCTGTTTCTAATAAAGGATTCTTTCCAGGTCAGGAGACAGCTAAGATGCTTCCTGGGGTGGAGATTGCGATGTTTAGATAAGTAGGAGACATCAGAAGACAAAAGAAAAAAGGGACCTTGTGCCCTCTTCTATTGAATTTACTTTGTATGATTTGTATTTATTTATTTATCAGGGCACACAGCCTCCTCCCTTCCCCCCAGTGTAAGCTCCCTGAGGGCAGTCATCCTTTATTTTTTTCTGTTCTGTCCTCAGTGCCTAGCATATTGCAGATTCACAGCTGGAAAGGACCTCAAAAAGCCATTTAATGCAATCTCTCCATTTTGCTGATGAAGGAACCAAGGCCCAGGGAGGTTGAAAGACTTGCCCAAGGTAAAGGTAGAAGGAAGGAAGGAAGGAAGGAAGGAAGGAAGGAAGGAAGGAAGGAAGGAAGGAAGGAAAAAAAGAAAGAAGGAAGGAAGAGAAGGAAGCACTTATTAAGCACCTACTATGTGCCAGGGGCTGGGCTAAATTTAGAAATGGATGCTGTGGATAAGTTCACTTACCTTGGCAGTATACTTTCCAGGGAGGTCCACATAGATAATAAGATAGTAAGATCGACACATGCATTGCCAGAGCTGGCTCCGTGTCTGGGGGACTCTGAAAGAAGGTGTGAGAGACAAGAGGCATTAGGCTGCCCACCAGACTGAAGGTCTACAGAGCCATTGTTCTGGCCTCATCGTTGTATGCCAGAAAACTGAATCACTTCCATGTGAATTGTCTTAGGAAGATAGTGAAGATCACCCAGAAAGATAAGGTACTGGACCCTGAGGTCCTTGCTTGAGCCGAAGTGCCAAGCATTCAAACTCCACGGCAGAGAGCGCTTCCCCCTCCCCCCCCTGGGATGGCCGTGGTGTTCTAATGCCAAATCTATGTTTGCCTAAAAGGCTGCTTTGCTGACACAAGGCAAGCACTCACACGAAGTCGGAAGAAGTGTTACAAGGACTCTCACAAGGTTTCTCTGAAGAACTTTGGAATTGACTGTGAGATATGGGAGACACTGGTGCAGGACTGCCCAGCACGGTGTGTCTGCATCAAAGAAAGCGCTCTGCTCCACAAAAGTAAAGTGAAGCAGCTCAGAAGAAATGAGAGATGAGCAAATTGAAAGACCTCGCCACTCCAGATGTTCATATGACTCTGTATGCCTGACCTGCAGTAGAGCCTTCTGAGCTGGCATTGGTCTGATCAGTCACAGTCAGAAACACTGTCCCTTGGTCCTAACAGGGACAAGCACAAAGGACAGCAACCCACCAACTATTCCACTGGAGGGGAGGGAAGCCCTATGCAGGATCAGAAAACGATGTCTTAGAATCTTAGAGCAATGGATCGAGTGCCTTGAACTTAGCGCCACGGAGTCACCACCAATCCAGGCATTAGGTCTTTCTGAGTCTCAGGGTACTGTCTATCTTACGAAGGACAAACATGACCAGAAGAGGGGACTGGTGCTGTAGCAAAAGTAAGAGTCAACCAAGGCACAGACCAAGTGCTGAGCATAAAACAAAACAAGACAGAATAACATCAACAACATAACAGTGGAAGGTTCCTCTCTCCCTGGGCCGTAGGAGGGATCATTAACGGAGGATGGATAAGAGGACACAGAAGAGCTTTGAATGGGCTGTCATCTGCAAGCTGAGGGAGAGAATGCCCACATTAACAAGAATATGGATCAACCACATGACCCTGACCTGGTTGGATCAATCCATGAAACACGGTAGAGTCTCCTGGAAATGGTCTATATTGGTCTGGTAGAGCTTGGCCTAAGAACTCAGATGAAGAATCCTGGCTTTCAAGACTATAACCAGCTGTTAGATGGCCAACACACATACACACACACACACACACACACACACACACATACATGCAGACAATACACATACATTGTCATATTCATATGTGTGGACATCCCTAAGCTTCCAGCTTCAATATTCTATCATTCTAATGTACAGGTGAAAATTTCCTTTCTCAGAAGAACATTTCACTTTATTATCTTCCATGGTGACTTTGTTGACTTTTTCTTGCTTTTGAACTCTTTCCTACTGGCTTGCTATGCCTGTATTTTCCCCAGAGGTTGCAGAGAACATCTCTGCATAATCTGATCATCTCAGTCTACCAGTTGATAAAGTTGCTGTGTTATCTCCTAGCTTTCCCTTTACCATGACTTCCCCCTTTGTCCCCAGCCCATTTCCGGAGATTGCTTTCATGAGTGAGCTGGTACAAGTATAGGATATCATTCTTATCTCCTTCTGAGTCTTTATAGTTTCATAACCTTCCTTCTGTCTATCTACTGATTTTAGACTGTTTCCATGAATACATTCAATCTAATTTCCATCACTGTTAATTCTATTAAATGTTCTTTCAAACATTTTCCCCCACCTTCAGGCTTTTCTGTCTGAATGGCAAACAGGTAAATAAAGTCAGGCTATGCAAATTTCCTGGCTTTGCTGGCTCTTTTCCACTGTGCTCTCTCTTCTTACATAGTCATTTCCTCCCTTGTTAGAAAGATATGAACTTTGGACTCCACCCACCATTCCCCTGGATCTTTTTAATCAAAAATTAGTGGAACGCCCCGCCGCCAGAGTACCTCTTCCTAAAGCGCCCCTCATGTTCAAGGCATGTGAAGTCTTCTTGTTGAGTCTATAGGAGTTTATCCCTATTATTAATAAGGATAAATTTCCATTGGCCACTGAGCAGAATCTCAATCTAAGAGTGGCAAAACACTCCTCAGACATCAACTCACAAACCCCAAATCTTTTAAAAGGGAGGGAGCAACCTCTCTTAAAGGAAATAATTTCCTCATGGGTTATGGTCTATTTCACGTATCTTAGAAAACCCAAGTGTTTTTCCATCCTCTTCAGCCAGACTTACCATTCTGAAATAATCACACACACACACACACACATCTATCATTTGCACATATAAATGTATTATCTCTTTGTGCCCAGTAGCTCCTTATCCCATAGCAAGACTGGTTTCCTTTCAGGGTTCTAGGTCTGCTCTTGAGAGGTTGAATGAAGAGTTTTCCTTTGCTGACATAAGCTTGGCTCCATTTTGGTGTATTCTACTGATTTCTAGCCATGAGGGACTAATTCTCCAATTGCATCTAACCAACTGATGTCAAATTTTACAACGGTTTTACTAGATTTTACAAAGGAGTATTTACTTAGAAGAGATGTCAATAATAGAAACAGAAACATTTTTCCCAACACCACGGGGCACACTCTCTCTTATGACACCCAATCTCTAGGGAGAACAGCCTCAGAATTAATTCAGTTTTTACATAGCATTGGTCCCACCAATGTCCATGCCCAAATGCAGTATTGCTGTCCCATGAATCCTTACCTCAGCTACCACTGTGTTGGGTCCCAAAGGTTGCTCTTTGTCCCTCAGGGCATGGATGCTGGGTTGGGCATGGGTGCAACTCCCAGACTTCTGGATATTGTGTGGCTTGCTCTCCTGATCTTTCAAAACCCACAAGGTCACAGCATCCTAATGGATCCCCTTCGCTTAAAAGAGAAGGATAAATGGTGAGGCAAAGAATTGAGACCTGTATAAACAGGACCACATATGTTGGTATAGGTGAAAGAGAGCCCTAACTCAAGGCCTCTCTCCTTAACCTTACCTCTCATTTGAGGCCATCAGCCTACGAGTGGTCAGCCAAAGAAAAGAAGTTAAACCAAGAGAAAAGGGCACATTAAATGCATCCCCAGACAATTAAGAAGCCTCCTCCTCCATGTGTAATCAGCACACTGTAACCAGTTACAGAAGAATGGCTGTCCATGCTCCAAAGTCTGTCCAAGATACTTCCAACACAGATCCTTGTGACTCTCCCAGAAGCAGCTCCCAGACTCTTCCATGTGGGGAATTGCAGCTGGGTCACTCTGTACATGCTTTGAGGGACTGGGCTCATTGGACATTCCTCTGTTGTATATATATATGCAGACATACATAAATAGATAGATAGATAGATAGATAGATAGATAGATAGATAGATAGATGGATGGATGACAGATTAGTGATAAAAAAAGATGTTAGAGTAGATAGATATGATAGAGATAGTATGTATGTGTGCATGTATTGTGTGTGTATGTGGAGAGAGAGAGAGAGAAGGAGGAAGAAGAGGAGGAGGAAGAGAGGGGGAAGGAGGGAGCATTGTTCCTGGAGTCAGGAAGATCTGGATTCAAGTCTCACCTCTGGTACTTAACATCTGTGCGACCCTGGAGAAGTCTCCCCATCTCCCTCAGCCTTTGGCACCTGAACTACTAAGTCTTAGACAGGCTGCAAACCATGTTAATGGAGGAAATTCTCATATCAATAAAGTCTCAGATCCTTAATGCATTAACACATGATCTGTGTGCATCAGACACACAGAGGCATTTGTTAGAACCATTTGGCTGAGTGGTAAGCAGCAGCGATAGCAGGGCTTACTTATCAAGACAAGCTCATGGGTCATCTAGGTGGTCCAATGAGTAGAGTCCAGCACCTTTGAGTTGAATTGAATTGACCCCTGCCTCAAGCACTTACTTGATTTGTTTCCTTTTGGTTTTGGTTTTGTTTTTTCACCATGGACAAGTCATCTAACCTTTTCTCATCTGTAAAATGGGGGGATTGGACCCCATGGCCTGAAAGACCCTTCTAGCTCCAGGGCTATGAGCTTACCATTATCAAAATCAGATGACAATCACTCATGTTGGCGAGGCATTTCCAGTTTTACAAATCATTAAATGCTGTTCTCATGTTATCCTTATAGGTGCAATTACAGCCTCCC
This sequence comes from Phascolarctos cinereus, assembly GCF_003287225.1. NCBI lineage: Eukaryota > Metazoa > Chordata > Mammalia > Diprotodontia > Phascolarctidae > Phascolarctos > Phascolarctos cinereus. Next base: position 9,492,481 of record NW_027555514.1, on the reverse strand, counting down.
TCACTTAAATCCAATGCACTGCATGTCATGGAAGCACCTTCCTGATGTCATGTTCCCCTTGAAGAACAAAGAACAAAACAGCATAACCTACAGTTTGTTTGTTTGTTTTTTAATTTATTTTTTTTAAATTATGCAAGTAACAAGCATCCATGAACATGATCATTTCAATGAGAATTTCCTTCAATTGCACAGAATAGCAAGGGTTGGCTGGGCTTCCAGGCCCTTCTGGCAGGTCCCTACATTTTAAAGTGTATGTTCGATGTCACTGTAGCAAAGCTGCCCTACTTGTTTATTTCCCCTTTTGAACTTCCTTCTCTCTTTTCTATGTGCTTTTAATGTTTCATTGGCATTATTTTCTTTCTCTCTTTCCCCCTCCCCAAAGAGCAGCCACAAGCAGAACGCATTCATGCACAAGTGGTGTCTGAAGACACGCGTCTCGCTCTGCATCTCACATTATCACCTCTCAGCCACGAGCCGTCACTCAATATCTGCTGATGAGGAAATTGGCCAAGAGTTTAAATGGGTCAGAGCAAGGCAGCTCTTAATGTCTCCAAGTCAACCATCCTGTTAATGAGAAAGGTGTTGTGGTAAAGAAAAGGAGAAAGAGACTTTAGACTCAGGACCCAGGTTCAGATCTTGGTTCTGTTACCACTTGTGTGACCTAAGGCAAGAACTTTTCTTCACATTCTGTGTCTCAGTTTCTTCATCAGTAAAAAGGGTGGGTTGGACACATGACCTTGAAGGAAGGTCCTTCTCAGCGCTCAGTCTCTGACCTTCTGAGCTGTGGCATAGGAAAGGCTCCTTTTAATAACATGCTATGATTCTCCACATGGGCTTTTCTCTCGCTAACCAGGTTTTCATGCCTAAAAACAATATTTTGCTCAGATATGGTCATGCTTTTACAACAGCACGGGAATTAAATATAGTACTAGGGGTGGGAGATCACAAGACAAAAATCTAGACTGAGAAAAAGTCAGGAAAAAAGCGGATTTATTTCTCCAGCTCCTCTTAGAGAGCAGATTCCCTCAATGTGGAGCCCTGGACCCTGGTGAGAGGGTGAGAGCAAGGCTGCCCCCTCTTCATAGGCTCTTCCCTTCCTGAGCTCAGAAGCCAGCTTACAACCTGACATCATTAAATGACTGCAAGGGTGAGACTATTTGGAACAACTGGGAGAGGCTTTCTACTCCTCACACACACGCACAGAATTTCAGCCCCGGGTGACCTGGAATTTCATGCATCTGCCCACAGCTGTTCAGGAAAATCTCCACTGGTACATCCTATGTATTCCAGGTATTTCAGGCCTCCCATTAGAGGACTACGAAAAGATTCCCCTCCCTGCAGGAGGTGGGGGGAAACTCAGCTCCTGAGCCAAGCTGGAGTGTTTTTAGAAGAGGGGGAAACTCCTTCTCCTCCTGAGGGTCAACAGCAACCTCATTCTTACTCCTGGAAAGTCGGCTGGAGAACTGAGAAGGAAAGAAGGAAGGAAGGGGCAAAGAGAGAAACAAAAGTCAAAAGAGTCTACAAAAACCCACTTTAATCAGCGCTTGCCAAGCAGAACCTACTGAAGCTTGAGCATTTTATGATGGAGGGCTTTATGGCACAATTGGCAGAGCCCCAGATTCAGAATCACAGGATCTGAATTCTTCCGCAGAGGTTTCCACCTGTGAACCTGGGGCTTTTTATCTCTTTGGCTTCAGTGTCCTCAAGGAAAATTAGATATTATCTAATGTCTAGATAATTAGATATTGTTGTAATTTATGTCATTTAGTCATGTCCAATTCTTTGTGACTCCATTTGGGGTCTTCTTGGCAAAGATATTGGCATGTTTTGCCATTTCCTTCGTCAGCTCATTTCACAGATGCAGAAACTGAGGCAAACAGGGCTGAGAGACGTGCCCAGGGTCACATAGCTAGGAGGTGTCTGGGGTTGAATTTGAACTCAGGTGCTCCCAACTCCAGACCTGGCGCTCTATCACCTATACCACCTAGCTGCCAAATTAGATATTAAATGTGGTAAATTAGAAGTTTCATCCTATCATCTCTAAGATCCCTTCCCACTTTAAATCTATGACCCAATTCAGAAATTAAATGATCTCTGGATATGTTATAAGCAATTTCAGTCATTAAGATATTCAAAGGGGTGAATTCTAAATACCTTGACCATGGGGGCCTCAGTCACCTCCTTGTCTATTATAATTTGCCAAGTAAGGAGTGGACTCAGAGTATCTTTGTAGCAAATATGGAAATCCCATGACGTTTCACTCATTTTTCAGGATTTTGGTAAAGAAGAATATGCATGTTTCCTAGTGATCACTCTCATTTTCTTTATAACTCCAGCTCCTCCCCAAAATGCAAGGCAATCCCCAGCGTTTCTCCACTGCTGTTATACAGGGTGCCAGTCTCGTGGAATATACCAGGTTCTGAACACTTAAAGTGCATGCATGAAGAATTATGCCTAAGTGTTATCAAAAATGTCATCAGAGACATTACAACCAGAAACAATAAAGAGAAGGTGATTTATTGACTCTCAGTGTGCCCAGTTGGGGTCTCTGCCATCATGAGAACTAGAGAAGCTCCCAGCACATTGAGTAGACCCCTTTGGTAGATTTGCTGCCATGGGCAAGAATCTCACAACAGGCATAGCACTGCAATCAACATTGCTGGAGGGAATGTCCACACCAGTGGGATTGGAATATTGGGGCAGGGGACTGTTTACCCAAAACCAAGATCCCTCGAATCTATAGCACTGACCACATCCTCCCACATACCACCCTTTGGTGACATGTGGGTATTTATCAGACCCGAAGGTCTGCCATGCCCATTCAATATGATTTTATTATCCACATTCAGGGCAGCCTTTCAGAGATGTGGTGACTTCAGGCCTTCTGGCACCTGAATTAATCTGATGCAGGGGTCACTTCATCAGCTGATCTGTGAATAAATACCACAATGAATCAGCCCCAGAGAGGAATTCCTACAAATCTCTCATGCACCTCGTGATAAGGAAAAGAAGAAAGGAGGAAAGGGTCAAAGCATGAGGATATGGAAGAAAAAGCCCATCAGGAGCCACTCCCGGGACTTCTGATCACCAAGGGAAGACCCAGGAGGCAGCTCCACTTCTTTAGTATTCCCTGTATCACCTGGAAAGGCCGTAGTAGTCATGCTTTGGTAGTGGCAGTCATGCAGCTCCTTCTGAAGAAATGCTTAGTGGTGGATTTGATTTGACTGTATTCCAATAGTGCAATCCTTTAATTCCCTTGAAATCAGTTTGCTAGCTTGAATCTGATTCATTTTGTTGGCAGGTTCTTCTCTTTAGCCATTTAAACTCCTAGCTGAAACTTCATGGAAAGAATTACTCTCACTCTTTGATCCCAAGACGCCATGGCTGTGCACATGCCCCAAGGACAGAAAGAAAGCCCCCAGGCATAACCAAATATTCTCAGTAGAATTCTTTGGAGGTAGCAACAAAAGTGGAAATCAAACAGGTGCTTTTCAGAAGGAGGGTGGCTGAACAGATTGTGGCAGGTGAATAACCCAACTGAATGCTGTTGACAGGTGAGAAAGAAGAGGAATTCAGAGAAACAAAGGAAGACTTCTATGAACTGATGTATAGTGAAGAAAGCAGCAGCAGGAGAATAAACACACTAACGACATCAATATTAAAGACAGGGATTGGACCTCTCTGGGCTGTGCTGCTGTCCTGTCTCCACAAGGCTCTCTGCCATGTCTTATTCATCCTGGACTGGACTGCTTCTCACATTGCAAGTACCCATCTCCCCTGGGCCTCTTCTGATTGTCTTGCTCTTCCCAGAACCTCCATTTTAAGGAGGAGGCTCAGGCCATCCATAACTTCATTCCTCTCCAGCCTGTACTGCTGACTCTTCTCCATGGGACTTCCTCTACCATGTTCACTCACCAGCTATACACACACACACACACACACACACACACACACACACACACTATCCCTTTTCAGCTCTGCTCGTTGTTTTCAGCTTCCATTTTGTTCTTCCCCCACTAGTATGGAAACTCCTTGAGATCAGGGACTGCCTTCTTTTTTGCTTATATTTGCACTCTGAGGACTTAATACAGTGACTAGAGCCTAGTAATTCCTTAATAAACCTTGATTGACTTGACTTTTGGCATCATTGGCAGAGGGTACCCTCAGATGACAAATTCTATCATTGCATTTGCTGTAACTTAGGGTCTTGGAGCACTGTGTAGGGCACTGCAAAAATGAAATGACTTGTCTATAGTCATTCAGCCAGTATGTGTCAAAGGCAGGATTTGAACCCAAATCTTCCTGATTCTGGGAACAGCTCTCTATCCACAGCACAGTGTTGTTAGCTCCAAGAAGGCAATGACCTGATATGAGAGGCAGCATGGGGCAGTGGGTAGGAGTGCTTCTTATATCTGGAGTCACTGACATCCCTCTTGGCTCTAGTTTCCTCATCTATAAAAAGAAGGGGCTGGGCTAGGTGACCGTTAAGTCACTGTAATGAAGAATATTGATCCCCAGGAGCTTACCAAGTCTCATGCCTTCTTTGTCTTACAAGAGAGGTGGATGTGGAATGTGGTGTGCACTGTTGGACATGGTTATTATATCAACTTGGCTTTGCCTAATTTTCAGAGGTGTTGTTATAAGGAAGTGTTGAGTAATGCTGAGCGGAGGTTAAAGGGAAATGACTCTATTATTAAAAGCAAATGACAACAATAAATACTGCCCCCAATTCACAGAAAGCATTTGGTGTTGATCTCCTGGTACAGGAGCCTATAGAAGAGCTTTGTAAAAGGAGGCCATCGATCTCATTATCCTAGTTTCTTTGAACTGCAGACATCTAAGGCTTCTATGAAAATCCAGATCCAATGGAAAGCTGTCTGACAGTCCCCAGAGTCTTGCTTCACTCAGTCATCCTACCTGCAAAGGTTTATTGAGGAAATCTGTAAGATGGAAATGCATTAAGGAATAGGAAGGGAGTTTCCCCAGCCTAGAGCAGAGAGGAAGCTGGAGTCTCTGTTTCAGAGATGCAAGCATTATCACACTCTTTTGGACCATTGTCCCACGTGGAAATGGAACAGTGGGGCTTTCAAATCCATATGAATGGGCAATTGCTAAGACTGTTCTGCAATTTGGCCAAAGATCCCCGGGCTCAAAGTGGGTGAGGTGTCATAACACTCCTTGTCTTGATCATTTTTCAGGAGTTGGGAAGTGTGACCCAAACAGCTTGTTGAGACCAGCTTGCAGGTTCCTTGGTGCCATGTCTTTTTCTCTTACCTCTTTGCCGGCCCCAGAGATTGCAGAGTCTTGGTTTTCTGACACATTCTTCCAGATTGTAGAACACAGGACTATGTGCAGCAAAGTGACAGGCTTACAGCAGTGCTAACCAAGAGAGGTCATGGGACTTGCCCAAGGTCACACCAGGAGTAAGTAGCAGACCCGGCCACCCAATGCAGCCACGCCCTAGTAAATCCCACTGCCCCTGCTACCTGCAAAAAGAAGTGGCTGCTCCACCTTTCCACAGTCTCCACCAGAGGCTAGATTTGGAGTCAGAAAGACCTGAGTCCAGTCCTGCCTCAGACATGTCCAACTATGTGAACCTTGGCCAAGTTACTTACCCTCAGCCTCAACAATAGCGCCCCACCTCAAACAAAAGAGGAAACATGTGTAACACACTTTGAGAACCTTAAAGCTATATTCAAATACTGGCTCTTATTATCAATGTAGCTTTGCTGGTCCTTTAACTTTCAACACTGATTCTGTTTCCTCTTCTCCCTTCCCTACTCTCTCCATGATGGTGCCATGGCAGTCCCATCCCCTTGTCCTATGCCCTGTGCTCATGCCCTGCCTCTGATGCTTAGTCTCTATGTGACTTTAACTTCACTTCTCTCTGGCCTCAGTTTCCTCCTATGAAAAAATCAATGGTTGGACTCCTAGGCCCCTCTTTGCTTCAAATTTTGATTCTATCATTCCATAGATATGAACTCTGTCTTTGGCCTTTTTGAGAATCCATTATAGTTAACCTAGTATTGACTCCTACACTGTGTCACACAGCCTGTCCTCTGGGTCTTCCACCATCAGCTGACTCATTGCTGACTTCTTCATTAGGGCCAGCCCCAGCACATAACAGGCACTTAACAAATGTGCCTTGATTCAACCTGACTTATTTCTTACTATAGTTATCTGAACAGTATAAAAATGATCAGCAGTATAGCCAGAAAGGTTGAACAACATATTTTACCCAGGGATTCCAAAACCCCAGAATGTGACATGGTTATGGACCCATACTCAAAAGCACACTAGGTAGACATTAGACCTAGACCCAAATTAATACTACACTCTGATGTCCAAAAGGATACAAAGGTTGAGACTTAAAAAAAATTGGAGATCAACCCATCATTTGGTAAGTAACAGAAATAATTCATGTGGAGAGAATTTCTCAGGCAAATAAAGTTCACTTAAAAATTACTCACATGTGGGTTCAATATATCAGAATGATCTAATATACTGAACAAAATGGGGAAGTCCAAGGCTATCACTTCTTTGAAGGATACAAAAACTATCTTTGCTTTCCAATATTAAAAGCAGAAAATAGGGCACAATTTTGTCAAGGAATAATAATATCAATAAAATTAATAGTCATACTAATAGCTTTGATTTATACAGAATATTAATGTTTAACTTGACCAAGAGACAAGTATCTATTATCAAGTATAAATTCCTCTATCTGACTTTTGAAGTCTTTCCTCCCCTGACCCTTCCTACCTTCCCAGTGTTCATCCAATGTGCTCTCCTCCATGTACTCTGGGATCTAGTTCACACTGACCTCCTCCAGTTCTTCCAATATGGCGGATCATCTCCTGACTCCACCCCTCTTGCCTGGAACAATCTCCTTCCTCATCTCTACATCCTGGTTTCCCTGGCTTCCTTCAGGTCTCAGTTAAAGTCCCATCTTCTCCAAGGAGACTTTCTCAGCCCTCCTTAATGCTCATGCCTTCCCTCTGATATTATCTCAAATTATCCTCTTTGTATCATGTTTGTACATAGCTATTTGCATGCATGTTGTCTCTGCTTTCAGGTCCATTAGGCCCCCCTCTTATTGCATGCGTGTTGTCTGCCCTATTAGCCCCATTAGCCTCCCCTATTAGGCACTCCTAGAGAGTGTGGATCCTGTTTTTGCTTTTTCTTAAATGTCCAGCACTTAGCACAGTTCCTGGACACGAGTCATTTAATAAAAGCTTCTTGACTGACTAACTGAAATCGAGCTGAACTTGTCACTGAATCTGATTGGTGATGGTTACACTGATACTCACCTCAGAGATTCAAATGATGAAGGATTTTAATCCTGTGGCTCACTTTTGGGGCACAAGTCCCCACTGACCAAGTTCCAATCCAGGTCAAAATGCTGTTGGTTTGATTTCTCTTAAGATTATCCTATGGAAACATTCCTTCTCTTGGGGAAACTGAGCTTCCACAGATTTCTATGCCAGGAGTTCCCAAACTGTATTCTGTGGCCCTAAAGCTCCAGGCTATGGGAAAATGGAGTCTGCGAGAAAATGCCAACACACAATATTTCCCCACTGAAGAGTAAATATAAAGTTGTGCATGTATCAAAAAAGTACTGTGGCAATTTTTAAAAATAAAAAATAATTTAATTTCACTTTTTACTCCCAAACTTCTCTGACCTGTTTCTTTCTGGCACTAATCCTTACTGTCAGACCCTGATCCAGTATTCATGGGACCCATTCATATCTCTGAGATTTAAAAGGGCCTGGAGACCAGATTAATTTGGAAATGTTGCTCTGGAGAGCTTAACCTAAGTGCCACAGTTTTCTTTTTAAAAGCCAGCTCAGTATTCACTGCCATTTTAATTAGACCTCCCAATGTTTATTTACTTAGCCTCTCACTTGGCTTAATCTTCCTGTTTCCCAGTGCTAGAAAATGCACAGGAACAGCTAGATCAATTGGAGAGAGCTGTGAACAGTGGACCTTCCAGAAAACAATCACTGTTTACACTGTAATCTTTACTCAACATAAATCATTCATCTGAGTACCTGAGCAGTCAGGGTGGTACCATGGACAGGCCCATGCATTTGGGGTCAGAGGACTCACATTCACGTTCCTGTTCAGCTATTTGCCACCGGAGTGGGTTGGGCAAGTTGAGACAGAGAGAGAGACAGAGACAGAGACAGAGAGAGACAGAGAGACAGAGACAGACAAAATAGAGACAGAGAGAGAGAGAGAGAGAAGGAGGAGGAGAAGGAGGAGGAGGAGGGGAAGGGGAATGGGAAGGGGAAGGGGAAGGGGAAGGGGAAGGAGTTTCCTTGGTTTTAGAATGCTCATTTGTAAAATGAGAATTTTGTACTGCAACTAGATTGTAATTAATGTGAATTTGAATAATGCTAAATAAGTGAGAATTATAAAATGATACAAGTACTCATTGAATGTGAGCCAAACCTTACTGAGGGCAAGTCCATCAAGGATTTTAACAAGATGCCAAGTGGTCAGTCTACACTTACCTATTGTAGCATGTGGATGTGTCATGTGACTTCCATATACCATTGTAATCATTTTTTTAAAAGGGCCCTTAGAAAAATGGACAAAGGAAAGAATGCTTCAAATGGAAACAATACCACCATGAAAAAAAGAAAAGACTTGTTATTACATTAGAACAAAAATTTGATCTAATTGAACAGCATAAAAATGGTGATAGTGGCCCTTGAAGAGGACATGATGTCAGGATGCCTGCATATACAGTAGGGGATATTCTAAAACTCATGGGTGAAATAAAAGAACAAGTCAAAGCTGCATCAGTTTTCTATGGTTTGCCAAAAACTACCAGTAATAGAAGTGATAGAGGTCCAGCATCCTTTAGCTGTGTGTATTGGAGTTCACATTCAAAAATCCCATACCTCTCAGTGGAGCAGCCATTCAGACAAAAGCTTCATGTTTATTTAAGGCAATGAAAGAAAATGGAAATGAAGTGGATGCATAGGGAAGAAAGATTTATAGCAAGCTTTTTAAAAATCAAGTTCAATCCTATAATGTCCAAATGGCCACACAGTGGCCAGTGGAGATGAATACCTGGCAGCTCACTGGACTGGTGTTCTGAAGGAAAATGGAAGACAGTGGAGAGACTGATAAAGACATTTTTAATGAGGCTGAACCAGGCTTCTTCTGGAAAAGGATGCCTTCTAGAACCTATGTTTCTAAGAAAGAAAAAAGCTCCACTGATGTTTAAAGTATCTCAGGTTCTTCTAACATTTTGATTAGGAGGTAAGCAGTTGAGGATTTTAAATGAAAACCAAAGCTTGTTTATCAGTCTCAAAATCCTCACACGTGGGAGAGGGGGCAGGTTATGACCATAGATTGCTTTAAGTTCTATGGTGACCAAATAAGATAACTTAGGTAATAAAAGCTGTTTTCAAAGAATGGTTTTTAAGTCATTTTAGCTGAGTAGTTGAAAAATACTAGAAGGACAGCAACGTCCAGGTCATTCAACTATATTTGAGTCACTGTGTGAGAATCTGAGCGTACAAAATTCCCAAGATGTGACTAAAGCTCTCTATACCTACCCGCTTATGTATCAAGATTTAAAGAAAGAAAAGACAATTCAGTCAATGCTGCTAAAATATTTTAAGTAATAGTGAATGTGAGTTTCATTATATCATTAGTATAGACTTTACTCTAGATGTGATATTCAGTCATCTTAACTTTTTAAAAATTTTACTTTTTGTAACTATTACTTTGTAATAAACTTGAATCAGAAATGCATTTTATTACCCTTTGCTATTGTATTATGTTAATAAACATATAGAAATATATTTTAACATTTTTTCATTGCATTTTTCATTGGGCTGCAACCAATTACCATATTTATTTATAGTTATAACTTTGAATAGTGTGGATTCAAATAATGTGACCCCTTAATGGGATTCATTATTTGTACTAATTGAGACCTGGCTGTAGATTAAGCTTGATAAACATTCACTAAGTACAATGACAAAAACAAAGTAATGCTTCCCCCTTGTGAGCTTACATTCTAGTTTAAGTAGGCAGCACAATATAAGACCACGATTAATAATTTTCAAATTCATCTAGTCTAATTCCCTTATCACTGATATGAGGAAGAACAGTACAAGGAAAAAGAGAAGGAAAAAGCAGAAGCAGGGAAGGAAGGCTCAGGGAACCTTTCGTGATGGAGGTGGTGACAGAGTTGAGCCTTAAGAGATTAGTTTTCAAAGAGATGGAAATGAAGAGGGACACCATTCTAAGTGTTGAACAAAACTGATGTGAAGCCATGCACATACGTGATGGAGATTGAAAGTCATGTTCAGAAAACAGTGAATAGACCAGCTTGGCTGGAACATGGATTTTGAGGAATGAGGGAGATGATCTTCCGTCAGTCAATTAATGAGCCTTTATTTGACATCTGCAGTGTGCCAGTCATTGTGGATGGTGCTAGGTAAACAAAGGCAAAGATGAATCAGTTCCTATCTTCAAAGGTCTTGAAATATATATATATATATATATATATATATATAATACATACACACACACACACACACACACACACACAAATATACAAAGTGAATTCAGTGTAATTGGGGTGAGTGAAGATTACTCCAATATGGAATCACAAAACTGGATGCTTTAATTGATCAAATAATCTGGTTAATAAAGAGTGATTGATTACATCATAGGTAAGCATTCACATGTCTATTATTAATATTGATTACAATAACAAGTGATGTTACATTATTCTGAAGAGGATCCCATGCTGCCTGGGGGTGGGTGGGAAGAGATTCATTTTGAGCATTAATCTTAACTGACCTGTAAAGGCAACGATATGGCAAGCAATGGAATTGTGTTCTTAAGAGGTGCCAGGTCCTCAAAATCTCTCTATAAAACTATGCAATTCTTATCAACTGATTATGAAATATTTGCACCTAGGAGAAATTAGAGGGTGTATGATTATGGGGGCCAAGATATTTTGCTTTTTGATGTTTTCTATTTTATTTTTAATTTATGGGATAAAACAAACATTTCCATAACATAGTATGATTTTAAAAAAAGATAAGTGCACATTAAACAGCAAATCTATTATGTACAACTAGCAATTTTAAATATATGATAAAATTGTCATGTACATGTCTTTTTTTCTTTTTTTCTTCCCTTCTCCCCCTACTCTAGAGATGCTTGCCATTAGATGCCAATTATCTGTCTATCTGTCTATCTATGTAAATATGCATTATATATTATGTAAAATCATTCTATACATACTTCTATTTGTCAGTTCTTTTTCTGGATGCAGATAACATCTTCCTTCATATGTCCTTTGAGTATTTATAATAGCCAAAATGCCTCATTCGCTCTAAGTTGTTCTCAAAATAATATTGCTGTTACTGTATACAATGTTCTCTTGGTTCTGCTCAGTTTGCTTTTCATTATTTCATGCAAGTCTATCCATGTGTTTCCAAGACCATCAAGCTCAACATTTTTTAAATCACAATGGTATTCCATCACAATCATATACCATATCTTGTTTAGCCATTCACCAGTTGAAGGGCACCCACACAAAAGCCATCACAAAGAGAGCTACTATAAATATTTTAGGACATATAGGTTCTTTTTCTTTTTCCCTAATCGTCTTTGGAAATAGACCTAGTAGTATATTGTTGGGTATAGGCAGTTTAACAACTCTCTGGGCATAATTCCAGATTGTTCTCCAGAATGGTCAAATCACATCACAATTCCACCAACAATGAATTAGTGCCCCAATGTATTTTGTGACTATGATAAGCGATTGTCAATTGATAATAGAGGGAAAACATTTTAAGGGTGCTGATCTCATGCAGACTCAACAGAGGACTGAGTGCTTGACTTTTTTTTATCAGAATATTTTAGCGTCATGCTGACACAGTCTTTGACAGTTTTCAAAAGGCAACCCAAGATGTAGAGAAACTATTGCAAGTAAGCAAGTTTGAATTCAGTTAGTTGTGAGTGAACAGGAAGTAATTTACTTGGCTAAACATTCAGATTCTCATAGAATCACAGGATTTCAGAGCCCAAAAGGACCTCAAAGGCCATTATTACAACCCATATTTGAAAGAGGATCCCTTCTACGAAATACCTTGCCAAGGTCACCCATCCTTAGCTTAAATAGGGTTGTGAGAATAATCAGATTGCCAGCCTGAGAACCCTTTGAATATTTCAACACAGTCACCATGTGCTCCCTTAAATACTCTTGGCCATGCTAAACACCACTGTTTGTTCACCCAGGCTGCAATTAGGGAGATTGCACCAATGTGTTCCATTTGAAAGGCAGTGTGGCTCTGATGGGAGGATTATGGGACTCATGGTCAGGGTAGACTTGGTTGTGAATCCTATCTCTGACCTTTCTCACTATGTGACTCCCCTGTTGGGGCCTCAGTTTCTTCATCAGTAAAATGGAAATAATGATACTTGTACTTATTTCACACGGTTGTTGTGACAATCAGTGTAAACGTAGTGTAATGTAAATCACTTTGCTGACCTTAAAATGAGCTCTGAATGTCCGCCATCATTTCATTTTTCATACTTGTGGGTGGTACAGTGGAGAGAGCGCTGAATGTGGAATCAAAAACATGTGTTCAAATCTTACCTCAGACATTCATCAGTTCTGTGACCCTGGGCAAGTCATTTAACTTCTCAGATCCTCAGTTTCCTCATCTGTAAGATAGAATAAAATAGCCCCTTCCCCCCAGGATTGTTGGGAGGATAAATGTGATAACACATCTAACTAAAGTATGATAGAAATGTTATTATTATAATTTAATTATAATCTGGGGTAGACTCTGAATCTTCTAAATTGACTTTTTGATCAATTGAGCCATTTAGTCAAATTTCAGTCAAATGTTCAAGGATAATAGAAGTTATTTAATATCCAAGTGCTTTTGAAAGACAAATGCTCTGTGTCTCCACAGCTCCTACTTCATCCCCTTTATTTAGATGCAACAGAGAGGAGATTGACCAAGGGAAGGCTCATCAGTCTTCATTTGTCTAGCTAGAATTATTGTTGTTATTTTTTTAATCCCAGAAGTTTTCTACTTTCTGGAGAGCACCCCCCCCCTTCCCCACATGTAGGCATTGTGATCCCAAAGACACCAATGTTTAGGTTCTGAGGCTTAGGCCCCATCCCCAGTGCCAGCTTGTCTTCCCAGCTGTGTACTCTCAAATAGCCGTTTCCCAAACATCTTCAACTACAAAATGCAGCTAAAGAAAACATTCTTGCTCAGGCCTGCCAGACTCTGATTCATGGAATGTCCATAAGCTATCTGCCCCGAACTGGGACACTGCAACATTTGAATGTCAAGGGGGCAGAAAACCTCCCTTATGATCTCCTGTTTGTCCATTGTCCCATCTTAGCCTTTCATTTCCTTGAGTTCATGATTGCATGGATAACATCCAGAAATTTGGGGGTTTGCTTATGGCTTCTGACAAAGTGTTCCTGAGGCTGTGGGATGGAAGTTTACAGAAATTCAGAGCTGAAAAGTTTCAAACATTTTTTTTTAACTGAGTTTATACAACGGCAAGGAGCCCCTTTCAGTGGACTCATTCTCTACCATCGACCAACGATTCTGAAGTTCCTTTTCTTCTCGATTTTTAAAAAAGTCAAATCCCTCAATTTTATTTGGATTTGAGAATTAACCTGAATGCAGTAACCTCAAAAGTTATGTGGAGCTTACCTGGGGAGAACTGTGTTGTAGACATTAATCTGCTCACACCAAACATTTATCATTTGTACTTTGGTTTAACTCACCATGCTAAAAATCACAGCAGTTTCTCAGAAGACACATTCATGACAATCCTCATGAGCTATCATGCTAGTGAAAATTAGGGTGTTTGAAAATCCTCCCTTGCTAAGGATTTGAAAGTTTTTGTAGAAATTCCAGAGGAAGTGACATACTTTAAATGGCTAAAAGATGAATAAATGTTTGCTGAATTAATTGGATTGAATTCTAGGTAATATGTAAATCATAAGGAAGAAACATGCTAGTTTCTGAATGAAAGGCAATGAGTTTTAATGACATTTGGATTTAATCCAGGTGACAGAATTCCTAGAGCCAAGCATGAGTCTTGTTTGATGCTAAAGCTTACCTTAAGCAACAAAGTCAAACTAAGGAAAAGCTGTTGAGGGTTAATCTCTGCTCCTTCCTGGAAACGCCATGTGCAGTTACATCTCAGTTACACCTATCTACCTCTTGACTAGTTCTTCATTAAGAATGCTACATGAAATATAAAAAATGGCTTCCTTCCCAAGCACCTGCATCTTCTCTCCATCCCCCTTTGCAACAAACTATAATGATGAAAACAATCATTTCATGGCATTTTAAACTTTCCAAAGTGCTTTGTACGATCTCACCTAAGCCTCCTATGAACCCTGCTCTAGAGATGTTATATCATCACTAAGTTTCACGACTTTCCCACAGTTTCACAGATAGTAGGTGCCAGAGAGGCAATTTGAACCCAGGACTTCTTGACTCTACTTCCAATATTATGATGTTATTTTATTGCCCCTAACTAAAAGAGAATGTGTAGAACTCTCACCTAAGAAAGGCTTCCTTGTCTACTATCTGGGCTTCAGTTTCTCCATCTAGAATATGAATGTCTTGTCCTAAACAATTTCTAAGGTCCCCTTCATTGTTCAATTCTACAACGTTGTTCCTTGTTCTCTGTTTCCAGTGCTGAGCCCTGAAAATCCACTGCAAAGTCTCCTAATCTCTACCACAAACTCTCCCACTCAATGAAGACCTCCATTTGACTTCTTAGTCAACAAAGGCCATTCTTGTTTGGCTTTGCTCTAACCATTCAGGAGGAGTAGAAGGACAAGGAGGATGCAACTCCACTTTGGGAGAGCTGCCTGCTGGCACCCTGAGCAGAGAGTAAATTTTGTTGAATCACTGATTTTCCCTTTTTATTCATTTACATAATCAGGCAATATGAGACATTTTGAATTTAAATTTTTCCACAGAGCATCTCGGGATATTTGGAGAAAATGATCCAACCAATAGGTGCTGCTGCATCTGCCTGCCTTGGTAGGCAGGGCTTTTGCTATCCCAACCATGCCGGAGGCAAGCTGCAGTGCAAATGCGGAACAGACAAATACAAAGCCAGGATGTTTGAGCCTTAAGAGGCAGTGTTTGTCAATGGGAAAGACTTCTGATGTATAGGGAGATAGGGGTTCAAATGCCACTCCCTATTCTCAGAATCACAGACTTGTGACTCTCTGTCCTATGAACATGTGAAGGATTCCCCCTCTAATACGTCTGATGAGAAGTCATCCTGACCCAACCAGAAGGCTCCTGTGAGGGAGCACTGCATTCGGGGCATGAGGAAAGTTCCCCGAGGAATGTAGGCTATATTCAGGGAAGTCAAGAGGACAAACATAGCTTTGGGCCGGCAGATGATCCCAACAAGGAGTTGGTTTAATTCTGTAAAATATAGTGGAAAATGGAGAAGAGTCACCTTTGAAATTGGAAGAGAAGGGGAGAAGAAAAAGGAAGTAAACAGACTAAACACAACTGAAATTTAGAGCAAGGGAGATTTTTTTTTAATGACCCATCTGACAAATGGATATTCACTGTGATGGAATATTCCAGGAACTGCAAATTGAGGGGACAATAGGTTTAAAATAGGTGTGGTGAGTTCAGAAAGCCCCTAGAGACACTGGTTTAAAAAAAATAACACGTGAAATGACGGCCTTTCCACAAGAGTTTACTGTATTTTCCAATTCTCCACTCTTCCTTTACAAAGTATAGGCAGTTGGTAGCAGTTTGATCTGGTGGGATGTGCACAATGCTTGAAGTCAGGAGAACCTGGGTTTGAATCCTGCTCCAAAGCTTGCTTAGCTGGGTGACTATAGGTCTTTCAGGTTTGAACAAAGTCAGATCCTTAGTCTCCAGGCCATGAATTTCAGAAACTGCCCATTGATGAGTGGAGGGGTAGCGGCCCAATAATCTTCTGTACACATGTGGTATCTTAGTATGCAATCAGAGGACCTGGATTCAAATTCTAATTTTCCTACTTACTGCTTAGGTGGCCTTGAAACATTAATCAACCTCTCAGTGCCTCTGTCTCCTTTTCTTTGAGGAATTATGGGGTTGACAAGACAGGCTTCCAGGTCATTTCCCTCTCTAAATAATAGGATGATTCTTCTCTGAGTCTATGTATGTGTGATTTTGCTGTTAGGATGTCCTAAATTCCAAATGTAAAAATGGTCTCCAGTAGGCTGGCCCATTTGTCTCTGAAGTTAAATCTCTACAAAGTGATCAGAATAGGTTCCATTTCCTTGCAAGTGAAAACATCATATGGACAGCAATGCCTAGCAACTTCCATTCTCCACAAAGAACACTTATTATTCACCTAGTATATATGAGATATTTTGCTAGGGAATACAAAAGTGAAAAATGAGACAGCCCCTTCCCATAATGAACTTCATTCTCATGGAGGAATGGGGATTGAGCAAGGAGCATGGGGTGTACAAGGTAGGAGATGGTGAGGCCAAGAGAGTTCTCCAAAACTCTCCAGGAACATGTTGAGGAAGAAGAGAATGTTTTTAGCTTAACAGACCCAGAAAGGTCATAGAAGGAAGAAAGAACCAAACTTGAGCCTTGAAGGAAGAACAAGATTCTGAAAAGCAAAGATGACAAGGGTGGGCATGCCCAAAGGTGGAAGATGACATATCAAGTTTGGAGAACAGCTGATGGTACAACTGGGCTGGAAGAGGAACAACACAAAAGAAGCCTTCAAAGGTAGATTGGAACCAGACTGGGTGGGGGGTTTGAATACCAGGCCAAGGACTTTGCATTTCATTAGTTTTTCCACAGGGAGTGTGTCATGGAAAGAACTTTACTGGGGAAGATGGTGGCCATCGTGCAGAAGATGGGCCCAAGAGAAAAGGGATGGGAAGCATGGACACCAATGAGAAGGCTCAGGAGGTGTGGTGAGACCACGGGCAGGTTTGGGGCAGGAAAGTGAGAGTGAGATGGCCAGACCTGCTCCTGGAGAGGAACATTGCTCTGGAGTGGTTTGAGGGAGGCAAGGGAGGTGGGAATGGATGGAGAATGAGGGATTCCTCAGGTGCCCTTGGGTGGGAGGTAAGGAGGGACTGAGCTTAGCTGGTGGCCCTGTGAATGACACACCTCCTGTGCTGTCCTGGAAGATGCCCAAGCCTATGTCAAAGCCACAGGAAAGAGCCTCTGAAAAGGTCCTGTGACCCTTAAGAAGAGACAGAGATTTTGACGTTTAATTACGTACCTACAGTCATCACTCACATACATACCATCAAAGCAATTCACAGCCAACTACTCACTTGATCCCAACGGCAACCCTGGGAGGTTGGTGCTGTTACCATCTTCATTTTACAGATGAGGAAAATGAGGCTTCAAGAGATAAAATGATGTGCCTAATGTCAAACAGCTGGCTGGGGTCTGAGGTGGGATGGGAACCAAGATCTTCCTGACTCCAACATGCCGTCTACTTCTCTGCTGGCTCAGAGTATTGCCTGCTTTTCTATGAGCTGTTCACCCTTCCCTGAGGAGATAACAAATTCTGAAGTACCACACACATACACACATACACTCACACACACACACATGTCTAATGCCTAGCACCATTCAGGGCACATTGTTGGCACTTGGTAAAGACTGATTATAAACCAGCCAGGGAAAGGGAGAGGACCCAGCACCTTTGAACAATGCTGGCTATGTTGCAATGCAGGGCACATGACTGTCTCCACTTGCCCATTCTACTTCAAAAGAATAAGCCTGCAGCCATGAATCAAGCTAAAGCAATGCCTGCCATTTCCCCAGACCTGGCTTCTCCTGGCCTTTGATTCAGGCCTTCACTCGTGACAGCCTGATAGGGGTCAGGCCAGGAGTATAGTGGGGTTGGAGAGCAAGGACAACGCAGTGATTCCCGGCACTCACCCACCGGCAGCAGCTGTTGACAAACCACATGGGTTCTGTGCAGTCCAGGTTCAGGGGCCGCTCAGGAGACCCCCAGGCAAGCTGTAAACTGCTCTTGGCTTGGCAGGGGCTGGGACAGGCCCAAGGAGGTTCAGCAGAACAGAGATAATCCCCTGAAGTGGAAGAACCCGGACTCTCTTGACTTTAAAAGGGACTCTTAATAATCGTTGTGGAATTGGGCAGGCCAAATAGGCTCCCTGGACCATCACCCAGGCCCTGAATGTGACTCCTCATTGCTTCAGAATCATGCTCAGCCTTCAAGGTTCAACTTGGTTTGCACTTACTGTGTGAAGCTTTCCTGACCCCTCCACTGGAAAGTGCTCCCTTCCTCTTCCAATCTCTCTGGATTTCACTTTTAACAGGCATATACTACCTTAATTACACATTACCTTGTGTATGTATATACATCTGTTTGCATGTATATATTAATGTATACATTGCACCAACATATATATGTATATATGAATATGTGCATAGAAATATGTATGTGTGTGTTTATTAATGTATATGTGCATATATCACATGCATCTGTATATATAGATATGTATACGCATGGATACCATACCTGTATGTTCTGTACCTACCAGAAAAATGCATGCTATTTGTGGGCAAGTGCCTTGTTATTTTTAACGTTGCAATGGCAGCACTCAGCATAGGACTTTGCACATAGGATATGCTTAAGAATATTCATTGAATTGAATTTCTATATTATGTATTGTAAGAAAGTCTTTGAGTCTCATACTGTCAACACAGATGAATGGGACAGGCAGCAGGATTCCCAAAGGTGGTCACCTTATTGAAAATTCAAGTAAAAGGGGCAGCTAGGTGGTGCAGTGGAATCAGAAGGACCTGAGTTCAAATCCGGCCTCAGATACATACCACTCACTTAGCTGTGTGACTCTGGGCAAGTCACTTAACCCTAATTGCCTCACACAAAAAAAATTCAAGTCCAGTCTAACAAGACTTTATTTAGCACCATGATAAACACTAAAGCTACAAAGATAAAATGCTATTACTACTACTAATAATAATTTCTGCTCTCCAGTAATATGGAGAAATGGGTATACGCATTCATTGCTGGTAGAACTGCAAAAAATAGATTAAAAGTACTGTCTTGTAAGACATGGTACAAGTTATGAAAATTGTTATAAATCTTTGACCCAGTAGGTTTGTTGTTGGGAATATTCCCTGAGAAAGTTGTCAAAAGCAACCAAAAAGAGGTCTGGGCTCCGAGATATTCACTATCCACAAAGTCCAACTCCAATGTGCCATTGTGGGCGTCCTTAGGGTCCAGACCAGTAAAGTGATACAGTGAACAGAATCGGGAAGACTTGGGTCTGCATATCACCTCAGACATTAGGTAGCTGTGTGACCCTGGGCAGGTCACTCAGCCTTTCTGAGCCTCAGTTTAACTGAAAAAAAAAATCAGGAGGTTGCCCTTGATGATCTCTAATTTCTTCTCTAGCTCTGCATTTAAGATTCTATCTCCCTGTAATAATATGTTGGAAAGCTTTTAATACAGCCTCAGGAATAGACTCAATTTGCTTTGCCAGGACCACCCTAATCTGGCTAAGTACATCATGTGCTAGACACTGTGCTAAGCATTGTGGTTACAAAAAACAAGGCCAAAGACAGGTCCTGCCCTCAAGGAGCTTACACTCTAATGGGGGGGAGGGGGACAACAAGATGCAAGCAAACAAATACAAAGCAAGCTGTATAGGAGATATATAGGATACAATTGACAGAGGGAAGGCCCTGGAATTAAGAGGGATCGGGGAAAGCTTCCAGGAAAAGAAGGGATTTTCAGT
Organism: Phascolarctos cinereus; assembly: GCF_003287225.1. Lineage (NCBI taxonomy): Eukaryota > Metazoa > Chordata > Mammalia > Diprotodontia > Phascolarctidae > Phascolarctos > Phascolarctos cinereus. The sequence continues at coordinate 9,472,668 of NW_027555514.1, read as the reverse complement.
GGGATTTACAGGAACTTAGTAGGCAGAGTTGAGGGAGGGACAGCATTCCAGAGATGGGGGCAGCCAGAGAAATTACGGGAGCCGAGAGAACGGGAGAACATCTTGTTTGTGGAGCAGCCCGGAGGCGATGTCACTGGCTCAGAGAAAACGTGTTGGTGAGCAAGTGTAAGAAGACCAGAAGGAGGGTAGGCTATGAATGGCTTTAAATGCCAGACTGAGTATTCTGTGTTTGCTCCTGGAGGCCATAGGGAGCCATTGGTGTTTATTGCGTAGGGGAGCAACCATGGTCAGACTGTGCCTTAGGAAAAGAGCTTCAGTGGCAGAGTGGAGAATGGATTGCATGCTGTAAGTGCTTAACAAATGCTTATTCATTCATTCTGCTTTAGAATGGCAAGTCCTATATCAAAATTAAATAATTTCAAATGACTCCAGTAAAAGATGTGGCAATTCTCCAAAGCCTGGACTGTACTTTCTCAATTCAATCCTTCTTTCACTTACTACTTATGTGGCCTTGGGTAAGTTATTCAACTCCCTGTGCCTCAGTTTCCTCACCTGTAAAACAAGTAAACTAATATCTAGAGCACCTACCTTAGAGGGTTATTACAGATTTTACAGATGAGGAAACTGAAAATAAAAGTTTTCCTCATTAATAAAGTGAGTGAATAGGGAGCAGAGTTGGGAAAACGTGCAAACCTTAAAGCACTACGTATGTTTCTGGGGTTACCAGTATTATTATCTCATACTGTGACTCATCCTTTCTTCAGATCCACTAGCATTCCACATTTATGTCAAAAGCCCTTGAAAATTACTGCTGGTCAACATGGGGAGCACATTAGTCAATAATAAAAATTTATTGGCTGGTAGTAAAAGTATGTAAAGTGAAGACAGATTAATGGAAAGTGCTTTTGTCCTCATTATCAATCATTCCCTAGCGTGGGCTACACCCCCCAGGTACATAGACCATCACTCTCACCATAATGTAATTCATTTGTACAGATTGGTTACCCATATATAACCTCTGGTTCTTCATGTTTCCATCCATCTTTCTGCAATGAATATGTCACGGCAGATACACAGAAACTGGCCCATTGGCAGAAAGTAGTGCCTACAAGCATGCAGGCTGATTGTCACACTGGAGTATTATTGAATGCATGATGATTCATTCATTCCATTGGGTTTAATGATCACCCGGGAATACTTCAAAATCTCTAAATGAAAGAATATTCAGTAATGGATACAATCACATCTCCCACAAAAGATTCAGGCGCCATTTTGGAGCTCAGATCAAGCACCTTTGGTCCAAATGCTTTGAATTGAAGATACAAAAGACTTTCAAAAGCAGAAATGCAAATTCTCAACAACTCCATGTCATCTCGCATTCCTAATAAATGTAAAGCAAAACAGCTCTGACATGTTGTCTCATACATGTCCAATTAATAAAGGCAAAAAAAAATCTATGTTGCAAGCATTGTGTTAAGGTCAGCACATGATTTCATTCCTGGAAGAGCCATGAATCTGTTTTATGATTCTGGAAAGCTATTTGGAATTATGTGAAGGAAGTCTCTAATTTTGCCTACCTTCTGATTCAGCATTTCCGTTACTAGGTTTATACACCAAGGAGGCCAATGATCAAAAGAAAGGTCCCATATATGCCAAAATACTCCATCTCCCAACTCCAAGTATTTTCACTGGCTGTCCTCCATTCCTGGAACACTCTTCCTCTTCATCTTGGCCTCCTCACTTCCCTGGCTGCTGCTGAGTCTCAGTTTAAAGTGGAAATAAAAGTCTCCCACCTCCTGCTGGAAGCCTTCCTAGTCTTCCTTAATCTTGATGCAGTCCCTTGAAGAGTACTCCTAATTTGTCCTACTCATATCTAGTCTGTATGTAATTATTTACACGTTGCCTCTCCCATTAGACTGAAAGTTTGTTTAGTGCAAGGACTGGTTTTTGCCTTTCTTTGTACCCCCCACACTCAGCAGAATGTCTGGCACATAGGGGCACTTCATAAATGCTAACTGACCGACTATTTGCAGTCACAAAAAACTGGAAATAAAATATATGTCCAGTGACCGGAGAATAAAGGAACCAATTCTGGTATGTGAATGTATAAAATATGAACAGAAAGAAATAACACAGACTGAAGAAAGCAAAATTAGGGAAACAACATATTTATAATAGCTAGCATTTATACAGGCATTTTGAGCTGACACATTGCTTTACATGGGTAAATACCATTTGATCCTTATAGTAACCCTATAAGGTAAGTTTCTACAAGAATATAAATGAAGATTACACTAAAAGTTAACAGAACTGAGATTGAAGATAACAGTTAATGTTTTCTAGAACATTTTTCCTTCTTTTCTGTTAAGAAAAGTAAGTTAAAAGAGCAGAAAGCTCTGGGTGTTGCCAGTCATAATTTTAAAATGTTCTAGCCTTTCACATAACCTCTAGTAGAACAAAGTAAATCTATCTTCCATGTGGCAACCTACATATCCCTCTACATAAGTCACTCAGTCAACAAGCATCTATTAAATACCAACTATATACCAGTTACTATGCTAAGTGTTGATGACATGAAAAAAGGCAAAGACGTTCCTTCTCTTCAAGAAGCTCACAGTCTAACGATGAACACAACACACAAGCAACTATGTATAAACAAGATAGATACAGGAGAAATTGGAAATAGTCCATGGTGGAAGGCATTGGCAATAAGGGAGACTTGGAAAAAATTCTTGTAGAAAAGATTTTATTTGGGACTTAAATGAAACCAGGGAATCCAGGAGGCAGAGCTGATGGGGGAGAGAATTCCTGGCATGGGTGGGGTGGGGGACAGTTAAGGAAAACATCCCATTCAATAACTATTTATCAATTCAGCAAAAAGTTTATCAAACCTCTATGAGTCTAGCACCATGCTAAACAACAGGGATGTGAAGAAAGGAAAGAAAGAAAGAAAGGAAGGAAGGAAGAAAGAAAGAAAGAAAGAAAGAAAGAAAGAAAGAAAGAAAGAAAGAAGAAGAAGAAAGAAAGAAAGAAAGAAAGAAGAGAAGAGAAAGAAAGGAAAGAAAGAAAGAAAGAAAGAAGAAGAAGAAGAAAGAAAGAAAGAAAGAAAGAAAGAAGAAGGAAGGAGGAAGGAAGGAAGGAAAGAAAGAAAGAAAGAAAGAAAGAAGAAAGAAGAAAGAAAGAAAGAAAGAAAGAAAGAAAGAAAGAAAGAAAGAAAGAAAGAAAGAAGAAAGAAAGAAAGAAGAAAGAAAGAAAGAAGGAAGGAAGGAAGGAAGGAGGAAGGAAGAAGGAAGGAAGGAAGGAAGGAAGGAAGGAAGGAAGGAAGATAGTTCCTGTTCTCAAGGTACTTACTTTTGTATCCTTCAACTGATCCTCCATAAGGTAAAAACAAATTCATGCTTAAAAAAGCTCTGGTCAGAGTAGAAGCCCTCTGTGGACAAAGATCATGTGATCTAACTTTTAGTCCACTCAGCACAGCAGCACAAAGTCTCAGGAGGGAGACTGTATGAATGGTTGTTGCTGATAATTGTCTCCCTGGTTCCTTCCCCAGCATGCCAACAGGTACCCTGATCCCAAGCACCAGACGGCTTCCTTCCTGTGGTCAGGCATTCCAAAGTCGGCAGTTCCAGCATACTGCAAGAAGGGCCCAAGACAAGAGTTCCAGAGAATAGAAGAAGCAGCTCTGGCTCAAGAGTATTCCACCCTGCCCCATCCAAAATGGGAGGGACAGCAATAAGATTCAGGAAGGCTAGAAGGCCTTCCTACAGGAGGGGGGAGAGTTCTACTTCCACTTTAAGCTTTAAGCTCTCAGGCAGTCAGGGAATCGAGTAGGCCCAGATGAGGAGGAGGAATATTCCAGGAAGGTGGACAGCCAGTGAAAATGCTTGGGGTTGGGAGATGGAGGATTCTGGCATCTATGGGACCTTGCTTTTGATCATTGACCTCCTTGGTGTATAAACTCAGCAATCCCATTGCTGAGTCACACAGAAGGCACAATTAGACACTTCCTTCCCATAAAGCAGAAATTTTTATTGCAGAGAAATTTATTATCCTACTCTAGTAAAGAGTAATAGCAAACACTACAACCATCACTACCGCCCTTGCGCCAAGTCCCCTCCCTGCCCTTTTCAACTTCATTTTATTCATTGTCTCCCCCATTAGACCATCAGCTCCTTGAGGGCCAGCTATCTTTTGCCTTTCTTTGTATTCCCAGCACTTAGAACAGTTCCTGGCACATGGCAGACACTAAATAAATGTCTACTGACTGATCCCTATTGATTAAAAAAAGGCCTCTGAACCAAGACGGCCCTATTAGAAAGCTTTCTTAGATTTTTCTCCCACATATTATAGAGAAAAAGAAACAAACCCTGGTTTGGGGTGCCCACTCTCTCTGCTATTTCAGGTCAACAATCCAATCCATCTTCCCCATGTTAATCTTCACATCCCTTCCACATAATCAGCCCATCAACAAAAACATTCAGTAAACACTGACTTTGTGGCTTTAGTTTAGATCCAGAACAAGATCTAGAAGAGTTATGTTTTGCTCATTCTTGGCTCTGATTAAATCATAACTAAATGGGAAGTGACCCAGATTTATTGCCCAGCCATTGAATGTGGATATGAATAGGAATATTAAAAGAACATATCAGATCTCAAGCTGGGAGCAGGAGTCTATTTTAATCTCCTCATTTTACAGGTATGGGACTAGGGAGAGTTGAGCACTTGACAAAGGTAGCCTAGGGAAATATCTAAGCTGTTGTTTAGAGCCGCCATGTTGTGGTGGCTCCTTTGGTACAAGTCACCAGTGACTTTCGCCGAACCATGCCTCCATGGCTAGAGCATCAGTCAAAATCCAGGCCCAAGATTTTTAGAATGCCTGAATATCAGTAATGGAGTGACCAGAGCTGACCAAGAGCTGACCTTGGCATTCCTGCCTCTGCTTGGAAGCATCTCTGGCGAGCAGTCTTCCAGACTTTGTTCAAACATCTTCAGGGACAGGGAGACTGCTGGCCCCCAAGGCAGCACCTTCTTCTTTGGGACAGTTCTGCTTGTCCCTTCTGGACCTCAGACTCATTTCCTGGTCTCCTTGCTCTTGGTTCTGGCCATTGGAGCCAATCAGACCACGGCTAATCCCTCTTCCACATTACAGACTGTCAAATATTTGTAGACAACTGCTGTATCACTCCTGAGCCTTCTCTTTGCCAAACTAAACATCCCAGTTTCTTCAGTTAGTCCTCAGATGCATCATTTCCAGGCCTTTCACTATCCTGGGCCCTGTTTTGAAGGGTCTGAAGACTTTCAGAAAGCTTTTTGTTATTAGATGTCCTGGCATTTCTGTTTGCCTGAAACACTAAATGAGCGAGTTGAAAATAAGTTCCCAGCCAGACATCCCTAATAAGGAACTGCACCACTGCAGCCCTCCTGATTTTCCCCAAGGATGATTGTTTTTCTTCTCTCAGCACTCTGTGCACCTTTCAGATCAAACCCAGCCGACCATCAGATAACAGTTGGCCCACGCTCTATCTAGGGACTGGTTTTATGTAACCATCCTGGGGAATTCCAGACTGTTCTTTTCTCATGATTTTTTCCTCCTCAGCATTGTTCTTGAAATGGTTAATGAAAGTCTAACCCTGGGCTTGGCCTGTGGGCTTTTCAGTAGTGCTAAGAGATTTTTTAAAAATCAGGTCTTGGCATATCGGCCCTCACTAGTGGGTAAAATTCCCAGGGGCACCGGTTTTGGGGCTCTTTCTATCACGGATCCTCCCACCCTACATGGCATTAGAATCTGAAAGTCTCAATTGCGTTACTGTGGTCAGACCCTAGGGGATTTCTGACATGAAGAAAGCCTCAGTTGACTGTTTTTACATGCCCGTGAGCCCTGACACATGAGCACAGTGCCTGGGCTCATTTTTATACTAGGGGACTTTCATACCTCAAGCAATTTCAAAGTGAAATTCGAAAGTCAATTCACAAATTATTTAAGAAGTACCTGTTATATGTCGGGCAAGAGGAGGTGTGGTGTAATGAACAGAGAGCTGTCTCTGATGCCTCCTGGCCAGGTGATCCTGGGCCAGTCACCTGGCCTTCTGGAAGACCAGAAGTTTCAGAATAAGTGTTGACCTTCATTGACTGAGATAATATATTTAAAGTAGCATACAAAACTTAAAACACTACATCAAATTGAGCCATTTTGCTATAGTTAAAATAGAATTTTCACACTGGGAGTTTCCAATAGCAATAAAATCACAGGTCTGGACCAAAAACAGAACAATCAATAAGTCAACTCATTGTCACAAACAGAACCCAGAGTCTACTAAGGGACACAGTAGAGAGAGTAATGACTTTCTGGGAGGGGGCAGGTGGAGAGAGGAATTCAGTTCAACAGAAAGTCTCTAAAACCACAGCATGCAAACACCACCTTGTGGGATGGAGCTACAAAGGCAAACATGAAACTGTTCCTGCCCTCAGGAGCTCACATCCATCTCTGGGGAGGAAGCAGTGGGCATTCAGAGAAGTGGATGCAAATCATGTCCAAAAGAATTTGAAGAAAGGGAAAATAACAATACCTGGGGAGATCAGGAAAGGCTTCGTGGAAGAAGTAGCCCCCAATCTGTGCTTGGAATTTTATTTGAGATTCTAGGAAACGGAAGGAGAGCAGAGCAAGACCACATATCTGGCTTTATAGCAGAGTGATCCAGCCACAAAAGCCACTCCTTTCGTTCCCTGGGGAGCAAGAGGCATCCCCAACCTGAGGACCTCAGGCCATGCCGAGGCAACCATTTTAGAACAAGAAATGATTTTGGAAATCCATCATGCAGCTGATTCAGACAGTCCGGAGATCAAGGTCAGCATTCCCTGATGACATTGATACAACCAAAATTTCCAGGTAAATCCAGTCTGGCCGCTGGATAAAGCCACGGAATGCTGCACCCCCTAAAAGAGCTGATACAGGGATGGCTGCTGATCTGCTTCAGAAGTCTCTAATGGATAGAGTATCACAAGGATCTGTCCTGGGCCCCATTTCTATCAGTGGCTTCAGTAAAAAGAAAAAGGGCAAAAAGACAAATAGGCAGAACAGCTAACCTCTTAAATGAAAGAATTCAGATCCAAAAAGATCTCAGTATGTTAGAATAATGGGTCTAATCATGAGACACTATCAGCCAATGTTAAATTTTTAATAAAATGTTCAATGTTTGAAATAAGCATAACAACATATTACAAAGCAATAGTTGTCCTAAGTTCAGCAGGGTCTGAGAAGGATACAAGAGCCAAGGAACCCTTCTTTCCCCATCATGGAGATAGGAAGATAATGGTCTACTCTCCCCTTCAACTAAAAGGCAGAAGAAAAGGTTGAAACCTGAGAAAGCCTGCTTCTTGAAGCCTTGTGTACTACTGCTGGCCATATCAGGTGCTTCTTGTCCAATGCCCTTGGGCTAAGGTCTAGACCATCTCACCAGATCCTTCCCTCAAAGCGAGAAAATATCCTATCTCCATCCCAACCTCTGCCAGCTCTTCAGGTCAATGGATTTGGTGTTTCCTTTTTCCATAAAGGTTTGTTTTGAATTTAGGGGAAGTTCTACCCCATTAATAACAGAAAATCATTTTTTCAATCCAATCCACACAGCTTCTTAAGGACCATCAATTTTAATGATATGACTAAGGATTTAGAAGTAGAAGGAACCTAAGAGGCCTTTGGAGTAGTCTTACCTCATTTATAGTAGAAAACTACCTTTTCAATCCTTGATGGGCTAGAGATCATTCTTTCCTGGGATTTATGATCTTCATCAGAATTGTGAGGGGAAAGAGGAAGCACTTTGTGTCATTGATACCAATCTACCCATTTCAAATAGGTAGAAGTTTAGTTGGTAATTCTAATATCACCAAGGATGGCTGAGCAGGCTGACTTGCAATAAACCCGACCAGAGGGAGAAATAATACATATTGGCTAAGAGGTCGACTTGTGCTTTAATATCAACAACAACAAAGACCTAAAAATATATCTAATATTCTTAGCTGTTTAACTGCTCTCCTTCTTACCCCTGCCAAACTTCACTCTAGTACCACTTTTGACCCAGCTGCAACCCCCCCCCATTCCAGTACTATTTTCTGTAGAATTTCAGAGGCCAGACCTCATATTCAAGAAAATTCAAACCTTTTTAAATAAAGTGTGGGTGGGGCAAGATCCAGAAGTCAACGGTCATTGAACTCTGGACAATCTGCTCCAAATGATCAGTGTGTTCCTATTCTGGGAGCCATTCTGACATAAGCCTCCATCTGCTGAAAAAAAGCCAGGGATGCCATGATGTTGTGGCCATTCACAAATTTAGAGGCTTTATTTCATCCTCAATTATCCAGATCAATCAACCAAGCTGATTAGTCACATTGCCACTGGTTGGGAGTGTTCTCAATGTGATTCTTTGTCAGCTACGGGTAGGAATAGATGGCATCTGAGTTCCCCTGCAGCTCTGGCCCGCTCTGAAATGTGACCCTATTTTTGTAAAGGACAAGTTTATTGTATACAAATGCTAGTGGAAAGCCAGTGAGGCAATTAGCCTCCAAACCAAACCATGCTTTGAATTCTGGTAATGGGAAAATGTCATGCCAAGTAGAAAATTAACTTTAAATTCCTGAGTCCAAAAGGAGTGAGCGCATCCAAACCTCTGCATATTCCACTAAGTTTCTATTGGCACAATACTCCTTCCTGTTTTTAAGGGGGATATGTACATGTATATTTTTATATTTCAAGCTCAAATTATTTGGGCATCATGTTGTTGTGGGGAACAAATCCTTTAATCATTGAAACTTCATAAAGTTATTCTAGATCTGGGCTACACGGCAGAAGGGTCATGTGGAAGCCTGGAAAAAATACACAGGAGACCCCCAGAGATGATTAAAGGCTTGGCAAGGAATGCTTGTGAGGAAAGAGTAAAGAAATCTCCAGCCTAATGTAGACAGGGCGGAGAAAGGATTTCATGGCTATCAGCTATGGAGAGCGGGTGAGGTCCTCATCCCCCGACCTGCAGCCACAAAGCTGAGCGCTCTCTCACTCCAACTGAGTGCCTTCACTTCCCTGTTACCTCTCTCCAGCTCAGAAAACAAGGGCATTATCTGAATCTACAATACATGTAGAAATTTGCCTTGGCAATAAAAATGAATAAAATGGTGGGAAGGACTTTTGCCTCCCTCAGTTTCCTTTAAAGCTCAGCTCGGTTCCCACCCTGGCCTTTTCTGACTTTCCCACCACAAGTTGCTGATGCTCTTTCTTTCCTAAAATTCCTTTCTGTTGCTTCCTATGTAATTGTGTTTTTACTTGTTGTATTGCTCCCCAGCTCTCAAAGAGATTACAAGCTCCTTGAAGGCAGAATGCTGGGGTTTTTATTATTATTTCTGTACGTCCCCTCTCTAACACTCTTCCTGACATATAGTAGGTGCTTAGTAAATGTATTAATGAAGCGTTTGTTAAATGATAATGTTGAACCATTTGACAGGACAAGAGACTTTGGGGAAAAGAACTTTCCTTTCCAGATATTCAAAAGATGCGGTTTTAGTCATCTGTTGAATTGAACGGAAGCATCTCCATCACGTAAGGTCAAAAATTCAAAAGCTACTGTTGTGATTTGAGCACAGCAGCATCCCAGAACCACTGGGGAACTGCACTCAGTATGGGATGTCCCACCATGATCATCTATGTGAACCTAAAGTCTACATGTCTATGATGCGATGGGAAACCCCTGATGCCACAGATTCCCCCCTCCCTCCATTTTCTTCCTCCTCCATTTCTTTCCTGAGCACACTTAGGTCTGTGCATCCTGGAGATGTCCATATTTTATCATAAATTTTTCTTGACTCCTTCTTCAGCTTGATGACTGCTGACGCCAGCAGATCTTAGGGTATTGGCTTTTGTGAGGATACAAAAGCAAGGCCGTACACCTGGCGGAAGATAATGGGATTGAAAACATTTATAGCCCCCTTTCATTATCTAACTCGGGAGAACTTTATTAGGCTGAAATTGAGTCAGTGTAGTTCAGTGAAAAGAGCCAGAAGACATGGGTTCGAATCCTGCCTTTGATGCTTGCTACCTGTGTGGTCTTGAGCGAGTCCCAAGGTATTCCAAGGGCAGTCCACATGAGCTTCAGTTTCTTCATATGTAAAATGAGAAAGTTGGACTCAATGGTCCCTTTTAACTTTAAATCTATTCTATGGCTAGCGATGACTTGTCATGCATGGGGTAGTGGCATTGTTTTCATGTTTGTATTCAACTAGATGGCCTCTGGGGTGCTTTACACCTCTCAAATTCTGTGAGTCTATGACAGATACTTCTAGGGTCTCTTCAAGATAGGTCCTTGATCTTATTACCCTATTAATGGCTCATGGCCCACACGTACCTCACCTGAAGAAATGTTCCATTTACCTACCTCTAAGAAGAAGACCCAAACACTACCACTAGATAATACTCCCCAGTGCGAGGACACTTGAAAGCTCTGAAAGTGATTGGCAAGTTGACAGCTTGGGCATTAAATGTGCCTTGCCAGAATAAGATATAAAAAGTACCCTAAGGGGTAGTTATGGAGAAGGGCAGGTAGGCATGAGGAGGCTGCTCTGCATCACAAACAAAGAGTTCTGCAGAAGAAGTTGGTGTAAAGAGGTGCCAGACAACGGCCCAGCTGAAAGAGCAGCCGAGTGATGAGTAAGGGGTAATTGGTGGGTGGTCTTGGCATGAAACACTGCAGGGACCCGTCGTGGTGAATTTATGAGAAGATGTGGATGAGTCCCACAGGATGGGCAGGTGGGGAAGGGCTGTGCTCTATACCACTAGACAGACAACCTACTTTGGGGAAATGGTGGACCCATTATGGTATGAGTATTCTGAGGCCAGTCCACAAAAACACAGGTGGCATATATGCCTAACTGTGTCATTTCACCTACCCCTAATTGCCATTTACAGCATTACATCTTTGGGAACACGTATTATCAGAGTGCCAGACTGAGTCAGAGTCCCAGCTTTCTTTTCCAGGTTCTGCGGCTCTCGGTGTCCCTGAACAAGTCTGGCTAGGCTGCAGGGATGTAGGAAATTAGAAGACTGGTCTCTTCAGTACCTCTGAGCTCTCAGTCCTTGGATCTGAGGACTGTAGGGGAGGTAGATATCCCTGGGCACGCTTGCTAATTGTCTCTCCATATCGAAGGCACACAACTCTTGGGAGGTAACTTTTCTGAAAACATGATGTCTTTACGACAGGTCGTGGGCTATTTTTCCACTTGGGTAGGACAATCATGCCAATAGCTCATACTTGCCTAGCCCTGCTGAGCTGCAAGACATCCACTCCTCATGATACCCCTATGAAAGAGCCTCACTTTGTTGCTGTAGTTGTCGAGTTGTTTTCAGGCGTGTCTGACTCTCCATGACCCTATTTGGAGTTTTCTTGGCAGAGATGCTGGAGTGTTTTGTCATTTCCTTCTCCAGCTCATTTTTACAGACCAGGAAACTGAGGCAAATAGGACTAGGTGACTTGCCTAGAGTCACACAGCTAGGAAGTACCTGAGGCTGGATTTGAATTCAGGACTTCCTGACTCCAGGCCCTGCACTCTATCCACTATGGCACCTAGCTTCCCCTGTCCAAAAGTAATTTCTTTTGTTAAACCATATGTCTACAATAGACAATATGGTCACCATACTGCTTGAGATGCTAAATAATATGGCTTCCTGGGGCTATAACTTCTCATGGAACCATCAGTCATCAGGCATTCAATGAATATTCTTCTGAGCACCAGAGCACAGGGCTTGACTCTCACCACCAGGAAGACATCTTTGGTTTTTAGCATCTCTCTTTCTACCAAGTTTTTTTTTTAAGACAGCTAAGCATGTATGTACCAAGGACTGAGCCCAAGAGTAAACACAGTGAATGATGAATACTAGGCCCAGTCTCTATTGTGGTCAGTGACATGTTTCTTTCCACAATTTATCTGATCACTGTGAAGGCACATCACAAATGTGGTCTCCTTGTAGACAGGTGCTTGAGTCAACATTTAAGCTGATGACTCAGAGAGTCAGTAATAGAACAGCCACAGAGCTTAATGTCAGAAGGAGGACACAAATGCAAACACATGTGGAGGGGAGTTCTTCATCATCTTCATTAAGTTCATACCTCGAATGTCAAAACTTATTCTACCAAGTTCTGATTCTGGCTTCAAATGCCCTTCTTTACTTATGTCTGACCTGACTGAGAGTGGTGTTTTGGAACTGTTCACTTCTTCCTTGAAGAAAGACAGATTTATACCTACCCACCACTGCTCTTTGTACAAATTGGCTCTCTGTGCTTCTTAAAGTTTGAATTTTGATCTGCTCAGGGCTCCTTAAAAAGCTCATGAGTCAAAAATTATCAACCAGATCACAGCCATCACATTGTAAACACACAAAAAACTCCAAACGGCTTGCCAACTGTCATTGCTACAAGCTTCCCATAATAGTCTGGGAGATATCAGACAAACAGGCGTCACTATGAGTAATTTTGATAAGTACTTCTTTTTATTTTATACTCTAAGTGGCCTCTGGGAGTACTGAGTCATTGAATATACAGAAACTCTCCTCTAGTTAGTTGAAGTGTTTGTAAACAAGTAATACCCTTTTCTCCTTTAACATGTCTCCATCTTGACCTGCAAGACAAGAATGATTTTTATGGACAGTCATGGATGGCTGATTGGTCTTTTTCTTCTATCCAGCTTGGAAAAGGTGAGCAAAAAGTTCACAGGGAGCTAAAAAAAAAAGGCCATTGAAAGGAAAATAGAATCATTTTAGACTCCAGTGAAGGAAGCACAAATTTGCCCAATACATTCCAACAAATTTCAGTCATTTTCTCTTTAAACATTCATTCTTATGAATGGAAGTTATAGAGCATTGAAACAGGCCATTCATTTTGCCAAAGTCAAGACTTGCTTAAGTGATGATTTCAAAATCTAAGGACAGTCAAATGAAATTCCTTTGAATCGTCAATATAAACAAATAGGATCTACCATTTGTTGAATGATTCCCCAAACACTTATTGAATGTCTCCTCTCTAGTAACCTCACACTAATAACTAACCCCCTACAATGGAGCATGATAACAGCAGAAACAATTACTTGGGACCAGTAAATTAACCTTTTTGCTGCTCATCACACATGACTCGACATTTCCCTTCATACTTTTTTACTAGCTGACCCTCATGACTGAAATGCATTACCACCTCATTTCTGCCTCTTATAACCCTGCTTAAGTGCTAGCTTCTTAATGCAGCCCTTTCTCACTACTGTGCCCTTCCCCCCAAAAAAATCTACCTTTAATTTTGCATACACAGATTTATTGAAAAAGAAAGGAGGAAAAGGAAGAGACATAGGAGAAGATGGAAAAGAAGAAGGGAGGAGAAGTAGGGGAAGGAAAAACAAAGAAGAAGAAGAAGAAGAAGAAGAAGAAGAAGAAGAAGAAGAAGAAGAAGAAGAGAAGAAGAAAAGAAGAAGAAGAGAAGAGAGAAGGAGAGAGGAGAAAAAAGAGAGGACAAAGAAGAAGGAGGAGGAGGAAGAAGAAGAAAGGAAAAGGAGAAGATGGAGGAGTAGAAAGAGAAGAGTGAGGACAAGGAGAAGGAAGAGGAAGAAGAGGATGAGGAGGAGAAAAAGGAGGAGGAGATGAAGGAAATCACAGATCAAGTAAAAAATAAACATGATCATTGTACTCAGGTCCCTCCCAGCTCTAAGAAGGTCTACTGTTTCACATAGGGCATTCCAACAGTCTTAGTGCACTTATAAGCTAAAGTTGACAAGCTAAAGTTTACAGCTGCACTAAAACTTTTGAGACACTCTTTTTGTGTGACAAAATGAGCCCTGAAAGCATTTACTCATTTCATGCAAGTTCCATCCTGCCCGTGCACTTCTCTACTCCACATCACGAATACTAGTAACAGGAAATGTTGGGTATAGAAAACTCCTTTGTCATCCATGATCTCTGAAGGGAATCCAAGCCGCACGTTAGAGGGTGCTTGGAAATTATCTCCGATTTCTTCTTTAGTAGATTACTTTTGTAATATACTTCTCTCAGCTAATTTGAGCCCATCTTGATGTTCATGTGAATGGCAGGGCAGTTTTGTATCTTAGTCAGGGCCTTCAACTCAGAGTCAGGACTTGGGATTTCATCCTAGCTCTGTCAATAATCAGCTGTGTGACCTTGCAGAAGTCATTTCTGCAAGTGACTTCAGGTCCTCACTTTCCTCATCTGTGAAATATGGCTTCAGTGACCTCGTGTTATGTCCAGCTTTTCAAGTCTTTCTATGTAAGTACAGGTCTATTATATAAATGCTTTTATAGAAAATCACTTAATATTAAAATAGATGGAATTGTATAATAAGATATTTAAAATGAGGCATTCCCTGAAGTATAACTGATAGAATTATCCCTGTTTAGTTCTTTTTGTTTAAAATATTTCTAAAGTCAAGAAAATATGCCTCAAATTCTAAATACATAGAAAATGAATTCAGCAAGGTGCAAAGTCAAGTATCTGGGTGATCAGAGTGCAAATGTAAAACAATCATCATGACTCAGTCTCCTTTTGTGTATAAGAAGTCTTATGGAATGCCATGCTAATTGAAACATCAAGGGGATGCATTAAAAGGAGCTAAAGAAAGATTAAGATTAAGTTTAATATGAATAAATGTAAAGTCTTTGGGTTAAAAAAATCAGTCTCACAACTTTAAGATCAGGGAGACCTCCTGGCTTCTTTCAAGTCCCAGCTAACCTCTGGCTTTCTACAAGAAGCCTTTCCAAATGCCTTTTAATTCCAGTCCCCGCCCTCTGCTGATTATTTCCTTTTTATCCTCTTGACAGCTTGTTTGCACATAGATGCTTGCACATTCTCTCCTCCATTAACTTATGATTGTCTTGAGAGCAGGGACCATCTTTTGCCTTTCGCTGTATCCCCAGAACTCAGCCCAGTAACTGACATACAGTAGGCCTTTAATAAGTGCTTATTACCTGAACGAATGGCTATGAAAGACATAGAAAACATCATCTTACTAAAGCGGTGAATTTAGCAACTTGTTGAGTTTCATACATCTCATTGACATTCTGGATCTGGGACATTCTATGAGGTTGTATATGTTAAGAAATTCTTTAGGTGAACACATTAAGCAGATATTATGAGGCCATTCGGTGTCTGGCAGAGATCTTCTGCTGGTCTGTTCCATTAGTGCTAATCTCTCCATAACTAGAGCACCTGTTTAGGGTCAAAATAGGCTTGCTAAATATAAGTCAGTGTGTGGGCATGCACTAATGGGGCTGAGAAGTTATGAGAGAGTATAGAAAATCCAAGTAATGGGGAGGGGGAGGAGGGCCTTCCAGCTGGAGTCCAGGAGTGCTAAGAATGGGCCACACCTCAGAGAGCCCAAGAAAGAGCATGAGGACCAAGAGCTAAAGAGAAGAAACTTTAATGGGAGTCAACTTAACGGGCATGTTTTTAGGAAGTCCTGTGAGCCAATGTGACATTGAACTTTAAAAAGATTACCTGATCATCATTAGACTGCAATGATGGGGGCATGAAGACATAAAATTTCTATCCCTGGCATGCCTGCATTGTCTGCAGCTTGGCTTCACTTCTACTCTGGGTTCAGGCATCCAGAACTTTCCCTTTGAACATTTATAAAGTGTATTATGCCAGTTGGGCTATGGACCTCTAAAAATGGAACATAGCCGCCAAAGTCTTATGCTTTCCTAGACAGTGGAATAGACCAGTAGCTTCCCTGTGGTTCAATAATATCCAGGTTGGGCGAACAAAGTCATCCCTAAAGTGCACTGAATAGGGAGATTGCTCTGTTACCTTTGACATCACTAATCATACACGTGTCATTGCTGGACACACATTATGGTCCTCTTTGGCCAACCATGCATCTCTTGTTTGACCAGTGTATTACCTGCCCATCTCATGACCATCTAGGTGGCCAATACACTGTTTGGCTGTGTTCCCTGTCGACTTTACTGATGTGCTGCCCTCTCTGCACATTGCAGCAGAAAAAGCCTTGGGTTTAGGATCGGAAGGCCTGGATTTGAACCTAAACTCTACTCACTCCCTGTGGGACTTTGGAAAAATAATTTCAACTTTCTTATCTTTAATCTTCTCCTCTGTAAAATGGGGGCATCAGATTGAATGATCTTTTATGTCCCTCCGTTTTATGATCCCACAAGTTTCTCTCAGTCTGTCCCACTCCCACCCTGGGCTACAGATGCTGTACCCATGTGCAGTACAAGTTTTTATTTTCCCAGTTAATAGGGAGACACCTCCTCACCCTGCTCTGCCCCAACTTTCTAGACCCATTTTGCACCTTGCCTCCATTTGGGTACTTGCTCTCTCTCCCATCTTTCAGCTGACTTTTACATGTGTTGCCTTCTCCCACTGGATCTTCTCCAAGTCTGGATTTGGCTTCCTTCCTCCTCTGAATTCTCCATGAATGGTTTCCTTTTTGGGAAGACTCATTCCCTACACAGCCATCCTCATCCACCTGCAATGGTCTCTAGAACTCCACTGGGTTTTTGTCTGTAAGACAGAGGTCTCATTTATTGAAGGGCTGTCCTATGGAAGAGGGTTTAGACTCAGTCTGCCTGAGCCCAGAGAACAGAATTGGGAGCGATAGGCAAAAATGGCAGAGGACAATGTTGGCTTCAAGTCAGGAAGCATTCTACCTGTTAGACTATGCAAGAGGAGCTGCCTTAAGAAGCTTAGGGCTGGTATCAGAAGGGTACCATGAGTGGAGCCCTTTAAATAGAGGCTGAATGAGCCCTCCATGGGCTGGGCTCCTGTGGATCACTGCAGCTGGGAGCTGCAGCAGATGGCTGCTGGGGTCCTTTCCAATGCTGGGATTCTGGGAGTGGGGGTGGGGCGGCGGTAAAACCTCCTGGCCCCGCTCTTTGCTGATACAACTCACTTAAGATTCATTACTGCCACTGCAGAGCCAGACTCTGCACACAGCACAGCTGAAAATGCCCATGCTTGGAGCTATACTACACCATGAGAGAAAATACAGAGCTCTTCAGAAACAGAAAATTGGAAGTTTGAGCATAACTTCTTCATTATTTAAACATACTCTTACAGTGGCAAACTGAATAATATTGTCACTATATTTAGGAGCATGGGTTTAGAGCTGGGAGAGACCTCAGAAGTCAGTGACTCTAACCCCCTCATTTTGTAGAGGAGGAAACTGAGGCTCAGAGAGTTAGAGGGCCACCCAGGCAGACAGAGTGCTGAGCATCTGAGGTGGGACTGAACACCTTGGTCTAGCACATCTGCCATGACGTTGCACTGCCTCACTCTGATGTGTTCAGTCTGGACACTTCCTCCCCCTCCCCAGCTCCACCTTCAGTTCAGTCCCTCTATAACTGAGCAAAAGGTCATCGAGAACAGTTGTGGCCAAAACGTTCTTGAGCCTCCGGCGCACTTGGTAATGTCTCTCTGAGCATGGCAGCTCCATCCCTGGTCCTTTACTCGGTACCTCTATCGTGGCATGTCTTGTGCTCAAATGGCAGAGACTTTGAGAACCCAGAGGAGGGAGGGAGGAAACAATAACACACACAATGAATACGAATGAAGAAATGATCACATAAACTATGGAGAAAATGTCCAAATAATGCATACACATTAAAAGTACTTGCAGCATTCGAAACATAATATATTTTTAACAAATAAAAGTGAAGCATTCCAGTTGTCCTATGTCATCTTAATCCGCCTGTGAGTTTATAAAATCCTTCTGTCTTTATTGTTCCTTTTACATAGATTTGTTCTGCTCTTCATATTTGATTGACCTCAGTTTGCATCATTCCTTTTAAGTTTTTTCCGTATCTCTTTGCCTCTTGTTATATTTATGGTGCAACAATATTCCATTACATTAATACACCATTATATTTTTAGCTAATAGGAAGGAATCATAGTGAATACAGAGCTGGCCTCAAGCCAAGAAGACCTGGGTTCAAATTCTGTCCTTAATGGATATTTTCTGTGGGAAGCTGACACAGTTATTGACCTTCTGTGCCCCAGGCCTCTCTCAATAACCACAAGTTATAGAGAAGGTGCTGATCTTCGTGGGCAGAGAAAATTTCCACACCACAAGTTCCCTTTGCTAATAAAATTACAGGTGTGATCAATAGACAAATAAGAATTGAGCCATTCACCAATTCTTAAACAAAAACCTTGTTGATAGATTTTTTGCTGTTTCAAACATAGCTATGAATTAAAAAAACAGGTCTGACCGCATCACTCCCCTACTCCATAAACTCCAGTGACTTTCAGGATTGAATGTAAATCTGGCTTCTAAAGCCCTTCATACATCACCTGATCCCTTCTACCTTTCTTGTTTTCTCCTACCTTATTCCACTGCACATACGGTAAGATCTAATAACATTGGCGTTACTGCTGTTTCTTTCAAAAGACCTCCCATTTTCAGTCTCTGCATTTCCACTGACTGTGCCCCATGCCTAGAATTCTTTCCCTCTTCCTCTTTGTCTCCTGGCTTCCTTCAAGTCTCAGCTAAAATCCCACCTTCTTTAAATAGCCTTTCCCCAATCCTGCTCAATATCAGTGCTTTCACTTTGAGATTATCTCTCATCTGTCCTCTACTTATCTTGTATTCTTATTGTTTGTACACAGTTGTTTGGTTATTGTCTCTTCTAATGGGAGAAGGCAACACATGTAAAAGTCAGCTGAACGATGGGAGAGACAGCAAGTACCCAAATGGAGGCAAGGTGGAAAATGGGTCTAGAAAGTTGGGGCAGGGCAGGGTGAGGAGTGAGCAAGGCTCGGTTCCTCCAAGGGAGGTTCTAGGAAGGCACACACTAATTGGAGAAGGATGTTGTAGGGATAGTGGTACTGTCATTATTCACAGGATGCCAAGGCAGAAGTAAGGAGGTAGTCCAAGAAATCATGGCCTGAGCCAGGTTAGAAAAATCCTGTGTAACTCAAATCCATGTTGTGTATGTAATGTTTTCTTCTTGACATTTTGGCATTGACATTGGACAATGATATGCTTGGGAGAGTCAAACTAGTGATTTATCCCTGTTGGCATCCTGCCAATCCTGCTGGATTATATTTTGACTCTCTTTTTCGATGTTTTTGTTTTTACCTTTGACATCATTACTGTAGGGAGTTCCTGGTGAGGAACTTTGATTAATAAAGATTCTCTTGCAAGCTACCATCTTAGAGGTTGCTTTGAGTCCTTAATGACTCGCACAGGGTCACACAGCCAGGCAGTATGTGTCAGAGGAGGGACATGAACCCAGCTCTCCCAGACTCCAGGACTCACTACTCTTTATGCAACACTGCCTCTCTCTTTTTCAACATTTCTGGGAACGTTTCTTGCATTATTTCCTTAAGTAGAATGGTCAGATTCTTGTCTTCTTAATGGCTTGTGGAAAGCATGATTATTTTAAGTTTTCTTTCTCATTACTTTGTCTTCCAAATTTGTCACTTTTGTGCATAGAGACTCCAAATCTTTTCACAGTTTTGTAATTTTATGGGCTCATTTTGCTGCTTCTTTTGTTGTTTCTGCCATTCTTTCATCTGGTAAAAAAAAAAATTTTTTCATTGAGACTATTTTTTATAGTTTCCATAGATATTTATGAACTGTTGAATTTCATCACTGTGTTTTTCTGAGATTTCTTAGTTACAGCTAGTTCCTTTATTATTTAATCTTGTGAAATTTTGCTAATTTCATTTCTTTAACTCCTTCACTATCTTCATATCCATATGTTTTTTAATCATAATTTCAGTTCCACAGTCTCCTTAGTGTTGTTGGAATATTTTTTCTAGAGTTATTTTAACTCTGCTGCTGCTTTTAATTTGTAACTTTTTTCTATCAGAAAACAGTTATTCCTTCGAGCATTTTTGTTTTAGAAAGAATTTTCTTTGGATGATTTCTGATAGTTTTGCTTCTTGTTAGTGTTTCTATTACTGTTTTGGGATGGGGGGTGGGGTGAGAGTAAAAAGGTAGGCTCTCACTACACCTCATTCAATACTCCAGTATGTTCTGAGCATTGTGCTAAGTGATAGGGATACAAAGAAAGTGTTTTTAACTACTCTCTGGAGTCCCTCCTCTTCAGCAGCACACAGTCTAATGGGGGAAGGTGACATGCAAGCAATAGCGTATAGACAGGCTATGAACAAAATGAGTGGGAGATAATCACAGAGGAAAGGTGCAAGAATTGAAGGAGATCTGGAAAGGCTAACTTCTACTCCACCATCTTTCTCAAGTCATTGTTTCTCTATCAGCTTTCCTTGAATTTCTCCTATAAGAATTTGTGGGATTCATCTTATACTCCCTACTCTGCTAAAACTATTTATTGCCCTTATTTGCCTTATGTTTTCTAGATATCCTGACACATCCCCAAAATTTTAACCTCTTCCTTGCTGATGTCTTTCCCTCTCATTTATTTTTCTTGCCTCATTTCTAAAGCTTACATTGTTAAGACTATGCTGAATTCAAGTGGTGGCAATGGCAGTCCTACTTGCCGTGTGTTTTTAGTGAGCATGCCAACAGTGTTCCTCCGTTTGATACCATTATACATTATAGATGAGTTGCTAATCTGTGTCAGTGGAAGGAGTTTCCCCACCAGGGAGTTCCTCATACAGATGAAATCACAACTCATGACAAAAATGTCTGTATGTATATGTGTCTAAAACATTAATGCATCCAATCAGATGTTCTCTTCAACTATTTACACAGAGAGCAAATCAATGAATTCCAGTGGATCATGACTTTTTAGTCATGTGATCCATGTCTCCTTTAGGATAATTTGTCTGTTTGTTCTCATTTCTTTTTCCTTTTAAATGTCCATAATTCATGTTCACTATATCTTTCTCATTTGTTCTTTTTCTGTTTGGCAATGTGTGGCTTTGAATGAAATCTTTTTCTTTAATCTCTTTTTGTTCCTTGCTCTTATTTATATTAATTATATTAATATTCTATAATAATACTGTACCACAGCTTTATTTCATCATCCCTGTATTGCTAAACATTTAGATTGTTTCCAGTTTTTTTTTTGTGATTACATATAATGTAGCTATGAAAATATTTGAGCAAATGGCTCTATTAAGGTTCACTTTTGAAAATGATTATTCTGGATAGAATGGTGTCATGAGAAGCCCAAGAAGAAAGGGTTCCTAGGGTATAAGGATAGATGAGTATCAAGTGCTGCAGTGTTGTGAAGAAGGCTGAGAATTGAGAAAGGACCACTGGATTTAGGAATAAATATCTTCTTGAGCAGGGGAGTAACATTTTCAGGCCTCTGCTTTAGGAAAAGCTCTTTGTAGTTGATGAGAACATATTGGATAGAGGAGACATTTGAGGCAAGGAGGCCAATGGGGACTCTAGAGCAGTGGTCCAGGTGATGATCCAGGGTAGTGGCCATTTAAATGAAGACATAGGGATGAATGGGGAGATAGGGTTGACAAGTCTGGCTAACATTTTGGAAGTGGGCTTTGAGTTAGAAGGAAATATTAAGGATGAGTTCAAAGTTATAACCATGGGTAGCTGGAAGGATGGTGGTACCCTAGATAAAAATAGGGAAGTTGGGAAGAAAGGTGGGTTTCAAAAGAAAGACAATGAGTTTCACTTTAGCCAAGTTGACTTTGAGACGCCTATGAGACATTCAAATGAGATATCCACAGACAGATACAGAACTGGCTGTCAGGAGAGAGAGAAGAACTAGACTCATAACTATAGAAGTGTGGTAAATGAATCCATGGCAGATGAGATCATTCAGAGAGAGTATGCGAAGGGAAACATGAAGGTAGCCCAGGACAGATCTGGTTACAGTCATAACCTTCCACTGTACAGATAAAGTTGTCTTCTCATTCCATCCTCCTCATTCTTAAGATTCTAAACCTATTTCTTTATAGCTCAATGTGTGTATACATATATATATATATATATATAATATATATATATATATATATATTATGTGTGTGTGTTTATACATTATATTTTGTGGTGGTTGCCTTACTTTGGAGGGTTCTGTGTAGGCACCTCCTTGCAAATCTATGAAGCAAATGTACTTAAATGCTATTTCTAAATCCCACTTCCCACCAAAGATTTTGGCGGCACATTCATAAAGTGGCTGAGAAAGAAAGAGGAACCAATAAAGGATTCAGGACAGTACACAGAGACACTCTGACTCCCAGACTAGTGTTAAAATATCCAAGTATTTGCATTAGGAGTAGCCATGGGGCAGCTGTATTTCCTGAGTAAGCTATGGCAATGAGTCAGGTGTGTATGGGGGTGTGTGGGGGTGGGATCTTTGGGGAAATCACCTGATTTCCAGTTAGAATATGATCTCTGTAATTTCCCCTCCTTCATCTCTAGTGACCCCGATAGCATATCAGCATCATAATGATGATTCCATATTGATGTAAGATGACCTCTCAAGCCTTTCCAACATAATCAGAGCCTCAGCGCTGAAAAGAACCCAGAAACTATCAAGCAGAAGAGCTTATATATGACAAATGGCCCCAGCCTCTACTTCAAAATGTAGAGGAAGGAGAACACCTATGAGGTCCCACAGCAGTGCATGATACCTGCGATAACCCCACCGGTTCTGAGCTAGTTCCTCCCATCAAGCCCAAATATGCTGCCCTGTCATTTCCACCCACTGTTTCTAGCACTGCCATTTTGAGAAAAATAGGACAAATCTAATTTCCCCACACTTGAAGATAGTTATCATAGCGTTCCTATGTTTTCAGGCTAGACGATGTCGTCAACAGATCTTGTACGGCATAATCTTCAGTTCTCTCACCATTTTGGTGCCTCCTTCCTGGACACAGTCCAGATGCTGTCTGGCTGTTTCTCTCTGCTACTATACTTATAAAATAGGTTATTTGTACCTAAGTATAAAACTTTATACTTCTTTCTGTTTGACTTCATCTTATTTATTTTGATCTATCATTCTAGCCTGTCAATGTCTTTTGCTTTGAACTGCTCTTCTCCCTAAAACTGACCCAGCCACCTAGCTTATGGATTTCTCTTTATGAATTTTCTCTTTCTAGGTCCCCAAGCTCAAATACTTGAAGCCATTTTAATTCTTTCCTCAATGTTGCCCCAGCTTGCCCTCAATTGCCAAGTCCTATTCACATTACCTTTACAATACCCTCTATCTGTCCTCTTCTACTGCTCCCTGGTATTTATGCCTCCCTCCCCTGCTGCTTCAAACACTCATTGCATCCTGTAGTGCAGCTGGTCTGTCAGTCTCCACTCAGCAATCACTTGACATCACTGCCCAACTAATCTGTTGCTGCTTACACAATTCTAAAAATTATTCTGATCTTATTATTCCTCCAAATATGTTGTGTATCTCTCTATTATCTACTAAATAAATTCCAAATTCCTTATCCTTCCATAATCAGGTCTCAACTTGCCTTTCCAACATTATCTTAGAGATCTTCCTCCTTTCATGTTTTGTGTATTTTATCAAATGTGGACTATCTTCTATTCCTCATTCTTAGCTTGTCCTCTACCATCTCTGTTCCTTTTCTCAGACTATCCCTCATGCTTGGTATCTCACATTGCAGTCCACTCAAGTCTCTCTACTTGTAAGCTGGGAAATGTTTAACAAGGGGCTGTCCCAAAAAATGTATACAAGATACACTTTTAAGTTGAATCTGTATTATTAACACTTTCCTTATCACTTTCTTAAGTCTAAACAAACAACAAAATAATAACCAAGGACTTGTTTCTACAAATTCCCAATTTCCAAGGTGTAAATGCTCACGTTGGAAGTTTAACAATTGGCTTTCTAGAGCAGATTCAAGCTAGCTCCAGTCTGACCCTGAGTCCCCCCCCCCTTTCCTTCAAAGACCTGCTTAAGTGTTTCTTACTGTATGATCCCCATTCCAGTCTGATGAAAGTCATCATACCTGCCTCAGATTTCTTACAGATCCTTGCCTGGATGCCTCCTTTCTACTCACCACTTTCTCCCCTCTATCCTAGTGATTCAATTCACTTCAGTGAATTTATTTATTAAATGCCTGCTTTGTACATCTTTTCTCCTACTAAGGTATCCTACACTGTGAGGTCTCTGACAGCAGGACCTCTGTCTATCTCTATATCCTCAGTGCCTAGCCGAATGCCTGATAAACATTTGTTGAATTCCATTATCTATGGCAAGGCTGATTTGTGCTGTAGAGCTTCTAAGGGCCAGGCAGTGTGGCCGCTTCCCACTCTCTTTGTGGAAGGTGATATTTAAACAATGCTCTTTAACCATGCCCTGTCCCTTTCCAGAATTAAATTTAAGAATGTTTAAGTCACTTGCTAGTGAGATTACATTTTCTCGCTCTTGATTGCCATCACCTAGAAGGCAGGATGGGACTTTTTTAGTTCTCTCTGTTTGATGTCCGTCACAGCCATGCTCATGACTGAGCGCTTTGTGCAGGAGTGGATGAGTATATCACTCAGTCAGCTGAGGAGTGTTTACTAAGCTCTCATTAAATCTAGGTTTTGAAACCTCCTGCTGTGTGACCATGGGCAAGTCAGGCAACTTCTTGGTATCCTAGCTAGTTCTCTAAGGCTGTAAGTTGCAGAGAAATCGCCAATCTTTGTTGGCAGAGAAAGTTCCTCTTTATTGCTGAAATCACAGGTCCAGATCCCATTCCCTTCATGAGCCAGGCACTGTGCTAGGCACTAGGGATACAAAGACAAAATAGAAAATAGCCGTTGCCCTCAAAGGGTTGGCATTCTAATGGCCACATTGTCATCTAAGGCACCAAAGTAGTGATCAAATTCAGAGCATTCTTTCCACCTTGCATGAGCACATCCCCATGAAAAGGTGAACTTTCCAAGGAGTCTTATACCAAGGGTCCAATTGATGTTCAGTGAGCATCGTTCTCAATGTGTGCAAACTCCCTAGAAGGTACAGTATAAATTCAGAGCAGCATCATTACGTGACGAGACAAACAGCAGAACTGCCAGGCTTCATTGGGCTGCTGTTTTTACCTCACATTCTTTTATGTGAAGCTACTAAGTAGGTACATAATGCTACTAAGTAATGAACTGAGAAGTTCATTAAGCCCTCCTGACATCATCGTTGAGAAGCCCTGCTGCTCTGGGTTTTGAAGGCCAAAGGCTTAATAAGGACAGAACGAGAATACAGAATACTTTGCTCCAAGTTCAACTGAAGGAAATCATTTGCATTTTCTGTCTCAGTTTGTCCCGCTTTGGACCTACCCACTTCTCTTGTGATGATCCCCAAAAGAATTCTATGATGATCACCACTAGAAAAAGCAGAAGCTTACCTAACAGTAAGAAACACAGGTTCCAAAGACTGGAAGAATTACCATCTCAATGACTGGGAGCTACATAGAGCCTTAGTTTCTGGGGTTCTTTTCTAGATCCCCTCACATCTCAGTAAGATTAGAGGGTCCTAGATCCTAGATTATGGAACTAGAGCCAGAAGGGACCTCAGAAGCCACTAATCCCACCCCCTCACTTTATGGGTGAGCAAACTCGGATTCGCGAAAAGTCACATAAGTCATAAGCATCGAGGCACCATCTGAAGCCAGCGCAGGGAGGCAGTCATTTTGAGGAGTACATGCTAGCCTTCGGCACGCTGAGTCTTGGAAAGTTCAATTGACTTTTCCCATGATGACAACTCCCATCTACAGTGTGCAACACCCAATGAAGTCCTTCCCCATTGGATACTGGTCACCTAATAGGCCTGGATTAGCTTTCTGCAAAAGGTTTATCAGGACTAAATCTTGAATCCAATGCTTCAGTTCTCCAAAGATGGTTCTGTGGAGTCTTTGAAGTGACGGCAAGGGAAAGCGTATGGAGAGCACATAAAGTAGACCATTTTTACTCAGGGTTTTCACATAGTCATGAACTTCGGAGGTTCAAGGAGAATGATCTTTGACTTGGGGTTGGGAAAATGAAAGATCTTAAAGGCTGCCTGCCCTTGTTGGATGCTGCTTGAGGTGGACAGTTACATTTCCTTCACTCGTCTCTATTAAGGGGAACAAGCTGGGAACACTGAAAACACCAGCACATGTAAAACCAGAGTTTTCTTCATGAGGAAGTGAGCTAGCCATTTAAAGCCTTCCTGGAGAGGGGTCTAACAAGACAGTTGGGAATGCATAGGAAACACACCGGCCAGCTACAGAGAACTAAGGCAAGGTCAGGGAACACTCAAAATCCTTAAGTAAACATATATTAGGTGCCTACTACACACCAGGCACCATGTTAAGTGCTGGAGATACAAAAAAAAAAAAAACAGTTTCTGCCCTCAAGGAGCTCCCAATCTAGTAGATGAAAAAAAGAGTAAATACAAAAGTATAGGCAACTAGATGGTGCAGTGGATAGAGCTCCAGTCTTGGAGTCAAGAAGACTCCTCTTCTTGAGTTCAAATCTGACCACAGGCACTTACTATCTGTATGACCCTGGGCAATTCACTTAACCTTGTTTGCCTCAGTTTCTTCATCTGCCAAATGATCTGGAGAAGGAAATGGCAAACCATTCCAGTGTCTTTGCCATGAAAACCCCAAATGGGGTCCTGGAGAGTCTGAAACATCACTGAAACAAATGCACAGAAGTAATAAACAAGAATGCCACTGCTAAATCATTTCAAGCCACACTGGAAAAAGTAATAAAAGTAATTGACATGTACTTGAGATTTTCAAAGCGATTTACTCGAATGTATAGAAAGCATGGTATAATGATTGAAGAGCCAGCCTTGCAGCCTGACCCAGCCTGACTTGCCCAAGGTCACAAAGTCAGGATGTGTCAGAAGCTGCAAGGCTGGCCATAAGTAATAAAGTGCTGATCGGCATTAGTGGAAAGGAATTCCTCATCAGAGAATTTTCTATATCAATGAAATCACAAGTTAGATTTCTATCCCCAGTGTACATCATCTCCCTTAAGCCCACAGAAGCCCTGGGAGTTAGCTCTCTGCAGTGTTATCACCTTTTTACAGAAGAGGATCTGAAAGGTCAGTGACTTCTCCAAGGTTCTAAAGTAGGACCAGGTAAGGTTTGAACCTGGGCCTTCCTAACTCTACAACTGTGGCTCTAACAATCATGCCATGTTTCCCTTGAAGGGCCTCTACCTTATCCTTCAACCTATCAAGTGTAGTCAGTATTTCCTCACTTCTTCTACTGAAATCCTTCTTGTATGCTTTCTCACAACATGAGACATGGGCTTAAGCTCTCAGATTATGCTGGGTTTGAATGTGATCCTGGTGATGATTTCCATTGTCCATGTCAGTTGAGTTAAGTTGGGCAGGGCTTATCACCCTAAGGCTGGCCATCAGCTCATAAGATTAGTATTGGCTCTAATAATGCCTGATATCATCATGTTAAAGTGTGGTAGTATCACAATTCATATCCATTGAGAGTGTATCTGTACCCAGGACATCACAAATCTTTCAAGTTTTGAAAAAGAAGCCATTTTGCACTTGACTGGTATACAAGGGACTTTAAAATGTACATTAAAGATATAAAGTGATTTGTCGATGATCTAGCTTCTGCCTTAGCCTTTTGGAGTGGTGAGCTCTCTCCTAAGAACAGAGTCAGAACTCATCTGTTACATGAACCCTGTATCTACCTCAGTCTAATGTACCAACCAAAGCAGTAAATGTTCATGGAATGATTGCTCCCCTATTTCACAGTCCCCAAATGTGTTTGAGCTGGAAGAGATCATGGGATCATAACTCCTGAACACTGTCCCATTAAATCTTTATTCATTTCACTCCATCTACACGTGAAAATATCAAGGTGAGGTAGGGCTATGTTTGCAGCTGGTAAACACAGGGCTGCTTTACATTAAACCTGATTCAACAGGAGCATTGAAATATCTAAAGGAAATGGGAGAGAGTTCTTTTTCAGGAACTGAGAATTGCCTCTTGCTCTTAGCTCTCTCCAGATGCTAACTTTGATTACAGAAACAAGTCTGAGGGGTAAGTGACCTAAATAAACACATCTGTGAACAAATCTCCTCCAGTGATGCCCACTTAAAACATTCAAAATGCGTTCGATGGGTTCATATTACTAACTCTATATAAACACTTCTTTTTCAGGTAGGTCTTGTAAAAGGCCCAAGTAAGAATCCAAAATGGGGAAATTTTGTTTCTTTGGATTCATTTGGTCCAGAGGCAGTGCATATGTGACTACTAATCCAGGATGTCCCAGGATGGAGAGCAATTGGTCTTGGAGGCAAAAAGACCTTCATTCATGTCCTGTTTCTAATACATCTTAGCTTGTCCCTGGGCAAGTAACTTCCACTCAGTGGGCCAGGCTCTAAGAGTGCAGTATATAGATAAGTTTCTCATCTACATAAGTGAAGGTAAGTTTGCATACTGGGAGTTCACCACACTGACAAAATCATAAAGACGGTGCCAGATTTTAAAATTTGAGAAGAGATATTAACTTATTAAGGGTTCTTCATCTTGGAGAATATGCTTAGAAATGATCAAGTCTATAACATAGCTTCTAAAAATAATACAACATCCGACCAAATATTTGGTGAAAACATACAAACAAAGCATTCAATTTGGTTTTTAAATTTAAAGAAAACATCCAGAGTTGCAAATCTCCATCCCCTGCTGTAAAGTGTCCACTCCTCAAGGTCTGTTGATCCAAAAGTCATTCTGTAGATGGTCTAACTTTTCATTTCTTCTTCGTGGCTACTTGGCTTATGTCCCTGGCACCAACTCCCTCCTCCATCCATGAGGGGAAAGGCAACAAGAGATTAGAAAGTGAAGCCAGACAGTGTTTCCAAAGGTCAGCAGCTCTTGTGAAGGACCTGGCAATGATAGAGGTTGAAACAGCCCAACTAGCTGGAATGAGATTACGTGTGATTTATATTGCCAAACTACCCCAATTCCATGGAAAACAGAAAACAGGCAAATATATTGGATGGTCTTTGCTTCTGGAAATTAACCATGACATGAAGTATAACTAAACAAAATATAGCAGTCCGAGTCTCTGAAAGCATCAGGACCCAAGGCCACATAGCTGCTAGTCATCCAAGCAGTACTCCCACTATTATGTCACTGATAAATCTAGGAAGTGACTTATGTGATCGATGACTCGGTCTCTACCTTCATTTGCCCTCTCTGTGTTGCTTCCTTTATTTAACTTTATTGAAGGTCATGCTAAAAACACACAACTTAATTAGATAAGCAAATAGCACAATCTACTCACTTTCTGTGTTAAGTTCATCCCAAAATAGGAACCACTTTTAGGCTGGAGTCTCTCTCCTCTTACTCTTATGTAATAGCCATGGCTCTTTATTCAGAGAAAGAGTTAGGTAGAAGTTCAGGGCCTTCAAACAGTCCTCCCTTCTTCCCATGAAATGGGAGCTAAACACAAGCCAGTTTACTCTCAACTAGATTAGACAACATTGTTGAAATTTCAGTGATTCTCATACCTATATCTACATGGATAAATAGATACACAGGATACTTCCTTCAGGGTTTTTGGAATCTGTAAGAATCCCAGGAATTGTGTTTCAGGGCATCTTCATGCCTCTATTTGTCCCTGAAATCCAAGCACTGAATTGGGATTTTGCATAAAAGCCACAAAGGCCAACCCATAGAGCCCCACCCAGTTGTTACAAATCAATCCCAATGCAGACCGGGAAAGAGACACACCTCAGCCACCATTGTTTCTATTTCGGTCCCTGTCTTTCATCTTTAAAACTCAGGACAGTTCTACATGTGACATCACTGCCCTCTGCCTCCACCTCGGGTAACCAAAAGGCCAGCAAATGAGGCTGTGTTCAAATCCAAGAGGACTGGCAAAAAGGGCTAGAAAGACTTTGTTACAATAAATATATGTAAATGAGAGGGGATCTAAAATTAATTCTTTGTAGAATTTGAAGGAGGTTATTCTTAAGGTCTGGGAAAATTGCTCCCCCCTCCACCTCACTTCATACATCCTCCTTAAAATGTAAACTACTTAATCATTCATTCATTCATCAAACAGTAATTGAAGACACTAGGACACCCTACTAGATGGTAGGGGTAGGAGTAAGGTTTACAAAGATAATTAAGTCATGATCCTTGCCCTTCAGAAGCCTTCGAAAATAGACGGATGGACAGACAGACAAAGAGAAGGTCATTGTCTACTCAATAATTTGTTGAGCCTGAAGTTTGATTTCTGTATAAATTTGTTCACAGCAACAAGCTATCATAAGAACTATTAGGAGTTTGCAAAAATGCTTTACTCACAAGGACACTAAAGTAGATAGTGAAAGTATTATTGTTCCCATTTTGTTGATAAGACCACTGCATCTGTGAGGGGTTAAGTGGCTTGCCCATATTATAAAACTGGTAACTATCCATGACAGAATTTGAATCCAGGACACCTGGTTTCAAGCTCAGTGGTTTATGCCCTACAATAGCCAGAACCTCCTAATTGGAGGCAAGGTTCTAACGACTGTGAACACTATTAAAGGTCTCAGTTTGTAGGTGGCAATTGTGTTGAATACTGATAGGAGCTTGAAGATCTGAAAGGCAGAGGTAAGTGGGGAAGGCATTCAGGCATAAAGGAGAGCAGGGGTAAAGACATGGAGACTGGAGATGGGACATCAACCAAGAGCACTAACAGACTGGTTTGGCTGGAGCTTGGAGTCAATGAGGTGGAGAAATGTGAAATCAGCCTGGGAAGGTGGGCTGGGGCTGTAAATGTCCAACAGAGGCATGTTTTGTCCTAAGGGATAATGTCACACTTTTCTCTTGGCAACTTTCAAGTCAAGATTTCTTCCCCTGTCTTTCCCCATGATGTCAGTGAGTTTCCATTCGTGTGATATTCAGACTAACACTCTTGCCCTCCCTTACAGATTTGTCACATAATAATAATCCAGAGCCGCCTGACTCTCACACTTCCTCAAGGCAGGAGATTGGGATTAGAGGATCGTGAATTGGTGGCTGGAATGAACCTTCAAGACTGAGCCCAGCCCCCTCATTTCCTAGATGAAGAAGCTGATACAAAGGATTAAAGTGATTTACCCGAAGACGCCGGTTCCTCTGTCTCCAAAGCCAACACACCTCAGACTGTACAACAGCTGCCTCTTGGGAAGGCACAAGCAAGTAGAAACAGCTTCAAGTATACATTGGATATGAACTATGTCTATTTGTCATCTACGAATGAGACTATCTTCTCATCACCAGAAGGCTGCCACACAAAGTCTTGCCTTTTGGGGTCCCCCCCCCGACAGCACAAAAACTGCAGGACTGGGACCTGGGTTCATGGCAGGCAGGAACATCTCTCCATAGTGATGAAATAACTAAATCTTGTAGTGTTCGGGTACTTACAGACGGCGGTATTTATTTATTAAATCTGAAAGGGAGAAGGGATCAGAGATATGCTTTTATTAGGAAACCATAGGGGTCTCCCAAGTTCTACCTCTCCACTAGCCAATGAGCAGAAAGGAAATGCTTCCTTCTAGTTAGAGTTGGCCTTTTAGCCCAGAAAAGGGGACCTATTACTTTTAGGATTCTGGTCACTGGTACTTGCAATGTGTATGACGGGCACTTCACTGGACCTGAGGCAGTTAGTCTCTCCAGCAGAGCAGATCCACAACACCATGATGGATGAGAGCTTGGCTCCAGGGTGGAGCTTTGAGAGCCCCGGTCTATCTCTATGTTGCAGTGAAGCCTCAGACTTCCCAATTTCAACCTAATTGGGTCCTCTGATGCTCAGATGGATGTGTGCTCTCACTGGTTTGTAAGCTCCCTCCAGGAGTACTGGTGACCAAGGCACAAAACTCTTTTAGGCTGGAGTCTGCCTCCTCTCACTTCACTCTTGTAGCCAAGGCTCTATATTTGGAGAGTTAGGCCATTCTACCCATCCTGTATTACTCTCATCCATGTCTGTCAATAAGGTCACCACAAGGGGTCCACCCTATGCCCTGGAGGCCATCCTCATTTTCTCCTGCCATCGCAAGGGTAGTAGATGAGCATTCAGGCTAGGATAAGATTGCTGGGACCAACCCATCTTTCCCTTCTAGCCTACATTTCCTAGATAATGCCTTATGTTCCTGTTCCTTTTTAGATTTCCCCATTGGTTACATGTGAAGCTTGCTCATATCTGACATGCATTTTGTCATTCTTCTGTATCTGATTTTCATTTTCAGTTCATTGAAGATTGTTGTTTTCCATCTTAAACAATCATACAATAGCACCATAAACTATTGGCATTAAAAAGATTGTTCTTTGTTTCTGGTAGGACTGTGGCATCATTAAAGGAGATTTGCATTTGCTATTTCTTGAAGGCTATCCAGCTCACTCAACTTCTTTTAATCTCTGTGACCAAACTAGTCATAGACCAACATAGACCATATGTCAAGCTAAGGTCAAAATGGCTACGTGATTCAGATATACAGGAGAAAGTCATAAGCAGATTAGAGGAGTATGGAAAAAAGTATTTGTCAGATGTATGGATGAGGGAAAAGTTCATGGCCAAACAAGGAATGGAGAGGGTCATTAGAAGTAAAATGGATAGCTTTGATAATATTAAATTAAAAAGTTTCCCACAAACAAAGCCAATTTTAAGGGGGAAAGGAGGAAACTGGGGGGGGGGTTACAGTAAATTTGTCTGATAAAGGTCTTATTTCTCAGATTTACAGGGAAGTGAGCCACGTTTATAAAAATTTGAGCCATTCTCCAATTGATAAATGGTCAAAGACATGAACAATTTTCAGAAAAAGAAATCAAAGGCATATGAAAATGTTCTAAATCTATGATAATTGGATAAAGGCAAATTAAAGCAACTCTAAGACACCATCTCATACCTATGAGATTGGCTAACATGACACAAAAGGAAAATGACAAATGCTAGACGGGATGTGGAAAAGCATGGCTGAAGGGCTATAAAACTGGGCCCAGTGATACCAGAACTAAGTGCATATCCCAATGAGATCAAAGTAAAAGGAGAAGTACCTACATGTATAAAAATGCTTATAGTAGCTCTTTTATGTGGTGGAAAGGAATTGGAAATTGAGGGGATGTCCATCAAGTGGGGAATGGCTGCACAAGTTGTAGCACACGATTGTGATGGATACTCTTGTGCTGTAAGAAATCATGAGCAGGGTGGTTTCAAAAAAAAAAAACCTGGAAGAATTATATGAATTGATTCAAAGTGAAGTGAGCAGAGCCAGGAGAACATTGTACACAGTAACAACATTATTGTATGATGATCAGCTGTGAACGACTTAGGTATTCTCAGCAAGAAATGATCCAAGATAATTCCAAAGGACTCATGATGAAAAATGCTATACACCTCCAGAAAGACAACTGGCAGGCTCTTAGTGCAGATTGAAGTATATTTTCTTCCACTTTATTTTTCTTCTTTGTTTTCCCCCATAACACGGCTAATGTAGGAATATATTTTGCATGACTTCATATGTATAATGAGAATCATATTTCTTGCCTTCTCAATGGGTGGGGGAGGGGCATGAGAAAGGAAGAAAAAGAAGAACTGAAAATTTTTGAAAATCCATAAACAAGATTTTTAAGAAGATAATAAGTGTTATTCAAATATGTTTAAGTATACAATAAAATAAGGATGTTACAAAAACACAAAGTCTGAGACCAGTTTGTTCATTTGTACTGTCTATTCCAGATGTACATGCCAATCAATAAACTCCACAGGTTAGGCATCCAGTTACAGCAGATATTCTTCATCCAGTCTGTCCCTCCTGGGTGGATGGCCAGGCCAAACTCTTTAGAGTGGTTATGAATCTCTCCTAAGAGGCTCCCCAGTGTTTTGAGACTTGGTGAAACAAGCCTGTCATAAATGCTGTATTTGCTTGTTGATATCACCCACAAATAGGAACTTTGGGAGTAGCTCACCCCATCAGCTTGGATTCTGCCTTGTGCAGCCCAGTATGTGCTCTCTCCTTAAACCACAACAACCCCAATGAGGCATTAAGCAGCCTTTGCTTTGGATTCTCCTAGTGAGGGAGCATCTGCATCCTCTTGAACCATCTACCCTACTTGAGGATCCCTTGAATTCTTCTCAATCAGTACCAAAAAGGAGGAATCAACAATAGCTTGTTTTTTTTTAATCTGAAGCAACAAATGAACAAAAATAATATAATAAATAGTGAGTGAAGTGTGTGAAATTCAGCCACATCTATCAGAATCAATCACTACTCACCCAATGAAGAATTAAGGTCGTATTACATGCCAGGTATATTTGTTCTGAATCCCTTAATAAAAGAATTTGTTCTATGAAGTTTGGATTCTGTCAAAGGGCTGCACTTAAGGACCTAGAGGGCCACATATAGCCTCAAGACCACAGGTTCCCCACCCCTGGACCATAAACCACTTGGAAAATGAAACAATCCCTACTCTCATGGATCTTACATTTCAAAGCACTCAGTTTAGTGCCAGTAGGGGAATAAAATGGACACATACAAGTAGGTGCAAAGTACATAAAAGTAATAATACATGAGAATAATAAAAAAAAAATACCAGGTAATTTTGAGGTAAGAGGGCCACCAGCCACTGGAGAACTCATGTAGTCAGTAGTGTCTGAGCTGGATGCATAGGAGGGTAAGGATACTGAGAGACGCAGGCAAGGAGGAGATAATTCTAGACATGGGCAAAGAGCTTTTGCAAAAGCAATGGAGAGAGGAGATGGAATCTTGTCTGTGTGGAAGAGTAAGCAAGCCAGGCTGGCTGATATGTAGCATGCTTAAAGGTAAGTCATGCCTAATTAGGCTAGAAAGGTAAACAGGAGTCAGATTGTGAAAGGATTAAAATGTCAGGAGGTTGCAGTAAATGATTAACTCTTCAGGAAAATCAAGAGAGAATCAAATGTTTTCATTCTCCTGTGACACTGGCAGCTACAATATGGAAAAAGAAATGGCTTCTATACACAAGTCAGATAATTAATGAAGAAAAGCCTGTTCCTAGTACACAAAAAACACTGAGATATGAGCATGACAACTAGTTTACAAGTTGCCATTTTGGACAAATCAAGCAACAAACGTTTATTAAATACCTATTCTGATTAATCACTTACTAAATAAATGCCGGGAGCTATGCTAGAGGCTGAGACACAAAGAAAGGAAAAAACAAACAAACAAACAAACATGGTTCCTGCCTTCAAGGAGCTCATGTTCTAATGGGCAAGACAGCCTATTATATATATGTGTGTGTGTGTGTGTGTGTGTGTGTGTGTGTGTGTGTACATACATACGTACATAAGATAGATAGGTGAATGGATAGATAGATACAGATGCATGTATTTAAATGTGTATGTATGTAGTTAATGGAAGGTAAGCCAAAGGGAGGGAAGGGTGGCCAGGGGACTAGAAAAGCCTGGGTCAGATGGACCTGTGGTTTTTCATTAAAACATCAAGTCGATTTCTCTTTTCTAAGATGAGCTGAAGTGGACCACCCTGATAGAAGCCAGTTTTTTCCCAGTGTGGCCCAAAAGCTTTGGGCTCAGGCAGTGCCTAGCCCTACCTCCTCACTTTGGGGGGGAAGTGGAATGATGTCAGATTCCATTTATGCAAAGTCATGACCTGAAGGAGTCAGGCACGGCAGTCTCCTCTTGAAGGGAGTCATGGAATATAGGCTCCTGGACTGGACTCCAATTTAGATGTTTGAGAACTTTCAGGACAGCCTATATCTGATTCCTTATGGAGGAGGAGGGCAAAGAGCAGAAATGAAGTGACTGCAATCTTCATGAAAGCCCTGTGTTTTCAGCTTTGATATAATGGGATCAGTCAACATGGATTCACTGGTGTCATGACTATTTAATTCAATTCAGACAAGTATTCATTAGGCACCTACTACGTTCAAGACATTAGGTGCAGGAAATACAGAGGCAAAAATAAATGAAAATCGTCGCTGGCATCCAGTATCTAACACCGGACTAATAGAAAGCAATTTGCACATACTCACATACACAAACATATACGTAAATACAAATTGTAGAGAACTAAAATGGAAAGCAATCTGGACGGAAGACAGAGAAGGGGTCTCTGGTTAGAGGGTTCCTAGAGCAGAGCCTTGATTGAGCCGGGGACTTGCAGAAGCGCTGCGGGGGGGGGGGAGGTAGAGCACCCACACCGAAAGGAATTCTCTTTAAAATCCCTTCTGGATTTGTCTGAGACTAATCAGATTTAGACAGCGTGAAGCGCTCAGTGGCAGAGCGCTTTTCTCTCTTTACACTAGTAACTCTGCCCTGGAGCAGCCCGGATCACCGCACCCTGGAGCCATTGCAGTAGCGGCTGCTTGGCCTCCCTGCCTGTGGTCTATCCCCACTTCAGTCCGTGTTCTTCAGCAGGGAAAGGGATCTTCCCAAAGTGCGGATCTGGCCATGTGCCCATATGTGACATCGCCTCCAGCATAGAAGACAAACTCTGGGTGTTTGCCTGGTAGCCCGGCCCCTTCCTACCTTTACTCCCCACCCGCACTGGGCAATCCGGTGACATGGGCTCCTCGCTGCTCTTTCCACACAACCCTGCACTCGTGCACCACGCCGCGACTCTTCACTGGCTCCCCTCATGTGTAAAATGTTGTCCTCGCTCGCTCTACCTGCGGACTGTCCTGGCTTCCTTTTTTTTTTCTTTTCTGCTTTTAGGCAATTGGGGTTAAGTGACTTGCCCAGGGTCACACAGCTAGTAAGTGTCAAGTGTTTGATCTGAGGTCAGATTTGAACTCAGTTCCTCCTGACTTCAGGGCCAGTGCGCTAGCCTAGCCGCCCCTGTCCTCGCTTCCTTTAAGACTCCACAGCTCATTCAGCCTTGCCCAGAAGGCTTTTTCCAGCTATCATCACTCTGTACCTCCCATGCCTTCCCTGGGAGATGACCTTTTATTAACATTTTATACACACACACATGAATACACACATATATGTACACACATACATGTACATAATTTACTTGTACATGTTTGTATAGGTTTTCTCCCCCATTCGAATCTGAGCTTCCTTAGGGCAGGGAGTAGGTTTTTGCCTTTTTTTATTTTTTTAATCTCCAGGAGGTAGCGCAATGCCTGGCACATAATAAGTGCTTAGTAAATGTCTGTTGACTGACTGACTGACTGACTGACTCACAGGGATACTAATATGCTGCTGCTGAAACTAGGAATTTCTCCAACCATTCTGGAAATCAGCTTATAATAATTTCCCAAATCACTCAACTGTGTATTCCATTGTCCCAGGAATACTTCTACTCATCTTATATCCCAGAGACACCAAACACCGAGGGAAAGGACCCATATATTCAAATATACATACATACATACATATATGTATATGTGCTTATGGCTAAGAACTGGAAAAAAGTGAGTGGCCGTCAATTGGGGAGTGATTTAATCAGTTGTGGTCAATAAATATAATGGGTAAAACGATGACTGTAATGGATTCAGAGAAGCCTATGAAGACTTGTATAAAGAGAATGAAATGGTCAATGGAACAGAACAGGAGAGCAGAGCACATGGTGATTGCAACGGAATTGCAATGGAAGGGAAAACAACTTTAGAAAGCTTCAGAACCCGGGCCAGTCAAGTGACCAATCCTGACTTCAGACTGATGATCTCCCCCTCCCCCACCCCTGGTAGAGAGGTGATGGACTTGAGATGCAGAATGGGATGTACAACTTCAGAAGTGGTCAAGGATCAATGTGTGGAGTATTTGGGGTGGTTTTTTTTTTGCTTAAATCTACTTATTGGTTACAACAGAGGGGCTTGGAGGAGAGGGGAAGAGTGGAGGAGTTAGCAGATAGTATTAGGGATAAAAAACGTAAAGACAAAAAAAGAATCAATGAAATGTTTTGTTTTGTTTTGTTTTTAATATCCAGAAAAGAAGGTAAGGAGGTTTAAAAGGGAATACGGAAAGTGGATGAGCCAGGCAGTTTTATTACTACTGTGTTAAATTTAATCTACAATCTGTAAGGACTGGAAATTCACTGTTTCATATGCAATCATCTTTTCTGTTCTTCAGATATTGAAATTTTCACATTTGTCAGGTTCCTAATTTTCCAATTTAAATAATTTTACTTAAAATTTAAAAAGAGCTCCTGATTTCCAGGGCCTCAGGTTGAGTCTTTGCTGAATAATAGACAAGGAGAGATGGAGGAAGAACTTTGGAAGAGGGAACCATGAAGAATCAATGCTGCCATGTCCATTAAAGTAACAAAACCCTGTTTTTTCCGAGAGGAAATTGGAGAGGAGTTACCAGCTGATGCTATGAACTGAAAGTTAGAGAGGAACAGAGAGAAGTGGGTGAATGGATGGGGATCAGACACAAAGGATTACAGAAATCAACAGCTGTCATCGGGGGAGGGGGCCCAGATTCTGATGGTTAAACCAATTGCAAACAATTCAGCCAATATTGATCAAGGCTCTGAGGATACCAAGACAAATGAAAAGTAGTCCCTGCCCTTAGGGAGCTTCCATTCTACTGTATGGCAATAACACATAAACAGATGTTTAAATACAGGATGATTTGTACACGGAGCACAATCCTCTAAGAGGAGTATGGAAGGCTTCATGGAGGAGGCGGCATCTGAAGGAAACTAAGAACTCTAAGAAACAGATGAAGGAGGCCATGGATTCCAGATAAGGGAAATCTTGTGCAAAGACATGGAGGTGGGAGATGATTGTTTTTTGTTTTAAAATTCTAAACTGTCATATTATAGCAACAAGTTTCTTTGACTTAAGGTGCCAGTAGATGATACCCCAGATCTTTAAGGGGTCTGCTTTGTCATTGAATCAATCCCTTTTATTCATGGCAGTTGTTTTTCTTCCCCATCCTCTCCCTGTAGACACCCATTCATGGGCCCCCAGAAAAACTGCTCTGAGTTTGAGGTGATCTGGGAGGCAGTGCCCATTCCAAACCACAGAGCCCCCTGGAGTGAGTTTAATTCTACCAGGCAGTCAGATGACAATTAGTTCAAAACAAAGGAAAGGTCAAATTAAACTGCACAGGACATAAAAAAGACCATTTGAAATGGCTCCATGCACACACAGGTGACTCTGGTAAGGGTCTGGTCTGCCCTTGCTTTCCTGGCCTGAGCTAGAATTCTCCTCTCCCCCAAGAAGAATGCTCTAGGAAAAGGCTCTCGCCTGGAAGGTCAGTGTTGAACCCGTTTTGCCTTCCTTCACACACTTAGCCAGGGAGCCTGCTTCAGGTTACTTCTCTTTCAGTTTTTTGTTTCTTGTGGGCATCTTCTCTCCTCAACCTGTGAAAGCTGGCAGGGAGTTTGTTGGAAAACCCAGGCTCCCTCCAAGTCAGTGCTAAGCTCCAGGAGGGCCAGGGACCCACCACTGCCCAGGCCTGTTTGTGAGGAAGTTCCTAGAGAGAGAATTGTCAGCCCTGGAATGCATAGGCACTAGGTAGGTGATCTCCCCTAGAAATTAGCTCTGTTCAGATAGTCAGTATTCTAACAACAAAGATGGAGCAGGAAGCAGAGGCTGGAAAGAGAAGTGGAGAAAGCTTTCTGGCAAGTATGAAGGTTTTGTGTATTCCCAGACGTGGATTAAGGGCCTGGGCCACCTCTGAATGCCCCAACAGAACTAACATTCTGTTTCTCTGTCTTCCCATTTAGAAATCGGCAGAGGCAAACCACTGCACAGCACATAGGTGCCAGCTAGCCATTCTTCTGGTCAGCATGTACCTCTAGCTACTATCGGGGTTTTAGAATTCCCAGTGTGTAAATTCCCTTCACTGGTATGGCCAACAATTCATCTGTGATGATTTGCATTCTTAAAGAGTTGGGAGAGTAGTGATCAGTCATAAAAGCAATTTGTGTCAGAAGGGCTTGAACTCAGGTGTTTGACACCAAGATTAGCCATCCTTGATGCTACACTATAGGCCTGTTTTATAGAGGAAAAGCACAATGCATGGTTCACCTGTGACTAAGTCCTGCTATTTCTCTAATTGTAAGTAGATGTATACCACACCAATTTAGGGGCTTCTGATATTTTTCCTTGCCCCCAATCCAAGAATGTAGAGGGACGTGGGTCCTTAAAAAGACTGATTGCATCTCCCAGCAGCATCAGGCTCACTGAAAGGCAGTGCGACTTAGTGGATAGAAGACATGGGTTTTATTCCTGTTTCTGACATGTACTGATTGTGTGACCCTGGACAAGTCAACTTCTCTGTACCTGAAGTAGCTCCCTCAGTGAGTGACAGATGAGCTGCTGCTGACAAACATCATGGCGTTTCCATACCACTCAGTTACCTCCATGAATGAAATCACAGGTTCAAACACAGCCTCTGTTTCCCAATCCTCAAAAACCTCATTGAACGATCGGGCCCTTTTCCCAAGGAGAAAGTTCATCCATCCTTAACCCTAGAATGTGGCCTGATTTCCATTCTCATTTGTGTTGGGATCCATTAAATATGGGGTGTCCCTGACAGATACATTGTAGCAAATTAAATAAGGAGAAGAACAGAAAGAAATTTATTCCTGAAGGAGAGGGAGAAAAAAATGGAAAATATTTATAGATAAGGGGAATGTTTAATAACATCTAAGAGTTTATATACCAAATCAATTTTTGTACTCTCTTGTTAAAGTTAATACATATTTTTTTAAAAATAAATTGTAGGAAGCAGAAATTCAGTGTTTCATAAAGAATATTCTTCCCTCCCCCTGCTTTTTTATTTTGTATGTTGGAATATTAAAGTTTGTCAATAATTTTCAAGTATCTAATAAAATATTAAGGAACAGCCCACAATCTCTCTTTAAAGCAAAAAAGTTCACTAAAGTCACTAAAAAAACAACGCCCTAATGTGGGGCCCGTGTGTTAACCAGCTGTTTTGAATAACTGACAATTATTTTGCATAATAACTGACATTATTTGGCTCTTGAAGGTTTGCAAAATACTTTGCATACATTGGCTTATTTGAGTCCTCCAACCAACCTGGGGTGTAGGCTCTGCTTGGATTATCATTTCCATTTTACAAGAAACTGAGGATTTGAGAAATGATTTGCCTGGCCTGCGGTCCCACAGTGAGACAGTGTCAGAGGAAGACATTGAAGGCCAAGTATGGCCCAGAGATCTCTGCACTACAGAACACTGTCTCTTTGGGAGAAACTGAGGAGCCATGAGTAGCTTGGATCCCAAGGTTCTAGACTGTTCACTTATAAGGCTCCCCCATCTGCCTAGAGACTCCTCCCTTCCCTTCCTGCTAACTGACCTGTGGAAAGACCATGGATGGTGTTAGGGATGATAAGAGAGAATAAAAAGGAGCCATGCCCTCTGTGCTGCTCTCTGTCTATTCCAAAGAGCCTTCATGCTGCCTGAGAAGTCAACCAAGCTAGACATGTGCAAGTCATTACATCCAGTTAATGTGTGCACTTGGGTGAGAGAAGGAAACTTGTTATTCTGGCCTGGGACTCAGCCAATGCCAGGGAAGCTAATGGACTATTAGTCTGTTATCTCACAGCGGGGAAACAACTGTGGGCTACCCATCAGGAATAAAAACATCCACTTCAGTTGTTCCCCAGACTAGTTAGGAAATGCAAACTCACACGGCCTCTGCAGCTAACATGAGCATCTGTGAACCAGGAACTGGCTGTGTCATGCTGACTGTGAGACAGGGACCAGGGGAAGACATCTGCCTGAATGCCTCAGTGGTCTTCACATGACTAATGGGCAACCAAGGCACTCATGATGTGGCACGGGAAGTCACGGGCGGGCCAGACCCAAAGTGCTGCTAATGTATTAGTGAAGTCTGCAATGATACCAGCAGTGCCTCTTCCATCCCACACCACTGCCCTCTACCAGCATTACTTGGTATTTATTTGGAATGTTTCCGTGTGTGTGTGTGTGGGGGGGGGGTTATATGTATGTACTATATATGTACACACACATATTTTATATATGTGTGTGTTTGTGTGTGTATGTACATGTAGCACACATGTATGCATATAGGTGTGTGTTGTTTTCCCTAATAGAAAGTAAGCTCCTTGAGGGCAGGGACTATTTTGGCTTTGTTTCCAGTGTCTACCATAGTGCCTGACACACAGTGTCAGGTGTGTCAGCTTAAATGTTTATTGAATAGTTGATTGATTAAAACATTGAAATTCCATTGTGAACATGCTGTGCTTCACCTACATGGGCAGGCAGGTACGCTTGAAAGAACCCCATGATCAATATGGGTAAGCAAACCCAGGCTGACTTTCATCCTACCAGGGATTTCCTTGGAAGGGGCTCTGTCTACAGACATACAAAGCCCCTGCTGTGACTCAGTGGACCATCTTGAAGAGTTAGCGGGATAAGGTGAGGGGAAATGGACCTTTCTGCCTCTAAGCTGGTAACAAATCTCTCTGAAGTTTGGTGGCCTGGCCACTGAATGACCAGCACATAATCCACCGCCATGCCCGCCCTGGAGGGCTTTCTGGTTTGGTAGCTCCTGGGCAATCCTGAAGAAGCCAAAGTCACCTCTGTCATGTGGTGAGGACTGCCACAGCCTGGGTTATGACCAATAATATGGCATCAAAGAGTCCCACCCAGGAGCCCTTCCTTGCTCAGCTCCAGACTTCTCTCTGTAGCAAGCCCTTTTCCCCCCCGAGCCAACCTCTGTGATGTAGACACCATCCCACAAGTCACCAAACTCAGCCATAAGCAACCTTAGGGTATATTGTGTCATTACCTACCTCGGTGCGATGTGGCAGTCACTGGAGACTCCGAGTCAGCCATTGGTGTTAGAAAACCACTGAGCTAGAAGGGACCTTGGAAGTCACCTAGACCAACCTCTTTAGTTTATATATGAGGAAATTGAAGCCCAAGGAGGTCACCTATTCAAGTGTTTCAGAGACTGCTCAGTCTACATTCTTTGGTCCTTTGGTGCATACATGACATAATGCATATGACGACTCCTTCCACCAATGTGAATCACAACCAACCATACCACCATCTGCTGTTTGATTTTTGTCCTACCCCATGATACCACCTGTTAAATCGATGTGCATAGATTGTCTATTCACTATAAATATCTGCTACCTTCTCTCCACTCAGCTACTGTCCCTCTTATCTCCCACCTCCAAGGTGTGGGAGAAAGTGAACTCTCCGGGAGCGATTTATTGCATTTTACAAATTTTATCATCGGCTCGTCTAGAACAGACTTCTAACATTAAGCTCCTTAGCTCTGCTCACACATATTGGCCTAGCCTGAGAAGAAACTGCCCTCTTTTTGAAAAATCATAGACGGAGAGTTAATATTATATTTTGAATCTGTCTCAAGGCTACCTTAGTCCTTTAGTGAACCCGTGATCTGATCCAGGGAAGTTCTGCCCCCACGGGTGCAGATCTCAGCCTAACCTGCTGTCCTGTTCTCCCACAGATCTTTCGTGGAGGATTTACCCAATGGTGAGGACTGCCCCCTCCACATTGCTTTACAATTTGTGGGCATCTATATGGTCCTCAAGCTAGCCATCTGCCATCCTCTGACCACCCCACTCCATTTATAATCACTTAGTACAGTATTTTGCAGTGACTGGCACATAGTAGGTGCTTAATAAATGTTTCCTGATTGATTGCAATCGTGCTTTTTCTTGTATGTTATTTTACATCCCCCCGGTATCAAAGCCATTGTCAGGAATATGGCACCATCTACTAGTGTACTATGTGGCTTTCTTTTCCCCTTTGCACCGTTTCCAATTCTTTAGAGAGTGTGGTATTTCAAGATGTTTTGACCATAGAGTATGACTGTGAGAACCCAGATTTTAAAAAGGTGGATATTTCTGTCTGGGATATCCTTGGACTGATTAAATGTGTCACACAAGTTCCCAACTGCAACCCAGCCTATCCCCTGATCTTACTCATTTTTGGTCTAAGCTCAGGCCTTTCAGCAATGCCTGCCCCAGACAGATTCCCCAATGTGCCAACTCAGCAAACTCATTAACCAATAGTTTAGATGTTATAGAGAGAGGGGAAGAAGGCAAGATTTTTTATAAACTCTCTGCCCACATCTTCCACCATCATTTACCAAGCCCACCATGCCCCACATCTGTTGAGAGACAGGGCTCGTGGGATCTTCCAAGAATTGCCCAATAGAGTTCTGGGAAGTGAAACCTCACTAGAGACACAATTTTGCTTCAGAGAGAAGGAAAGAGGCATTTCACAAA
This sequence comes from Phascolarctos cinereus, assembly GCF_003287225.1. Classification (NCBI taxonomy): domain Eukaryota; kingdom Metazoa; phylum Chordata; class Mammalia; order Diprotodontia; family Phascolarctidae; genus Phascolarctos; species Phascolarctos cinereus. The sequence goes on along the minus strand of NW_027555514.1, from coordinate 9,428,593 downwards.
GCCTTCTTTGTACATGGGCTATTGGGGAAATTCTTAACTCAACAATGGACATACAAACCCAGTAAATTAAGATCTATCCAACACAAGGGATGGTCCTCAGTGCCTGATCACCTGAAAGAAGCAAAAGTAAAGAAAGAGTATAGAACAAACCAGGTAGACAGCTTGGACAAAAGCCTGGAGGTGGGAGATGACGATACAGTTTATCAGAGGCAACTGGGTGGTACCATGGACAGAGCACTGGACCTGGAATCAGGAGGTCTCAGGTTAAAATCTGGCCTCAGACTCCTACTAGCGGTGTGACCCTGGACAAAACAGAAGCTCTCTCTGCCTCAGTTTTCTCATTTGGAAAATGGGAATGATGTTAATGACACCTACCACCTAGATAAAAATGAGGATAAAATGAAATCATCTTCATGCAGTGCTTTGAAAATCTCAGAGTGCTACATAATTGTTAGCTATGATAATTACCATCACTATTATCTGGAATATAGAAGTTATGAAAGGGAGCCAGGACTAGCCTCTAGCAGAGTCTTCAGAATAAGTCTAAAAAGGTAGATGGGGAATCTTATTGTGTAGGGCCTTAAATACCAGGCTAAGGAATAGTATTTTAACCCATGGACAATGGGCAGGCACTTGAGGTTTTTGAGGAGGGGGAGTAATGTGGTTAGATAGATGCCTTAAAAAGATTATATCGGTAGTGGCATTAAAAAAAGAAGAAAAAACCTTGATAAAGACAAGCATTGGAACCAGCCCAGGTTGGAGGGATAAATGTGGCACAGTCAAAACTGGCTTTGCTTTTGGAGTCAAGAATTTGGGTTTGAAATCCAGCTCTTCCACTTACTACCATGTGACCTTAGGCAAGTCATCCCACATGAGGCTGGTTCCCCATCTGGATAATGATGGCGTCGGGGCTCCAGGAGAGAAGACTTCTAAGACCCTGCCAGTCATAAATCGGAGTCTAAGAATGGCAAGACAAGATAGCTTCTTTCATCTCCTTTTCGATGCCTTTGCTGTCTTCTTTACTTAACATGGTGTTGCTGGGAGTGTTTTCAAAGACAGCCAGGCAGGTTTTACCAGCTTGGACTCAGAAAGTCTTCTTTCCCCAGCTTCTCCATCTCTTGCCCTGCCCCCTTCCCCCCCTTATTTCTCTGCAGAAGGTTTCCACTGGGACTGTGGAGAAGTGAGTACTACCCATTTGAGTCTGTCTACAGATGTTTTTTCCCAGGCTTCAGTAGGCCTTTTTCTCTCCAGTCTGTTCATGGTGGGGAGTTGTTTCCACGTGCTAAGCAAGGTTTGCATTTAATGGGTTCTTTGTGAAAATTAATCCCTGAAGTTTTTACTAAAGTTCATAGCTTTAATTCCTAATGACTACAGGCAGGATCTTTCAAAGCTCAGGCTTAACCACTATCATGCTCCAGGATCTCTGTTACATATTAAAGGTCCAGAAAAAAATAGATCTGATCCCTGCCCACCAGGAGTTTATAATCTAGTTGGTGAGATAAAATGCCTGAATCTTTAATCTTTTCAGTGTGAATGTTCCCAACAACCTCTCTGTGTCTGCCTATCCTGGGAGGCTCATGACATTCTTCTAGTTAGTCAAAAATCTGGGACCTTCCACCAGATTTCTTGACATTTCATAGATACCTATGGAGTATATGAGCTGTATATAATCCTATGAGACTGACTTGCTATCTTTTCCAGCCCTGAAACATCTTTGATGACACCCTTAGGTTTACAAGTGTAGAGTGTAGAAGGTAGAACACTGGACAGTGGGTCAAGAAGACCTATGTTAAAAACTAGCCTTAGATACTTACTAGCTGTAGAACTCAGGCAAGTCACTTAATTCTCTCTGGGCCTCATTTTCCTCATATGTAAAATAGAAAAAATAGCACCTACTTCTCAGGGTTGTCATAAAAGTCAAATGAGATTTTTTCAAAAACTTAATTAATTTATTTTTAGTTTTCAACATTCACTTTCATAAGATTTTGAGTTCTAAATTTTCTCCCCTTCCTTCCTCTCACCCTCCTCAAGACAGCATGCATTCTGATATAGGCTATACATGCACAATTATTTTAAACATATTTCCACACAAGTCATGTTGTAAAGAAGAATTAGAGCCAAAGGGGAAAACCACAAGAAAAAAAAAAGCAAAAAAAGTGAATATAGTATGGTTTCCATCTGCATCCAGACTCCACAGTTCTTTCTCTGGATATAGATAGTATTTTCCATCATGAGTCTTTTGGAATTGTCTTAGATTCAGCTCTTCTCAGTAATGCAATGATCTATCAAAGTTGGTCGTCACACAATGTGTTGCTGTTGCTGTGTACAACGTTCTCCTGGTTCTGCTCACTTCACTCAGCATCAGTTCATGTAAGTCTTTCCAGGTTTTTCTGAAGTCTGAATGCTCACCATTTCTTATAACACAGTAGCATTCCATTACTTTCCTATACCACAACTTTTTCTGCCCATTCCCCCATTGGTGGGCATCCCCTCAATCTCCAATTCTTTGCCACCACACAAAGAGCTATTTTAAACAGTTTTATGCATGTGGATCCTTTTCCCATTTTTATGATCCAAATGAGATAATATTTGTTGAGAGCTGTATAAATGCCAGTTATGATTTATATTCGTACTCTTCCACCAAGTCCTAAGTGCTGCCTTGTGGCATTGTAGTGACTCTTAGCTCTCCACAGCAAGCTCTGCCATTTTGAAAAGCATTTGTATGTTATCCAGGTGACAGGCTATGAGCGTTTTCTGTGAACCAAATGAGGCAAGTTCAGGGAGGCATTCATCATCAGGATGGGCTGGTCGCTCTGGAAATTCTTTGGTGACGGTAACCCATGAAGTAAAGAAGCCAAGCACGGCATGATAAGTAATACAAAGCACCACATGGAAAAAGCCACAAGTCCTCGGCTTGAATCTTTGTTCCGTTTCCCCAGTCTGAATCTCAGCTTCTTTATCTACAAAACGAGAAGGTTGGAATGATGGACCCTTAAAGTCCCTTCTAGTTCTAAATCCTAAGACCTAGGAACAGCTGTAAAGGGCCAAGAGAAGGTAGAAGCCACCAGGGCTCTAGGAAATACCCCTGAGTAGTCAGGAGCATTGGCCCCTCGGAATAGCCTGATTCCATGCAGTAGCCATGTGTTCTGTGCAAGGCCCAGCACTACATAAAGACCAAAACCAGCACAGGTGGGTCCTGGAGTGATTTCCATCCTACCGAATGCACGCAACAGATGCCCAAACAGTTGGGAGGAGGGACAAAAGGAGAATCCGGAGGAAACCGGCAGAGGTGAGAGCTGGCGAGTCAAAGGCAGGTGATGGGGACTAGGGCTGGTTGGTTTGTTTTTATTTTTAGTTAGATGATAGAGTGAGGGAAAGAGATGAATGTAAGTGAATGCTCAAAAGGCAGGTTAGAAATGGTCCTAAGAAAAGCCAGGCTACAGAGACTGGAGGAAAAATAATCAGCCTTGATGCCAGGTGAGAGGGTTCTTTGGGACTGGGAAGAGAAGTGAGATTCACATCCCAGTCAGGGTCAGCACATAAGCCAAGAGATTTACAAGGCAGTTTTGGAATAACTGGACTTTAAAGAACAACCAGGCCACATTAATGAAGTCTGTGAACTGCACGTGGTCCATCGACAATGGTGGGCACTGGCCCATGCCCGACTGGGTGAGCTAGGGAATCTTGAGCTTCACTACCACCTAATGGATGTCACAGACATAGCACCCTGAAAGGCAGCAAGTCCCCAGGGCCCCCAAACTGACCCTTGGTAGAAGGTCAAGCCTTGTGTCCTCATCTGCATGTCAGATCGTCCTCTGTAGTCCACATTATGTAAGAAGGTGAAGGATTTTGTGGCTGCCAGGAATGTACAACAAAGGTCATCGATTTACCTGGTGCTTGGGAACTCAATGGTATTTAAAGGAATTCCTTCACCACAACTTCAGCCAGCATTTTTGCAATTTTTCTCAATGGAGCCCTAAAGACGTTTTGTAAAGGATCTAAGCTAGTGACCCAAGGGTATGACGTGCATTAAAAGAAAGGTCTCGCTGTTTCGGTTTTGGTTTTTACTGACACTCAGATAAGAGTTTTGATTGAGGTACCTTAAAAAACAGCAAGAAAATAATCCCCTGGAAAGACACGCTTACAGTGGCTTAAGGTCTTCTCCAGCCAGCTGACTGGGTACGGCCAGCTGGAGGCGCTTCCCAAAGTGGGCATCAAGCTCAAGACCCTGCTGACCACTCTGCCAAAGGCTCCGTGATGGGCAGGCCAGCAGACAGCAGTGAGGGTGGCACCAGAAACAGTGAGACATCCGGGGAAGCCAAAGAAGTGCAAGCAGCCAGCTGGAGTCGGGGCAGCCTGCAGTGATTAGAGAGAGCCGAGTGAAAGAAGACCCAGCCTGGGAAGAGGATGCCACTCTCCCAAAGGCAGCAACAGAGGCTAGCCATCAGGAGCTCTGGATGAACACAACTGTCTCTCACCTGCCTTTTGAGCATTCATGTACATTCATCTCTTTCCCTCACTCTGTTATCTAACCAAAAATAAAAGCACGTATGTGCCCTCATCACATGTTAACTGTGCACATGCCCTCTGGTCATTGGTGCTCCCTGCATGACCCTCCCCCAATGATGCCCAGGAGCATACCCTTGTATTTGTGAGAGGGAACTTTCCTGGCACATATTTCTATGCTGTTTAATTAAATGTGTGTTGCTTTGAAGCAACGTTCATTTTCAGTCAGCTGGTAAAAGAAACACGTTGGTGGGTGTTCATAGCTATGGTTTGACTGGATGCACATCCATACTTACAACAGTCGTAGAATCCAGGGAATAAATCCCTGTGTTTTAGAGGTGGGGCAGGCAAGTGCTACAGACATTTATCGTATGAATTTATCTTCTGACCTAATTGTTTCCAAACTTTCAACTAGTGAGTTTTAGGAAGCCCTTCAGAATCCTTTCTGGAATCATTTAGAATTCTACAAGATCTTAGAACTTCTACATTTTGGTGATGGTAGGTAGGGGTGGACCTGACCTGCTCCCTCTAATAGTCCTGACATCTCTCTCAATGAGTTCCTTCAGGCTCTCAGAATATACCCTATCATCTCTATCAGGTTTTCTTTTGTGAAACTTATCCTGAATTTTATGCCGACAAATGGATTTGAAAAGCTGACCAGGGCCTCATTCCAGGAAGAGGAGAGGTCATATCTGGCCTGGTTTCTATAGCAATCTCTTAAGGGCATTAAATTCAGCAGGAAACTTTCTCTGGAGGAAGAGCTGATTTGCACGATGGAGTGGTTTGAAATCTCCAGGAAATGGGTCAGAGCAAAGGGAAAGAAAAGGAGATATGAATACCCACATAAAGTAAACTTTCCAGCTTTATAATAAACAATCAGAAGCTATCCTTTGTCTGACAAAAATAACTCCCCAGTCATCTGCCAGCTCTGGGCCCAGTCCTTTGTTCCAAAGAGGATGCGTGTGTGTGTGTGTGTGTGTGTGTGTGTGTGTGCGTGTGTGTGTGTGTGTATACTCACATATATCTATACACATATATCCAAGTGCAGAGGTATACATATCTACAAGTGTATGTGTATTCATGCAATTCTTATCTCTTGGAATCAACTATATACATACATACATATATATATATATATACACACACATATATATATATACACACAGATACATACACAGATGTATACATATATATATATATATATACACACACACATACATACACACTCATATTTATCTATCTATCTATATCTTAACTCCCACCTTCCACAGGGGGACTTTCTCTGCCAACCCCATCCCCCCACTTTCAGAGGATCCAACCTCCCAGCACTAGTGCCTTCTTTTTGACATTAACTTCATGTCTTCCACAGTTGTTTACATGTTGACTCCTCCATCACAGGTTACGAGGCTCAGATGACATCATTTTGTCAAGTGTTACATGAATAGCAAATTTATTCTTACGATACACTAATTTGGATCCATCCCCACCTGTCCCTCACTGATCTCCATGCTAAACCATTGTCCTAACCCTGGAGAGAGGCAAATTTCCCCTAACGTGCTCTATGTTCAAATCTCCAAAAAGCAGTCTCTGTTAGTCTGTAAAAATATCAAGAGACTCAGAGTTTGAAATTGGATTCCAAATACTAGCAAAGAGCAAAAAATAGAAGGTGGGGGGTGTTATTTTTAGCTCCAGTATGCTTAGATAAGAAAACTTTTTGAATGAATCAATTAGAAATACCTCCTTCAATCAGCCAATGCCACTGGGTGAGAGATTGATTCATGTCCTAAAGAATTTGTATGACAGGAAGCAATCTCAGACCCAAAGGGAAAGATTTTAAACACCTGGGTTTGAGAGACTGGAGCAAAGATGGCATTCCAGTATAGTCCAGAGGAGCAAAGGGAGGAATAGAGTTGTGGAAGAAAAGGGCGATAGCAAAGTCATTAGCTCGCATCAAAGCAGAAAACTCAGGATGAGGAACATTCTTAGATGAAGGTTAGCTTTCCCCAGAGTCTCCTTCCTGTGCCAATCCATCTGCAGACATAGAATTTGCTGCTTGGGTAACCAAACGTTTTCAGTAAACTATATTCTCTCTCAGCCAAAAAGGGGCCAAATGTGTTAACAAGAAATAAATAGAAATGTAAAGTTCTGTAGAAAGCCTATCCTCTGTGTAAGTGTTGGGAATTTTCTTAACTGGGGGATCAGAGCAATGGGGACTGAACTCATAACTGTTTATCTAAAATACACTTCCTAAAACAACTACATGGGACTTATGGGTCATTATAGTTTCCCCTGAGGTTAAAATTAATTCATCATTGTAACAGGCTGTTATAAATTTTAGCCCAGTTTCAAACAACATTTGGACTTCACAAATGGTAGAGAAAGCAGGAACAGCCTACAAAAATGCTGTTCTTCCATTCTAAAATCTATATTTAAAATGTTGGTACTTAGGTAGCAGGACTTAACTAATGTCAAACTAGATAAGGATGGACTTCATCAAAATAATCTTCCAGTTTGGGGCAAATCTAAAGACAAAACGATACAATTTTCAGAAAGCCACTTTCCATGCAGCTATCTACTTGGAGATGCCTATACATTCCTTTCCCCAAATTCCATCACTTCCTGAATTTTCTTCCCCCCCCAGAATGAAAAAAAAAAACCCAAAACCTTTCCTATGTCTTCAGGCACTAAACAGAGACAGAGCTAACACAGGCTTAAAAGCATTGAGAGATTTGAAGGATTTTCCTCTTGTATAAACTTTCATGATGTTTGGACTTTTTGCCAGAAGGAATGTTGAAAATGTCAATAAAATATAAAGAAATATGACTAACTGCAGCCAGCCAGGGAAAAGTCCAGCATGCCCAGGTACAGGGGGCTGAAGCCGGGTGTTGCTACCAAGGGTCTGTCTCTTTCCCTCTCGCTGCTTCCTAAGAAAGGATATTTTTTTTAAAGATGTAGAATGGAGTGGAGCAAGGGCTTGACCATAAAACAAGCACTTGCTCCCTCAGCATTGTTTCCTACCTCATGCACAGCCCAACTGATGGAGTGAGCCTGGGCAAGTCCCATGAATGCCTCCATCCTTCACTTATGCAAAAATTTCTTTTCAAGATTGGAAGATCTAGCTTAGGCTCATACAGGAGCTCACTCGAACTTGGGGACATAGTTAAAACCAGAAAGGGACACCCATAACAAGAGGCATTCATTTCTCATGATCCAGTCTAAAAGTGAGAAGCATCAGACAATTTTGAAAGGTAACTTCGAAAACACACACAGAACATTTCAACAAATGGCCAGTCAAGTGGTAAGCCATTTTTCTGCAGCGTTCCCTGATAACCCAGGTACCCACGCAGTCTCTCCTTTGTGAATTTTATATGCCTCAAATATTCTTTGTATTTACCTCTGTGTATTTGTTGTATCCCTACCCCAACAAGCTTACTGCCACGCATACAAGAGGTGTCTAATTAACACTTGTTGAATTGAACTCAACTGAACTGAAAAGTCTTCAAACAACGGAAGCTTGATAATATTTGATTCAATGGAATAAATACTCATTTGCCACTTTCTATATCCAAAGGACTCCCCACATCATACTCCATTAATAAGTTGTGGTTTTATGTTTACACGTATAATAAATTGCCAGAAAGGAAACACATCCTAAAAGTGGTATGATTGCCATAAGTTGGATGCTGCAGCGTGGAGGAGACAACGGAAGGAAGATGGCATGGTCTTACAGTAGGAGTGAGGAACAGCTGAAGTAGAGTCTTCTGGGATTGTATTGGAGTCCGTGCATTGTCAGCAGGATATGAGGAATGCCCTGATAATGTTGGGTAAACCTACTGGGGGGAATTAATAGTAGGTGGTGGACAAGAGTCAGGCGAGCTTGACTGCAATCGGAGAAAAACCGAAATGAGCCAAACAGCTCTATTTAAATCCGTGCTATTACCCCATTCAGGGACTCCTACCACAGCAAGAGGAGAAGATCTAGTGTATTACATTCAAGAGGATATCTACATGACCACAGTCAAATCTCCATCACCATGGCTTGTCTCCATGTAATGACAGCAAGTTTACAGCCTTAAAGAGTTAGCAGAGGCTCAGAGCCTTGCTCTGGGTTACACAGCTAGTGTCAGATGTGGGATTTGAACCCAAAACTTTCGATTCCAAGGCCAGTTACTATTAAGTAATGTTGCTTCTGTCTTTGACCCCTTGTCACAGGATCTTCACGTACAAATGATCCTATATTTTAAATGGTTTTATGAGGAAGCCTGAGCCTGGAGGCTAAATAACTTTAACCAGCAGAGAAATTCAATAACCCCCCAGAAATGCCTTCACTTGGAGTCTATTAGCACCATTAGAAATGGAAGAGAAAGATTATTAGTAATGACATAGTTGTTTAACACTGGATAATGTGCCCAGGGATGATGCAATTGTCAGCTAATCAAAACCCTCCATTTTCTCTAGGAATATTTTATAAGAAAATAGCTGGAGAGTAACAACTCCATCCTAGGAAAGCCTTGCATTATTAAATTAGACTGTCCAATTGTAATGCACTGCACACTTTTCCATCTACATTTTGCAAGACAGCTTCTTCCGCAAGTGAGAGTTTATATTTTGCCATCTTCTGAAAGCTTTTTAAAAATTCTTTACTGACATGACTTTTTTTTTATTATACTTGCCAATGTGATTACTGCAATATGTGTTTTAAAATTCAATTCAGCAAACATTAAGCATCAACAATGTGCCAGGCTATGTGCTAGTAAGAAAAGACAAAAATAAAATATTTCTGTCCTCAAAGAGTTTGCATTCCAGTTGAGGGAGGGGCGGGGCAGGATAACATGCATACAAGAAGTCAATAATAGGTGCATAAACACAAAATCAAATATGCAGAAAATGATTTTATTGGCATTCACTAACGATTAGAAGGATGGGGGCAGCGAGGTGGAGCAGTGGATAGAGCTCCAGCCTTGGAGTCAGGAGGACCTGAGTTCAAATCCAATCTCAGACACTTGACACTTACTGGCTGGGTGACCTTGGGCAAGTCATTTAATCCCATTGCCTCACCAAAAACAAAAGAAAACAGACAAAAAAAAACAATTAGAAGGATTAATAAAGTCTTTATATAGGAGACGGTATTCCTGCTAATCAAGGAGAATTTTGTTCCTTGGATTATCGCGTCCAATGTACACTTTGGAAATAATCCCACTCCAGTCTTCCTCCCTTCCTCAATTTACCAGTGAAGAAACTGGCCAGCATGTTACTTGCATAATTTTGTAAATTATATTTAAGAGTAGATCAATGAATTGACCATATAACAGTAACAACAACCAAAAAACCTAGAAAACTAATAAATTAAAATCCCTCAAACCAAAATAGAAATCTGTTGAATGCAATCAAACATTTAAAAAAAATTAATTCCAATACTATATAAACTACTTGGGAAAAAAAAAAGAAGAAAAGAAGGGGTCCTACAAAATTTCTTCTGTGATAGAACTCCACTCTTGATACCTGAACCAGGAAAAGGCAAAAGAGAGAAAGAAGGCTATCGGCCAATATCTGTAATGAATAGTGATGCAAAAATACAAAACAAAATATTACCAAGGTGACTATAGCAAAATATCACAAAGATCTACCTTCTCACCTTGCTCAACAGATTGAGAAAACAAGAAACATAGAGTCTCTCTTACATGCATCATCAAGTGAAACAAATCCCCACATTGACCATGCCTCCTCCCCACCAAACAGTTTCAGTCTGTATCGATTTCATCAGCCCTCTCTTAAGAGGGAGGCAGCTATTCCGAGTCCTCTAGCATCGTGGTTGGTTATTGTGTTGATCAACATTCCCAAGTCTTTCAAAGGCATTCGTCTTCATAACTTTGTTGTTATCGTAGAAATTGTTCACCCAGATCTGTTCACTTTACTCCACATCAGTTTTCCCAGATATCTCTAAAACCATCTCTTTCATCAGATCTCACAGCACAATAGTATTGTATCATAGTCATACACCATAACTCATTCAGGCAGTTCATAGGCATCTCCTCTGTTTTCAATTCTTTGCTATCATAAAGAGCTGCTATAAATATTTTTGTACATATGGGTAGATTTAAATTTAAAACAATAATAATAGTAACAATAAATTGCATTCAAGAGTTTACTGCTTAGGAGCATAGATTTCGAGCTGGAGGGACCTCAGAGGTCATATAGTTCCACTTCTTCATTTTATAGATGAAGAAACTGAGGACTAGAGAATGTAAGTTACTTGTCATGGGCCACAGGTGATAAAGCCCTCATTTCAACTCCGGTCCTGTGATTCCAAGTTCATTGCTGTAGATGCTTAGCACCCACTTCAAAGATAAGATCAATAGATCCGGGTCCAAACTACACATTTAAATGGAAATTGTGAAAGGAAGTGACTCCCCAGAAGAAGTCAAGGGTTGTAAGCATGAGTAATTGGGAGCTCAATGACAAGGAGAACAGCTGTGAAAGCTCTGTCCATCCTGTGCCGTGAAGGATCCACAGTTGCATAGCCCTTGATCTCTACATTGGGATATATAACACAGTACTTGGAAAAATATAAAAGCTAATTCCAATTTAACTCATTTGTGTCCTCTTTTTTTTTTATTTTCACAATTGAAACGTGAGGGGAGAGAAGGATAAAAAGTGACTATGCCAGAGAATGGGATGGGAGCTCTGTCCTCAAGAGCAGCGGTGATTGGAGATTGCGGCTTCCTGAGGGGGCATAGTATGATGCCAAGGGCTGTGCCATAAATCAATCAGAAGATGGAAGGTTAGAAAATGGGGAGATGAGTTGTATCCTACCATCCTTAAGAAAGCCAATGCTGGACCTTGTCTCCAACACAATCACACCTACCCTCATAATTCCCTCACTCTGTAAGCTCTCAACTTCCTCCCTTCTGAATTGGGCATCAGCTCCTGTATGGTTATAACTGAACCACTAGCTGGTCACTCCCATCAGTGGCTGTGCATGTGTCAATCTCACCCCCCAAAAAAACAATAACAGCATACCACTTCCTCCCTTCCTGATCATTTCATGGCCATAGCAGCACATCCTTTCTTTGATGGGTGGGTTCTGCATTCCAGAACAAAAATAATGAGAGAGCCCCATCTTCCTCCTTTTCATTTTAGGTAGGACAGAATGAGTCACTCCCAATGAGCAGGTATGGCTGGGCTGTGATGTATGTTGAAGCTTTGTTACACTCTTTCTCTGCCAAACTTCCCTATTTCTACTGTTCTCCACCCCCATCCTCCCCAGCACTCAGCTTTTCGTACCTTCAATGTCATCTTTAAACCTTTGCTCTCCCTCACCCCACATATTCAATCAGCTGCCAATTCCTGTTGTTTCTACTTCCCCATCACTTGCACTTCTCTTGTCTTCTCTATTCATACAGCCACCACCTTCACTGAGGCTCTTGCTTTTTAGCTGAACTATTCAATAGCCTCCTAAATTGGTGCCCCGTACTCAAGTCTCCCCCTTCTCCAGCCCATCCTCCCCCCACAGCTACCAAAGTGATATTAGTAAAGTGAAGGTTTTATCATGTCACACCCCTAATCAACAAACTTCCTAGTGACTCTAGGATCAAAAATCATTTCATCTGCATCTGATTCTTTTAAATTTCTATTTTCAATAAATTTTATAATGAAAATAATTATTTAATATTGCCCTGGCTACTCCAGCCATCTCAATCCTCTGAATGGGATAGTTACCAAATGATAAAATATTTGTAAAGTGGTTATCACAGTGCCTTGCACATAGTAGGTGTTTAATAAATGTTTGTTCCCCCCCCCAAAAAAAGAACACCATATAATCCACAGGATTGTTCACAGAACTCCCTACACTTAGAATAACCTCTGTCTCCCTCCCCAAAGATCTTTGCCTTGGGAAATCTTACCCTTCCTTCCAAATCAATCTCAAGAGCTACTTTGCCCTTGCCCCACTCTACCCAGATTTCCAGATCCTTTTTTATGTGCTATTTTAAACTATTAGAAATGAAGCTTATTTTTGAATTTCCAGCCCTTAGAGTAATGCTTGGCACTTTATGAGCTCTTAGTGATGTCCTATTTATCTATCAGTCTGTCTATTCATCTATCTATCCATTCATCCATTCATTCTATGCCCAGAATCTCTCCAATGCAGCTGGCCAGTCTCATCCAGTGACACTCAACTTGGGGGAGGCAGGAAAGTGCTCACCAGTGGAATATGCAGCTGTCCACCAGGCTTTCTTGAAACATCATTGGCCCATCTTATTTTGAGCCTGTATATCTCTTTGATAATATCATCGAAGCACAAAATTTGAGAGGAGGAAGGAACCTCAGCAGGCATCTATACACTAAAGGAATCCTCTCTATACCTTAGCTAAGAAGTGGTTGCCTGGCCTCTGCTTGCAGAGGGGGAACCCACCACTAATGGAGGGGCTCATTTCACCTTGGGAGAGCTCTCATTATTAAGGAGTGTTTCCTGATATCTAGCCTTTGTAAGGCACCACAAAGCTCTGTGTAAGCAGCTTCCTTTATATGGCATACCCATGCCACCCCAGTGATCTAGCCAGCTCTCTGTAAAGGTGTTTAACTTTACCTCTTCCTGCTGATTTTTCAGGCAACATAGCTGAGATCCCAGAAAGCCAATTCAATTGAATAAGTATTCATTAAACACCTGCCCTGTGCCCAGTTCCCATGATGCCCTGGAATTATGAAGACAAAAAGAGGTGCTCATGTTTTACTGCCTTTTACAGGGGCGAAGATGGTGTCAACATGTACATGCACAAGGAAATATAAAATACATATGAAGTAAGTTCACATAGCACATGATTCATACCTCTTTGATATACTTAAGTCCTATTGGAAGAAAGGAAGGAAAAGAAAGGGAGAGAGAGAGAGAGAGAGGAGAGAGAGAGAGAGAGAGAGGAGAGAGAGAGAGAGAGAGAGAGAAAAGAAAGAAAAAGAAAGAAAGAAAGAAAGAAAGAAAGAAAGAAAGAAAGAAAGAAAGAAAGAAAGAAAGAAAGAAAGAAAGAAAGAAGAGAGAGAAGGAAAGAAAGAAAGAAGAGAGAGAAGGAAAAGAGGGAAATTTGAGGGAAGGAAGAGGGGAGAAAAGAAGGGCAAAGTCTACTGTACTTTGCAAACCAAAGCACTGCAGATCTTGACAGAGATGGATTTCATAGTCTTTTATTCAGTTAGCATTCAATCACATTTCCTTTTGATGCCATAGAAGCATGAATACGGTGCTTCAGACTAACACTAGAATTACAATATAAATCTAATATTCCTTATTAACTATTCTGCTCTTCTTGACAAATTAACGTTGGATGGACAGGATAATTCCATTTAAAGAGTTTGTTATAGGAAAAACAGGCTGCACCAGATGAGTGAGTCCCTGGAGCAGGCTGGAGGCTGTAATGACTTGGAATAAGGTACAAATTGCCTTTGTATTTGGGAAAATGGGATTAATGAGAGGAGTGCTCACTAACTCTCTCATTACCAGTGACCATGATGGAGTACACACACCCTGAGTCTGATGGCTTGTTGGACAGATATGGGAACCTGGGACAGATGAGCCTGAACTGACCAGGCTGGTCCTTCTCTTTGTCTGAAGAGCACTCATAGAAAGGGATAATGTTGATTTCCACTAAGAATGATGCTTATCATTATAACACAGACCTAGCAAATTTCCAGGTATTTTGTCACTGCTCTCCCTGTGTTGATTAGCAGAGGGGAGGCAGAAAAGACAAAAGTTCGGATCCCTTCCTGCCTCAGAGGCAGCAAGGTAGAATGTTGTCACACTGATAGCAGAAGAGTTTGGAGATTCAGAGCTGCTAACAAAGGTGGAGCCTGGGGATCCTGTTTCATTTTGAAACAGCCAAAAGCCTCCAAGCCCATTCAAAACCTAATTTTTCAGGTCACTGAAGAAAAATGGCATTTTCAAAGTCTTCTGAACAGCTCTATGGTACAGTTTGTGTTCTTTCTGCTATACCCCAATGGGTAGCTTTCTGGATTGAATAGAGAAGTGCAGATAAGGAAGTAGATGCTTGGGTAACTGGACTGGCCTGCCCTGGGCCCTTTAGGCTACTCTGACTGGAAGGCCCCAGCACCTCCTTTTGGTATACCTCAATCTGACTCTAATAAAGCCTTCAATAACATCCTCAACTTGCACCCATCTCGCCCTTCTGAGCCTCCGTCCTAAAACTGTCTATGCCTTCCATTAATTATTCATCATTTGCTATTCTCAGCTTTATGCGTAAACACTTATATCCCCAAACATCAGAGTTTTAAGCTTGAATTTAGGGGCTCTCTCCTACAGGAAATCTTTCTGTATCCCCCTAGTTGTCTGTGCTCTCTCCCATCTCATATTACCATCTATTTACATGTTATATCCCTCCCTAGTGACTAAAAGCTCTTTGAGGATGAATCTCTTTTATCTGTCTCTATAGCTCTGGTGCAGGATCCAGCAAATGTTAGGTTCTCATTAATATATACCTGTTGGATAGGATGGGAGATTAGAAGAGACCTACTGAGAAGGCTGTCTAACCCCATCCATACAAGGCTACCTCCTGCAATATACCCAAAGATCAGACATCAAGTGTTTTGTTGAAGATCCTAGCAAGGAGAGCTCCATTACCACTTTGGGGCAGATCTACTTGTTAGGAAGTTCTTCCTGACATCAGACCCAGATTGACCTCTTTAGACCTTGGACCCATTATTCCTGGCCCCTGCCCTCTGGGGTCCAACTAAATAAACCTAATCTTTCTTTCAGTTGAAAGCCTTAAAATATGTGAAAACAGCTGTCATATCTGCACAAAGTCTTTCCTCCTACTAGTTAAAGATACCCAGTTCCCTCAACCAGTTCTTAGATGGCATGGACACAGGAGTCTTCCCCATCTTGTTTCTCATCCTTTGAACAATTTCTAGCATATCAATGAATTTTCTAAAATGTGACACCCCCCCCCAGAGCTGAAGATCTAATTTGAAAGACGTCTCCCAACCCAGCTTGTAGACCCCTTGAGGACAAAGAGTGCAACTTGTATTCCCAGGCTTCAATGTCGTGTCTTGTATGTTGTAAGTATTCAGTGGTTATTGGTGCCAACATTGGTGCCAAAAGGGAGAGCAATCAATGCATAATTGTTGGCTGTGTGAAGCCTGTCGTGGACATAGTCAGACACAAGGTTTTACATGCAGCTAAGACTCAGAGTAAGATTCCTAGACTTGTTTGTGGTGGTTTTCCTAGGGGCAGGGCAAGTCTCATGTCCATGGTGCTGAACCCTCCAGTTTTCAGATGAGTCCGAAGGTACCTGGCACATTATTTGAAAACCTCTATTGTATTTCTTGGTTGGCAGAGTATGTACATGAACAGGAGATTTTTTTTTTCCATTGACTTCCTAATGGCTAAAACGTGTACACACAAACCATCATTCAGGTTAATTATATCAGAAATATCTTGCATTACACTAATTAATTCAAACCTCTAAAAAATACCCCTAGAGAGAGATCTCGCTATCTGGAAGGCTTTGGGAGGAGAGTGGAAGCTCTTTCAGGCTCTGCCAAACTCAACAAGCTGAAAGGATAATTCTGGCAATGGATAGAATCTGCTGTCTGGAAGGCAGAGAAGCAGCTAAGCCGGACCCTCCTCCTGACTTCTACATTTCTGTCAGTAATTCTTCCTCTTTCTTGTTTCCTGCATCTAGTCAGTTGCACAGGCTTGTTGATTCCACCTCCCAAACTCCCCTCATCTCTGTCTCTATCTCTAGAGCAGACCTCCACAACTTGGCAGTGGGTAGGGGCCAAAATTAAAATAAGCTAAACTTCGTTGGGCTGCAGATAGGCTAGAATGGAGACTGACGTGCTTGGGTGCCACGGGTCACGTGACAAACAGGCGTGTGCACAGAGGCTATATGTTGTGCAGTCCTGCTATAGAGTAACCCCATCAATTTTTGCAATTGGTGGTCATGGCTCCACAGTTCTGAATTGATGCCTTCTTCCAGAGGGCAGACAGCTAAGTGCCTCAGTAGATAGATCTCTGAGCCTGGAGTCAGGAAGACCTGAGTTAAAATCCAGCATCAGACATTTATTAGCTGTGTGACCCTGGGCAAGTCACTTAAGCCAGTTTGCCTCAGCTTCCTCATCTGTAAAATTAGCTGGAGAAGGAAATGTCAAACTACTCCAGTGTTTTTGTTTTCTTTGCCAGGAAAACCCAGATGGGGCAACGGAATTGGACACAGCTGAAGAATGACTGAACAACAACAGGTGGCAGTTACTGAATCAATCCAGACGATGGCGGGGCACGGCGGACGCTTTTGGGACACAAAGATCTTCACTAAGACTGACACGTAACAGACCTGGATGTTGTCTGTCTACCTCCTAGAGGAAATGCTCTGGATTTATGAACATCTTCAACTTCCAGAACTATCTCAATCCAGAAAAGAGCACGCAGAATTTCAATGACTTTTACTTTTCCAGACTGTGAGTCTTCGGGGCTCAGCCAATGCCTTTCTGGTTGTGATTCCATGCTAATCAACCCAACTGGGCACTTGGGTTAGTCTGGCAGACAAGTTTCTGATGATGTTTCCCTATTTTCTAGTGACAACTAGAGCAATGTTCCCTTCTGGCATTTAGTAATGCCAGTAATGTGAAATATGCCCACTTACATGGGTGGGGCTGAAGGAGAGATGGCAGAACAGGACATCTGGGTGACTCCTTCTTAGCACCTTTATCCCTCCTTCTGCATGTGGACAAGGAGAGCTGGAAATAAATCAGCTAAGAGATACAGCTTGCCCCGTTCCACTGGCTCACGTATGAATCGTTCAGAAAAGATGCTCGAGAAAGACAGACTTGACATAGTTGTTTGTCCAGAGGAGGAAACGTATCTTGTTATGGAGACAAGGCCTGGACTTATGATTTCATTGGTATAGGAATTCCCACATGAGGAAATCTCCTCCATCTATAGAAAATGGCACCTTCTCAGCAACTTAATCTTAGAGTTGCCTATAGCACTGAGTGGTTCAATGACTTCCCCAGCCTCACATAGCCAAAATGTAAGTGAGATGTGGGCCTAGAACAGGGGTCTCTTTGGCTCTAAGGCCTACTGTCTATTCACTACAACAATCTGCCTCTCAAGAGGGCACATGGACCAGTGAACGGAGCCCTCAATCTGTAGCCATGACAATATGGGTAGGAATCCCCCCTCCGATCCATAGCTGCTTCAAAGATGAATCTACGTAAAGCATTTTGCCGACCTCAAAAGGCTACGATAACATTCAATGTTACCTAGTGCTTTAAGGATCCCCTTCCCACTTGAGAATCTTGTGAGGCAGGTGGTATGAGGATCATTGCCTCCATTTTACAGATGTAAAAACTAAGTCTCAGAGAAAGGAGATAACTTGTCTAAGACCACACAAGATAGTCAGTAGCAAACCCTTGATTTGAACCCCAGTTTTACCACCCTGCTTTTTAAATGATGCACCACTAAGTAGATGCTATTAGAAAGCTGTATTGCATATTAGCTTGCTAAGTTTATCCAAAGCCCACAGGTTGTGACTGACTCTTCAACCACTCATAATATCCTTCCTTTTTAGAATCCTTTCATTTGATCCGATAGTTTTCCCACCTTCCAAACTGATTAAAGACTTTTTTTTTCCCATACTCAGTTTAATCCCTTTCATTCCTTCAGTAAGGTTGCTCGCACCTCTAAAAGGTATCAGAATGTAGAACATTTTACAGTTATACTAACTGGGGTGGTGGCTGATTGAGTGATACAATCAACTCCCATGCTTACTTACACGTGTTATGGTTGCAATGAAGCAGCTTTAGGCAGAATGAGAGTTGCACCAAAGTGGGCTGAGCTGGCTCCATTCTCATTGCAGATTGTCAAGTGAGAGTTAGATCCCCAGTTGTCAGGAATACTATGGAAATCACTCTTTTCCAGGGTATTAATTGTCTTCAGTGGCCCCCCAGGGCCCTGCCAGCTCGGAAATTCTGATTCTGTGAAGGCAGTGCATCATTCTGACCACATGAAGCCTCAGATACATTGGATACTTTTGTTTGTTACCTTGAAGATTCATTCTTTCTTGGGCATATTTCTGCCCTATGACAGAGCAGATAACAAGGTCTTGAGCTAGAAAGGTTGTGATGTGAAGACAGAGGAGGATAGAGGGCAGAGGAATGACTGAGATAAAATTGACAATATTTGACAACTGACTGGATGCAATACAGAAGTAGGGCAGGGCAGGGGAGGGGAGCAAAAATGAGGAGCCGAGAATCAGATGCTAACTGAGAATGTGGGAGGCTACAAGGATAGTGGTGCCCTCCATAGAACAGGAAAGTCCAGAGGAAGGGATGCTGTGGTGGGAAGACAGGCAATTCTGCTTTGAAGCATTGAATCTGAGCTGCTTTTTTATGTTACAGAAGCAATGGCAATCTGAATTACCTGGTCACAGATTAACTATAGATCCCAGCTCATGTGCAGACCAGACATGCTTGGGTCAATTGTCTTTAGTTGGTTTTGTGCAGTT
This sequence comes from Phascolarctos cinereus, assembly GCF_003287225.1. Taxonomy (NCBI): domain Eukaryota; kingdom Metazoa; phylum Chordata; class Mammalia; order Diprotodontia; family Phascolarctidae; genus Phascolarctos; species Phascolarctos cinereus. Next base: position 9,409,577 of record NW_027555514.1, on the reverse strand, counting down.
GGCTAAAGGGCATGGCTAAATGCAGCTCATGATAACGCCCTAGTCTACAAAAGACACATACCAGCCCCTTCAATACATACATTTCCTGAATACAGTGGCAGAACTGTGTTTGTGAAGACAACATTTCATTATGAATTCTTCCCCTTTGACTCATTCCTGAGAAACTGGGTCACATAGTGGCTACTGAGCCGCCTCAGCATCTGGTGGCCCTGGGTTTGAACCTCCTGATTGTCTAGCCATGTGACCCTGAGAAAGTATATTCATTTCTTAGAGCCCCAGAAAACCCTTTAAGACCAAAAGTTGCAAAGCAGGGTATGATATGAATCGAGAGAGGAAGCTTCCTCATTTGAAGTTCCCCACACCAATGAAATCGCAGCTTTGCTATAATTTGTTTTTAACTTTCCATCCAACCCAAATGGCACCAGTATTTATTAAGCAATTAAGGCAGACATGTGCTGCACTCTGGATGAGCTCTTGCCCTGGAGAAACGGTCATCCTCTGGGCACAGAAGGCTTTCCTTAAGAGATAGTACCTGCCCTGGGCCTTGAAGGAATCCAGAGGGTGGAATTGCAGAAGCCAGGAGTCCCAGACATGGGAGAAAGCCGTGTGAATACTTTCTGAAATAAATTCTGAAAGAGCCTGAGAAACAAAAAGCAAAAACAAAAAAACAAGTAAAAAAACCCAAACAAACAAACAAACAAACAAACATCACCTTCCCCCAACACATTCACACAGCCTCCACCTTTCCCTCATCTGCCCTGGCCTGGGGCTCTGCTCGAGCCCTCAGTTCGGTATCCTTCCATCATCTCAGCCACATCCAACTCTCCATGACCCCACTTGGGGTTTTCTTGGCAAATGTACTGGAGTGGTTGGCCATTTCCTTCTCCAGCTTATTTGGCAGATGAGGAAACTGAGACAAACGTGGTAAAGTGACTTGCCCAGGGTCACACAGCTAGCAAGTGTCTGAGGCTTTTGGTTTAGGGATGGCCAGTTCGTTTTTTCATTCTTTAGACCTAGATCAAAAAATCACCTTGGGGAAGTGCAGGTGTCAGAAGCTGCCTCTCTGGTTGAACTGAGTTTGTTCCACACACAAATGCCAGGCATGTGTATCTTGGTTATTGGACCATTTACGCAGCAGGTTCCAACAAAGAGTTTGGCAGCATGGTTAGGCTGATAATTCTTTCCGAAGTTCAGACACTTTCTGATGGACTTTGCTTTTTCTCTGCCTGAACTTGTCCACTTGGCAAAAACAGAGAATGTGGCAGAAATGTGCTCCAACATGCTGTGCTTCTTTCAAAATGGCACTCCAGTGCTTAGCGCAGACCCCGAGGAGGTTGGTCACATAAAAGGGAAGATGATGGAGTTCTGGGAGAACTGATTGGTCAAGGGATTTGAAAGTTAACATTTCTCTACTCATTTCCTTACAAGGGACACTCCATCTCCTGCCTCGTAGCCTTTTGCATTGGCTGTACCCCACGCCTGGAATGCTTTCCTTCCTTACCTCCACCTCTTTGCTTCCCAGCCTTCTTCCCAGATTCAGTTCAAACACCACCCTCTGAAAGAGGCTTCCCAGTCACTACCACCTTTTTAGTAGTGCCTCCCACTAGACGGCCTTCCATCTCCCCTCTGTATGCCCACCTAACTTCATGCCGCCTCTCTCATCAGAGTTTCAGCTTCTTTGAAGGCAGGAACTGGGTTTGTTTTGTTTTGTTTTGTTTTTTGCCTTTCTTTGTACCCCCCATGCCTGGTGCATCTGCCTGGCACATAGCAAGCATTCAGTCAATGATTATCAATTGCTTAATTGATCCTTAAGAACTACAAACACACTCGCCTCATTTGGTGCGATTGAAAAATGGTTTTCTATTAATCTGTATGGATTCTTCTTGTCATTGAAATATTCAGATGCTCCTTCCACGACCCCTTAGGAATGAGCCACCATCAATATGCGCACTCTTGCGCGTGCACAAACACACACACACACACACACACACACACACACACACACACACACACTCTGAGCTCAGGTAAGACTTCTGAGGCACCCCGTGAGTGACAGTGGAATGGGTGACTCATCCCTGGCTTAGCCAATCCATATTTCAAAGAGAAGCTCAGCTTAGGCATTTGTGAGGCAAACACCTGAGAATAAAAAACAAGGATGTGTCCATTGTGTTCATGGCATTTTAAATCTCAGATTTCCTGTTGCTTTTGGGGAGGCAGCATGAAGTAGAGGAGAGGATTCTGGAGTCAGGAAGATCTGGGATCAAATCTTGCCTCAGACATTTAGCAGCTGTGTGATCATGGGGAAATCATTCCACTTCTCTGAGACTCAGTTTCCTCATCTGTTAAGTGGGGATCATAAGACCTCTGGTGCTCACTTCATAGTACTATTGCAAGGCTTATATGAGAGAATGCGTGCAGAGTGTTTGGCAAAGTGCTATACAAGCATCCAATACAATCCAGCAAGCATTTATTAAACACCTACTATATGCAAGGCATGTGCCAAGTGATGGGGATACAAAGAGTAAATGAAAAAACAATCCCTACCCTAAGGAACTTACAGTTTATTAAAGTGGAGAAGAGGCGAGTTTAAATCCTGCCTCAGCTATCAACAAGTTGTGCGACCTTGAGCAAGTTACTTTACTTCTATGAACTTCAGTGTGTCATCTGTAAAATGGGGATGATAATTACTTGAATCTCATAGTGTTCTTGTGAGGGTCAAATGAAAGAATTCATGCAAGGTACTTTGCAGACCTTAAAAGTGTTAGAACTAAGTTGCAGAACTAAAAATGTTAGCTATTATTACTATTGCTACTATTACTACTATCGACGATGATGACGACAACCATTGCTGCTACTATTATCATCACCATTATTACCATCAGTATTATTGTTATTTGTATTATTAACATTACTACCATTACTACTACCACTATTACCATTATTGCTATCAGTATTGTTACTACTAACTACTACTACTACTACTGTTACTACTATTTCTACTGCTACTACTGCCATTATTGCTATCAGTATTATTATTACTAGCGTTATTACCATAATTACTATTACTACTGCTACTATTACCATTATTGCTATCAATATTATTATTATTATCATTATTACTACTACTACTACCATTACTGTTATTACTACTGTTACTATTACCATTATTACTATCAGCATTGTTATTACTAGCATTATTACCATAGCTACTATTACTACTGATACTGTTATCATTATTGCTATCAGCATTATTGCTACTACTACTGTTACCATTACTACTATTACTACTACCACTATCACCATTATTGCTATCAGTTGCATTATTGTTATTACTGCTACAATTATTACCATTATACTATTACAAACACTATTATCATTATTACTATTATTGTCACTACTACTATTATTCCCATTATTACTATTACTACTACCACTACTGCTACTATTACCATTATTACTGTGAGTATTATTATTTTTTTTCTTGGCTAGGCAATGCAGTTAAGTGACTTGCCCAGGGTCACACAGCTCATAAATGTTATGTGTCTGAGGCCGGATTTGAACTCAGGTCCTCCTGACTCCTGGGCTGGTGCTCTGTCCACTGCACCACCTAGCTGCCCCTATGAGTATTATTGTTATCACATGTAGACAAGGGAATGAGCATGACTGAGGAGGAGGGAGAGAGGGCTAGTAATTAAAGTAGCTGAGAAAGTTCTCTTCTGGGCAATGGCCAGAACGAGTTTACCTTGAAGGGAAATCGTTGCTATCATTATCATTGGTGTATTTCTATGTCCCCCAACACGTGAGGGTCAGAACCCAAGGAGCTCTGCAATGGGCTTTCAGCCCCCAGATGCATCGAGGGTGTTCCAGTGCTGCTGGAGAGAAGGCGGATTAGAGATAAATCGGCCCGTCACGGGTAGACTCTGGCAATGGGAGGAATCCGAAGGTTCTCATGTTGACTGTCCCAGACCCAGAGGATGGTGCTGGGAAGCCCCAGAGGAGCAGCTGGAGTCCCTTTGGTGCTTGCACTCATTTCCTAGGATCATCGGCCCAGAGCCGAGAGGGGCCTCAGCAGTCTCTGCGTCCCAGCCCTTCTCTCTACACGAGAGGAGACTGAAGCTCCCGGAGGTGACGCGGTCTGCCCTGGGTCGCACAAGGAGCGGCAGAGGCAGGATGAGGAGGATCGGGCTTAGGCCTACACTCTTCTTGGAGATCTCCCTTCTTTTGGATGCTGACTGCAAACAATGACTCCAGCTCCCTTTCTTCCCGATGATGTACTTGCTCTGTCTCCTCCACTGCCCTATATTCATTCTCCCATCCCCCGAGGACTCTCTGAGCTGGCATCCTTGGCCCTCTTCTGCACCTGGCCTCCACTGTCTTCTCTGGGGAGCCCATCACCACCTTCCTGCACCAGAGTCCAGGGGACAGCGCCCTGTGCCCCTCTACCTGCCTGCTCCACGTCTGTCTCAGCAGCCCCTCAACCACACAACCAAAACAAAGGCCTAAACCAAGCAGAACCACTCCCATGGGATGAGGCAGCTAGGCCAGGGGACCCCGGAGGTCCCTTTACCCTGGGGTCCTCAGCTTTCCCTACCTCCTGTGACCCTTTGATCTTCTCTCAGTTCCAGGAAACTTCATTTCCATGTCTGACAATCCCGTGCTCACATGCAAGACTCGAAACTTCTGAGTCATCTGTGCCTCCTTCCTTTCTTCCTCCTGCCCCCAAACACATCCAGTCAGCTCTCCCATACTGCCAATTGCTCCTTCCCAATGTCTCATACAACACACACACACACACACACACACACACACACACACACACCTGTCCTTTCCTTTCTATTCCCGCCTTTTGCACTGTCCATCAGACTTTAACTTCTTAGCCATAGACTATTAAAATAGGCGCCTCCAATTCATCCAAAGCCACAAACTTCATTGTACAGACCAGCTCAGAACCTGACGCCTGCATGAGCTAGCGATGGCTCACTAGGTGGCATCGTTGACAGGCACTGGACTCAGGAAGGCGGCAGACTGAACCCCACTCCAGATGCTTACTGGCCTACTAAGCCTCAATTTCTTCATCTGTAAAACAGAGAGGTTAATAGTGCCTCTCTCACTGGCTGGTTGTGAGAATCATATGAGACTATGTGGGGATAGCTAGCTCCCAATTAATCAGAATAATGAAGCCCGTGAAGAGGTCTTGTCTATTCAAATTCACACTACTCAGTTATAATCATGGAAAATATGGTAACTGGTTCCAGTCCACTGGAAACATGCAATGTGAATGTAAATAAAGTGACCATTTCATGGGATTTATTCCACTAATTGGGGCAAACTGAAAGCACTTAAAGTAAGTATTAGTTGTCATCATCATCATCACCCTCCTCACCATCATCATCATCAATCATTATTAAATGAGGGGGGCTGATTCCACAAAAGCACAGGTGCACCCCTAGTACCTCAAGGGGCAGCAACAGAAGCCTGGTCTGAGCACCCGGAACATGACTCCCTAAACTCTCCATACAGAGCTTGAGCAGAGACAGGGACCACCCTAGGCCTTTGGCCGAACCCCAGCTTCTTCATCTCTGACCCATTCCTTTGGTTTGTACTGTGGCCATGACTCCTTGAACCAGCATCCTTCAGTCAAGCTTTCATGTCCCTGAACCTCTGTCTCTTCTTTAGGCTTGATATGCTCAGTTCCTTCCATTGACCTTTCTGTGACATCGACTGCTAGCCCTTCGACTTCCTGGACATTACCTAGCTTATCAATGATCTTCTTCTCTGGTTCCCAGAACTGACCCCAGCAGTGCAGATAAAGTCTGAACAGGGATGAGGCCACATGTGATTGTCACGTGCTTCAATAGCCCCTATCTCCCACCAAGCAATAATAATGGTAGCAGACATTTGTATGGCAGCTGGGATAGAGAGGTGGTACAGTGGATAGAATAAGGAAGACCTGAGTTCAAATCCAGCCTCAGACATTTACTAGCTGTGTGACCCTGGGCAAGTCATTTTCCCCATTTGCCTCAGTTTCCTCATCTGTAAAATGAGCTGGAGAAGGAAATGGCTAAAACTACTGCTTTATCTTTGCTGAGAAAACCCCAGTTTGGATCATGAAGAGTTGGACATGACTGAAACAACTGAACAACAATAACAACAAAATACAGCACCTACTATGTGCTAGGCACTGTGCTCAGTGCTTTACAAATATTATCTACTCCTCACAACAACCCTGGGAGATGGGTGCCAATATTATCTCCATTTTTCAGATGAGGAAACTGAGGCAAACAGGGTTAAGTGACTTTCCCAGAGTCACACAGCTAGGAAGTGGCTAAGGCTGGATTTGAACTCAGGTCTTCCAGATTCCAGGTGCAGCACTCTGTGCACTATATCACATCTAAGATCTTTAGCCTGCTATGCTAGGCCTGCTGAGTCTGAGGTCAACCTATCTTCTACTCTGTTTTTATGTGTAGCCTAGAGAATCACGGGATGAGTAGATGGAGGGCTGTATTTGAAGTGAGGAAGATCAGAGTTAGAATCCCAATCTCAGTCATTTACAAGCTTCTGGACCTTACCCAAATCCCTCAGCCCCTCTCAAAAAAGGACATAATAATGATACTTACTTCACAGGGGTGACCCCTTTGTAAAGATCAAATGAAATCATGTGTGTGAAGTGTCTCACAACCCTTAAGCACCATAGAAATCTGGTGATTATTTGTACTGTCACCTTGAGTTTCCCATCATCCACATGACCCTTTAAGGGTCTAGGCCTTTCCATTGGCTTCTCTCTTTCTGTTTTCAAACAAAATGTTGGCTGGCGGGTCCATCAGCCAGGAGGTTGTCCTGCCACCCTGGTTCGTTCTGATAAGAAGCTCTTTGTGTATTGGGACAAGAGATGGGCGGATCTGAGGGAGGGGTAGAGGCCCTGAGATTAGACAGACCCCTTCCTCGAGTGAGTGGGACACCAGGCCTGGGAGCCTCTGGGAGCTGGGGAAGAGCACAGGACCCTGGGAAGGGGGAGGAGGACAAAGATGAGGAGGAGAAGAAGCAAATCCTCTTTGTGTTTCACCAGGAAACCCAGGCCAGCCCTTGTCACCAATGGGGATGAGTCAGCAGGCTGGAAGGTGATCCAAGTGTGAGCAGAAACCCTGCGGCCCAGAGACACTCAGACTGAGAGATGGGGAGAGGAGGGCATAGCACCCCAGAAAGGAGGAGCCACCAGTCCAAAGAGGATGAGAAGCTGCAAGGATGTTCCCCACCGTCCTGTCACTTCCTGCTGGGGGCAAGGGGAGGGGGTAACGATAAGAAAAACTTACATCTCCTATGACGCCCACTCCTGAGGCCTTTGGCCAAGGACCAAAAAACACGGAAGTTTAGAGGCCTAGGAATGGAGGAGGGGTGGAGAAAGATGCTGGAGACCTCACCTGAGACCAGAGATAATGTACTGGGCAGTCAAGTCTGCAGAACCAGCAAAGGCCAGGCTCCAGGTGAAGAGAACTCCAATCCCCATGATGAGAATGACCTAAGACCAGGGGAACACAAAACCCTCTCCTTGTCCCGGGGCCACTTCTTCTGCCTGCTTATATGCACTGATGTGTTTCCACTGGAACCTACCAGCTGAGGGTTAGAGTCTGTGCTTTTAGGAGGACCCTGGCAGGAGCCTTGTTGAGTCTTGGCTTAGCTATGATGGGGGGGGCCATTTTGTGTCTTCCTTACCTGTAGGCAGTGGGGGCATTGGGAAAGCTGGTCTTAGCTGGTTCCTAGCCTGGAACAGTCCGTCTGAGACATCCCCTGGCTTTAGTCTTTATGAGACCTACAGGATCCCCAATACAATAAAAGTATGGATAACAACACTTCTGAAGCCTCCTTGGTGGGAATCTTTCACGTGGGTCTACACCTGAGCCTGGGAGCCATAGATTATTAGGGCAGCCTAAGGGCTGCAGGGGCCATTTCCTACAAAATGATCTCACCTCTACTTTATGTATGTCTTATAAAGAGAAGCAGTAGAGGATCTCAAAGTGGAGAGAGGGCTTGCCTCAAAACTAGAGGAAAACTGGCCTCTAGTTAGGGTAAGTCTGAGCCCCCAGTAGGGCAGATAGCCATCATGTGACCCTAAGTCCACTCTTCTCCCCATTTATTCTAACCAGACCCCCTACAATACGTACCCAAGGCCCTTCAGCCCCCAGGATGTCCTCTTCTGGTGGCTTTCCAGCTTAGCAATGCTCTTCCCCGAAGACCTGTGGTCCTCAGAGCTGCAGCCTGTCCTTTAGGTAGAATCTGGCTAGTCTGAGAATAATCTACTAGTATTTCCTCCAGACCCAGAAGCCCAGGAGCAACAGCAGACCCTGAGAAATACTCAGACTCCTGCTCAAGTGTTACTTACCCCCTGATAAATAAGAGAGACTTGTCTGGGGCCCAGCTCTTCGCCAATGGGCCAAAGCTCCCCAACTGCTGTAGCTGGATGACAATCCTGCTTTGAGCACATTCAGATGTCAGTGGGATACAGTCAAGAGTGCTCTGAACCTGGAGTCAGGGAGACCTAGACTGTGGTGCATTCCACCTGTATAACTATGGGTAAGCCAATTCACGGGCTTGTTGTACACTGGAAGGAGATAAGTTGTGCAGATTCTAAAGTAGTCCATTAACACCAATTATTGGTAGCAGACTCCAAAATACTTTCAGGTGATCAAACGGCCTTGAGATGAACAAAGCCCTCACTTGTCAGCTGACCTGTCTGCTCACACAGATTCTGGACCTTGGTTCTTTGGTTCTAGGTCATGAGTGTGGCAGATGGGCCATGCATGATGCCGCTTTTTCAAGGATACCTCTGCCAGAGATTAACATCAGTATTCAGCAGTTCACACTTTGGTCAGCCACAACCCTAGGTGTGCATGGTGAAAAACAGACTTTTGCTAAAAAGGAATGTGAGCCAGACACTTCCCCAGGATGCTGTTCTCTGTTAATGCTTTGTCAGCCCTACTGTGCTCTCTATAGGGGACTGCTCACAACATGTCTTCCCTCATTTGGCCCTCATGTGGAGAACAGATGGTGAAATCCAATGCAAGACGGGTGACATCACCACGAGGAGCTGAGGGGTGGGAGGAGTGGCCACTACAAGCTGAGCTTTGGAAAAGGCATGGAGAATTGCAATTGAAGAAAATAAGGCATCACTGTGGGCAGGTAGGAAAGAATGGCAAAGGAGGGAGGCAGGGAAAAAATCTGGGCCAAATGTAAAGAAAAGAAACCAAGACCTGGCTTTGCTCTCCATGAACAACCAGAACACAAATCAGAACAAACATCACCGGTCCTCAACATAGAAATGGGTGTTGATGATGCACCCAGACAGATGAAGGAATTGCCGTCAAGGCTGTGACAGCTGCCAAAACTAGGATGCAGCAGTCAGGGCTTCGCCCAAGCATTCTGCCATGCTGAGGGCATGCTTCCTTCCCAGAATGGTCCTCAGGCCCAATCTTCCCCTAGGATGTTATGACCATAGCCCACACTTGCCACCTCTTTCCCTCCCCTGTGCCAGCCCCTGCCTCCTCCTCCCTAGTGTTGGGATAATAAGCAAGTCTCTCTAGGGGGGTAGGTTATCTCCTCTGCCATTGTGACTGCACTCCAGTGGACCACCTTACTCTCTTCATTTTCTCCCTTATCGAACTGCATGTGTCCCCCATGTTAGATTTTGTAATTCTAATGCTGAGTGTAACCTTTTCTTCATGGGAAAGCCTGACCTACATGTGGTCAGCCAGGAAGATTCCCACATGCCAGTGAACCATCTGTTTACAAAGGTTTGGTTAGTCCTCCAAAGAAACCAAGCTGAACACAAATGTGAATTTCACTAAAAGTGGAAAACATGACCCATCACGTTCACCTCAAATGTTATCAGACTCCCACAGGTCAAATGAGATGTTGTTTGCCAAGTGCTTAGCTCAGTACCCGGCACACTGTAGGCCCTTAGCAGATGCTTGTTCCCTTTCTTTCTCTCCTCTCCAAAGGAAAATGGCATGAAGAGAAAGGCACCAACATCACAGCCAATTCCCTTCTCCTCCAATACCAGAGCTAGCTCAGGAATATTTTCCTTGTTAGAACACCCACAAATGTTCAAGTCCAGTGATCTGAAGGCATAAAGACCTGCGTTTGAATCCTGGCTGAGACTTTTCCTCCACCATCTTAAGCTACTCATCCTATTGGGCCCTCGGATGGGTCTTGTAAAATGAGGGGCATTAACTCAATGACCTCTAAAGTCCTTGATATGTCTACACCTATGGTTGGCTGATCCTATGACTCAGGGAAACTGATCCAGTTCTGGGCCTGCCCCAGAAACTAGGATAGTTAGGGAAAGATTGCCTTCTTGTTGGGCCCATCTTAGGATCAGACTGAATCCACAGAAGCTGTCTTTGGCTAGACATGACTCTTCCCATTGGCCAAGTCCCATTCGGGAGATCTGCTGGAAAAGTACTAAGGGAGGAGTAGCAGAAAAATTATACAGTAGACAAAGTCTTAGAAATGGAATTAGGAAGACCTGAGTTCAAATCCTGCCTCCAATACTTCCTGGTGTGCTTTCCTGGGAGGATCTAACCACTCTGCACCTCAGATCCCTAAGATGTAAAACAGGGCTAATAACAGCACCTCTCCCATGGGGTTGTTGTGAGGATCCAAAAAGGTAATGTGATTTGCAAACATTAGAGCCCAGTAGAAATATTATAGATACATATATGATATTATATAATGTGTTTATATGTTAGAGAATTCGATGTAATTTATTATATAATATGAAATATTGCCTATAAATATTGATTATATATATTATAGGAGCGAGGAGCCTACTAACTTAAAGGCAGATGATCTTGCAATTGTCCACTGTCTCTAGTTCCTGGGTTCCAAGTCTTGACATCTCTTGTGTTACTATGAGACCACATCATTTGAATCCCCAGACCTTACTCTGACTCCAAACTGGGTAGTTAGAATGAAGGGGATTGATTGGCCAAGATAAGTGCCTCCATCACAATGGGGAATTGTGGGTTTGGGCAATCAATGGGTTCATTGATTAAATAGCTGGACTTTGAAGTCAATTGTCGAAGTGAGCAATGGGCTGTCTGGCCATCCATTTCAACTACTGGAATGAGTTAAAGGGGAATAGAAACCGTGGGAAGTCTGTGTGCTTCTACACTGTAATCTGTGGCCAGTGAAATGGCCCACCTCCTCCCACCCTTCATTGCTGTATTCTCAGCATCTAGATGGAGCTGTTTCAAAGTATGCATTAGTAAACCATAGGCTCAAATATGGTACTGACATACTTAGGTTTCATATAATTTCATTCCCTTGGGACAAAACAGAAACGCTTTTTTAATGATCCTTCCCTTTTCCAAGAGTCCAAGGCATTGCAACTGTCTATGTGGATGGGTCTTTGTAAGGGAAACTGAGGAAGATAGATCCCCCCCAACCCCTTGTGTAACTGTCTCATGACATAATGGTGTAACTGCCTCATGACCTGACATAAAGATAGATGGGAGTTATCACACATGGCTGGAGGTGACCATGGAGATGAAACATTAAATAACCAACAAACTATGTTACCTGGGAAAGCAATTTATGTCAAGGAACATTTTTCTTGAGAAAGGTGTGTAACTGTCCAAGGAATTGATCACTCCTTGGAGACTTACACAACAAACAGGTATTTGGGGTTCTGATCAAGCCCCAACTTTTGTGAAAGTTGTGTGCATGCCTGGACATGAGCTTACCAAGGATACGTACACAAAACAACATATTAAGACTGTCTTTCCCTGGTTTACATAGATATAACAGGGGGTCATTTGGAAAGGGATTTTTGGAGACTGATGTCAGAGGTAGGGACACCTAATCTCTGTTGTGTTCAGAAGCAGATTGCGTGCACAGATTCTGTTGAATCAGGGCAGGATGCCGCTCCATTGGCTTCCCTGACCAGACCTCTTGGACATTCTCCAGTCTCCCCGGTCTATTAGGTATTTGAGCTCACCTGGTCAGTGAGTGTGTATCCTTTCTTTTCTTATTACCCCTTTTCTTTATTTTGATTATTACTTACCATATTGAATGTTTTTTCTTATCTTTATGTGTGTTTTGCTTTAATCATTATTATTCATTGTAAAATAAATGTGATTATTTGTTAAGATTACACCGAGTACATGTCATTATATCTTGAGATCCTAACCTAAATTGAAACTGTGCAGAAAGTAATCCTTTCAATTACAGTCTTCTAAGTGATTAATTTAAAATGCCTTTGTTTTTGAAAAGGAAGGATTCCTTGGGACTACAAAACTGAGTTACACTTTCACTTTTTGCAGCTCTCGCTCACTTTCATTCCAGACACTTAAGCAGAAAAGTGGATGTCTTTAACTCCTGCCTTCCATTAAAATATAAGCTCTTCAATACCATTGTTATGTCTACATCCCAAAGAAATTAAAGGAAAAAAAAAAGCAAGAGGGACCTATTTGACCAAAAATGTTTATAATAGCTTTTTGTGGTGGCTAAGAATTGGAAATCAAAGGGATGCCCATCAATTGAGGAATGGCTAAACAAGCTGTGGTATGTGGTTGTAATAAAATATTATCGTGCTATAAAAAGTGACAAGCAGGATGATTTCAGAAAATACTGGAAAGAGTTACATGAACTGATGCATAGAGAAATTAACTGACGTGAACCAAATCAGGAAAACACTGTACACAATAACAGTAATATTGTTTGAAGAAGAACTGTGAATGACTTAGCTATTCTCAGCAATGCAATGATCCGAGACAATCCCAAAGGACTAATGATAAGCATGTTATCCCCCTCCAGAGAAAGAACTGATGTTTGAATACAGAGCAAAGCATTTTTCACTTTCTTTTATCTTTTGAGTTTTCTTCTACAAAATGACCAATATGTAAATGTTTTACATAATTGCACATGCACAACCTATATCTCATTGCCTACCATTGTGGGGGGAGGAAGGAAGGGAAGGAGGGAGAGATAGAATTTGGAACTCAAAACTTTAAATAATATATATGTATATATACATGTATGTGTGTATATGCTTATGTGTATGTGTACACACTCACTCACACACACACACACACACACACACATACACACACGCACACACACGCACACACATACCCTGAAGAGAGGACTGACCTAGAAGTTAAAAAGGTTTGGATTCAAGCCTTCATCTAACTGGCTATATGGCCCTAATTTCCCCATTGCCTCATGAAACTCTCTACATCTGTAAGTTAAAGAGGAAATGCCAACTGCACCAGTGGAGGGGATTACCACACTGGAAGTTCCCCATATCAATGAAATCAGAGTTTGGAAACCAGACCAAATCAAAACGACAATCAGCTGATTCATTTCACAGATATCAAGTGGCTTGCTATCCATCAAACGAGGGTCTTTGGACTATTCCCCAAACACAGTTTTGTCTCCTCCCTTGAGCTCTCTGACAATCTCTAACCATGCACTGATTGTTTCCAAAGACAGTACGGCTTGACTCTTAGTTGTGTCATGTTGCTATCAAGCAAAACTGACATTATTTTTTCTTGTTTTAAAATCAAATACTCACTCTACCTCAAAGTCAGATAAGGTTCTGAAGACATCTGTGCAAGCTTATCATGTCACCACCAGCCCTTGTTTCCAAGAATGACTGATAAAAATCAGAAGAGTGATGATGCTTGAACCCTCATTAGTAAAGATATCTTCTCCCCCTTTTCTGTGCCTTGCATCTCCACTTACCCAATAAGGTGACTCGTTCACCAACGTGCTATGTTTTCCAAATTTGTTTTCAGTCTCCAGTTCCCTCTAGCTGGTCAGGGGAAGATATCAATTTCTGCAGGCCCAATTCCAAGCAACCTGAGGAAGCTGGGGTCAGTCAGTGTCTGTGGCAGCCTTGATTTCTTTGCAGTTATCAAACAGTTGGAGTCAAGAGAGTTTTTATTTTTCTTCTTCTGTGCCCAGGTGGGTGCAATGTTGGCACCATCTCAGACCCCAAGGGGAGAACCGCTGTGACTAATCATTCTGCACAGCATTATTGGGAGGTGGATTGGAATTTTCCATTAATTTCCTGTCAAATAAAACTGAAAGCCAGGATCTGGGCCCTACAACTGACAAGACATTTGGTATATTTCTCTCTGAGTTTGAATCTTCATTCTTTGTCCCTTGTCCAGAGTCTTATCAAAAGAGAAGAGAGAAAACAAAAAGAGATGTGTAACATAAACTCACAGAACTGGGAGGGATCTCAGAGGCCATCAGGTTTTACAGATAGGGAAAGTGATGCCCAGGTAAATGAGGTTACTAGCCCAGAGTCACTGCAACAGAGCAGGAATTCAAACCCGGGGGCTCTGACTTCAGAAATTCAAATGATCACATCTTGGAAGACGTGTCACTAGTTTTCAGATCAGTCTCTCTCTACCATGAAGATAGACATTCTCCAACATTTCAGGAATGGCCACTCTGTGGAACCATTTGTGTTGATGGCAGCAAGATTTCATCCTTCAGAGTACCCCTTCTCCCCTGAAGTGACAGTTCCTGTACAATTGTAGTCCATAGCACCCCACCAACCTTTGCTCAGAATTTGTTGAATTCAGCTTGCCAAAAATGTGGAGTGTCAAAAATGCCAGCCTGCCTGGCATTGCATTTCATAATGGTGTGGGAAGACCTATTAGGCTGTGGCATGAGTCTGGGTAGGGATAAAGCAGTCCTATACTAGGTGGTAGTCTTGAGAAAAGCAAGGAAGGGACAGTTGTGAAAGGTATTATGGAGACTGAATCAACAAGGCTTAAATCAATCTCTCAAGGAATCCTTCCCTTAGTCTCCTTATGTGCTGAAACAGAAACAAAGAACCTTAGTTCTCCATTGTTCTTGCTGTCAAAATTCATGGCAAACTTCTTGTTGACTGACCTGGGTTCTTGTCTCAGTAGTATCTTGGAAAGATGTTTTCAGAGTTCACTTTCAGTCTGGGAATACTTACAGACTGGGTTACAACGAGCTGATTCCCATCATTGCCCTAATGAAAATACTACCTTCCTTCATCTATTAACTGGGGGAAAGACTTCATTGGAATCTAGCTTCCAAAGACATCCTGGCTGTCTCCCTCCCCTCTCCTCTCACCAACCATCAGGAAGCAGTCACTGTCTTATTCGTCCTTCATTCTCAGAGAAGACCATGACATCAGGAGGTGATGTCTTGATTTGCAGGTGAATTGCCCTTAAGTGAAGCAGGGCTGTGAAAAGTCACCAGCCTTGCTCTCTCCTCTAGAGCTACCTGGGTCCAGTGGCCAGATACAAATCAGTACTACTGGAGATGGCCTTGCATGCAGTGGGAGGCCTTGGACTTTTGAAGCTAAGGTCTTTCCCAGGTCTTAGTTTGTCTGAGGCAATACCCATTCAGTGATTAAGGCTAGGCAAGAAATGAGGCAAAAAAAAAAAACCTCTTTTACTTACTGAAAGGAAAAAAAATCAGTCTGGGAAGAGAAGACCCTCAGGGTTTCTGGCCAGAACAGAGACAGTTGCTGTTTACACCCACTCTGAGGCAACAAAACCCAAACAATTAAACCCGATCAGTCACTGCCTGCCTGCATTCTGGACCCTTACTGGGCCACCATTTTATTTATTGCTGTATCTTATTTCCTCAAATTCCCTGCCTATCACATTCTATCTGTACCTTTGCAAAGGCTGTCCTCCATGAAGAGAATGAACTCTACCTGCCCTTCTGGCTTATATGTGTCTATGCCTGTCTGCATATATGTTTGCATATATGTGTATACATACATGTATATACATACACACAGCTATAAACATGCACTTCTGTTCATGTATACATATGTATGGTCATATACACACATGTACATCCATGCTTATACAAGTACATATATACATATACAAGGTGTTTGAGGAGACAGATCAAATTAGCTCTTGAAGACCAATTATTCAGTAAGCAGTTTCACTTCAGAAATTGGCAGATGCTACAAATCAGAACTTGATTTAATTTATTGCTTTGCTGGACAAAAGATGTCAAACACGAGGCCTCTTCTGAGTTCCTTGAATTAAAATGTAATTGGGAAATATTTAACAAAATAAATAAAAATTCAAAAGAACATAAGTAATATTAACGTGTGATTTTGTAAGTTTATATGTGGCCCCCAGGGATCCTTTATGTGCACTTTAGTGGGCCCCATTTCTATCTGAGTTTGACATTGCTTAGGCTTAAGAAAGTAACAGAGAAAATATTAATAACACAAATTAACCTTTTATGTGTCATGTGAACATTTTTTGAAAGTTGGTTGTCAAATATTTACTAGCACACTGGTATACGTACATATGTGTGTATAAAAACATAAATGTATACGTAAGATGAATGTGTTACCTATATAATTTATGTATATCCACACAGATTATCCAAATATAGCTCACAGGCAATATTGATAGATATGATGTGGGATCTGGACCACCTCTGAAGAGAGGGGAAGATGCAGCAGAATAGCTTGATGGGAGATACAGACAGGCCTCAGAGTTCTCAAAGCTGTTTGCTCAGCATCCTTCCACGCAGCCTACAAAGGTACTAGCAGATTAAAAGCATATCAAACTACTCCCCTAAATATTGTTGATCTAAGCATACATAGACTCAGATCAGAGCTGCTTTCTTGGCCAATATCCCTTAAAGGGAGAGAGTTGTTCCAAGCTTACACATGTCATTATGCCTTCCCACCAAATGCTAGTTACACAAAAGACATCACTAATAATGAATAGTGAGTAAACCCAAGAGTTTATTTTAGCAAATAACAAATAGAAATCAGAGATGATTTACGATCAGAATATACTAGAAAAAACACTAGAATAAGTGGATTCTTCTGATGACAGCAATATGCGACCTCAGCTTGACCAAAAAGGAGGCCACAATCTCACCAAAGGGGATATTTCCTGGTCTCTTGCGGAGGCAAGCTGGAAATTAAGAACATGTTGAAGAGCTCTCTCTCTCTTCTCTCTCTCTCTCTCTCTCTCTCTCTCTCTCTCTCTCTCTCTCTCTCTCTCTCTCTCTCTCCCTCCCCACTTTCCCTTCCCCATTTCCCCATGATCATGGTGGTCACAGCTCACTACTATGGCTACATTTGTAAGTCTTTGATGCAATTAAGTAAAATGTTTCTACATGGGATCCCACATGTAGGCCCACACAAGAGTCTTTAACAGAAGGATCAGAAGATTCCACTACCCTCTGGTTATCAGTAGCACATGAAAAGTAGAAGACCTATTTTCTACATGTCCTAGGATCATAAATCTAGAAAGAACCATAGAGCATCTTTGATCTAGATCTGGAAAGAACCCCACAGACCATCGAGTCTAATCCTCCCATTTTACAGATGAGAGAACCAAGGCCCGGGGGGCAATGCCATTTCTTCAAAATCACAGAGGCAGGATATGCCTGGGCTCCCTGCTTCCAGATCCCATCCCCTTCCATTGAGCCATGAAATACCTTTCACCTTGCCAGTCGATGTTTTCAGAAGTCTGAGAGGTGAGTGTGATGATCTCCAGATCTAAAGGTGATAATATGAATTTCTTTTGAGGCCAACTTGTGCTCCCAGATTCTCTAGACATGTTATTCAAAGCCCTGTAAGGTTTAAACACAGCTGAACAAAAATTTGTGAATGCAAAATGTGAGGGGGAAGAAACAGAGTGTGATGAAGTGGTTAAGAGTGTCATTCTTGGAGCCAGGAAGAGCCAGGTTTAAATCCCACCCCAGACACTAGCCATGCTTCAGTCACTTACTCCCAAAGGACCTCAGTCTTCTCATACAATGAATGAGGGAGGGAGTTGGACACACCTGAGGTTCCTTCCAGTTCCAAACCCATATTTTCATGATTCTATAACAAAGGGAAGTGTCACAACTTCAAATGAATATCTGAGGAAACAAGAGGCATTAACACAAATGATTAACATAAATATTAGCTAATATTTGTAGAGAGATAAAAGTTCTATCTAAAAGCTCACTTATGAGGCAGAGCCAAGATGGCAAGAGTGAAAGCAATGACTTGCTTGAGCTCTCCCCCAAACCCCTCCAAATACCTATAAAAAATGGCTCTAAATAAATTCTAAAGGAGCAGATCCCACAAAAAGACAGAGTGAAGCAAATTTCCAGCCCAAGACAACCTGGATGGTTGATCAGAAAGGTGTATCACACCGTGCAGGGGGAGTAACGCAGTGTGGCATGGGGGCACAGGCCACAACAAACCTGGAGCAGACCTCAGAGAACTGAATCGTGGGCAGCTGTGGCAGTTTCCAGACTTCTCAACCCACGAACACCAAAGACAACTTAGAAGGTCGGTCAGTGGGAAAAGTCTGCTTCTGCAGTGAGAGAGGAGCTAGGTCTCGGAGCCAGTTCCAGAACACAGAGTTCAGAGCACAGAGCATGGGCCCCAGGGCAGTGGCTGCCTCCTGAGCTTCTGGCCCACAGACTGAGGGGGAATCAAGTGGCTGATCAGAAGGGGATTACAGGGATCTCTTTGCCAGTGCTGAGGCAGGAATCTCTTGCTTTGCCCATGCTTAGATCTGGGTGACAGTTCTGGGTGGCGGTCCTGGGGCAAGAAGGAGCACTGGCGAGGTGGAGCTTGTAGTGGCTGTAAAGAGAAAACCCTCCTCATAGTTACAGGACAGAAAGGAGTGCTTGTGGTCACTAATATACCAAGTCACAAGCCAGGAAAGGAGTAAACACCTCACCCCTTATCATACAACCTTGGTAGAACTGAAAATTTACAGGTCCCTACAAGTATCTCTGAAAACAGCTGTACAAACCCCCAAAGCTTGGGACAGTACATTCTCCACATTGGAAGCAGACTCTTACCTTAACAAAGAGTTTAAAACTCAAGTAATTGGCCAGGATCATGAGCAAGCAGCGCAAAAAGAGTCAGACTATATTATCTTACATTGGTGACAAAGAAGATCAAAACATACAACCAGAAGAAGACAACAAAGTCAAAGCTCCTACATCCAAAGCCTCCAAGAAAAATATGAATCAGTCTCAGGCTTTGGAAGAGCTCAAAAGGGATTTTGAGAAGCAAGTAAGAGAAGTAGAGGAAAAATCTGGGAAGAGAAATGAGAGAGATGCAAGAAAATCATGAAAAACAAGTCAACAGCTTGCTAAAGGAGACCCAAAAAAATACTGAAGAAAATAACACCTTAAAAAAATAGCCTAACCCAAATGGCAAAAAAAGTCCAAAAAGCCAATGAGGAGAAGAATGCCCTAAAAAGCAAAATCGGCCAAATGGAAAAGGAAGTCCAAAAGATTACTGAAGAAAATACTTCCTTAAAAATTAGAATAGTGTAATTGGGAGCTAGTGACTTTATGAGAAATCACGACACCGTAAAACAAATCCAAACGAATGAAAAAACAGAAGACAATGTGAAATATCTCATCGGAAAAGCAACTGACCTGGAAAATAGATCCAGGACAGAGAATTTAAAAATTATTGGACTATCTGAAAGCCATGATCTAAAAAATAGTCTAGACATCATCTTTCAAGAAATTATCAAGGAAAACTGCCCTGATATTTTAGAACCAGAGGGCAAAATAGAAATGGAAAGAATCTACTGATCTCCTCCTGAAAGAGATCCCCAAAGGAAAACTCCTAGGAATATTGTAGCCAAATTCCAGAGTTCCCAGGTCAAGGAGAAAATATTACAAGCTGCCAGAAAGAAACAATTCAAGTATTGTGGAAACACAATCAGGATAACACAAGATTTAGCAGCTTCTACATTAAAGGACCACAGGGCATGGAATATAATATTCTGGAGAGCAAAGGAGTAAGATTACAGCCAAGAATCACCTACCCAGCAAAACTGAGTATAATCCTTCAGGGGAAAAAATGGTCATTCAGTGAAATAGAGGACTTTCAAGCATTCTTGATGAAAAGACCAGAGCTGAATAGAAAATTTGACTTTCAAATACAAGACTCAAGTGGAACATGAAGAGGTAAACAGGAAAGAGAAATCATAAGAGACTTATTAAGGTTGAACTGTTTACATTCCTGCATGGAAAGATGATATTTATAACTCATGAGACCTTTTTCAGTATTAGGGTAGTTGGAAGGGGAAAAATTTTATGTATTTATACATATGGATAGATAGATAGATAGATAGATAGATAGATAGATAGATAGATAGATAGATAGATAGATAAACGGCACAGGGTGAGTTGAAATTTAAGGGGTCATATCTGGAGAATAAAATTAAGGGAGGAGAGAAGATTATACTAGGAGAAGAAGAAAGGGAGAGGTAGAATGGGGTAAATTATCTCACAAAAAAAGGAAAAAAAAGGCTCTTACAGTGGAGGGGAAATGGGGGAAGGTGAGAGGGAATGAGTGAATCTTATTGTCACAGGATTTGGCTTAAGGAGGGAATAACATACACATTCAATTGGGTATGGAAATCTGTCTTACCCTACAGGAAAATGGGGGGGGGAGGGCACCAGACAGCAGAGGAATGATAGAGAGGAGGGTAGACTGGGAAAGGGGGCAATCAGAAGCAATACTTCTGAGAAGGGACAGGGTCAAAAGAAAGAACAGAGTAAGTGAGGGGGCAGGATAGGATTAAGGGAAATAGAGTTAGTTTTCCACAACATGTCTACTATGGAATTGTTTTGCATAACTGCACATGTATAACCTATATTGAGTTGCTTGCCTTTTCAATGAGGGTGGGTGGGGAGGGAGGAAGGGAGAAAATTTGGAACCCAAAGTTTTAAAAACATATGTTTAAAAAAATGTTTTCACATGTGACTGGGAAATAAGAAATACAGGAAATGGGGTACAGAAGTCTATCCTTCCCTCCAGGAAAATAGAAGGGGAAGGGGATAAGAGAAGGGGGGGAGAGATAGAAGGAGGGGCAGACTAGGGGAAGGGGTACTCAGAATGCATGGCATCTTGGGGTGGGGGAGGGGTGAGAGGGGTGAAAATTTGGAACTCAAAATCTTGTGGAAGTAAATGTTGAAAACTAAAAATAAAATACAGGTCTCACCATGTCACCTCCAAAAAAAAAAAGGAATGTTGAAAAGTATCTGTAATTGGAAAAAAATAAAATACTATTAAATGAAAATGAAGAATGACCTTAGGGGTTACAGAGTTTAAGGAAAGATGAAACAATAAAGGATATTATTAGATATAAAAAAAATTATTAGCACAGAACACCATGAAGCCTTCTGCTTGGGGTGGGGGAGGGTGTCCTCGTGCTCATTTAATCATATTTCCCTGGAGCCTGGCAAAAAAAAAAAAATAATCACTTCGCTCAAGACCAAAGGACAAAGAGACAAAGTCTTTTTGGTCATGGGACAAATAAAAATAGCTAGCTGTGTTTAAAAAAAAAAAAGCTCACTAACTAGCTGTGTGACCCTGAGCAAGTCACTTAACCCTGTTTGTCTCGATTTCCTCATCTGTAAAATGAGCTGGAGAAGGAAATGGCCAACCACTCCAGTGTCTTTGCCAAGAAAGCCCCAAATGGGATCATGAAGAGTCAGACATGACTGAACAAAATGACCACACAATAACAAATAAGCTTTTCAGAGCAGTTTAGAAGATCACATTCAGTGCTCACAAAAAAGCCCGTGAGGTAGGACATTGTTCTGTCCACTTTGTAGATGAGGAGACTGAGGCCAGAGAGGGGGAGTGATGTGTCCAAGGACAGACGGGTAGCAAAGGATATGGTCGGGAGGTCTTTGACTCCTTGTCAAACATCACGCTTGCTCCGTAATGCTGTTTTTGGTCAGCCAGGACTGGCCTCAACCGAATGATCTAGGTCCACCGTCCTGGGTCTTCCTCAACCCATTATGGTGGCAATTCCCCATGCCCCTTGGATCCCCACCTAGAGCTAAGTGTTGCCCCTCCCACTGATATTTGCATTTGATCAGGGCTTTCCAAAGCATTCACCAAAGGATTTAAACCCTAAAGAGAGAATTTTAGAATTTCAGGTATTGGCCAACCTTTGCTTCTGAGAAGCTTCTGCGAGGGGGCCCGAGGTCTTTCCTGCCACCTTTGAGGTCTCCTCCTGACTACAGAGCCTCCGGTGCTGTTCAGTGAACTTGGATTACCTCAGATTGACAGAACTTTGGGGGGAGGGGGGACAGAGCTTGCATTTTAATTCGCCCTCGAGGAGAGATCCGGTTGTCATTTGTGCCCATAAAGTGAAGACAGCTGTGATGATGGGCAGCAAAAGTGTTCCTGTTTACAGGCATATCACACCTGGCTCCGCCTTAGGTAGAGAAGAGGCATTTCTGTATTCTGCAGATGGTCCAGCCAGAACTGCGAGCGAAGACAGAGAAGCCATTGGCATCTCCATCCAGGCATCCTGTAAGGGCCCTTAGTGCGGCGGATGAGAGAGCCCTTTGAAGTTCTGGCATCCTGGCTGGCAGCTGGTCCTATCTGGCCATCTCTGTCTGCAGCAGAGGAGGCTGGGAAACCTTGAGCCAGGAGCAGAAGCAGCTCTGGCCCTGCGCCCATTGGGTAAACATGCTCGCTCCCCTCTCACATACATGCCTTTGACAAACGCAATGGGAGCGGCTGGCTTCCTTTAGACTGGAAAAGGGGAAATTGCTCTCAGCTGTCCATATATAACCAAACAACCTGCCGTCCCCAAGGAGGGAGAGCCGGGGATTCCAGGTGGACCAGATGGGATGGCTCATCCCCCTGCGCTCCCAGCCCATTGCCCCATGAGGACGTTTGCAGAGCTGGGATTTCCACTCCAGCCCCTGCTGGAGACAATTCCAGAAGCCAATGTCCCTTCCTTCCAGACAGAAGCAAACGCACCCTCTCCTTCCTGATGGGCTGTCATCCAAATCTTCAATGTTTTCGGCAATCTGGTGATCCAGAGCAGGGATTCTTCACCTTTTTCTGTCATGGACTCCTTTGGTTATCAGTCTCTTAAAGCCTGTGAACTTTCCCTCAGAATCATGTTTTGAAATGCATAAAATAAAATACAGAACATTACAATGAAAACCAATTACACTGAAGTAGTTTTCAAAACATTTTTTAAAAACAAGTTACAGGACCCTAGGTGAAGGACCCCTGATCTAGAGGCATGACCCTTGGCTGAAATCATAGCACTTCAGAGGTGGAAGTACCTCTAGGCTTCATCCAGTCCAGCCAATACCTAACCCACTCTAACTCCTCCTGCTGACAAATGCTCACCCACATTTTCAAGGCAGATCCTCCTGAGGGAGAATTCACTCCCTTTCCCCATCCTCCAACCCCCATCCCCACTGTGGGCAGCCCTTTTCACTTTGGGAGACCCTTATTGTTGGGAAGTTTCTTCCTGACATGTTTTTAAGGCTGACACATGGTCCGTGGAAGTGGACCTCTGTTCTTGCCTCTTTGCATGTTTTCTGTCCTGTTTTAGGTAAAGGAGAATAGAGACAGTTGTGACCTTGTGGGTTCCAAAGGGTCCAGAGAGTGAACCACAAGAGTCCGGGAACTGGAGTCCATGGTAGGATTTTCTAGAAGGCAGATGGTAAGGAATGACATCTCTAGTGACTGGCCTGGCCCAGTCCATCAGGAGCAGAGATGAACTCATTCATTCATCAAGCTTGCTGAGGTCAGAAGTGAATTTAATGGGGTAGATATTATGTAGAAGCTGGGTTACCTGAACCCCTGCCCCCTTCCCTTAGGCCTGAGCTGGTATGGAGGAGAGAGTGCCTCCAGGTTTGGGGGGGGGGGAAATACTTGTTTTTCCTATGTTGCCACAGTACATATCTCTATGCAAAAGCTAAATGATTTCAAATGGTTCAAAGAAATCAGGACAGCAATTACTAGCAGCTGACAGTGTAGGGAGAGGAGACACCCCTGAATGGGGGTTTAAGCCAGTAGCACTGATCACCCCTAGACGCCTGAGGGAAAGAGGTGCAGTTGTTCTCTTTCTTGCTAAGTGAATTCACAGTGCTCAGTCCATTGTTATACAGTTGTCAAGTGTGAGTCTTCTTTGTGACCCCATTTGGGGATTTCTTGGCAAAGATACTGGAGTGGTTGGCCATTTCCTTCTCCAGCTCATTTTACAGATGAGGAAATAGAGGCAAACAGGGTGAAGTGACTTGCCCAGGATCACACAGCTAATAAATGCCTGAAGCCAGATTTGAACTCATGAAGATGAGTCTTCCTGACTCCAGGACTGGCACTCCATCCACTGGACCACCTAGCTGCTGTAGGTGTACTGATCAGGACACCCAGAAGATTTTTTTTTTAATTAGATAGTCCCTGTTCTCGAAAAGCCCGAGTCTACTTGGAAAATCAACAAATACACAAATTAGTAGATAAAAATATTCACAAAGTAAATCAATTGGAAAGAATCAGGAAATGCTCCATGTAGGAGATGACCTACGAGGTGATCCTTCAGGGGTCTTAGGGTCACAAGGGTGGAGGGAACATTATGCATGGGAGGTCCTTGAGGGAAGAGATTTTTTTTTCATTTCTCTTTGTGTTCCTAGTGTTTAGCAGGAAGCTTCATGCTTCATAAATCCATGCTTAATAAAGGCTTATTAAATTGACCTGAATGAAAGGTGAGTCAAGGTCTACTCAGACTTTCAAGGCAAATTGGAGGCTTATTGACCTGGGCAGAGAAAAGAATGATTTACTAAAGACATGACTCTGGGAGACATTATATGCCGACTGGTGGAGGGCAAGAGGAGGGGAGTCGGAAATGTTTAATAAAATGTTAACACAGGGGCTCTCTGGTGGCCCAGGGACTGGCACAACAAATTTTCTCTTTCCTACTAGTTTATCACGGTTGGAGGCAAAATTAAATATCCATCAAGAAGGCCTTGTCCACGCTAGCCAGTGCCACCAAAGAGTGTTACTGCCATGCAGACCTTCACCTGAAATGAACAAAGTCAGGAAACATTTCTCAGTCTCTACTATGTGCGCAGTGTTATGATGAGTACTAAGAATAAAGAGAGGGGGTGAAAATGCCAGACTAGTGCCTGCTTACATTTTCCTGGGATTGGGACTAGAGAGAAAAGAAACATGTGTTATGAGGGCACGAATGTAGCTAGAGACAGATAATTTCAGGACCTTCTAGAAGACTTTCTTCAGGTAGTCAAGCAAAAAGAAAAATGACCCAGGTAATTTCTGAACTCCCTTTAAGGTCTAACATTCTTGATTCTGTCAGCAGAGGAGCAAAGTTCACACAGCATGATTACCACATTTCCACCCACCCTGTCCTAATTCCCTTTCTACAAGGCGTGTGGCCATGCTAATTGGTATGACTCATTGTGCAGAAGTCACTGAATAAGAAGACCTGAATTCCATTTTGAGGTCTAATGTTGTCTGTGTGATAAATTTATTATTATTGTCATTATCATTAATAACAATCATTGTTGTTATCAATAACAACCCTTCTGAATAGCACTGGAAGACTTGCAAGCACTTCACATTCATTATTTCATTTCATTTAAGCCGAATGGTGACACTGATGTTATAACAAATGTTCTCCCCAGGTTACAGGGAAGGCTTGGAGTGGCAAACTGATCTGAGCCTCAATCATACAGGTAGACTAATAAAGACTACTTACTTGGGACAAGCCATGGTTTTGATTGGGTTTTATTTGGGGGCAGCAATGGTCATAAACGTGCTCTTCTCCTGACACTTGTGTGGCTCAGAATGTCTGACCTCGGCCAAATAAAAGTACTTTGAGTGGGGTTCCCCACCTTTAATTAGTTCTCTCTTCAGTGCTAGATGTAATGACACATGAGTTTTATGGTCCTCTTTTTCTATTTATTAATTCCATGGTTTTAAAAAAAGTGTTATTTTTAAGAAATGGACAAAAAGTTGTAGGTCTCAATGTGAACACTTCAATTACCATTAGAGATATAACAGTGACTGTTGGTATTCAAAAAAAAATTGTATCAAGGTGGCAGCATGCTAAGACCTAGAGGAGCCCAGATCTCCCACAAACATCCCAGTAAAGCTATAAAAATAAACAGAGGAAGCAATGATAAACAAAACCAGAGCTTTGAGCTCCTCCATCCAGTCCAACACTTCATGAAAATACTGCCAGAATCCAGCATTAACTGTGAGCAGAAATTAGCCAAGGTGTGTGAAAGGTGAAGGAGGTAAAACATTAGGAAGCCAGAGCAAGAGATAGGGATAGACTAGTGCCCAGCATGGGATTCAGGCAGCCCCACCTAGGGAACAGAAAAAGACAGAGCCAGCCAGCAAACAGGCAATGCAGGGCTCAGGCAGCCTATAACCCAAGATATAGTAGGAGAAAGGGACAGGGTGACACCTGGGAAGCAAAGCAGAGACAACAATGTCTGGTGGGGTTCTGTCAGAATCACATCAAGGGATGGAGTGTGGAAGAGTCTTGGCTCTGGACTCTGCAAGGAAGATAGAAAGAAGGGACAGACAAAGGTCAAAACCTAAGGTGAGCTACCAGAAGACTGACTGAGCCAAAACCCTGGAATTCCTATAAAACTGAATCTTAGTCAGCCATTGCATCCAGGTCCAAGCAGGGCTTGCCTAACATCACCCAAGAGGACAGGAAGGTGTCCTCCCCAAACACAAAGCCTCAATCCAAAAACCAAGTCTGGAGATACAGGAAAACAGAAGGAAAAAAAAAACCCAATGAAGATATACTATAAATTGAGAGAAACCTAAGAAGCAAATGCAAAACAAGAAAGTATCTCCAGGAGTCCAAGTATAGCCTCAGAGAAAAGAATATCCTGGCCACATAGACCACAAGAGGACCTTGAAGAAATGGAACAAAGATGCAAAACATAATATTAAATAGGATTTCAGCTAGGGAGAAAAAAATGGCAAAGGAAATTAATAGCTTAGACCAGGAAGTGGTAAACCTCATCCAAGATTTAAACTTCCTAAAAATTAGAATTGGTCAGACAATTACTCCATGAGACAAGAAGAATTATTAATACAAAATCAAAATATTTTTAAAAATAAGAAAATATAAAGTGCATATTATAAAAAAAAAAACTCAGTTGGAAAACAAGTCAAGAAAAAACAATCTCAAAAGAGACACATGAAAATAATGATTTAAAAAATGTCTAGATGCCACATTCAAAAAGTCCTAAGTTAAAACCACCAAGACATATTAAAATCATATAGTAAAACAAAGCTAGAAAAATCCATGAGTTACCTCCTGAAGGAGACATCAAAGGGAAAAAACTCATAGGAATATTACCACCAAAATCCAAAGCTTTCAGTTCAAAGAAAAAATTCTGCAAGTAGACAAAAAGAAAGAGTTCAAGTACTTAGTAGCCATGGTCAGGAGCATATGAGATGTGGCGGCTGCCATAAAAGAGAAGAGAGCTTGGAATATTATATTCAAAAAGGTAAAATGCAAAAGCTTATAACCAAGAATAATGTATTCGGGGGCAAATAAGTATAATCCTAAAAGTGGAAAAATTAATTCTTGCTGAAATAAAAGACTTCTAAGTTTTCTGGGACAAAAGGTGCAAAAAGAACAGAAATTTTGAAATTCAAACACAGGAGCCTAATGAAACATAGAAAAATAAACACATTCAATCAGTTGAAAGGGATCATATGAGGATGAATTTTCTACATTCCAATAAGGGAATGAAGAAACATGTGTCTTCTCAGACCTCTAATGTCTTCAAGAGTCATAGGGAAAGTTAATAGGCAGAGGCTGTGGTTTTGTTCTGTTTTGCTAATCTTAGGAAAGGAAGGAAAGGAAAAGATACTAGAGGAAAGGGAGAAGAAGGACAAGGAACTTACTACCTCACACAATGTGTGTATGAGAACAGTATATGAACATGAAAGAATGAATAGGGTGGAGGGGAGGAGTCAGGCACGCTATGAACCTCACTCTCATCTTAACTAGACAAAAGAAAATTGACCGCACCTACATAAATATATATATATATACAAAAAATTAATATAGAAATAGATTAAACATGACAGAGAAACATAGGGCACAAGGAGAAGGCAGTTTTATAGGGTGGGCAAAATCAGTGAGATAATATTTATAAGCAAAACAAAATCTAATATTGAAGTGTAGAGCTTAGAGGAGGATTAAAAGGAAAGAAAAGGTAAAAACTTGTGAGAAGAGTAGATAAGGGAGCAGAAAGAGATTGATTCAATAATAGATCACTAGTATTACACTCACTCCTCACTCATCATGTACTTTGTAAAGTGGAAGCAGTGGGGAAAAAAGAGAGAAGAGT
This sequence comes from Phascolarctos cinereus, assembly GCF_003287225.1. NCBI lineage: Eukaryota > Metazoa > Chordata > Mammalia > Diprotodontia > Phascolarctidae > Phascolarctos > Phascolarctos cinereus. The sequence goes on along the minus strand of NW_027555514.1, from coordinate 9,381,410 downwards.
TTGAGAGAAGATGGATGAAAATGCACACTTAGCCATGTATGTGAATAGGATGAGCTCTATAAAATACTCATAAAACAGATATAATAGCCAAATGATTTTAAAAGCAGAATTCAATAATATATTATGTATAAGAAACACATTTAAAGATTTGTGCAGTGATAATAAGAGGATAGAGCAAAATCTGTTATGATTCCGGTGAATTCAGTAAAAGCAGGGGTAGCAATCATGATTTCAGAAAAAAAGGCAAAAGCAAAAATAGATATGATAAAAATAGATGAGGAAAGCTACTATCCAAAAAGACAACATAAAGTGTGAATGAATATCATATATGTATGATAAAACATATATCACATATTTATTTACACAAACCCAGACATACATATACACCAAATGGTATAGCATCTAAAAAGAGAAACATCAATTGAATTGCTAGACGAATCACAGTTAAGCTGTGATAATGGAGGTTCTTAATCTACCCTTTTTAGATATAGACAAATCTGAAAACAAAAGTTAAAGACCTGGATAGAATTTTTAAAAACTTAGCTCTCTGGAAATTGTTGAGTGGGAACAGAAAGGAATTTATGTATTTCTCAGCTTCAGGATATGGCAGCTTTATAAAAATTAATCATCAGTAGAGTCACAAAAACATCATAACTCCAGAATTGTAGGAATAGTAAACAAATTATTTGCTGGCCACAATGTAATAAAAACTGCATAAAGGGACTTTGAAAAAAGAATTTAAATGAAATGGAAACTAAATAATTTAAATCTTAAAAAAAAAAAACCTGTAGGTCAAAGGATAAGCTATTTGAACAAAAAAATTTCATCAAAGAAAATTATGACAATGAGACAAGATACCAAATCTTATGGGATGCAGCTAAAATAGTACTTAGGGGAAATTTCAGGTCTCTAAACACTTTCAAAAGAAAGAAAAAACAAATCAAAGAATTGGGCATGGGACCAAAGCAACAACAACGACAACAACTCATCATCAAAGTAGGCATTTTGAACATCAAAGAAGAGATTAACAAAACAGCAAAACAAAACCATTGAACTGATTAAAAAAAAGGAATTTTTTTAAATTAGTGTAACACACAGCTTGTGTGATTAAAAAAAGAAAGAGAAAAGCCAAATTGGTTGAATAAAAAATTAGAAGGAGAAATCCAGAATTAAGGAGGAAATAGAAATTATTTTCCTCAATATAACCCAGCAAAAACAACTTAGATGAAATGGATTAACATTTACACAAATATAAAATTGTCAAATCAATAGAAAAGAAATCATATTTAAATGACCTAGTATTTTTTTTAAAGTGAATCAGCCATAAATGAATGCTCAAAGAAAAAAAAATGAGATCACATGAGGGCTTTTGTCAGAAGAGTTTCAAGTAAGCCTGTAAGATCTGGGTATCTTCATCAGACTGTAAAGCATCAGCTCAAATAATGTTTGGGGGACTTTTTAACTTTCAATAAGATTTAAAGTATTGTCTCCATTGTGAGAATAATGTACTCTGATACATATTATAGTAAAATTGTTCTAGAATTTCAGAAATTCCCAAATTGGAATGAGAATATTATAATGCAATCTTGTGCCAGGACACAAGTCATTAAAGGTTAAGAAATATGTCCTAAAGATGGATATAAATATGGTTCATTGGTCAGGGAACTCTATTTAGACCCCTTTAACTACCTGCGGGTTACAATCAAGACTAACTTGAAAAAAAAAGTGGATTGTTCATCAAAGGTCTACTTCATACCTGTTGCGATAAAGATGGTTTCATGACAAAGAATTAAAGAAAACACATCTAAATCTTGTTAAGTCCAACCTCAGACACTAGCTGTGTGACCTTGAGCAAGTCACTTAACCCTGTTTGTCTCAGTTTCCTCATCTGTACAATGAGCTGGAGAAGGAAATGGCAACACCACTCCAGTATCTTTGCCATGAGAACCCCAAATGGGGTCACAAAGAATTGGATATGACCGAACAAAAAATGAAATAATAAATGTAAAAACCCTTTTGAAGTGAAAGCGTAACATAAATGCCCAGAACCCTCCTCCTTACCTGGGGCTCCATTTGTTCTAGGTAGAAGTCCCATTTACTTCAGTAGAGCTGCAATAAGAACAGGACCATGGTGGCCTTGCTCCAGGTTGTCCAAATGTAGAGGGTGCTGACAAACCTTGAAGGCCATCGGCAGCATAAAAACAACTGAATTTTGGACCTAGTCAGCAAGAAGAATGAATTAAAATGCGGACCTATCATATGGGCTTTCCTCCCTCACCCCTAGTGCAGTTGATCCTCCCTTCCCCCCATTCCCTTGTCCCCAGGCATCCTGCTCTTGCCCCGGGCATATTTTGTGCTGCTTGTCCCAAGCACAAAAAGGCTATTTTCAGATTTGAGAGGGTGCGTGGACCCTGCGTGGAGAGAGCCAGGGATATCACCTGGTTTCCCTGGCACTGCCAATGCTGTTCTTCCTCACTTGCTGCCCTCCTGAAATGGCTGGTGACCTCACTGTACCCTTCTCCTGTGCAGAAGATGGCTGTTGGATCCCTCCCAGTCTTCGACTTGCCAGAGGTTGAGGAGGCAGTGATACAGGAGAAGAGTCATTACCACTATGAGTGTTACATAGTGATCACATCTGGCTGGCTTGTCATCAGTGACTTGGTTATGTCATAGCTCATGACGCTTACAGGCTAGGCCCATTGACATGGAGAATGGGGGCCTGAGCTCCTAAAGCTGGCTTTGGTTTTTCAGTCCTTTCTCTCAAAGCAGAAGTGTCATTTCTAGACTGTGGGGGAGGCTTGATTTGATCTGATTCATTTGCTGGAATTAGCGTTAGCCAGCTAGCGGGTAGCAGTCTGCACAGATCATGACGATCCCCACAAAAATGCTGAAGACACACAGAGAGAGCTTTAACACTGTGCTCGGACCAAGGTTGCTGAGTAGAGTCAGCATCAGATTGCTGGCCAGAGGCCTTTCATTCAATTCCTGGATCTCAGACTTACTATCTCTGTGGCTTGGCCTTGGTTTCCTCATCGGAGAAGTGGGGTAGATATCATTCTTACTCTTCCTCCCATAGGGGAGCTCCTGATAGGACACCGATCAAGTTATTTGGTGGACCCACTTACTGAGCCCAGCCAATCTGTGCTGACTTGTCTGTTTGTGAGGTTGCCTGGGAGGGACCTGACTGCAAGGTTTCCAGGGACAGCCTGTGCCCACCCAGCAGCTGCTGGCCCTCTATCAAGTCCAGATGCTCTTCCTTCCCAGGGGTAGGTCTGCTGATGAGTGTTTACGCCCTGCTCAAGGATCTGGACAGATTAGAAGAGGGCAAGATTGGAGTGAATTCCTCTCTGGTGATCTGCAATGTCCTTAATTTTCTGTGTGAGGGTCTGAGGAGTGGCCCAGGCCCATTGCCTGGAGAGATTGAATCAAGTTCTCTTGCTGTATTCAGATTTTCCCCCACATCAGGCCCCAAGATTTCAGAGAATTTTGAGCAAGGTTGGTGATGGTTTCCTTGTCTGTGCCCTATCCCTAGAGCAGCTCCCTGGGCAGAAAGCCAGCCCAGAGGCCTGGTGTCAGGATCAGGCCAGACTGACTGGGAGATCTGGGGGGAGCTGGCTTCCTCTGAACCATCAATAACAGGACTAGGTGAGTGCCAGAAGGCTGCAGCCAGGCAAAATGAGCAACCGAGTCCTTGTTCAGAGGAACATTCAATGCCAACCCCAGTGAATGGACTTTCCCCAGCTAAGCCTCTTTTTTTTTAATTATTGTTATTATTATTATTATTTTACCACTTATTGCCCCTTTTTGCTGTCACCTGGTTACTTTCTTCTGTTCATAGTAACACCCATCTCCTGTTCCTTTTAAGCTGAAACCCCAAAAAAACAAGCACATAGAACTTCCACCCCCAAATGCCTATATAGGTCAAGTGCAAGGCTGGTCTGAAAAGCATCAGCCATCACCTCTGGATGATTGGATGAGTCCATTCAAATTACTCCTCTACCAATCAGCCTTGCCCAATAGGATGATTGAACTCCTTGAAAATAGCAAGATGGTGAGAGGAGAGATGAAAATGATTGAGTGGAACATAGCTAGCCTGTCCCTCTCACTCACTACAGAGAGAGAAAGGTGCCAGACTCACCCTGGGTCCAGCAGGAATCATGCACCTTACATGCACATAACAAGTCACCTTGCCCTACTCCTTTAATTTATAAATGAGAAAACTCAGAAAGAAGAAGGAATTTGACCAAAGTCACATATTCCTATGTGTCAGATGTATCACTCAAATCCAGGTCCAGTGTGACTTGGACAAGTCACTTAACCTCTCTAGGTCTCAGTTTCCTCATCTCTGAAATGAAAGAGAGGGATCATATACCCTCAGAGGCCTCTGAAGCTCTAGACCTCTGATCCCGTGACCCTTGAAGAGGCCATGAAGGTGGTCCATCCAACTTAGAGAAAGACAGCTCCAAATGTGGACAGGTATATCACTAACCCTATTGGTGTCACAGAGAAAGTGTGGCATTCGGAGTCAAAAGGACCTAGGTTTGAATCCTGTCTCTGACATTTGACCCCAGGGAATCTCTTAAGCTCCCTGAGCTGTCATTTCCTTGGTAGGTTGGGGATACTGACATCAAGAGTACGAGGTTCTCCAGAGTTGGGGTGAGGCTCCAGTGAAGTGATGTCTGTAACATGCATTGTTGTGGAACCTTAATGAGTTGTGGAAACACCAGCCCTTTGGGCCTTCATTCCCTCATTTGGAAAATGAGAGGGTTGGCCCCAATGCCTTCGAAGGCCCCTTCCTGCTCTAAATCTGAGATGCTTCATTAGGAGGGGTGGAAGAGGGGTGGGGTAAATCATAAAATCCCCTAGTGACATTGAAATGATTGACTGTGCACAGGATCATGCTTGGAACTATTTAAAAATGTGCCCCCTAATCCCTGGGGCTCAGTGATACTATTTTGAATGGAGATTTAGAGCTTGGGGGAATTTCAGGCTGATGGGCCAGCCAAAACCCAGTCTAATGGTTGCAGAGTAGCCTGGTCCACTATGGCAATCACACCCTCTCATCATTAGCCATCAGCACACACTGGTCCCCTCCCACAGCATCCCAGGCAGTGACACCCAAGGAACCTTTACACAGCTAGTCTAAGGTATTCTGGGTCACATCCCTGTGTGGCAGCCTCCTAGATCCCCACCATCCGTGGAAAGACACTTTCATCAAAACTCCACTTATTAATTCTCATCCCCTTATTTCATATCTTGACTGCACTGAGGCAAGTCAAGTCCTCAGTGAAGTGGTGTCATGCTTATGGTTCTATCTTTGAGTCTCCAAGCCAGGACCATCTATCCTGGAAGATTCTCTGCCACACTTAATGTCACACAGAGGCTTTGAGTGAGGCAAGAGAGGGGGAGGATGAAAAGGCAGGAGCACATGAAGAATGTCCAAAGGAATCATGAAGAACCCTGCATGTCATTAATGAGGAAGGAGAGACTCATTCCAGGAGCCATATAGATAGCCATTCAAAATGAGACTTTCTACGGTGGATATGTCTCATGGATATGTTCAGGGAGCAATTATGGGTGGGAGGATCTGAGGTCACTGGTCCAACTTTCTCATTTTCTAGATGAGAAAAATGAGGTTCAGGCAGGTTGTGGGAATTGTTCTGGGTCAGAGAGATGCCCAGATTTGCACCCACCCAGGTCTTGTGAGTCCAAGCCCTGAGCTCTTCCCAGGAAACCAAGTAGAGAATGGGCAAAAGAGGTGGCCAGGAGGTGGTAATGGTTAGGACCAAAGATTCAGCTGAAAAGTGGGGTTATCCTGGGCAAAAAGGAGGCCCTTCCTCAGGGTGGAGGAAAAGAGAAGCTGGATGGAGACATGGAAATGGCAAAGAAATGTTGTCATACTGTAGCTCTCAGCATGAGGAATAAATCACGAGCTAAACTTTGCCTTCCTTCCACAGGCTTTCTCTACCATTAATGTGTTATCTCCCCAGATACAGGATTTTGTTGTTGCTGTCCAGTCATTTTCAGCTGTGTCCCACTCATCATGATCCTATTTGGGGTTTTCTTGGCAAAGATATTGGGGTGGTTTGCCATTTCCTTCCCCAACTCATTTTACAAATGAGGAAACTGAGGCAAACAGGGTTAAGTGACTTTCACACAGCTAGTAAGTGTCTGAGGCTAGATTTGCACTCAGGAACATGAATCATCTCAGTCCACATCTAGCAGTCTGTTCACTGCTCCACCTAGCTGCCCAAGCATCTGGGTACATGTTTACTTTGTGCAGGAATTAAAGGTAGCCTGAAGATTTGGGATGAGTTTGCCCTCTCACCCCACCCCTACCCCTTCTGTGATCTTCTTCTCAGGACACTTGAGATTTAACTGCATTTGACAAAGTTGGCTTCTCTTTCTCTCATAAACTTTGTGAGAGCTATTTTGGGGGGAAAAAAACTTTCAGGAAACGGGAATGTTTTTTCCTTATCACAATTGAAACTTCTACTTGGACTCTTTTTTTTGAGGATGCATATTTTATTTAAGTATTGAATAATCCTGGGGAACCAGCCTGGTCTCCAGGTGAAACTAAACTGGTAAGCTGCAGAGGGGATTCCTGAGGCTTTGATGGGCTCTTTGATGAAAAGACAAAATGAGACCCTCAAAACGAGAAGTGGTTTTCGAAAGGCAGCTGTCAGGGTTAAGCTGTGGGCCCCGGGTTCCTGATGGATTCGTTCACGTCCCAAGATTGAAGATGGAGGAAGCCTCCAATAGGAGCCCCTACTTAATTGTTGCTGGGATCTGTCCAGTTTCCTTGGTTTTAAGGACAGGCGATGTTCTGAAAACTCCTTGCAGGGCAGTGCACTCTGCTGGCCATGTTTGTGCACTGCATTGTGAGAAACACTGGTTTTTGCTTCCTCCTTCCTGGGGCTGCCTTCTCAGGCGGGTGGAGTGGGGCAGACACTCTCCAGGGCCAACAGACCTAGGACCTCGCTACCTTGCAGAAACACACAACGTAAACCTGGCCCTTCGCTGATGCCTCTTTGCTTCCGGTTTCACTCTGGTTTTCTTCGACAAAGCCACACGTTCAATCTGCACAAACTAGAGTCACACAGGATGCCCATCACTCACATCCAGGAACACCTTCGGTGTCCTTTCTGGCAGGTAGGGAGCTAGTGTCCACAGTCATCTGCATTTGACAGATGAGGAAACTGAGGTTGAGAGAGAGGCAGTATGGAGCAATGGGGGAAAAAAAGAGTGGTATCTGGAATAAGAATTCCGGGGTTCTCACCCCAGCTCTGCTGTTTTGTAGCTATGGGACCTTGGGCTTCCCCCTCTGAGGTTCAGTTGGACTAGATGACCTCTAGGGTCATGTAGACCTTCCTGCTGCAACTCTGTGGGTCTCAGGATCCTATCAGTGACTTGCTTAGAGACACTCAGTTAGTAACTGTCACAGTTGAGCTCCAGACCTCAGTCTCTCCTTAATCTGGGTTTAGCCCTACAGAGCATGCTAATATGTGTGTGTGCCATCAATTTGGTGTTTAAAATAGTTTAATAAGAATATTAACTTTTCCAAATTGCTAAAAAAGATATTCTGTTTGCCCCGTGTCCCTTTCTGATGTCTCATACTTCTTTTGATGGTCATTTCTTGTAATCATTACTTAGCCTATATGTTAATTGTTCTAATTCTGAGATCTTCATTCTGAATCCTTTCATATATTAATAATAAATGATATTTATATCAAAACATTTTATATACTGCATGTGGCTTTGCAAAACCCTGTGAAGTAAATAATTCAGATATCATTATACCCATTTTACAGAAGAGAAAACTATAGCTTGCTCCTGGTCACTAAGCTAGTATCATAGATTTAGTGTTGCAAGGGATTTCAGCCTCTCATTTTATTGATGAGGAAACTCAAACCTAGGTAGGATGAATTACTTGCCCAATATCATAGAGGCAGTAAGTGACAGCAGCAGAATTTGAACCAAATCCTCTGACTTAGAGTCAGTGTTAATTTCACTATATAATGTCAGAATCAGGATTTGAACTCAGTTCCTTATGATTTTAGTCTCTTCTATATCCTATCCATTATGCTATCCTGATTCATTTCCCATAATTCTTTGTATTTTTATATTTGGCATTTCTTATAGTATAATAATTTCTTCACATTCATATCTTACTTTGCCCAGCCATTCCCCAATTCTGTATACATAAATTATTCTAAGTTTTTGTTGGGTTTTGTTATTTTTGTTGTTGTAATTGTGAATTAAGTTACTGTGACTATTTTTGGACAAATAAGTTATATTTTTTTCCTGTCAATTGTATGCTTATGGTAGAGTCCTGTAGTTGGACCTCTGAGTCGGCAGCATGAGTCGCTAAGCAGCTCTTATGGAATATCGCCAAGTTGCCTCCAGCAATGTAATGAGGCTTGCAATATTTCATCCAGAAAGGGAGCGATCTGTATGTACCACTTGCACTATAGCAAACCTAATACAGTCAGTCAGTCAATCAAGTAGTAATGGAGGGCACAGATGTTGAGAGCCATGCAAGTCACACGCTCTCTTCCCTACTCCTTTCATCTCTGGAGATTTAACCAGCCATACTCTGTTACAAGAATTATCTCATTTTTATAGGCAAGGGGAAAGATAATGACCCCTCCAAGCCCCATTATCCCCTTCTCTGGTACTTCATGAAGTGTATAGCAGATAAAAAGTTAGTAATAAAATGACAATAGCTTAGAGCCCCCAGTTAGGAAAATTCCTAAAATTCAGGAAGAAATTTGGCTCTTCACCCTAATTTAAGTTTATATTTATCTTTCTCTGTTTTTGGACAGGCAAATGGAGGGGAAGTTGGGGAAAGAACAAACTTTGTTATTAGAACTTCCTTCTGACCTTGGAGAAGTAGCTTCAGCTTGATTCTTTCACTCTGAGTTACCTATAGTCAATAATCAATAAACATTTATTAGCTGGCTACTATATGCCAGGCATTGTGCTAAGCTCTGGGGATACAAAGAAAAGCATAGGACAGTCCCTGCCCTCAAGGTGCTCGTAGTCTAATGGGGGGATAAAACATAAAAATAAGATGGGTGAGAGCAGGAAAAGGGGAATATGATGAAGCCTTCCAGTAGGGTGGGGAATGATCTGAGGAGATGTGAGATAGAGAGTTTTGTTCATCTTGTAGGATCATGAAGTCCAGAAAAGAAGCCAGGTGAGAAATGAAGAGGTGACTACCTTGGGTGTCCTCCTTAAATGGTAGAAGCCCTAGGAAGAATGCTCTGATATCCATCCTCTACCCTCTTCAGTCAAAATCAGACAGCTTTTCATTCACTCTTTTTGTCTATAGTGCTTCCTGACTCAGGTCACTAAGTCCTAGGTGAGGCTGGGAAGGTTGTCCCCCATTGTTCCTACTTAGTTCTTAAGGTCCCTATTCCATCCTCTCAGTCTCTTGCAGACTGTGTGTCTTTTTTAAGCACTCCAGAGTGTGATCCAATTTTTCCTTCCAGAGATGATCCCAAATTACTCTCAGAGCTGAAGAGGGCAGTGTTTCTGCTTCTTAATTACAAATACCAGGATGCCAGGCAAGCCTACAATATCTATTACAAGTCAATCAATTAGCAGCTTTATTAAGTGCCTCTTGTGTGCCAGGCACTATGGTAGGTGCTGAGAATACAAAAACAAAGAATGAAATACTCCCTGCACTCATGGAGATTACATTCTAATGATCTGCTGTTGTTGTTGTTTCGAATAAATGAGAGTGTGTTCTCAGTTCTTAAAGATTTTTAGCTATATGTTTAGAAATTTTACTAATACCTATTCCTATTGAATATATTCTGGAGGTACTGATTGTTTAATGTTGATAAAATCATCCATATTGGTATCTGGTTTGACTAGTTTCACTATAAAATAATACAGTAAGAAAGACGAAGTAAGTTTTGGCATACTATGTGTCCCCTTGTCTCCAGTTACCCCCACACCACCTGTCATATACTTGGAATCCCAAATATCATACCTGTTTGCCCTTAACCCTCAAAGATTGCTCCTACCTTCTTTGGTCCCATTCTAATTGGTGCCCAGGCATCTACTCCAACATTGGACCCTCTCCCATTCTATTTCACAAATGTATATTGAATAGCTATCCTGTAGGATCAAGTGAGCTACTTTCAAACCAGGACAATCAATTATTCAATGAACAAGCCTTTATATGCACCTTTCATTCATTAATTCAATAAACTTATAATAGGTACCTACTAAGTGCTGAAGAAGAAGAAGAAGAAGAAAGAAGAAGAAGAAGAAGAAGAAGAAGAAGAAGAAGAAGAAGAAGGAGAAGGAGAAGAAGGAGGAGGAGGAGAAGGAGAAAATTAATAATGATTTATTTAAGATTTAAGGTACTAAAATATTTGGTTTCGACACCATGATAGTTGGAAGAGTATTAGATGGATTTCCACACATTGAGTCAGTCTGTTAGTAACTCTAAACCAGCATTGCATTGGGTCTCAGTCAGGAATAGGAGATCAGTATGAATTCCATTTAGGGAACGTCAAGTATTCAGTGAGGCAGATAGTCAAAAGCATTTATTAAAGTGCCTACTATGTGCCATGCTTTCAATCATCCCAAGATACTCCTTATAGAAAAAGCCTACCTTCTTATAACAACTACACACACACACACACACACATATAACATCAATATCTTCCCTGTGATATTTCTGTGGCCAAGAATTCTGGCTTATAAAAGAAGAGGAAATGCCATAGTAGGTAAACTAGGGCCAAGGAAAGATGGTGGTTGCACAACTAGAATGAGAGAAATTGCTTAAAAGATGCCATACAGAACATGGATGCCTGGAAAAGGAAGCAGGACAGTCACAGACGGAGGGTAAGAAATATAAGGTGGGCAGTGTGAGGACTGAAATGGCTTCCCTAACCTAGAAATTAAGGTTACCTTTGATTTCATTGGTCCAGAGAACTCCCAGGTGAGGAAACTCCTTCTGCCAAAGCAAGTAGTCACTGCAATGTATAGCCTTAAAGATTTGCCTAGAGAACAGAGAGGTTAAGTAGCTGCCCAGGGTCACACTATCAGTATGCCACAGAGTAGTATCTGAACCCACATATTCCTGGGTCCCACCTTTCCTCTGCCCTAAGCTATTCAAAGATCTACAGAGGAAGACCTCAAGCACCTTGAGGAGATCTGCGGTGAAGGATTATGGAAGCCTACTGAGAAGAATTGCTGAGGAGGAGAAGGTGTGTTTGAGTTATCAGAACCCACCTGAGGAGGTAGAAAATTCATTAAAACACACAATAAATGGAGCATTCTAGTGCCAGGAAGAGCCAGAGGCACAAATCAGAGCTGGGGCAAGTAGGACAAACCATGATTTAGGTTGCAAGGTGGAGAGGAGCAAAGAGCCCGAGCCACCTGAGCCTGGCATGAAGCCACTGCTTTGGGGGCCACTGCGCGATGGGAGGACAAGGCCGGGCTCACCCTACCCCCCATCTGGTGTTTTCCCATTTAATTAGTTATTCTTGATAACCAGGTGCCAACCTCTGGCGTTTTTGTGGTATTGAAAGCCAGTGCTATCAACACCTTCTAATTTCAGAACTGTCTAAATTCAAGCCACTGCGGCAAAGCTTTCATTACCCCAACCCCATTAAAGCTCTGCACTGAAGTATTGATTTCCATAAATTGACACCCTGAAGAAGGTTCTGCAGACATTATTGGGGTTCTTGAAGTCAGTACCACTTTAGATTTATACCTTTTTCTTCTTTGAAATGCTAAGAGCACATTCCCACAGCAACAACCACAAAGAAAAAAGTGTTCAACAACTTAAGGCATTTTTCTTAGAAAACAAAATAGGCTTCTTTGGAAGCCATTGCTCTAGAAAGTCCTATTTTACAACTGTAAAGGGGAAACAGCATTTTTATGGAAAGAAGTCCAATTCAAGGAATGCTTGTGTCCAAGGCTGTCTGCTAACCCTCGCCCTAACCCTGAAAAGACAAAACCAAAATGAACAGTCCCTGCCCTCAGAAGCTTTTGTTTTATCAGAGGCAGGAAAAAAAAATAAGGAAATGCAGGGAAATTGAAGCAGGAGAGAGAATTCACCAATTGGGTAATCAGGACAGGTTTGGTTGGGACAGTAACTGAAGAGGGGAGGATTGAAGGAAACTGAAGATTTTTTTTGGATGGAGGTGAGATCCAACATCACATGAGCATGACAGAGTAGGGTTCCTTTCATGTGTGAATTGTTCTAGATGACCATGGAGGTCCCTTCTGCTTCTCAAATTCTGTGAGGTTACAAATGATGTCATCCTACATTGATAAAGAAAATCTCCTTAATGCATTGGAGTTTCCTAACAAATTAAATCTAAGATCTATTTGCTATCCTCACAAATTGTAAACATTCATATATGTGTGTATATTTGTGTCCACAATGCAATTCACTTTTCTCTTTATAGCTCCAATGCCTGGCACAGTAAGAACTTAATAAGTGCTGGTTGATTGATTGGATTATGGAGGAAGTGACCCCCAAGAATGATTTGGGGATTGGGATCCATTTAAGATGTCTGCCAACTCTTTACTTTCCTGAAACATCTCCCCCTTCCCAAGAAAATTGCCAGCCTTCATCTGACAAGTCTAGGTACATCCCTATGTGCTGCTCCCCCAAGTAAAAGCCTGGGAGCTAGCTACCTGGTAACTAGAATGGAGCCACTGCAGCTTTGCCTCAAAGTAGGAACCAGAGAATTTAGAGACTGAGAAAAATACTGGCCAAGGAAGAGGGAAGAGAAGACTTTGGACCCATGGGCTTCTGGGGCAGTAGATTGCAGCTTGGTTACCTCTCCCTTATTTCCCTCTCACCACCCCACAAAGAACTCCCCAATCTACTCTGCCCAATCCCCCCAGTCTTTTCAGGCTGAGCAGAGGTTCACTTTCCCAATTTCTTTCATACAGTGATAGATAGATAAACTAGGGCATAAATCCTCTCTCTCTGGGTTTATGGATCAGAACCTTCCTGAAGTTTTCTAGTGGACTCAAAGAATCATAGGATTCCAAATCCATTGACCAGTACATAGCTCTTCCCTCATTAAGCAAGACTATGTATTAGCTCATCTTCCTTCTGACTCGAGTCATTTCTTGCCTTATTTTCCTTTTTTTTAATTGGGGAAGTGGGTTGGGTGTGGGGTTGCGCCTCTAACCCTGATCCAGGAACTGAGAACTGTCCTAATGGCCCTTGTATTCCCTGTTGGGGAAGAAGTGTCTGTTACAAGCGGCTGCCACTTTCTTTTCCATCTGAACCATGGACAAGCCGCTAAACAGTTTCCTCTTTTCAAAGATGGGGCCAGTGATAACGGCAGCCAGAAGAAGTAGAGACAGCACAGCGCCTGGAGGCAGGAAACGAGAATTCCAATCCTGCCGGGAGCCCTTCCAACCCTCCTAAAGGCAGCTAGCTAGATGGAAAGGAGCTAGAGAATGCTCGCTGGCTACAAGACTGGGCAAATTTTTCGGCCGTTGTCTGTCTTAGCTTCTCCATCTGAAAAATGAGGCTGATAATAGCACTTACTTCCCCAGATTATTGGGAGACTAAATTTTACTTTAAAAGGCTATATACATGCCAGGTTTTTAAATTTTTTTTCTTAAACTATAGAAAAGCTTTTCCCTTTACATCTCTTTGGGCCTCAGTTTCCTCATCTTTAAAAGGAGGGGTTGGATTAGGTGACCTCTGATGGCCCTTCCAGCTCAAGATCCGTGGAGGCAGAGATACACACCTGTTGTGTGGAGCTGCAGGGCTGCTGTGAGGGTCATATGAGATCACAGATATCAGGGGCTCTCGAGAAATCAGTTGTAATTACGGTTCAGAATAAAGCACCAAGCACATCATAATAAAATGTCATGTTTGCTTTAATCCATTCGAAAGTCACCCAGCCAAAGTGGGGGGAAATGCCTGAGTAACTAAAGAGAATTCATTCCATCCATGATCTAACAGGGTGAAGTGACCTGCTTGCCAAAGGGTTGGGCTTAATGCAAAGATGCTTTTGGAATGGATGGAAATGGATGGAAATGCTCAAGGATGCTTATGTGTTTATAGAAACAAAAATTTTCAAACGTTTGAATAAAAAGTCAAATTCTCTTTTTTTAAGATTTTTTTAAAAATTTTAAATAATTTGTCTACTATAGACACCCAACTCACCCACCAAGGATCTATCTTGACAAATTATGCTGTTCTTCATGCCTCTGATGGAATGGTCCCACAGAAGGAGTGTCAATTTTGGAATCAGAGGCCATGGGTGCAAATCACAGGTCTGCCGCTAAGAGTCTGCCTGAGAGCCTGTGTGACTTTGGGGTGTCCCCTCTCCCCCTTGGCCTCCATTCCTTATCTGTAAAATGAGGGATTAATCTAAAGGACCTCAATCACCCCTTCCAGTTCTAACAGTGTCTGCTCTTACTCAGGATCATAGCTTCAGACCCAGGAAACACTAGGAAATGTCCAGTCCAGACGCCTCAGTTTATAAATAAGAATTCTAAAGCTGGTATCATAGATTGGGGCTGAAAGAACCTCAGAGATCATTGAATCTGAGCCATTTATTTAAAGATGAGGAAATGGAGACTTTGGGAAACAAGGTCCCACAAACAAGTGCCAAGGTGGGATTTGAAGGGAAAGGCTCTGACTCAGTGTCCTATGCTCTTATCACTAGCTGTGCTGCTTCTAAGTTGTTTCAGAGTTGAGGTGTGGGAGAGGAGTAGCTGAAAAGCACAGATGTGAAATATGAGTGAAAGAATCTTTTCTTCAGCTTCTACATGATTTTCTCTGCTAGTAGACATAATTAACCCCTAGAGTAGCCAGAAAGGCTCCCTGAATGTCCTATCAGAATTGAAAACTCCTTATGTCTTCAACAAGACTCATTCTACCTTTTCCTTCAAATCTCTCCCTCCTCCAAGCTTTCGCATTTCAGCTGAGGGCACCTCCATTCCTCCACTCACCCGGAGTCATCCTCTGCAGAACCACTCTTTTCCCCATGGTTGTCTCCACTCACACAGCCCCAACCTTATCCGGCCACTCCCTTCAGTCTCCTTTGGGGGAATCTTCCTCCAGGTCATGACTATTAGCTGGGAGTGCCTTATCATCTCTCCTTTGCACTACTAGAATAGCCTTCTTTCTAACTGGTCTCCCTGCCTCAAATCCTCCACAGAGCTGCCAAAGTGATATTTCCGAAGAACAATCTGCCTGGGTCAGGCTCCTGCTAAAATCTTCAGTAGCTTCCTCTTACCTCAATGATAAAATACATAGCCTTCAGCATTCTACATTGGCTTCCACCTCCATTTCCAGTCTTATTACCCCACGTCAAGCACTCCATTCTGATCCAACTATTCTGCTAGCATTTTTGAGACACAATATCCCATCTCTCGTGCTTGTACCTTGGCACACGTGGGCCTCCTTGGCTGGACTGAGCTCCCACCTCTCTGACACCCCTTAGAATTCCCAGTTTCCTCCGAAGCCCAATCCAGGTCTCATGTCATCTCTTTTATGCATCATTTCCTGAACCTGCCAACTAGGAGCATTCTCCCCTCCTTGAAATTGTTGTGCATATACGTTGTATCTGCTTGTCTTGATAAAGACTGTATCCACAAGTAGAATTTAAGTTCTTTAAAAGCAAGAACTCTTTTGTCTTTAATGTCATTATTGGTGATGACAATAATAGATAGTGTATAGATGGATATATAGATACTTGAAGGGGGAAGAGACAGAAGAGGAGAAGAGAGGGAGGGAGAGAAAGAGAGTGAGAGAGAGAGAGAGAGAGAATGAGAGAGAGAGAGAGAGAGAATGAGAGAGAGAGAGAGAGAGAGAGAGAATTTAACATTTCCATATGTTAACTCATTTTTCTTTATACTCCAAGTGCCAAGGAAAATGACCTGCAAATAGTTGGTGCTTAATAAGTGTTAATTTAATGGAAAGGAACCGACTAGAATGTCCAACAGCACTATTTTCTTAGTAGTTTTTGAGATAATAAGACTGTTACTCCAGCCACACACAGATTTTGGCTTCCCCAAAACAGGGATCCTTGGAAACTATTAATTAGACACCTTTCACTCTCTGAATTCCGTACACACACCTCTCCTTCAAAGCTGGGACCTTTTGGGATTTTGATTTTTTCTCCATGGCTGTTCAGTGGCTCTTTGCAGTCAAGGTGTCTTCCCAAACAACCTGCTGGGGTTTGGAGAGATGGGAAGGACCTGATTAACCCAGCCTGGCTGCCTTGGCAGAGTAAATACACCTGACTGTTGCTGCCACAGGAATTTTGGGGGAAATTGATGTCCATGGGAGGATCAAAAGCAGTTTCCTGATTTTCCTCTTGAGATAATTACATCAGCCTTGTTCCAGAACAATTAGTCTAGTTCTCTGCTCATTAGTTTTAATGAGTCAAAGTCAAGTGTCTTGTGCACATGGATGAATGGAGAAACAGGTGGGTAATTGGCTGTCCTTTGATCTCAGGGCCTTTTTCCAGGCTTCTGACTATGATCACCTGCATGGAACTAGGTTTGCATGGCCAGTAATTGCTGGAGCACAAGAGATGCATGCGGGCTGTGGCTGGTAGGGCAGCCAGCACCTACAGCTTCCTGGGAGGAGCAGACCCTAGATGAGGGCTCACCCAGTGGGTAGAAACCAGTGCAACTGGAGAGGATCTGACAAGAGCCCTTTCCATACATGTTGTTCAGCTTTGGGGTATGCATCAGAAATGTCTCTGCACCAAGGGCTTCGGAATTAGAAATGACCCTGGTGAGCATCTAATCCAGCCAAGTTATTTTACAGGTGAAGAAAATAAGGCTGAGAGAGGGGATATCAGAGATGTGAGCAGGATGGAGAGACAGTAACTTAAGGAAGCCAGAAAAGCAGCCAAAGAGTTGTAATGGAAGGAGTGATCATTCAGTGCAGCATCAGGACCGAGAAGGAAGGAAGGGCACAATTATTGAGAGGGGGTTGGGCACACAGGGCTCAGAGCCTCCTAGCAAAAATAAATAAATAGATAGATAGATAGATAGATAGCTAAATAAATAAATAGGATACTGTGAATGAACAGAATGGTGGCCAGACCCAAAGTGAGTTCTCTATCATCCCACCCCACTCTTCCCAAATGATACCAAGTTCTCTTCTAACTACTTGCCATAAGGGAAGTAGCAACTGGCCCCTTCAGCACTCAACTACAGGCAGAGCAGTGCCTCAGTCCATAGTCACATGATTGGAAAGGAATTGGATTTCTGTTGGTGAGGACCCAAGACCTTTGATGATGATGATGATGACTATTATTATTATTACTATTATAGTGTTAATTATAATAACAGAAACAAGTGCTGTTGTGACTAATAATAGCTCACATTTATATAGTGCTTAAAGGTTTGTGAAATACTTTTATTTTTCTCAACACACCTCCAAACTGAAGTAAAAATATATTAGCCCCATTTTAGAGATTAAGAGGTTGAGTCTCAGAGAGGTTAAGTGATTTGCCCAGGGTCAACACAGCCAGAGACTGTCAATCAAAATCTTAACTTGAAAATCTCCTCCCTTGACTTCACTGTCTAGACACTCCTTTGGCCATCATTTCGACTTCACTGCCCTAATATGGCTAATTGTTGGAGCCCTCAACTAGGAAGCAGGAAAGCATGTCTAAAAGTCCCACCTCAGACACTTAGATCTGAGCGAGTCATTTAACATCTGTATGCCTCAGTTTCCTCATCTATAGAATGGGGGAGGGACAGCCTTGATGGTTCCAAAGTCCCTTTTCAGCCCTAAATCAATGATCCTAGGATTCCTCTGTTGTCTTTCCCACTGGGAAATTGTCTTCACTTCCATGGCCTAGTTCTTTCCCCTATGGATGACAGTCATATGACTATCTCCAGCCTAGTGCTCCAGCCCCACATCTACACTGACCAGCTAGATAATGCCACAAATGTGCCCCCCACAACAGCCCTGCTGTAGAGAAAGTCAGCTTATTCTCCTTCAGGACTGCTCTGATTATCAACATGGTTTCTTGGACCCTTGTCCCAGTGCACCTCATTCTTCTCCGTCCACCCCGCCTCCCCACTGAAACTTCAGATAAACAAAGCAAACTCCTCTTTTCTCTCAAAACCAGTTCCCCCTCTCAGCTTCCTTATTTCTTTGAGTGTTGATGTCCTTTTCTCCGTCACCCAGGCTCAAAACCTGAAAGTCTTCTTCCTTCTCCTTTGTTCCTTCAACAGCCAATTTATGATCAAGCCCCAGACATCTCTCCTTTGAATCAAGCCCCAGCCACCCCTCTCTTGAATCCATACATTCCTTCCCGCCCATGGCCACTGCTTGAGGTCAGGACCTTCTTCCCTCTTGCCTACACTCTGATCACAGACTCCTCATTGTCTCTGTCTCCAGCGATAACATCTCTTGACCCATCCTGAACACTACCACCCCCTTGATGTTCTTAAGCCAGCATTTTGATCATCTCACTCTGCTGCTCAGAGATTAAGATATTTCCCCACTGTTTCCCTGGCAGAGCATTTTAGACCCATTTTACCCTTAGAGCCTGACCACCAGCTCCGGAGACTTCTATGATCGTTGAAATTAGCCATTAGACATTGAAATAAACTGTTCCCCGAACACTTCAGACATTGTCTCATAATTACACCTTTTTCCATTCTCTTCTCCATGCCTTTCTCGTGTCTTTCTCCACTCTTTCTAATAGCCAAAATTCTATTAACTTTTTAATACTCCATAAAAACCTTTCTCATTCAGGAAACCTTTCCAGACTATAGAAATAATAACACCCAGAATCTAGACATCTGTTTAAAGTTTCCAAAGCACTCTGTGAATATTTGAACCTCACTACAGCCATGTGAAGGATTGCTACCGGTGTTGAACTTACACGTGGAAACTGAGGCTCAGAGAGTTTTGGTGAGTTGCTATGGTGATACATGTCATCTTAAGTCACCAGACATTTATTGAGTGCTTATGATGTGACAGGGCCTGCGGTAAGCTCTGGGGATACAAAGAGAGGCAAAAATAGTGTCGGTCCTTCAGTAGCTCACATTCTAATGGGGGAGATTAGATGTAAATAATTGTGTGCATACAATGGCTGAGACTACAGGTAAATGACTGTGAGATCCAAGAAGCATAAAAGGAGGCAATCTGAGAGGCAAGGGACCTGGAGTGAAGGGTGTGAGGGAAAGCCTCGAACAGAAGGCAAGATTTCAGTCCAAACTTGAAGGGAACCAGGGGAGCCCAAGATGGAGATAAAGAGGGGCAGCCCTCCAGGCATGGGAGAATGAGAAACAGACAATAAAAAGGCACGTAAATCAGGAGATGAGGTGTCATGTTGCAGGAATACAAGACAGCCTATGGCACTGCATCTCAAAGTATGTAGGGAAAACAGTGTGTAGAGAGGGGTAAGCCTGAAAAAAGGATGGAACTCAAAGTTGTCAAGGGCTTTGAGAGCTGAACAGAGGATTTTGTGTTTCATCCTGGAGCTAATGAGGAGCCATCGGGGTTTAGTGTGTGTGTGTGTGTGTGTGTGTGTGTGTGTGTGTGTGTGTGTGTGTGTGTGTGAGAGAGAGAGAGAGAGAGAGAGAGAGAGAGAGAGAGAGAGAGAGAGATGAGGGATGGGGGATGGGGGATGGGGGTGGGGAGAGGTGACATGATCAGACCTACACTTCAAAAAGATCATTTTGGCAGCTCAATGGAGGACAGACAAGAGGAAGGAGAGACTTGAATTTCCTTTTGAACTGGAGTTATTCAAACAAAGGCCATGTGATCATTTATCAAGAATGTGATAGGGGGGTTCTTGTTCAGGTATGGGTACCCTCAATGTCTGCTGAGATCCCCCTGTGAACTTGATCTGGTGATTCTGGAACCATTAAGGAACTTTTGTATCATGTTTACATCTCATCTCACCAGCTAGACTCTACTCCCTTTCATGATCCACATAACACCTAACACAGTGCTCCGTATATAGCAGGCCTGTGGTCACTGTTTCTTGGATATCTGATTCCATCTTTCAGGAGAATTCCAGAATTCTGTCTTCCCACACTGAAAAAGAAGGCTGAGACACTGAGCCATCCTTCTTCATGTAGACTGTCTGCCTCTAATGATTTCCCACCGGAGATGAAAGTGTGATTCAAGGTAAAGGAAGCAAAACTATTGAAAAACGTTTCAAAATTGAATTTTAAAGGAAACTCTGATTCTTGGAGTCTGCTTATTTCCCTTCCTTGGGATATGTTCCAAAGGAAATTAAAACCAAAATAACTAGGAGAGGGACAAGTTTAGAATCCATTTGTCTTTGGACCCCAGATTCCAGAATTGAATCCCAAGAGATATCAATTCATTTTCCCTTAGGATATGTGATTTCCTGTCCCAGAGCTTTAAACATTTCTTATCCATCACAATAAGCTTATATGTGACATTTTAATGAGCTAAATACTAGAGAATCTGAACCATAAGTTTCCTATCAATACTTAGGAGTTTTAAAATCATGGGGAAAACACATTTGGCAGGATTTTGAGTCTGTTTTTTTTTTTTAATACCCAGTGCTGAGCTATGGAGAAGAGAGGGAGATCAAATGAAGCATTTGGGAGCTCATAAGTTCTCTGAAAGTTTGTGAGACTCTGACTACTGCCCTCAAGATTGCAGAAACCTACATTCTTAAAGTATTGAGAAAAGGTGGCCAACAGGGTCCCTGTTGGAAGACCCTGAGGGTGTAATCCAAAGGAGTGAGTAATCACTTCAGTATATGAAACCCACAAGCAGGTGGAGGCTAATAACTGCAGCAAATAGCAAGTGAATGAAAAAATGACTATTCAGTACACAATAGCATACAATGGGTGGGCAGTCAATAGAGTAAATTAACGCATTGTAGTACAATGAATGGTTTCTGGTAGAAGAAGGCATTGCACCTCTTCATGAGTGTGTGTGTGTGTGTGTGTGTGTGTGTGTGTGTGTGTGTGTGTGTGTGTAACAGTGAAAAGAGCACTGAGTTTAAAGTCAAAGGACCAGCTATGGAATCTAAGTTCTGCTCCTGGCTAGCTGTGTGACCTTGGACACTTCATCTCTCTGTCTCAGTTTCATCACCTATAAAATGTTAGGCTTGAAACAGATTATCTCTGAGATTCCTTTTAGAATCCGTAGGTAGAAGTCTGTGGACAGGGTTTCCCCAAAAGTCCATGTACACTAATACTCACAAATGAGAACCAATAAAGAAAATGGAAGATTGGTGGGAAAGTGGAGACATCATCTTTCCCAGAAAACTTTTAGTATGATCTCAGAAAAATAAAAATTGCAGGTGGCACAAAGTTACAATCAGAAGATACGTAGAGGTTAGGATTTGGGAGGAAGTGATCACTTGGGAAGTGATAACCTTAGGAGGAAGTGATCACTTCAGAGTTCATGATAGAAGGATAGAGAAATCAAGCACTTTGACACACATACACACACACACACACCACACACACACACACACCCATATTCAGGAAGAAATTTCAAATTGTTTAGCACCTGGACAGGTGAGATCCTAAGTACTAAAATGCTAGAGGGGACTCAGTCCAAGAGAGATAGGAGGCTCCCAAGAACAAAGTTCTAATGATGCAAAGCTGTTGAGGAACAAAATGTAAGGCTACCCGAAGAGGCCAATGTGCAATAAGGAATCCATGGTCAATGCAGGACAAGTAAAAGACATGAATGGAAGATAGAAACAAAGGCAGACAACCAAGGCAAAGGAGAGTTTGGAGGATACATCAAAGTAGTCTTTAAATGTCTGAAAGACCCTCAAGTGGACAGAGTGTTAGACTTGGTCTGCAAGGGGGGAGACACGCAAAGGCATACATTTCGCCTGTCTCCATATTCGTGTGGGTGTAGGTATAGGGTTATCCTTTCCTTCTAATGGATATCAACCAGAGAAGCTAGCACCCTTTGAACCTGAAAACCATGGCCCTAGCCCAGAAATATTGAGGAGGGCAGATAGAAATGATTCTATCCCACTCTTTTTCTCTCTCAGGGAAGAACAGAGTTGCCAGCCAAATGACCCCAGTCTCAAACTCCCCTCCAGAAAGAAATCACAGTTTCCCCTGGGGAAAGATGAGGAAGATCCCAGGGATCTCTATCAATTCCTCCCCCCAAAGATGCCCATTGATGTGTTTAAGTATCTCATGTGGAAGTCCACATCTTCTGTAAGCAGCAAAAACACCTCACATGTTCCTGATTCTTGTCTTTACTTCGGGTGGAACTGTGTTTGTGGGAATGAATTGAATAGCCAGATTGTACTTATCTTTACAAGATTGTTGCTAACTAGAGAGCAAAATCATCCTAAATGTCCCCATTGGAGAAATTAAGGCAATCATATAGAACTATCACTGTCACGGTTCTGGAAAAGAGCACCAGTGCTCAGCTGTCTCAAACCTGCTGCCTCTCAGGCTGATTTAAGTCATCTTCCTTGGCACTGGAAAAGCCTGTGGTTCCCAGCCTATTTCTAGCAGAGCTCTGTGGACCCAGAATAGAGCTACCCCAGGCCCCTCTTGGCATCGTGACTGTGTTCTGCACTGAGCCTTGGAAACAGCCCCACTCTTGGTTTGACCACCTGTGGCCATTGGGCAGATGTGCCTCTGTGTCCCCTCTGGAGGTCAGTCTACACAACAAGACAAGGGGCTGGAGAATGGCCCAAGTGGGCACACACTCTAATTTCATCACTTTGGGGAGTCCCAGTGTCAAAGCTCTCTCCCCTGACATGGATAAGCAGCTCACGTAAATTACGGCCATACAGAGTTGCCTGGGGCACTCTCTATGAAGTTGTGACTACCTCAGGATCACGCAACCAATGTGTGTCAGAAGCAGGATTTGAACCCAAGTCTTTGACTTTGAGTCTATTTTTCTCTTTGTGGCACTGCCTTCCTGCAGAGCATGCTCAGGAAAAATACCCAACATTTTTTAAAAACAATTCTTGGCAGCCCTTGAAATACATGACAGTATACAATATTGCAGAGTCTCTCTCTGTCTGTCTGTCTCTCTCTCTCTCTCTGTCACACACACACACACACACACACACACACACACACACTATTGGACATAGGAAAACCACGATCAAATTTGTCCTTGTGAAAGACCACTCCCTCCCTCCACCTTTTGCCAAACAATGTCGTTGGGCACTGTCTGCCTCCTAGCCTTGGCAGTCTCTTTCCTCCAGACTTCAGGATGGGAGGAGCAGACAGGGGCTCATAGTCCCTCAGCATCTGCTGCATATGGTGGGTCTAAGCAGGGAAGAGTCATTCATACATGGCCAGCAGGATGAGTTTCAGGCGGATCCAGCTGCTCTGTGGTAGAGACATAGGCATCAAGCCATAACAGCCAGGAATCACCTCTCACTGAAAGCTACATGTCACCATTACTATTTAGACTGAGCCAAAGCTGACTCCGCTGGACCTCACTTGAGCATGACAGTGTGAACTCCATGGTTCTTGATTCTGTGTTAGAAGCAGAGCTAGGACTAAGGTGGGACAAATGAGTCTTCATCTCAGGTCCTGACATTGGGCTCTCTTTTTAGGGAGCTCTCATCCCTATTCCCTGTATCACCATCCTTCAGAGCAGCCACCCTTTATACCAATGGGAATATGCTGTGGGCATCTGTCTTCCCCCCAGTCCCAGCTGCCCTCTTTTCCCTGGAGCTCTCTCCCTGCCCCTCCCTGCTGACCACATGGTCAAGGAAGTTACAGTTGAAGCTGCATCTCCCCAAGTGTCCAACTGTGCTCACAGCCTATAGCCTTTCCGAAGCTAATGGGATCTCTTCAAAGATCCTCCACAAAGACCCCAGGAACATAGTTTCTAAGCTAAAATGGACCTCAGAGGTGGTGTAATGCAACCTCTACATTTTATATATGTCAACACTGAGGCCCAGAAAAATTAGGGGGTTTGCCCAAGATCTCATAGGTAGTAAGTGTCAGAGGCAGGATTTCAACTCAGATCCTCTGGTTCTGGAATGAGGGTCCTTTCACACCTGTTCTTGTTTTTTCTAGCCCTGTTTAAGTCACAACAAATACCTGCAAACATAAACTCTTAAGCTTATATTGGAGCTAAGCCGCTGCACGTTCACACACACACAAAAACACGCACACGCACACCCCTGTAATACACTTCATGTGCCCCTGTCTTTCCCAAGTGAAGAAAGAAAGGGGAGCAGGTTGGGCACTTTCCTGGTATGTAGTGATACACATTATTGTAGTTCATTATATGTATATTACCTTACCCACTGCAGTGTTTGATCCTTAAGGGGAGAGACACTTTTTGTCTCCCCCGGCTTAGCTTGGCACATAGTAAGTGATTAATAAATGCTTGTTACTTAATTGAATTGTATTGCATGAACAAGTATATTTATATTCATATATATGTACACACACACGCACACACACACGCATACACATACACATATATATTTAATTCAGTCCCAAAAGCATCTTTTAAGTAGCCGTTATATGCAAGGCACTAAGCTATTTGTCAGGGATACAAAACAAAACATCCTCCCTGCCCTCCAGAAACTTCACATCATTTAGTTATCTATCCATCTATCTAACTCTTCTTGCTGGGTTCCATCATTTACCTGCACATATACATTCACATATATATTTAGACATGTGTAACTCTAGTTCTATATTCACATACACATACACATGTACACACACACTGATAGACTCACACACACATGTATATTTCCAAATGAACTCCTCCTCCATCCAATAGATTCCCAAAGTGGGTGATACCATCCCCTGACGGGGGCTGGACCTATGGGGTAGGGTGGTAATAATGACAGGTGCAATTGAGGAGTGTTGAATAAAAACAAGGGGGCCAGGGAAGCATAAGGAAAGAAGAGAAGAGAAGAAAATTTAGAACAAAGTATTCATACGTGTTTCATCTGTTGTGTAACAGAGTTAAAGTCATAGTAATTGCATTATTTTCAAAATAAACACACAAAATGCAAATTATAACCAATCAGTGGTCAAGTCTGCCTGACAGGTCTTAACAAGCAAGTGTTGACAAGTGAGCACGTCGCACATTGTCAGAAAGTCCAGCATGCATCGGCAGAAACATGTGCATGTAATGATTTGTTTGTAATACAATACTCCGCAGTTACATGATGCAATATTGTGTCATCAAAATTTCAATGCAGGAAAAAACCTCACAAATTTACAATAAATTACTAAATTTAAGATTCATCATTAAAATTTTTTTAAATGATGCAAATTTCAGAAAAAACTGTTAAAGGGTTGGAGAAAGTTGTTTTTAGGGGAGGTGCTAAGTAATTTTTTTAAAGGAGTTGGTAAGCTAAATAAGCTTGGGAACCTCTGATCTAAACAATGGATATTACAGAGTCAGGGAATCCAGGTTTTAATTTTGCCTCTGTCTCTTACTGTCCAGGTGATTGTCACCAGACTTCTTGCTCTGCAGGGCCTTGAAGGTCCCTACAACTTTCAATCCATGATCTTAGGACTCTTCTGAGGTCAGAAGCAGGGTGAGGTAAGGGTGAAGGGCCTTGACTTGCCTCTGCTCCCTCAGGCCTGGACTCTGTCTTCTCAGCCACTGAGCCCTAGCACCCAAAGGTGCAGTGACTAATGCAGACTCTGAATGAGGTATTCTAGGTATAGCAAGTCCTTAATGAGGACAAAAAGGCTCTGACTAAAGGCACTGGTCAGCTTGAAAAGCATTCAGAGGAAGGGGCCAGGATGACAGAATACCCCAAAGCCTGCCCTCTTAAGGATCATTTGAGGGGTCTGGAGAGAGTCATCCTGGAGAAGAGAGACCTTAAAAGGCGGCAAGATGGTTGGCTCCAAGTATTTGAAGGAAGGGCTGTCACAAAGAAGAGGGATCAACCTCTTCTGCTTT
Organism: Phascolarctos cinereus; assembly: GCF_003287225.1. NCBI lineage: Eukaryota > Metazoa > Chordata > Mammalia > Diprotodontia > Phascolarctidae > Phascolarctos > Phascolarctos cinereus. The sequence continues at coordinate 9,355,555 of NW_027555514.1, read as the reverse complement.
TCCCCAGAGAAGGAGTCTAGAAGCAACAGGAAGTGGCAAAGAAGCAGGCTGAGGCTTGAGGTCAGAAACAGTTTCCAAGTGGTTACTGTGGAGGAACATGGACCGTCTTTGATAGTAGTGGCTCCCCAGCACTACAGGCCTGCCAGACAAGGTTGAGCAATGGCTTTGGAAGGCTGTTCTCCTAGAAGGCATTCCTCTACCACAAGGGTTCTCCACCTTTGGTGACCTGAATCCCTTAGGTAGTCATTTGGAAGAAGTCTAGGGACCCCTTCTCAGAATAACATTTTTAATGTCCCAAATAAGACACATAGGTTATGAAGGAAACCAATAAAAAAAATTAAAGATCAAGTTCACAGACCCTAGGTTAAAGACCCTCATCACAGATAGTGAGGTAGGGGGCAATGCACAGAGTGCTGGTCCTGAAGTCAGGAAGACCTGAGTTTGAATAGAGCTTTACACATTTACTAGCAGCTCGGGTGACTAGGGCAGCTAGGTGACACAGTGAATAGAGGGTCTGGCTCGGAGTCAGGAAGACTCACCTTCCTGAGTTTAAATCCAGCTTCAGACCCTCCCATCCTAGATGTGTGATCTTGGACAAATTGCTTACCCTTATTTGTCTCAGTTTCCTAATCAGTAAAATGAGCCATAGAAGGAAATGACAAATCAGTATCTTTGCCAAGAAAACCCCAAATGGGGTCACAAAGAGTGACAGAACTGAACAAACACTTACTAGCTGTGTGACCCTGAGCAAGTCACTTAACTTCTGTTCACCTCAGTTTCTTCTACTGTAAAATGTGAATAATAATAGCACTTCTCTCCAGGAGTTGTAAAGATCGAATGACACCATAGTTGTAAAGTGCTTAGCACAGGGCCTGGCACTTAGGGCCATAAAATACTAGCTATCATCATCATCATTATTATCATTACTGTAGGCTAGAGAGAAACTCTGGATCTGCCATTTCATTGTTACGGGGAACTCTTGGGTGGGAAAACTCTTTCAGCCCATCACCTTATAGTTGGGAGACTATAAAGTAACTTAGGGTCTCAGAGAACTACCTAAGGCTCGGAGGAGCAAATTGCCAGGGGCGCACAACCACTAGGTGACTGGCAGCTCTAGAATCCAGGTCTTCCTAGATCAGAGGACAGCCCTTTGGCCGCTATGGCACACTGCCCTTGCTGTTCCTTTTACCAAAGTAACAATTCTAGGTAACAATGGCTTTTTTTATTCTATATGGAGACATAAACTCATTGGAATGTCCCAATGTCCTCCCAAATGTGAGCTCAGTTGGAGAAGGTTCTGGCTGTCCCCAGTGAGTCTACTGTGCAAACACCAAAAATGTATGCAATGAGGTCACAGTGTGTCAATTACCCCATTCAGAGATGCTTTTACAATGGAAGCTTATTCCTGGGGAAGCAGCCACTTAGGGGTGGGTTACAGTCCAAGATGGAGCTTGGCTTCAAGAGTTAGGGAGGCTTGGGTTTGTGTTAGTTTCTCTAAGAAAAGGATGACAGAGTTGCTCTGGAAGAATTGGGGCCTGTAACATGCCTCCTAATTAGCTCTCAAGCATTTCTTTTCCCTTCCCCTCCCTTTGACTTGTTTTCTCTTCCTCCTCCTTTCTCTTTCATTCTTTCTTCTTTCTGTTCTTCCTTTCTTTCTGCTCTTCCTCCTTTTTGTTTTTATTCCTTTTTCTCCCTCCTTTTCTTCCTTCATCATTCCTTCCTTTCTCTTTCTCTCCCTCCTTCCTTCCTCTCTGCCCCCTTCTTCCTCTCTCCATCCCTTCTTCCTTCCTTTCTGCTTTCCTTCCTTTCTTCCTTCTTTCCTGACTTCTTTCCCTCCCTCTGCCTAGAGAAAATGGCTCTTTGTTCCCAGAGGCTGCCTTAATGCTTCTATGGTTAGAAGACACAAGTTGAGTCCAGCACCGACACCCACCCCAGGGTTTCTTCAGCCTGGTTTCTCCAGCCGTCCTGCTGGGAGGCTCCCTCTGGCCTCTGGGGATCCCTGTCTAGGCAGCAGTCACTGTGGAGCCTTCTAAAAATGATGTTCCAACTAGCCAAGCCACACCAGCCCTTTGCACCCTCTCCAAGATCCCAGCCTTCCCCCATAAACATCCCAAAACAACGTTTTAACAAAAGCAAACAAATGTGAAACATATTGAGACAGTGCTTTCCTCACAAGAGAGAGGAAATTCTTTAGATTTCAGCCTTGCCAACCACGGTGTGCCTTCTCTTTGCACAGGGCATCTCCCAGACCTGGAATGTGTTTCCTCCTTCTCTCTGCCTCCTGTAATTCTCCCTTCTTCTAGGATAGACTTTGGGGCCACCACCAGGAAGCTTTCCCAGATTGCTTCAGATCAAATCTTTGAGCTTATACTTGGCATATGACTTTTAGCCTTGTGGTGGCAAACACTGGTGACTTTGTATCCCAGAGCCCAGCATGGCTCTGCCACTGTAGCCAGGTTGAACACAGAAGACGACAATGTCTGCTTGTTCAGTGATTTGGAGATCAGGGTGCAATTAAAGAAAGCACACCACACCCCATCCACACGCACAAACCATTACCCAGAGCAGGTCTGCTCCAGTGTTTGCTTTTGTACTATGTCAGAAACTATCAACATTAATTTTTCAATTTCCATAATTTCTGAAATTCTAAACTCTGACACAAGACCCGAAGCCTTTTAATTCATTTCATGCTGTCTGATACATTCCATGTCCATGGGAGAGCTCACTAAATATCATTGGCTATTTCTGTGACAACTGAGATCTAGCAGACCCCTCCACAGAGAAGTTGCTGGAAGTCCAGATTCTGAGTGGGAAGACGTGGAGTTGGAAGGATGGGCAAAGCTCCCCTTATCTCTGTGAATCCATTTATCCATCTGAGATCTGGCCGGTGCCGTGGGTGTACATGCCAATGCCCATTTTTAGGCAAGCTTTTGTTGGAAGGAGCAAAGAAAGTCACTAAATGTTTTCCTGTCTGCCCATGGTTGAGCAAACACTCCAGAAATGAACATGATTTCACACCTCATCTCCCACCCAAAAAAAAAAAAAGAATGCCACTCCAACCCCCCCCCCAGGGAGTAAGGGAAAAGGGAAAGTTGTTTTTTTTTTCAGTCCTGAATTCCATATTCACAAAGGACTCTTTAAGAAGCAACAAATCTGTCAAGATGCTCCAGGGCCTGGAGGGACCTAACCATAGCTCGAGCTCATATTCAGATGGTACTTAAAGGATTGTAAGGCATTTTACATAGTCCATCACTCTGACACAACTATAAAGTCTCTCTAGTCACTGTGCTACATACACAAAAGCAAAACTAAAGGAGTTCCTGCCCTCAAGGTGATTACAGACTCCATACATTATCTCCTTTGATACTCACAAATACCTATGAGCTAGGTATTATATTCCTATTTTTACAGAAGAGAAAACTGAGGCTGAGAGAGGCCTTGCCTGGGGTCATGCAGTTAGTATGACTCTGATGCACTATTTCAAGCCATGCCTTCCTGACTCTGAATCCAGCAGCTTCGCCATCATGCCATGCTCTGGACAGACATACCGGGTGAGGAACAATGAAACCATTTCCATCTTAGGATTTCTTCCTTATACCAATAATTCTAAGATTCTGTGAATTCCAGTGACTGGCCCCTGCCTTTCATTGTCCATGGTTTGAAATCAAAGAAAATCAATAGCTTCACTTAGAGCAGCACAGAGACTTAGAAGTGGATGAGACCTCAGGGGCCACCTAATACAACCCCCCTCATTTTACAGGTAGGGAAATTGAGACCCAGGAGGTTTCAGTGACCTGTCCAGAATTACATAGGTAATAAGGAAAAGAGGCAGATTCCCTATAGACAAATCTCTTGCCTCATAATGCCTGCCTATAGTTACCAGTGGGATGGACCTAGAGAGGTATGCTCTGTCAAAACACCCTGGCACAGACTTTTTGGCCCCAATATGATTTGGTGAATTCAACTGTTTCCTCACCTCGAAAATGGATGGCTTGGACTCAATGTAAGGCCTATGCCAGCTCTAAAGGTCTGGGAGCTTGAGGGCAGGCTCCTACTGCAGAACTGGGGCCAGTTTTGGGACAAGGCAGCTCCCTACATGGGACAATTTCAGGGGAATGTCTCTGTGTCCCCCAATACATCCCACACTCATATTTCTGAAGCTTTTTTTTTTACAATTAGAATTTTATTCCTTTGGCTTAATTTATTTTTTCATCTTTGATAAAACAAAATTTAAAAAAAAGTCATAGAAGTCATTTGTTCCTTAGTGTGAATGATCTGATAGGATCCTTTCCCCAGAGCCCTTTTGACAGACTGAAGCGAAGATAGGATCCGTGGCTTCTGTCTAAGCCTGCTGAAGGGAGAATCAGAGGACACCAAGTGAAGGTGGTAGGGGAAGGAAATGGATGGCTGTGGGCTTCAAAGATAAGCTGTGCAAAGACATGAAAGCAGAAGTTGGAATGTTGACTATGAAGAGCAAGAAACAGGCAAGAAAGTCTATTTGGAAAGTAATGTGCCATCAGCTTGAAAAGAAAACACTGTGAAGGGCTGGCAGGTCTGAATAGAAGAGTCTGTATTTCATTCCGGAGGGAACAGAGAGCCCCCAGAAGAGGAGAGCAGAGCAGCACCATGGTCAGTGCTGTGCTTCTGGGAGATTCTCTTGTTAGCTGGAAGGAAGGGTATGGAAGGTCTACCGTGCTAGAAGTCAGCAGGGCTCCTCTCTGCTGTTGGATTGCCCTTGGAGATCTCTCCTGTCATTGGCTTTGCTAGCCACCAGTTGCTACTGCTTTGTGTTATGCAGGCTAATTATTATTCCTTTGTACTTCCAGACCAGCTGTATTTTATTATGAAGAAAACAATTTTTAAAAAATCTAATATATTAAAAAATTAGAAGAGTGATGACAGTGAGGCAGGCATAGAGGCTAAAGAAAATATAAGTTTAGTAGAAAGTTCACTTGCCCCATCATCCAGGCAAATGCTGGTCAGAGAGGCCAGTATTCTCTGGTTATTTCAGTAATAGACAGATTTTCCTTTCTGAAGTGGGATTGAGAGTTGGAAATCATTGTCTGGCCCCAGGGGAAAGACCAGGAACAATGAGTGAAAATGTAGAGAGCCAGATTTAGGCTTGATGCTAGGAAGAACTTTTCTATCAACAGGAGCTTTCTCAAAGGGAAATGAGTTGCCTCCGTCCCTGAAGGTCTTCAAGAAAAGTCTGAATGACACTTGCACATCAGGAGTACTGTAGGGAAGATTCTTCTTCAGGCATGGGTTGGCCTCAGTGGACACTGGGGTCCTTTCCAGAGCTGAGATTCCATGATTCATTGATCTACTCCCCCACCCTTGCTTTACAGATGAGGAAAATGAGTCACAAAGAAGAAAGTGATTTAGTCAAAGGCATACAGCTAGCAAGAAGCAGAGACAGGATTCCTACCCAACTCTTGTAGCATGGAGTCTGGAGTCTTTCCCAATGCAACTAAAAATTGCTAAGGCTATAGCTGAGCACCCATTTCCAATTAAAGCTAAAAAGTGATGTCAGACCCACTTGTGAAGGGCATGAATTGAAGTGTCCTTTTTAATTCTAGACTCAGAGAAAAATTCTATTTTGTCATGCACAGGCTTCCAGCCTTGCAATAGATGTTGAAAAGAATGTCTAAATAGTGAGGCCCAAGTGACCAAGAGTGGATTGACCAGCTGGTTCAATCACCCTGAGGTGGGCTCCAGGGGTGCAAAATAATCAGATGGCTTAGATCTGAATAAACTGGTATAGAAGATCCCTTTCTTCTGGAAAGTGATCTCATTGCCAGTTATCTATGGGCAATCTAGACAGGGTGGGTTGGCTCAAAACTAAAAAAAACAAAGAACTTACATTCATTTATTCATTCAACAAGCATTTATTAAGGAACATGTGTTTGCCAAGCATTGAGATAGGAAATCTCTAAAGTATGAATTGAATTCAGAAGATAAAATGGCAAAAAAAAAAAATGGCTCCTGCCTTCAAAGAGTTGACATTCTACTACAAGAAAAAATAAGTAAATGAAAAAAATACTAAAGTAATATGGGGGGGAGGGGTGGGTGGGACTAAGAAGGGTCCTAAGGGAACACTAGGAGGATTCATACAGCAAGTAGCACTAGCCTCTGGTTCCACTTACCATTGTGGTGACTTCCCAGACCATAACTCCCTTTCCTGATCACTTCTCACCTCTCCGTTGTTGTCTTCACATTGGCATGCAAGTTCATTAAGACAGAGAGTATCTCTATTTATATTTGTAAAACTAGTGCTTAACACAATGCTTAGCACATATTAAACACTAAATAAGTGCTTTTTGTTCATTCATGAATTTGGAAGAACTAGAGGGGATTACTAGAGCAGAAAGTTACAGACATTCTAAGTAGCAGTCGCAGAATAGATTGTTGTTACTCAATTGTTCTGCTTAGCTATGAAGTCAAAATTTATTTCTGGAGATAACTATGATGAAAAAATAAAAGGTATCGATAAAATGTATTTTAAAAATAAATCAGAAAGTGAAGCCAAAATGGTGGAGAAATAGGCAAGGATTTGCCTGAGCTTTCCCAAATTTCCCCTCAAACAACTTTAAAATAATGCCTCAAAATGAAGTCTGGAGTGGTAGAATTCACAAAAGGATGAGTGAAATGACTTTCCAGCCCAAGACCACTTAGAAAATCAGCCGGAAAAGTCTGTTGCATCAGGGTGAGAGTGGAGTACAATCCCATGCAGGCAATACCAGGACAGGGGCAGGCCTTGGGGGAAATTAAATTGGCATCAGTGGCTGCTGGAGTTCTTGGCCCACAGATAGTAAGAGGGTTAGACAACCAGTCAGAAGGATATTACAGGGATCCTTTTGCCAGCACTGGGTGCAGGACTCTGTTGCACTGCTCATACATGGATCTAGGTCATTGTATCAGAGTAAGGAGGAGCAACAGCACACTAGAGCTTGCTGCCTGTGGAGAACAGGGATCCTGGTCACAGTTCCAGGGTGAAAAAGAGTGCTTGTGGTCACTCACAGACCACAGCACAGGTCAGGAGAGTAGTAAACAATCCTTTCCTTATATCATACCAGTTTGGAAGAACTGAAAGCTTACAACCCCCTAGTACTAGCTCTGAAAACAGCTTCACAAAAAGCCCTGAAGCTTATAAGACACAGTGCCCCCTCCACCCTGGGAGCAGAGCCCAACTTTAATATAAAGCTAAAAGTCAAGAAACAGGCAGGAAAAATGAACCAAAAAAAAAAATCACCCTGTCCACAGAAAGTTACTATGGGGACAGAAAAAAACAACAAAGTCAAAACTGCTACATCCAAAGCCTCAAAAAACAAAATGTGAATTGGTCTCAGGCCCCAAAAGAATTCCTGGAAGAACTCAAAAAAAATTAAAAATCAAATAAGAGAGATAGAGGGAAAACTGGGAAAATATATGACAGTGATGCAAAAAAAAAATCATGAAAAAAGAGTCAATAGTTTGGTAAAGGAGGGGGAAAAAGTACCGAAGAAAATAACATCTTAAAAAGCAGAATAGGCCAAATGGTTAAAGAGGCACAAAAATCCACTGAAGAGAAGAACACTTTAAAAAGCAGAATTGGTCAAATGGAAAAAAATATTTTTTTTCAAAAGAAGAGAAGAATGGATTAAAATGGACAATTGGTCACATGGACAAAAAGATGAACAAAAATTCACTGAAGAAAAACCTCCTTAAAAAGTAGTATTGGCCAAAAGGAAAATGAAGTATAAAGCTCAATGTGGAAAATAATTCATTAATAAATTAGAATTGAACAAGTGGAAGCTAATGACTCCATGAGACATCAAGAAATAATAAAACAAAATCAAAAGAAAAAAAGATGAAGAAAATGTGACATATCTCATTGGAAAAACAACTGACCTGGAAAATAGATTGGGGGGGGGGATATATATGTGTGTATGTGTGTGTGTATGTGTGTATATATGTGTGTGTGTGTGTGTGTGTGTGTGTGTGTGTGTAGTATTTTATTTTTTCCTCAGTTACATGTAAAAACAATTTTAACATTTGTAGGCTTTTATTGTTCTGTTTCTGTTGTTGTTGTTGCTGTTGTTGTTACTGTCCTAAGTGGAGTTTTGTCTTGGAGAAAATGACAACAATAACAAACAACAAAATGGACTTACAAAATGAAATTCTTTGAATCAACAGTATTTGTTACGGAAACATCAGAAAAATGGCAGCTGATGCTGCTGAGTGAGTTCTATTTTTCCCCTCATGGTCACATGGCATTCTGCTTCTCTTTAACAACTGGGGGTTTGCAGCCTAATGTGCTTTTGACATCTTCCAGCTCTGGCCCACTGTTTACTTTGGCCTCACTGTCCAAATCTATCATGAGCTCCACTCACTGGCTCTTCCTTTTTTTATTTTAATGTTATATTTTTAAAACTTTTTAATGTATGGAATAAAACAAGCATTTCCATAATAGTATAATTTTTTTTTAAAAAACGTTGCCCATGAAACTGCAAATTTGTTATGTACAACTTGCTTTTCCTTTTAAATATATAATAAAGTTAACGTAATTTTTTTTAATTTTTTGTTCTAAATTTTCTCCTTAATTCCCTCCTCCCCCCCCCCACAATGAGAAGGCAAATAATTTCATATAGGTTATGCATGTGCTATCATGCAAAACATATTTCTGTGTCAGTCATATTGTGAAAGAAAATGCAGACCAAAAAATAAAATAAAAATAAAGTCAAGAAAAAATATGCTTCAAGCTGCATTTCGGCTCCATTAGTTCTTTCTCTGGAGGTGGAGAGCAGTTTTCATCATAAGTCCTTCAGGATTGTCTTGGACCATTGTATCGCTGAGAGTAGCGAAGTCATTCACAATTGATCATGATACAATATTGCTATTACTGTATACGATGTTCTCCTGGTTCTGTTTTTTCATTTTGCATCAGTTCATGGCAGTCTTTCCAGGTTTTTCTGAGAGCATCCTGTTCATCATTTCTTATAGCACAATAGTATTCCATCACAATCACATGCAACAAGTTGTTCATCCATTCCCCAATTGATGGACATCCCCTCAATTTCCAATTCTTTGCCACTACTAAAAAGAACTCCTATAGATAATTTTGTGCTCATAGGTCCTTTTTCTTTTTCTTTTTTATCTCCTTGGGATACAGATCTAGTAGTGTTTTTGTTTAGTCAAAGTATATGCATTATTTTATAGTCCTTTGGACTGGAAAAATAATTTAAGAAATACTGGACTACTTGAAGGCCATGATAAAAAAAAAAGAGAGAGAGAGAACCTAGACATCATCTTTGAAGAAATTATCAAAGAAAAATGCCCCACTATTCTAGGACCAGAGGGAAAAATATAAATTGAAAGGATCCAACAATCACCTCCTAAAAGAGATCCCCAAACAAAAACTTCCAAAAATATTATAGCCAAATTCTAGAGTTGCCAAGTCAAGGAGTAAATACTGCAAGAAAGCAGAAAGAAACAAAATACCGTGGAGCCACAGATTTAGCAGCTTCTACATTAAAGCATCGGAGGGCTTAGAATATAATGTTCTAGCAAAGGAGCTAGGATTACAACCAAGAATCACCTACCCAGCAAAACTAAGTATAATCCTTCGGGGGGGGGGGGAATGGATATTCAGTGAAATAGAAAACTTTGAAGCATTCCTGAATAGAAAATTTGGCTTTCAAATACAAGACTCAAGAGAAGCATAAAAATGTAAACAGGAAAGATAAATCATAAAGGATTCAATAAGATTAAACGGTTGACATTCCTACATGGCAAGATGATATTTGTAATTCCTAAGAACGTTCTCATTATTAGGCCAGTTAGACTGAGTATACATAGACAGAGTATACATAGACTGGGTATCCATAGTATACATATGGATGTGAGTTTAATATGATGGGATATCAAAAAAAAAATTCAGGGATGAGAAAGAAAATGCACTGGGAGAAGGGGGAAGGGAGAGATAGAATAAAGCAAATAATCTCACATAAAAGAAGCACAAAAGAGCTTTTAAAGTGGAGGAGAAGATGAGAGCAGTGGAGGGGAGTGCTTGAACCTTACTTTCATTAGAATTGGCTCAGGGAAGGAATAATGTGCACTCAATTGGATATAGACACCTGTATTATCTTACAGGGAATTAGAAGAGGAAATGAGGCAGTAGTCAAAAGCAAAACACTTTAAATGATAAACAAGGTGGAAAGAGAAAGAAAGAGTAGGACAAAGAGGAAAAAAAAGCAGGATGGAGGGAAATACACAGTTAGTAGTCATGACTGTGAAAAAAATGCTTACAAGTTTGTCTGATAAAGGCCTCATTTCTCAAATGTATAGAGAACTGAGTCAAATTTATAGGAAAATAAGAAATTACCCAATTGATAAATGGTCAAAGAACATGAACAGATTGTTTTTAGACAAAGAAATCAAAGTTATCAACAGCCACATAAAATGTTCTAAATCACTATTTATTAGAGAAATTTAAATTAAAACAACTACGGGGTACCATCCCATACCTATCAGATTGGCTAATGTGACAGAAATGGAAAATGACAAATGTTGAAGGGGATGTGGGAAAACTGAGGCACTAATGCACTGTTGGTGATTTATGAACTGATTCAGCCATTCTGTAGAGCAATTGGGATCTATGCCCAAAGGGCTGTAAATCCATGCATACTCTTTAACCACTACTAGGTCTTTATCCTAAACAGATCATAAAAAAGGGGAAAGGACCCACATATACCAAAATATTTATAACAACTTTTTTTTGTGGTGGCAAAGAATTGAAAATTGAGAGGATGCCCCTCAATTGGGAAATGGCTGAACAAGTTGTGGTATATGATTGTGATGGAATACTATTGTACTATAAGAAATGATGAGCAGGATACTCTCAGAAAAAAAAAACTGATGCAAAGTGAAGTGAGCAGAACCAGGAGAACGTTGTACACAGTAACAGCACCATTGTATGATGATCAACTGTGAATGACTCAGCTATTCTCAGCAATACAAAGATCCAAGACAATTCCAAGTGTTCTCCACTTCCGGAGAAAGAACTGATAGAATCTGAATGAAGATTGAAACATATTTTTTTTAATTTTCTTTCTTTTTTCGTTTGTGTTTTCTTTCACAACATGACTAATATGGAAACATGTTTTGTGAAACTGTACATGTCCAACTTATCAAATTGTTTGCCTTCTCAAGGAGGGGAGAGGGGGAGGAGGGAGAGAATTTGGAGATTTTTTTTTAAAAGATGTTAAACTTGTTTTTACAAGTAATTGGGAAAAATAAAATATTAAATTAAAAAAATTAAATCAAGGTAATATACACATCAAAAAATTTTAAATTATAAAGCATACTCTCTGATATATTTAGCATAATTGAGGAATCTATGGAAAATTCAGAAAATTTAGGTAGACAAAAATTGTCATTAGAAAAAAAATGTCAATAACTAGGAAGTTGTCCTGTTTTTTCTTTGCTATTAGGTATTTAGGTCTTCTCATTAACTCTTTCCTGAGCTTAACCACTGGGTTCCTGCCACAAAGCTTCCAATTAACTGAAAGGAAGTCCGTCTAGACTAGATAGCATCTAAGCATTTTTTTTATTATTTCTAAAAGTACTAGTTTTTATCTCTTGATTTTTGCTGTGGTTGAGTTTTCTTAAATACCAATTAAATTTTTTTAGTTTGCACACATCCTGTTCCTCTAGTCAGTGGTCACTGAAATTCAGGGGAACTGTCAGCAGCCCTTTAAGGGGGGTGGGTAGGGCAGAGAAGGAAGAGGGAAGGAGCAGAGGAGGGTTCAGTTATGTGGCTTTGATGGGTCCTTCTACAAAAATGTTTACTTCTAAAGAACTTGCCTTAGTATCATTAAAACTACCCCTATGATATCAGCTAACTTTTTTTTAAATGGAAAATGTCACCTATATTCACAATATCTTCAGAATATGTGAACATAAATGACATTTGTTACTTCTAAACCATCCAGACTACATTCACATTTCTATTATATATTTAACCTAAGCCACCCAGGCCTTGACAGCTGCCCCTCCCAGAGCCCTCAGGACTGCAGGATCTTTCCATTCATCCTACATACAGGCTGCCTCCTCCAATTAGAATTTAAGCTTCTTCAAAGCAGGCACTGTTTCTCTTTTTCCATGTATTTCCCCAGCATTTAGCATAATATTTGGCACACTGTAAGCCCTTACAAACTGGGTTCTCATTCCTTCTTTCAGGCACATATATAAAGCAAACCTATAGTAAATATGTGATCAATTCTGCCATTCCCCTTCCTCTGTGTCTATGGTTGACATCTCTGTGGTATATTTTTAAAGAGGACGGGGCAGTATAGACCCAGGTCTTACTCCCATATCAGGCAGGGTTTGGGACCTCTCTGTACCTCCAATAAGTTAAGATAAAATAGATTAATAATATAAACTATAAATAATAAGTATAAACATAATATAGAAGAGTTGATCTAGGTTGAAGTTTTGCCTCTACAACTTAGTATCTTTGTGACTTTGGACAAGACACTTCACCTCCCTAGGCCTAAGTTTCCCCTGTGGTTAAAATGAGAGGATCATATTTGCTGGCCTCTGAGGTCCTAGGTCTGTGAGGATATGCCAAAAAATCTCATGGATGAGGCCCCGGAATTTCTTAGGAGTCTCTTCAATCAGCTCAGTGTCATTCCCCCAAAAAGAAGCCTGTAAATAGCTCACCACAATCAGAGAGGGAGAATTCCCCTTCTCCTCAGCCTCTGTCTGGGCAGGTCATCCATCCTCCATCCTGGCCAACATGTCAGGTAATAATAAGTCATCCAGCTTTGTATTTTCTTATTAGTTGATTCCAAGCAGACTGCTGAACAATTGGGGCCACAATAGTATCTCTCATGAAATAGCATGTGAGTGTCACTTAGGTGTGGGAGATACCTTATGGGGAGAAGAGTTTTTGTGCTGTATTTTGCTCTGCTCAGTTACATGCTTTCTTTTTATAACAATAGTGGGATCACACTGCATATTCTCAACTGAGAAGGTATGGCAAACTACAAAATGGGGTCATTGATTTTGAGCTAAAAGGGATCATGGGATTCTTCCAAACCTATCAGTTTATAGATGAGGAGATAGAGGTTGAGTAACTTGCCCAGGCACTAAAGCAGTGACAGCCCTGGGATGGGGGCTTTCAGACTCCTCTGCTCCAAATCCAGCATTCTTTCCATAAACCCATGAAAACCATCTTTAAAATCTTCCTGCCCCCTTCTCATATGTTCATGAAGGATATCCTCAATTAGCATAGAAATCATTTTCATATAAAAATGTTATAGAAATGATGGAGTAAGCCAATAGATCAGAAATTGTTTAGGTGTTCTTGACTATCTTTAAAAAAAATAATGCCCCCTGCCCCAAAAAAGGAGAAAAAAATACATTTATTATATATGTAAATGGAATAGCAAGTTGTATATAACAGACTTTCAGTTTCATGTGTGATCCTTTTTTATTACACTATGTTATGGAAATACTTGTTTTATCCTATAAATTAAAAAGAAAATAAAAATTTTAAAGTTAGGAAAAATGATATCCAAGGTCTTTTCTGTTCTTTTGGAATCTTCTTCTCTTTTCTGAAAAATAGTATTATTAATAAAATAAGAGCTGACATTTCTATAGCAATTAAAATTTATAAAGCACTTCAGAAAGACTATCTTATTTGATTCCCACAACATCCCTAGGAGGTAGATGCTATTATTATCTGCATTTTACAAATAAGGAAACTGAGTCTGAGAAAGGTTAAGTGACTTATCCAGGATCACACAACTAATAAATATCTGAGGTAGGCTTTGAACCCAGGTCTTCCTGACTCTCAGTCTAGCAATCTATCCACTAAGCCAAGCCCCCTCTCAATAATTAATCCTTGGAATCATTAAAATTATGTCACCTCCAGCATAGATTTCTTTTGTACGTATTTGATCAGGTCAAGCTCCCTCCCCAATTTCTTATGAGTCATCACCATGTCCTCATGAACTGGCATTGTAGCTTCCCCACCTTGGTAATACAATTATTGTTAGCAGTTATATTCCATGTTCTAGCACTTTGTTGACCTCTTCTCAGCCTCTCAGGCTCACTTGAGTTTCCCACACTTTTCCCCACAAGCATTTTTCACTGATTTGTGAGATTGTAATTCTCCTAATCTTTTATCAGCCTCAACCATGTCTCATCAATGCTGTCATGCTCCAGAGGTGGTGCCTATGCCTGCCTTGTATCTCCACTCCTCGACATTGGGTACTGCCTGGCTGAGGCTATCTCTGAGCTATTTGCCTGATTTGTTATGACCCCTACTCTGTATCACTTAATCTTCTTTGAGAAATACTATAGGAATCAATATTTTTGTTTTAGTATGTCTCTCACTTTGAAAAGTCAACAGTTGCCTAAAGCAATTTGCCAGGAGCTATTGTAACAGTACACAGATGAAAAGCACCTTTTATATCATCTGGCACACCTAGTTTTTCCCATATAAGGGCTTTCTTCTCATTTAGGGTTCATCTTTGCCATTACTCAAACCAGCATTGGATCTGACTACAGATTCTGAAATTATACTGAACCAATCATTTCTTGCCTATAAAGATCTAGTCAATTTTCATTATGTATGATGCTTTCTGCCCACTGTGTCAGAGACTCTAATGTTTTGCCTGAAGAAAAAATTTATTCATAATTCAAAGGACTAGCATAGTGCCTTCAATATATTAGTGAGTTAATACGTGATTTTTCAACTGGAGATTCATTTGGGATGTCTAGGTATGAGGCTTCTGGGTAGTCTATAAGCACCAACCCCTTTTACTTCATTTTCCCCAACCATCTTTTCTAATATAGTTTGTTTTCCTTCCCTGAGTACACCTTCACCCTGAAATAGCAGATGGCACAGTAGATATAGCACTCTCTCTGGAGTCAAAAAAAAATGTGAGTTCAAATCCAGCCTCAGACACATACTAGCTACGTGACCCTGAGCAAGTCACTTAAGCCCTGTCAATATCAGTTTCCTCATCTGTGACATGGAACAATAATAGTGTTTACCTTCCAAGCTTGCTATACAGATAAAATGGGATAATATTTCTAAAATGCAGCACCACACACACACACACACACACACACACACACATACACACATACACTAGATAATAATAATTAAAAATAATTTACTGAATAGCAGGCTATAGGTTTCCTTGGTTGAAAAGCTTGTCAATTTCTTCATATAACATCCCTACTTCACATTCTCTGTCAATTATTAGGACACCGATTACCTTTATAACTGTTTTGCTCATGGTTATTGTGAGCACTGCAAGGAGAATCCAGTCACCCACATACCTTAATGAGGCCCCAGAGGAGTAGTTTTGTAGAGGAAGACCAATTGTGGAATTATGATTTCACCTATCTTTTACAGATAAATGTCACTTTCAAGAGATTGTTCTTACAGCACACCATTGAATCATGAAATGTTGTAGAGGAAAGGGGAAAAAAAGCAATGCCCAAGGCAATGGAAATATCTTTATACCAAAATCCTTTGTAAAATGTCCATGAGATCCTGATGAATGTCAAAGTGAGACTGAGTTATGGCAGAGAATATGAACGTCACCTCTGAGGTCAGTTGAGAGTCACGTGAGGGAAAGCCACCTCCAAACATCATGAGAGCATATTGAGTTTTTTCCATCATTTTTTCTCAATGAACAAAAGCCTCATATTCCTCCAAAATTAAATAAAAGACAGGCTTGAAAGTGTCTGAATCCCAGACAGAATTTACTTGACAATAATATAATTTAAAGCACAGTAAAACCCAAATTCTTTGCTGTTGTCACTCCCCTTCAAAGCCATTATAAAATCGATCATACACAATGAAGGAAAGTCTTCCCTCATTTTTCAAATGAAGGTTTACACGCTAATCTCTGTTAAACTTATCCTGCTCCATTTGTTCCAATTCATGGTGGAGTTTCACCTGTCAATCTCCCCCCCCTTTTTTTTTTGAGATCAGCCAGTTTGTTTTCCACTGAGGATCTTTCCATCCATTTCCTACACAGTTTAATGGACATTTTCATGTCTTTCAATGCTAATAAAATCAAAACCTTTTAGTTTCCACAAGTCATTATTGTTATGCCACAAATCAAGTTTGAACATGTAAACATTGATACAATCCTGTCCAAGCTCCAAGTTATTTCTCTTTCTTGGTGGGATTTAAATCATCCAACCTGTTTTATAACCATTTAAAAAACATTCCACTCATTTTTCAATAGGTAAGTTGAATGAGTCCTGATATCCCAAAGTATGTAAATCCATAATCCTTTAATCCATTTCTGTCACTTACTACCTGACAAGAAAGGACTATACCCACATCTATGCAGTCTGAAATTGAGCATGCTCAGCAAAAATACACACACATACACACACACACACACACACACACACACACACACACACATGGGAGGAAATTAAAACCTTCTTGATCTTTTAGCACACTGTTTAAAAGCATCTCAAAAACATTAAGAAACAATGGAAAGCTCACATTTTATCACCTATGTCTCCCATTGACACTTACCAGAAGGCTTAAATGTTTAACAGAAAGATTGATGAGTGGATTAAAAAAAAATGAAAAGTATCACTATTAGTGTATAACATAGTGATAAGCATCTATTAAGCACCTACTGTGTCCAGAATATTGCCTCAAGGTGAGGAATACTTAAGTTTAGGCAAGATATAGTTCCTGTCTTTGAGAGCTTACAGGCTACTTCGTAGGAGATAAGAACCAGATATGGATAACTCTGCTTGAATATTCCAGTAAGACCATGATATCAGTGACATGAGTGCTCCAAATTGGTATAAGTTCTAATGGAGTCATTCCTTTTTAACCTATATAAGTCTCGCCTATGTTCTTCCATGAAAGCCAGCGGTTCTCCCAGCATACTAAGGACCAGCCTTGCTTCAGGTCTCTCAGTAATTCCTGGGCACCAGTGTAGCTGGCACAACTTGTCCTTTACTCTGGATACACAACTGCCCCCATGTCCTTTGTTGACCAGGTGTGTCTGAATCGGACATGTCTTTTGGCCATATTGCATATATGTCATGATCATGAGATACTCATGATGTATCTCTCCGTGGTATTTTGGCCACTCAGAATTTGATTCTTTAGAGGTTCACAATCATCCAGCATCACAAACAGGATTGGCTCCGGCACCAAGAAGCAGGCTGTTATGGCTGAAAGAACTGAAGATTATGTGAAGAATGAAGAATGGGGTTTAAGGTTGCAAGACCACTGCCTTGAAAGTCAGAATGACAACAGATTGTGATAAGAGAAGGGAATTTCTGAGCTCATCAACATAGAAGTGGAACATTTATGGGTGATGGCAAGATTAAAGGTATGGCCATTTGTGTAGCCTGAGGGATAGGTCATGGGAAATAAGCAAGTCAAGGAACCAGGAGGTTGGGGTATTTGAGGGAGTAGCGATATGTGTATCAAATGTGTGTATGCTCTTGTATGAGGGCAGAAGTTGGGGAGAAAAGCATCACTGTGAGCTAACTCACTGAAGAAAGAAGGGGAATATCCTAAGAGATTGGCAGATGACAGCTACTAGAATTTTGATTGGATGGTAGATATAGATTCAAAGAAGGAGAAATTACTAGAATTAGAGCCTGGAACTGGCAATGGGGAACAAGGAATATTGCAAATTACCCTGGCTCTACCAGTGAGCTATGGGTCTGTACTATCAGTGACAGAAAAGGTAGCTAGGGAGGCTGTGTCATCAGGAGGGAACCTAGTCTCATTGAAAGGCAGAAGATGAAAGGAGTTGGAGAGGAAAGGATTTAAGATGAAAGGCAGTTTGTTAATTACAGAGCAAATATCCCAGAGAGCAGAGTGGAAAGACAGGGAGCTTTGCAGTGTGATGTCAGTATGGGGTATTGAGGCAGGACGTGGGAGATGGAGAATGGGTTTTGAATAATGGAAGCCAGGGATTCAGGATCATTGGGATGGCAAGAGAATGACTGGATGGGAGTTTGTTAATTACTGATGAATGAGTGTAGGTGGGTTATTAACATCATTAAGAGTTCAACGTCTTGGGGAAGCCCTCTAAGGTATTAGATAGCTCAAGAGAGGGAAGGGAATTGGAAGAGGAGCTGATGGAAGAGCACTTCTCTCCTATCCCTGCATGCAGGCCAACCAGGGGATGGGAGAAGGGCACCAGAAGGAATGTCCTCACATAAGACACTCTAAGAGCTTCCTGGGCATTTTCACTGCTCATCTCCCTCATCTCTGTATCCCAGCTTCCAATCTCAGCTAAATGCACCCATTCTGTAAGAAGTCTTTTCTAGTGGTCTTCCTAAATATTAGTGCCTTTCCTTTGAGAGTATCTCCAATTTCTCCTGTATCTTATTTGTATATGATTATTTGTGTGTCTTTCCAAATGGACTTTGAGCTCCTTGAGAGCAGGGACTGTTGTTTGTTTTACTTTGTTTTGCCTTTCTTTGTTTTCCCAGTTCATAACACAGTGTCTGGAACAAAGCATGTGCTTAATAAATGCTTTTTGACTTGAAATAGTGCAATAGAATAGCACTTGATTTGGAGTCAGGAAGAGCTCCAGACTCAGTCCATGACCCCAGGTTTTACTAGCACACACTTGATTATTCTAAGAGCCTAGTCTGGTCTCACTGCCTCTAGTGTCTTTACTCTCCAGTCCATACCAATATCACTGGGCTATAAATAATTCCCATCATGTCTACCCCTACTATAAAACCAAGTGGAAAGAGCCCTTGCTGGTCTTTGCCTTTCAGAAGAAGAGATGCAAATCTATGAGGAGCAGAAAATGGGTCTGAATCCAGCAGTGCCCCTCAAATGCAGAGAATTAGTCTTTAATCTCCCCATGGTGTCATCCTTAGAAGCAACAGATGGGTGAATCAATAAGGAACACTTGCCTGGGCTGAGGATAGCCGCTGATCAACAATCTGTGCACTGTTGACATCTCTGCCTCTTTAGGAGGGGCAGGGGCATAGTGGAAAGAAATGGGGATTCAGAGTCACAAGACATCTGGTTTTGGGTGCTAGCTAGACACTTACTGACTGTGTGATACTAGACAAGTCATTTAACCTGTCTCCATCTTAGGTGCCCCCTTACTGACCCCAGGGCAATTCTAAAATGGCTGTGAGAAGACACTTCCCAGGGTTGCTGTGACGAATTCACTTTGTACCTGCAAAGCACCAAAGAAAGACAACCTAGTACTTTTATAGGATGGCGTTTGGAAATGTTCACATCGTTTGGATTACATTAATTTTTCTTAACGTGCACAGATTATTAACATAAATAATATGATTGATAACTATTAGTGTGTCCAGTTCTTTTGCAGTCTCTAGGAATCCTAGTGAATAAACTCTTAAACATGGGTTGTAGGGGATACAAGGGATGTCCAAGTCCTGGTCCTTGACCATCCCAAAGCAGTTCACAGTCTAGTTGAAGAGGCAAGACCTACATACATGAAACAAGACAACACAACAAAACAGGATGCTGTCAGATATTGAGTGGGTGGTGATACCAGTAACCACACAGGAGGCCCAGGCAAGGCCAGCTATCAGAGTTGGGGGCTCAAAATAACTCACCAGAATCAAGGGAGAGCTGAGTTGAAGCTGTGGCTCAGCTCAACCTCAGTAGGAGAGAAAGTGGTAAAGCAGACAGCAAGATTCTCCATTCCTTTAATTAGCCCCCTTTTTTCTTTTCACCTTTATAAAGCATTCAGGAAGCCCATGCAGAGAGGCATGGATGGGGAGGGGAGAAGGTGATGCTTGCCCTTCTACACTATTATCAATTTAATATCCCATCCAACTTTCCAAGAAGAGACCAAGAAGGTTTGTAAATGGTGCTGTCTTAATGTCTCTGAACTGTGTCAAATGATTAAAGAATTATAAAGGAAACCTTCCCAAGGAACTAGAAAAGATTAGCCTTTCCCACTAATCTGAGGAGTATTAATTACATTTTCCAAAATAAAGAAATAAGAACCATTTTGATTAAGACCTTATAAATGTTGGACATGAAATGCAATGCTCAATTTGAAATCCAAGAGAGGCAATCTGGCAGAGTAGAAAGCCCCCTTCCAAATAAAGAAGACCTGGGTTCTAGAACTAACTCAGACCCATACTGGTTCTGTTTCCCTGGGAAAGATACTTCACCTCTCAATGCTCTGGGCAAAACTCCGAGAAAAAAAAAATTGAGGAGAAGGTACAGGCCTGAATTGGTAGAGAGATTTTCCTCACCCATAAGATACTAGAATTCAAAATCCAGTCCCTATGAAATGCAAAGATCTAGACCCAGTGGGTTGTAGAGATTACATAAGAACTTCTACAAAGGCTCAATAGGATTGTTGAGGGCAGGTTTGGTCTCTATGACCCTAGAACTCAGCATGGTATCCTGCACCCACTAGGTGCTTAGCAAATGTTTGCTGGATTGGATTGGATTAGAACGAATATCATCCTTTGAAGAATAATCAGCCATTTGGACAAGGCATTCATTCCTGGCCAATTTGCTCCATAAGGTAATAAGGGCTATTGAGCGTGGCAAGAAAAAATGGCAGAGCCATGTTCTTCAGCTTTCATTTATTATCGCCATCTGAGCTGTCATTCAAGAAGGGCATAGCCTAGGAGGAGAGGAGCTACAGATAAGTGGATAAGAGGAGGGGGAACAGGGGTGGGGGAGGAACAGGAACAGAGACAGTAAAAAGAGAACTTGGGGAGGGGTGGTATGCTGGGGAGGGGTGGCTCCCCAAACCCACAGGAAACATTTCTCAACCTTTCATTTTGCTGTGGGTAGGGGGAGAGAGGGGAAGCTTGTTCCAAAACATGTATAAACAAAGCAGCCTGCCACCATGATGTCAGGCCTACCTCAAGGTCCTTCCTTCTCTCATTCATTTTCTACTCTATTATTCCATCCATGAGTAGGCTGCCCCCATTGATACAAATGATGACTGCTCTACACCTTAGAAGATGGCCCCGGGTGGGTGGGTGGGGCGTGGATACTGCAGTTGAAACGATTCCTTGCCTGGTGGCTCCCTTGGTCATGAGCCTCTCTGAACCCAGCGAGGCTGGTCCTAGAGCAATAGACACAGAATACATCACCAACAAATGCTCAGAAGATCCTAAGACCATGGCTCTAGCATTGGAAGAGATCATAGAGGCTGCCTGATCCCAAACCTTCATTCTGCCAATGAACAAATTGAAACCTAAGGAGGTTCAACGACTTGCCCAGAGTCATGCAGATAATGTCTGGGCTGTTATTTGATCCTGAGTCTTCTGATTCCACAGCTGGTGCTCCTTCCTCTTCATCACATCACGTCTCTGTTGATAGACCTTCAGAGCTCTACACAATCTACATACTACAATGAGACATCAGAGAATAACCATAGCTGCTAGCTGACATGGTCTATACATATATGTGTGTACATGTATATGTATATATGCATGTGTGTATATGTATACATATAGAGTTTGCAAAGCACTTCACATATAGGTGAAGAAACTGAGGCTGAGAGGTCACGTGACTTTCCCAGAATCACATAATTGTAAGTGTCTAAGGTCAGATTTGAACTCGGATCATCTCGATTCCACCTCTGGTGATCTTTGTCAATTCTCTGTAAACCTTTCCCAGGTAACTCTAATGACAGAGTTTGACTACTGGTAACCTGAAAGGACTCTCAACGTCAAAGCATTAGCCCCCCTGTTTTATTGTTGTACAGAATAATAATTAAAAAAAAAATTTGAAAGATTATAAAACCCAGTTCTAGACAGTGAATATTGAACGAGAAGGTGGGGGCCCTTTCGATCATAGTATCCCTAGGGTCTATTCACTAAACAGTTCTATAGAAATAAGAAATCATCACAGGAATGATAGTCCTAATTGAACACGACCAGCTCCTTGAGGGTCTAGGACAAAGATGTACTTAGCAATTTTGGCTTCTGGGACAATGAATTTGGGGAGAGAGCCACAGAAGTGCTTGGCTGCTTCCAGGGAGGCTATTGGTGGCTTCCTATTTCAACTGGTTTTTCTTGCGATATTCGTGACAACCCAGTTATTACTCATCTAAATGCTGATGCCCTAGGACCATACCCAGTCAACCTTCCCTAGGTAAGGCTGTGGTCTTGGAGTCTGTTTTGGGCTCTGTCTTGTCTTCCAGAGAGCTACATCATTCTAAATTTAGTCTCACAAATGTTCTGAGACCTCAATGTACTTGTTTAGGTCTGTCCCCCAACCATGATTCTGGAGAAGAAACTAACCTCTTTGTTTCCTCTCTACCTCAGCAGAATGATAGAGCACTCCTTCAAGAAACATGAACCAGCATTTGTCTTAAGGAAATTAAAGAATCAATTGATTCCTGGTTCATAGTTTGGATTTCTGAAATAAATCAAAACAGTCCCAAACTGTTGGACCAAATAAAGACCATAAAGACCAGGCACTAATTAGGCCAAGCTGGGACCACCTTGATGCTACCTTCTCCTATTAGCCTGGGTGATCATCCCCATGTGATGATTGCTGACCATGAAGAGCTGAAGGAAGGTGCTTCTTCTCCTTAGATCTAGGCAATTTGAGGAAGAAACAACAGCAAAAACACCGAAGGCCAGAAGCCTCATTACTCTGAACATAGCTACAAAGATCGTTAGATCTGGAAGATGCTGGGGGTTTGCAGTTCTTGCCCTCAGGGGCTCCATTGTACCAAGCTCCCAGGATGGAACAGCACTGCATACATTTGATAGCAAAGAAAATCATTTTCTCAGGTTTTTAATCCTCTGTTGTTTTAATGGTGCCAGCCATAGGACCCTAAAATCCCACAGTCACTAAGTGTCTCTGCAATATTTTCCTCTCCCTTTTACAGTAGAGAATAACTAAGGTGGGGCATCAGGAACTCTGTCATAACCACCAACATTGGGGAGAGGAAAGGTGTTGCTTCTCACTGTGGTCCATGACTCAAGCTCATAGCTCTATCCTAGTCTGTAGACCCAGATTAGTTTTGGGTGTGGGGGTGGGAAGAAGAGAAGAAGGAGCCCAAGGGAGGGAAAAATTTGCTGGAGGTCAGAGAAAGAGGGAATGGGCCGTCATTTCCTACTCCCCTCAACTGTACCCATGATTAGACTCTAATCTCCTGGGACCTGCCCCCACAGACTGGATTGTTAGGGGAAAATTTTCTCCCCTCCCCACCATCGTTTTCCCATTGGATCTACAAAGAGTCAGACATGACTGAAACATAATGGACGTATAATGTACACATTTTTTGTTGTTGTTCAGTTGTTTAGTAGTGTCCAACTCTTCGCCACCCTGTTTGGGTTTTTTCTGGTCAAAGATACTAGAGTGATTTGCCATTTCCTTCTCTAGCTCCTTTTATAGATAAAGAAACTGAGACAAACGGAGTTAAATGACTTGTCCACAGTCATGCAGCTGGTAAGTTTCTCAGGACAGATTTGAAATCAAAAAGAGATGAGAATTCCTGATTCCATGCCCAGAACCGTATTCATTGTACCATCTAGCTGCCTGTATTTTATAGAATTCTATTTTACACTTTTTATACACAAATTTTATATAACTGTAAATTCCAATAGTGAGACTTTAAATACACGTAATGATTGGGACCTCGTCGTGTGCAGTATTAATTTGCTCTTCTTGGTCATCCCAAAAGTAGGCTCAACAAGGTGCTTGTATGCCAATGATTCCAACGCTATTTGTTGGGCTTGTTTGTTTTGAATGTGTTCCGCCTCACAAGTGTCCCTTCCAGATGTTTGAACCAATTAGCTCAATATTTCCCCCTGGTTTTACAATTCTGACACTAATAACCATGGCTAGGTCCAGCATGGAGGGCAGGGGCAGGATTGACACCCGTTCCCTTCTCCGCTCTGGACCTAGGTCCATGGTGTGGAGCTGTCCACCTCTAACACTCTAGTCTAAAGCATTTGCTCCTGATTACATTCTTACTCTTACTTGAGCCTCATCATCTTCCTTTCTGTCCTTCCCTGAATGTTTTGCTTGTTTTCCAGCTCCCCTTCAAAGGCCTCTGTTGCCATTTCAGAGAGGAACATGGCACTTGCCCCTCCTTCCCTGGGGCATTGTCTTCACAAACTCTGATTCAGTTTTTCTTCCCAAGGGTCTCAATTTACCTGTCACCGCTCATTCCTCTTCCTAGATCCAGAAGACAGAAAGCAGAGATGTGAGGCACAGCCTGTTTTTTCTCCCTCATTCCCCAAACTATTCTATTCGTTAATACAAAAGCCATGATTTCCATATGCATGCTCCTGCCTGAAGAGGAGATTCACAGAGACTGGTTGTCACCTTCCCACAAAATCTTCCATTGGTTCAACATCAGAATTGCTTCAACACTTCTCCTCTGGTTTTATAATTCTAAATATTAACAATCACTGCTGGGCCTGGGGGGAGGGGCAGCAAACTCTCTTCTGCTCTGGACCTAGGTAAATAGTATGGACCAGTTTCAGTCAGTCTTGTGAAGCCTGGTCTCTAGCAAAAGGGAGTCTAGACTTGGTTTTCTCACATGCTTCAACTCATTAAAACCCTGACCTGGAGTTCTGATGACAAACTATTTAAGACTTTGGGTTAGGTCTCCCCAAAGAAGGGAGAGTAAAAAGGCACTCAGAGTACAATATGAATCAGATATGGGACAGGTATTTATTTCTTACACATAAATTAAATGCTAAAAGATACAAAAGACTCCCAGAGCACATTGGAAGAAAAACAGGAATCAGTAACTTAACTTAAAACTACAATTATATTCTCTCAAGAAGCTGACACTTAAAACTCATCAGAACCTAAAGCAGTTTTAAGGACTAGCACTTAGGAATTCTACATTTCAGCTCAATTCTACACTGTCTAAGCAACTACTAGACAATGTCTTCTGATGAAATAGGATAGATTTGAGCCACTCTTTTTGATGATGGTCATGTTATCCAAGAGCCCTGGAACAGAAACCGAGAACTCACCCTTCTGCTACCAGTTCATTCTAACCCAATGAGTCCCAGGGTAGCTCAAACTCCTAGGGTTCCCTCCAATCCCAAACACGTTCACTTTAAGAATGATGTTTGATCACTTGCTTAGGAGAAGAAATACAAAGTGAAAATAAAGGCATTCATGGGGCCAGGCACAAGCCCACCCAGTTGTGTCCCATGGGTAAAAGCAGGATAGGAGGAAAGAAAACATCCCCCCTCCCCTTCCTCGTGGGGAATCTAGAGACAGAATGTACTCCTTGCCACATGGGAGAGTTGAAGCAAGAGAATGAGCTGGTAGGTGTCTCCCCAAAGGTCCACTAAGTCATAGGCTTCTTTGTTTTAGCGGCTAATAAGAGGACCATCCTTCAGTGCTGAGAGCTGAGCCAGTACATATGGCTGGCTGGAGCCTGGGAAGACGACTGTGAATGTGTTCCATGGGAAGAGGAGTGCACTTGTTATCCAATGATACATTTATTTTTAAAATGGTTGCTGATATTTGATGCACATTTGATTTAGAATTAGAAGAAAAGTATTCTGTGTTGGGGAAAATAGTTGCTGTTAATACTAGTGTTCTCTCTATGCCCAAAGGGCTTTAAAATCATACCTACCTTCTGATCCAACAATACCACTACTAGGTCTGTATCCTAAAGAGATTTTTTAAAAGGGGGAGGGGAGAAGGACCCATTTGTACAGAAATATTTTAGCAGCTCTTTTTACAGTGGCAAAGAATTGGAAATTGAGGGAAAGACTGAACCTATTATGGTACATGATTGTGATGGAATACTATTGTGCTACAATAAATGACAAGCAAGATGATTTCAGAAAAACCTGGGAAGACTGACATAAACTGATGCAAAGTGAAATGAGCAGAACCAGGAGAACGTTGTACATAGTAACAGCAACATTGTGCCATGATCAACTGTAAAAGACATGAGACATTCCAAAGGTCTCATGATGAAAAACGCTATCCACATCTAGAGAAAGAACTGATGGAGTCTGAATGCAGATCAAAACATACCTTTTTCACTTTGATTTTTTTTTCTTTTTCATTCTGTCTCCTCTTTCATAGCATGACTGATACGGAAATACATTTTGTATGGTCGCACATGCATGACCTATATCAAATTGCTTACTATCTCAGGGCAGGGGGGAGAGAAGAAGAGAATTTGGAGCTCAAAACCTTAAAAAATAAATGTTAAAAATTGTCTTCACATGTAATTGAGGAAAAAAATAAAATATCATTTTAAAAATCCTGGTTTTTCTGAGTGACATTTCCTTCAGGCTGTTCTTTTCTGGACACACAAATCAGTTCTCTGAGAACTTCCCAGAATCAGAAACCATTTCCCTACTAAGGGTCTGGCCGCTACCCAGTCTAGTGAGGACAGGAACTCACAACTCCATCAGAGTCCCAATTTAAGAGGCCAGAGGGAAAGCAGTCCATGTCACTCTTTTTAAATGACTAATCATTCAAAGGAAGTCTTTTAGTGATTAGGTTGCTCTGTCTGGTCTCTTGAGCCTGTCTCTGATATGCTCCTCTGGTATTAGATGGCAGCTTTGTCTTTTGACATCCCTAGTTGCCCCCCTCAGCCCCTCTTAGGCCTGTTCCTAGCATTCTTTCCATCCTGA
The DNA here is from genome assembly GCF_003287225.1 of Phascolarctos cinereus. NCBI lineage: Eukaryota > Metazoa > Chordata > Mammalia > Diprotodontia > Phascolarctidae > Phascolarctos > Phascolarctos cinereus. Next base: position 9,328,951 of record NW_027555514.1, on the reverse strand, counting down.
CATCCTCCACCTTTATTCCTAAATGTTATTTTGGTGTTGACACACTTCTCTCTGTGTATCTGCCTGCATCCACAGCTCCTTGAACTTGGGCTCCTTTTCATCTTCCTGTTATCACCTGGCAGCTAGGTCAGTGAGGAGCAAACCCTCACTGTTTCCTGGCCACCTGTTGCTACTGGCCATATGGTCATGGGCTAATGCTCAGAGTCATAGAATCAGAGAGTCTGAGTAGGACCTAGCCTGACCTGTGCCAGAGTAGGAATCTCTCTGCAACCTTCCAGTTTCTGCCTGAAGATGCTCTATTTCTCCTCATTCCAATAATCCAATGTCTTAATCTTTTCTATGTGTGTCACAGACCTCTCTGGCAGTCTGGTGAAGCCTACAGACCCCTTCTTGGAATGATAGTCTTAAATGCTCAAAATAAAATATATTAAAAACAATTTGTAAATAATTAATTAAAAAGGAAACCAATTATATTGAAATAAAGATATGTATTTTCCCCATTCCGGGTCATAAACTCCCTGAAATCTATCTATGGATATAGAACTTTGGTTAAAAACCCCTTCTCTAAACTATAATTCTATTTCCTACTTTTCCAGACAAGCTTATGTTAAGAGATGTTGTGGTAAAAGGGAAACCATGCTGGTCTTGGCTCTGATATCGAGGCTCTGCTTCTTACTGCCTACCTGTGTAAGCTCAAGAAAGTCACTTCCTTCTCTGGGGCTCAGTCTCCTCTTCTGCAAAATGAGAGCCATGGAGCCAGCTGACCTCTGAGGTCCCTTCTTGCTCAGACTTTGTGGTTCTAGCCCTTGAACATTTTCTTTTTTATAAGTATCCATTTGCTAGGTTTGCAAAGGAAAACGTCAGTAAGCTCCTATGGGGTCTCCTTTGTCTTCACAGAGCCTCACCAGTGCTGAGCACAGCATGTGTATGGGCTTCATAAATTCTGGGTGAATCAAATTGAATTATAAAGGAAAGCTCTTCTTATCCCCCATGAAACAAACATACATTATGTTGTCGGTGTTGTCGGTTTGATTGACATCTTTCGTTTTGACCTCACCTTCACTGCCAAATAGATCTCCTCTGTCCTCCCTCCCCAGTGAGCCATCCCTGTATTCTAATAAAGATTGTGTCTGCATTTGACCAGCAATGGTACTTTGGGATTATAGATTGTACAATGATAGGCCAGAATGGGAACGTGACCTATGACTCCACAGAAGAATGTAAACTACCTTGCGTAAACGTAAACAGCAAAAGAAGCTCCAAACATCCCATGGGAGTACTTGCACATGACCCTGGCCCACCCTGGCACTATGCCTGACTTGCCTGGGGTTGGTGCAGGGGTCTACCATTTTGTCCTGCTACCAACCAGGATAGCTGGCCTCTTGTGAGTAAACTCTCTGATTAACCTCATGAACCCTAATAAAATCTATTAATAATGAAGCTGGCATAAGCCCACCTCCTTTTGGTATCTCACTATTGTCTCAGAGGGTATGCCACCCTGTAACTGGCATAATTATGCAGAACAGACCTGCCCCCTTGCATTTGACATAGTGGGCAGGATAGTCTAACCCCTTACACCTGGAAAGGGCCTCAGGCACCATCAAATCTGACCTTCTCATTTGAAGGAGGAAGAAACTGAGGCGCAGCTGGGTTAAGTGACTTGCCCAGGGTCACCCAGCTCCTCGAGTGTCTGAGGTAGGATTAAGTACCTACTGTGAGTCAGGTCCCATGCTAGAATCTTGGGGCACAAAGGCAAAAGTGATCTATTTCCTGTCCTGAGGAAGGGGCTATGTAACACATGCACAAATGCAGCAAGGAAATGCCAGATACATAGAGAATTACGACTAAACAATTGGGGGGGGGGTACTAAAAAGGAGGAGGATCAGAAAAGGCCCCCTGTAGTGAGCTGATCCTTGAAGAGAGCTGGAGGTTCCAAGAGACAGATGCCAGGAGGGAGGGCACGCCAGGGGTGGGAGACTGTCTATGCAAAGGCACGGAGATAAGAGGAGAGATGTTGTGTAGAGAGAACAGCAAACCAGCCATTCGGCCCTGAGCGTAGCATATCTGTGGGAGGGTAACAAGGAAGCAGGCTGGAGAAGCAGGTGCAATACGCATACACAATGCACACATGTACACACGCACACATACACACACAAACACATACTGCCTGTCAGAGTAACCCATACCACTTTAAGACTGCTCTCATCCTTAGGAAGATGTTAGAGCTTTAGACTTGGTATGAGGCCATGGATCACAAATTTAGTGTGGAAGAGATGTTAGGCAACCTACAGCTGAACCCTCTTATTTTACAGATAAGGAAACTGAGGACTATGGGAATTGCTTAATTTGCCCCAGGCCTCACATCTAGAAGCAGGAGAGTCAGAATTTGAACCCGCATCTCCAAACTCCAGAGCCAATAGCTCCTTCCACTGTGTCAGTAGTCTCCCTAACAATCAGAACTTCCAAGAGTAACATGGGCTTCCCCAGGTCTTCTGACTCCAAATTCCAGGCTCTTTAGACACCTAATTGGGGCATGGCATGACGCTTACATTTGTGATCTCTTCTCTCACTCTCTGCAGAGTGCTTTTATGTATAATGTCTCATCTAATAATGTATATCTAAGGTATAAAATGTATCATGGCCCTGTGGGGAAGTGGGGCAAATTTCATTTGACATATGGAGGAACTGGAAAAGGGGAAGGCATTTGCCCAAGGTAACACAGAAGCCATACAACAAACAGTGTCTCCTATCACTCTCTGTTCCCTCCCCCCACCACACCCCACCCCAGATTGACTGGAAAAGAGAAGTGTCTCACAAGACCTTTAAAAACAAAATAATCCGTCTTTGGAAGACAGTGAAACCAAAGGGAGAGTAAGCCCTCTAAAGACCATATTGTGTACTGCAGCATTTCTTAAATAAAGACGGGTAGGGGTGGGGGGGGAGAGATCCCCAAACCCCAACTGCATGACTTTGCTAGGAAGACTTAAAGGGTGGATCCACACTTTGGAAACCAGAACTGTAGGGCTACAAAGCTAGAATGAAACATTGAAGATACCATGAGAATCACGGGATTTTAAACTTCAATCACTTTAAACTATTTTATAACTAACACTACACACATTTCAGAAAGTGCATGCTGGGAGGAACTTGAGAAATCATCTATCATTGACAGAAGGGGAAACTGAGACCAAAGCTTCATGGGAACCAGCTGTCAGGATGGACACGGTGTCCAGAAATAAGAACTGACTCATCGCATGACCTTCTTTCTGGCTCAGACCACAGCAGAAGGGGCAGATTCAGTACTGGGTGCTACGTTTGCGAAGGAAAAGGGTGAAGTAGAGAAATGAGAGGAAGGGAAGGGAAAATAGCAGACAAGGAAGCCCATGTCATAGCCAGTTCAGTCAAAGAAAATGAGAATGTGAGGGTGAGAATGGGTTGGTTCTCTGTTCCCAAGTATCTGAAGGGCTGCCACTTATCCCTTGTCTACCAGCACCAAAGGATGTCAGTGGTTAGAGGAACTTCAGGGGTGTCTGGACCCACCCACACACTGTGCGTCTGTCTCCATGTTCAGCAGGGCTCTGAGAACCAACCCAACTGAGCACAGAGATTCTTATCTCCACACTCCAAGCTAAATTGGTTCCCAGACAGATGGAACTGTCTGAATTTAGCTACACACACCCTTTCCGGGGATCTGGGGACCAGCAAAGTAGCTGGAGACCCTCACATCTTTGTCATGGGATGCTACCTCTCCCTTAAGGTAGCCTAAGATCTCACTAGCTTTCCTGGGCTGAGGCCCACTGTGGACTCCTATGGAGCTTGAGTCCACTGAGACTCCCAGATCTTCTTCACTGGCTCTTACATCTAGCCAGGTCCTATACCTGTGTAAATCACTATCGATTTTTTTTAATTTAAAGATAAAAGTGTCTCTATGCATCTCCCTCTCCCTGGGTGGCCCTCTGGGACTGCAACAATGTGAAGGGGGAGAGAGGATTCCGCAGACGGTCATTCCCATCCCTCAGTCACTGGAGGAACACCCTTTATTACCCATGGTGTGGAAGCCTCCCTGTCAATCGCTAACTCCTCACCACCTCCTCTCTGGGTGTGCCCCCAGGGCTCTGTCCAGAGACAAGCTCTCAGTGAAAACACAGAATTTCCAGAAGAAAAGGCCAGCCCCTCCATACATCTGCCTCCAGGCTGACAATGCCTTCACAAGCCTGAGGGCTGACTTGTACCACAGGCTAAGTTAAATATTAATGAATGCATTGCCAAGCTCTGGCTGCAAAGGTCCCCCAGAGTGAGGGGGGTGGGGCAATTGCTTTGAGAACTGTTTAATTCCTGAGAGCAATCGACTTCCTTATTTCTGTTAATCAATATTTAGTCAGTGTTGAACACTCTGTGGCTTGTTTTCAAAATGTTAACATCAAGGAAATACCATAGCCTGGCCATTGAACCTCAGAGACCAACCCAGGGTTCTTGGGTAAGCTTTCCCTAAAGATTTACTTGGGGCCTTCAAGCAAAGACTGCGAGGTCCGTGTCTGAGCCATCCACACACCTTTGCCTTAACATGACTACAAATAGGAGCTGTAGAAATGCATGGAACGGCTCAGTCAATCGACAAATAGTTTATTAAGCACCAACTGTGTGCCAGGCACCAGGGATTAAAGTACAAAAGGGAAGCAGTCCCTACTTGTGAGGAGCTTGCATTTGAATGGGAGAGACAAAGATGTATACAAATCCATACAGTATAAATGTCAAGTTGGGGAAATAGGAATTTATCCAAAGGACATCAACACACGGTAGTTTAGGAAGAAGGAGGATGAGAAAAAGCTTCACATAGAAGATGATGCCTGAGTGCCATCTTCCAGGCACTGGATGGGGCTAAGGTGAGGAGCAAGAGTGCACCAGGCATGGCAGGCTGACAGTCAAAGGTCATGGCAGCAGAGGGAAAGGCCAAGTTGACAGGATGACAGAATGTTGGAAGGGCAGCCCTGTCCAAAGAAGCTGGAGATAGAGTAGAACCCACATCCCAAAGCCCATTTGCCTGAGACTGTTCCCTGGGGTAGATATTGATTGCTCAAGGCTCCCCGCCTGCATGAGGGGCAGAGTCGGTGACAGCTTGAGAGGAGAAAGTTCCTATGCCTCTGGCTTCAGGTTTTGAGAGAAGACAGGCAGGTGCAGACTGTTCAGTAGATTGGGATCAGATTAGGTAGGGCTTTCAAAGGCAAACAGAGGAACTGATGTTTTGTCATGGAGGCCACAGGGATCTGGTGGAGCTGAGCAAGCAGGGAGGCATACGGTGAGACCAATGAGAAGGCTAGAGCAATGATCTGGGACCTGAACTAAGGTGGTAGCTATGTGAGTGGAGAAAAGGGGTCAGCTGTGAGAGATGTAGGGAAGGCAGAACGGGCAAGACTTGGCAGCAGATTGGACGTGTGAGGCGGGAAGAAGGGGAATGAAGAGTCAAGGATAATGGCAAGGATGGTGGTGCCTTGAGCAGAACTAGGAAAGTGTGCAAGGGGGAATTTGAGGGAATGATGGAAAATAAGAAGAGGGTGACGAACTGTATAATTTCCTCTGAATTTAGTTTTACATTCCTCCTTCATTCCCCAAATCACAAAATTAGAGGGTGGGAATCCACCTCAAGGGTCATTTAGTCCAACCCAGACATAAACAAGGATCCCTTTGAGAATCTGCCCAACAGGTGGGCATCTAACCATCCATGTGAAGGAGCCTACAAGCCCCTGGCGATCAAGCACAGCTTCCTTTGGGGCTTGTAGCCTAGAATGGTGCCTGGCCCATCCCAGGAATTTAATAAATGGCTTTTGAATGATCAATTAAATAAAAGGAGAAGCTGCTCCCTCCAGAGGCAGCACAGGATAAATCCAGTTGTCAGGAGGTCTTTCCTAACATGAGTCTATATTCACCTCTTTACTCCCTCCACGCCCCCCACATAATTGCTCCTGGTTCTTCAGGGGCCAAGCAGAATGAGTCTGACCCCCCTCCACACTCAGTCCTTGAAAACATTATTACATCCCCTCCCTAATCATCTTTCTTTTTTCCACCCTGAACTGTCCTGGTTCCAGTAAACGGTAGGAGTCTGTCTCAAAGTGGAGTAGAAGGATACTATGAAATCCTGAATTAAAAAAAATTATTAAAAATAATAACAACTCACATTTATGTAGTACTTCAAGGTTTACAAAGTACTCACTATATTATCTTATTTGATCCCCACAGCAACCCTATGAGGAAGGTCCTATTATTATCTCCATTTTACAGATGATAAAATGAGGCCCAAAGAGGTTAAGGTACTTCTCCAAGGGCATGCGACGAATTTGCAGTGGGGCCACACTAGAGCCCTGGTCTCTTGCCTCTAAGGCAAGTGGTCTTTCCACACCAGCTCTAGCTAAGTGATATACAGCTAGGTAGCACGGTGGATTCTGCGAGTTCACTGGTTCTGGGGTCAGGAAGACTTGAGTTTCAATCTGACCTCAGCTATTTACTTAGCTATGTGACCCTAAGTCACATAGTCGAAGTCTCAGTTTCCTACCTGAAAATGAGGATAATGATAACACCTCCCTCTCAGGGTTGGTGTGACTTTAAGCCATCATAAGATGTTCACATATGTAACTCTACTAGGTACAACATGAGGTGAATCACAAAGAGAGAGCAGAGAGGACCTTGGGAATCTGGGAGACAGAGAGGCTGTGCCTGGCTGAGGATGTTTGGGAAGACTCTGTACAGAGGAGGCCAGTTAAGATGGAGCTCAAAGGCTAGAGAAGAGTTGGCCAAGCAACCCAGGATCAGATGGATGGAAGGACATGAGAATATCACTGAAGCCTGCCCTTCTCAGGGATTGAGAGCACATCATCTCAGGTCCTACTGCCCAAAATGGCATAAATTGGGCTGGAGGTCAGGCGATCTGGTCTGAGCCCCAGCTCAAGCTACCATTTCACAGACTCCTAGAATCTGGGTCCCTAGAATCACTGGTGACACTGGCCTCCATGGCACACAGCATTTCTTGGAGTGTTTGCACTGGCTGTCCCAGTCCCTGGAACACCATCCCTCATCTCTGGCTCTTGGCCTCCCTGGCTAAAATGCCATCCTCTGCCAAAAGCATTCCCCAGTCCTCTTCAGTCTGAGTGCCTTACTCGGTATACTTCGTCTATAACCTTGTTTGTATGTAGTTGTGTGAATTTTGCCTCCTCCAGTTATTAGCCTGTGAAGTCCCTGAGTCTGGGGACTGTCTTTTTTCTTTATTTGCATCCCCAGTGCTTAGAATAAATAGTGTCTGGCACATCTTAGGTCCTTAATAAATGAATATTAACTGACTGATTCTCAAGCTCTGCTACTTGCTAGCTCCATGACCTCAAACATGTGAGACTTCCCCTTCTGAACACGTTTCTCATCTATGAAATGAAATGGGGGCAGAATTGGACTAGGTAACCTCTGTGGCTCCTTCCAGCTCTGATATTCCATGACTCCATGGTCAAATAAGCTCGAAGTGTCAGGGGCTAGATAGGCTCCCTCTTCCTAAATCATCCAAATGGAGTTGCTATTTTGACAGCAGATGGCGTTACCATCACAGCCCTCAAACGGTGGGGCATTGCTTTCCCTTTACTCCGATGAAAATCATAAGGAAGTTACTGAAATGGCTTCTGGATATTTATGCAAGGTGTTCATTTGAAAACCGGCTATGTTTCAGCTTTGTTAGTCATAGGTAATAAACTCTTCCCCCATACGCTGAAAATCTAAGGGGCCCCCAAGGGATGCAAGACCACCCCCCCCAGGCTTGTCCTCAGTCACTTCTTCATCATGTAAACAAATACCATGCTCTATTAGGCTACCTTCTCATCCCTGTAGGGGTAAAAAAAAATGTAAAAGGAGGACATATTCGCTAAGCATTCGTCCACACACATCCCTTCTCCTGCCACCAGCCTGGAGGATCATCCTCTCAGGCTTTCACTCACTGCATGATCAGCCCCTGGCTGTTAAGACATCTCTTGGTAATCATTTACCCTTTTTCTTGGCCATAAATCATCATTGGTAACATGTTGCTGCATGCTTGCATCCATCATTCACTCCTTCACTGGTCTTCAGAAGACTTGAAATTCTGATTGTTCAGACATGGTGGGAGGATGGGCTGGATTGCCCTCGAGAAATTGAAAAGTTCCTTTAATGGTTCCAAGCTTTGCAAAGATCTATCTTTGCAAAACTGGCAGTTCTACTAGAATTGCTATAGAGCAGTAAAACTTGGGATACAGCAGTCTCCAAAGAATTGAAAATAAGCATCCTCTAGAGGGCAATGGAGAGGCACATGGTGGGTGTGAACAGTACACAACACAGAACTGAAGAGGAACTCCTAAGAACCATAATAAAAAAAAATATATGTCATCAATAAATTGTATGAGAAGAAGAAAGCCTGACCTGGTCACATGGTGAGGGTGAGGGCAAGGGGACAGCCAGATGTCCCCTGGTACCTTCAAGATTTCAGGAGAGAGAGGAGGGTCTCCAGCATACTGAGTGAATATGCTGCAGTGAACTTCAGGAAGGTCGGGGATGAGTCACACAGGATATACAAGAATAGATGGACTACCATCTACAGTATCGGTAGAATCTTCTAAACAATGAGATCACAGATCCATTGGAGTTTTAAGTATTTTAGTAAGCCCTTGAAATGGATGCACATTGGATGGGAACTCTATCAATGATAGGAATATTCATGCTATTGAAATCAGAGGTCCTTGAAGTATTGAAACCTTGATTTTGGCAACCTGGTCCTACCTGAGAAGACAAGGGAAGCTGAAGGCATTCACCTTTGCATCCAGAATGTAAAACTTTTAGCATTGTTAGTGGGAGGAAAAGGTGCCAAGCACTGTGCTAAATGCTTTAAAATATTATCACAGTAGACCACATATCACTTTTTAGATTGTAAACTCTCTGAGGGCAGAAACTCTTTCATTTTTACCTAGTAGACCCAGAATTTAGCACAGTGCCTGGCCTCTATTAAGTTAATGCCTGCTAATGGATCCCACCCTTCAAAAAAAAAAAAAAAGCTGGGTGGGAAGAGAACTTTCCTTGCTGGTAATCCCTTTGAGTGACAGACCAAGGCCAACCTCTTGAATTGCATACAGAAGGAAACCCAATCTAGGAAGCCCAGTTATTAAGTAAACATTCTAGATTATGGGTATGAGCAGGAGCAACCCATTAGGCAGCAAAGATGTAGAAAAGGAAGTATAATGTTTGCACACTCAGCCTTTATCATTACAGATATTTTTCTGAACTATGGGAGAAAGGAAGGGAGCAGTTGACCTGGAATTTATTTATTTTTTAAGGTAAATAATCAAACAGTCAGGCAAAGAGCAAAAAGGTGCGATGAGATAGAACCGGAAATGGCACTGCACTTCTCTCCAGTGTGCTCCATTTTGTAACAATTAGTCAACAGCCCTCTGAGATAACATCCCTTCGAGAAGAAAGTTCAAATGCAATGCTGATCTGGAATTGGCAGCACCCCTACAAAGGGAGTCTTGGTCAGGGCCTGGGGCTCAAGCTAGCACGACCTTTGTGAGGAGTGGGAATCAGGGCCCGAAGAAGCTCCTCTCTGACTCAGAACATCCCAGGAAAGAGCTCATTTCAGCAAGACCTGGCTTCATTTAAAATACCCAATGGACAATAAAGATCTGCAAAGAGCGTTCTTGGGGGCCATGGCTCCAGTTTCCTTCTACATAAGGACAGGTTTGCTCTTGCTTGCAGAGAAACTAAATGAACAGCACAGTCACTGCAGACTACATGCGTTGAGGATGTTTGGTAAAGTTGTAGACAAATTCTCACCAAAACTGATCAGGGAAATGCAACCAACGAGACTTGCAGGGGAACGAACTTCTCCAAGCAAAGGACATGGGAGCAACCTGAGAAGCAAGTTGTATCCATGGTGGGCAACTTGCATGAGTCAACTACTTGGGAGGAGAAAATGGCTAGGAGTCCAAAGTGGGAGGGTGAAAGAGAACAAAATGGTGGATAAAAGCCAACTCCTCTAATGTTCCTAAAAGTAATTGTCCTCTTAGAAACAGTGTTTCAACAGCAGTCTTCCTGGAATTGAGTGAATTCATCACCCTTGCTGCTCCCCATTTACAGAATCATGTTTAGACCTGGAAGATCTGGAAGACCACTGTTATCATAGAGATGAAAGAACTGAAGCCCATAGGGGTTAAATGCACTTTCTGGGTCAGATAAGTAGTAAGAGAGTCAGGATGTGCTCCATGGACAAAGCAGAAGATCTCTAGGCTTGACCTACCCCAAGAAACTGACTCTTCAGTACAGTGGCACTGGCTTCTTGCCTGTCCCATACACAAGACATTCCCTCTCTCCAATCTGGGCATCTCTCTGGCCGTCCCCCAAGTCTGGAATGTTCTTCCTCCTTATCTCTGACTCCTGGCTTGCTGACTTCCTTTAAGTCCCAGCTACAACCCCACCTTCTACAAGAAGCTTTCCCCAACCACTCAATCTCCTTGCCTTCCTTCTGTTGAGTATTTCCTCTTTTTCTGGCATATGGTTTGCTTTGTATATATTTCTTTACATGTTGTCTGTCCTGGTAGATTACAAGCTCCTTGAGGGCAGTGACTATCTTTTGCCTCTATTTGTATCTCCAGTGCTTAGCACAATGCCTGCACATGGCAGGAACTTAAGAAAGGTTGGTTGATTGACTGACTGTGATGTGATGGACTGTGCCATTTGACTCCCAGCCCAACATTCTCTTCCCTGTGCCACGTTTCCTACATATGCTAAGGGGCATTTCTCTACAGCAGAATTTTAGGAGTCACAGGACAAACCTGGGGTCTAGTACCGACTCTTACCGGTAATTACTTAGGTGAACTTGGACTAGTCATTTCCCTGCTCAGATTCCCAGCTGCCCCAGCTATACTGTGGGGGAATTGGGCTAGATCCAAAAGCAGAGGCTTAGCGTCAGCCAGAAGGAACCTCTGAGGATGCCTGCCTCTTCACCTTAAGGGACAGCCCAGACTTATCCAAGGTCACCTGGGGAGGAGAAGAACAGAGATTCAAACCCATGTCCTCTGACTCTAAATCTCATCATCCCCTTTTCCACTGCAGTCCATGTCATCTTGAAGGCCCCTTCTAATCCTATCTACAAACACATGGGAAGGGCTTTTGCTGAGAATGGGGGCTCATTTCCTCACCGCCACACCCTCATGCCACGGGCCTGACCTCTTAGAGTCAGAGTCACCTGGCAGTGAGCAGCTTGGGCTGCAGGAAGGAATCACCTCCTTGTCTTTTCTAGCCATTGACAGCTGCTAAGTATGGACTGGACTGTGACACTCAGGAGTGTATTTGCTATTAGCTGGCGTCTACAAATATGCATCGGTTGTACTCTTAATCACTGAGCTCAGAACACAGGTGGCCCAGAGAACAACTGTAGGAATGACGCCAGATCTGTGTTCTTGCCAGGAAGACCAGCCCCGGATAAGATGGTGGGCGAGTTCATTCTCCAACGTCAGTCAGCAAGCCAATGTTTGCAGGTCGCCTCTGTGGGCTCTGTGGATATGGCAGAAGACCCCGAAGGTTTGGACCCGCCTCAGGAAGCTGAGAAGACTTGGGCACACAGTAGAAGACAGGAGGCAACTGCCAAACAGTGCTGAATTCTACAGCTTTTATTGTGGATTGATCATCTTCAGCAGCCCTCTCCAACACAGCTGCCATGCTAACTGTGGCCAGAGAATCCCTGGGGCTGCTGCTGGTGTCGCTGACCTCCACCAACTTTGTTGACCCTCACCGGCTCCCCATCGCCCACAAGCATTCAGGCTCTTTAATCAACAATTCTCTGAACATACGGTGGTGGGATTGGGAGCAAGGCAGGGAGAGGTAAAGTTTGGGGTTATGTGGTAACATAAGACATAGAAATAATGGCACCTTGGACAGAGCACTGGTTTCAGAGGCAGAGGATCTGAGTTCAAATCCTGACGCTGTCACTCCCCGCCCTTGGGACTCCACAAGGTTCCCTTCCCTGGGTTTCAGCACCTTCCTCGGTCCGGTGAAGAGTCTGGACTCTGTGCTGAATCAGCTCTAAGACTCACATGGCTCGAGGCCTGACGGTCACTCCTTCTGGGAGGCCCGACTTTGCACCAAGTTGGTGAACAATGAAAGGAAGCTCTAGGTGAACTCCATTCCCTCCCATTGGGTGCAGACATTTTTAGAGATGGTTGGATCCAGCTGGATAGGATCAGGAAAAAGACCACACGGAAGAACTAGACTTTGAGGTGCCTGCATTCAAGCCTTTTTTACATCTATACTGTTTTTCATGAAAAGTCTATGTCAAGTCTGAGAAGTTACTTAGTCTGAGGAAGGGCTGGACTCCTCTTGGTGTCTGAGATAGTGAAATCAGGTGAAATCGGGTGGAGTTAGAACCTAGCACCGTGAGATTCAGTTAACTTGACGAGTTCTCTAGGCTTGTAATGCTGCTCAAACACAGCTCAGGGGCCACCTCCACCAGGAAGGCCTCCTTGATCTCCCCAGTTCTCCACAGGCTTTCACTTTTTAACAGTTTTGTAACACCTCACATACAGGATGTATTTGCTTCCTTGAGGGAATGTTGTGTCCTGCCGCTAGAATGGAAGTTTCCTGAGGACAGGCACTGTCTCATTTTTGTCACTGGTTCCCAGGGTCTGCTATGTAAAAGGCATTTGACAAGAGTTTGTTGAGTTGAATTAGGGGACAAAGATGAGAAAGAAGAGCAAAGAACATGCAGTCTATAGCAAACTCAAGTTAATAACCACACATACATGGAAGGAGTAAATATTTTCTAAAGCAATCAGAGAAAAGGTGAAAAGCTGCTTTGGCTCTTGCCATCCGGTGGCTGCCCACGCTCGTCTTTTCCTACATTATTTATTTTCCCCAGTTTCTGTTCCTGGTGCAGCCCCCTGCCTTCCTGCTTCTCCCTTTCTTTTTGACAGGAGTGATACCTGATTTTGGGGTCTGAGAGGATACTCCTAATTCCAAGAATCCAGCTTCCAATGACTGCTTCCCCAAGGCCAGGCTGACTAACCAAGCCCCTGGGGAATTGTCGAGCCTCACCTTCACCTTTATGTCTATCAGATGCAATAAAATAAAAGGGGTTGGTATGGACAGTGTTCAGAAGAGAAAATGCAAATGGTGGCAGAGTAGATAGAGCTCCAGAAAGACCCCTCTTCCTGAGTTCAAATCCAGCCCCAGACACTTACTAGCTGAGTGACCCTGGGCAAGTCACTTCACCCTGTTTGCCTCAGTTTCCTTTGAAATGAGCTGGAGAAGGCAATGGCAAACCACTCCAGTATCTTTACCATGAAAACCCAAATGGGGTCACGGAGAGCCAGACATGACTGAAAATGACTGAACAGCAGCAACAAATACTTGAAAACATTTTCAGCTTCAGTAACGACCAGAGATGCAAGTTGAAGTAGCTTATATCCATTAAATGGCCCACAATAACAAAAAGCAGAAAAACTCAAGGTTCAAGTATTTCAGAGACTCCAATAGAACATGCATTTTTTGAGCCCCTACTGTGTGCCAGGTGGCACTGTACACTAATTGTTATGCAGCGACACCATGCAACACTCATACAAGTCCACTCGTTCCTTGCTGGTCAAATTGGAACATGTGCGATCTTTTTTGGAAAACAATTAGGCAAAATATATAGTGGAAGGCACAAAATTAATCACAATTTTTAAGTAATAGTTCTATTCCATTATCAGAGACTGAGAGTTATCAAAAGCAGAGCCAAAATGGAAGCAATCTGTATAAAGATTTTTTTATAGTAGCGATATTTATCACTGAAAAATGCCGTCACCTTCCCCCCCAAAAAAAATAAAAAACTGAAAGTAATCTAATGTACCACAGTAGGAGAATGGGTAAATACATTGTGGTACATTAATATTATGGAATATAGCAATGTAATTCCCACAAGCAGGTATGAAATATATAAAGAAATTTCCAAAAACCTTTATGAAATCAAGTCAAACAACATGAAAAAAGTAAAACCAGAAATTCTACCAGAAGTCACCGTGTTTATTCTATGGTCATAAAAGAAAAATTGTGACTGGAATAAATTGCCAAAAACATCCTGAGAAAAGTTTAGAGAAAGGGACTAGAATTATGAAAATTTATGTATTTTGTTTTATTTTATGTTGGTCTGGACCTATGATTTTACTGGTACAATAAGTTCTTTCTCCCACCTTCTACCTCCTTCTCTTCTTCCCCTTTCATTCCTTCTCTCCCCTTTCCCTGTCTCCCCCACTCCTCTTCCTTCCCTCTCAGTGCCCTTGTCTGTCTACTCTCTCCTCCCTCTCTCCACCTCCACTTCTTCTATCCCCTTGTCCCTCACTTCCTCCATCCTCTCTTTTCTCCCCTCTTTCTCATTCCCTCCCTTTCTTCACCTCTGTCTCACTTTCTCCCTTCTCTTCTCCCTCCTCCTTTCTTCCTCTCCTTTTCCCTGCTCTCTCTCTCTTTCCTTTTTCACTCTCCAACATGCCAACATTGCAGTGTCCCTAATTTCCCAGTAGAATCCCTGGGTCTCAGCTTCACTCTTCATCCTCTGAAAATACTTTCTGCTTGGGTACCTCTCTCCAGCCTCCAGGACTGGGGAGGGTACGGGGATGGCACTAAGACCAGAACTCTCTCCCCTGGACTACATGTGTCTCTGTGAGAATCAGAGAGAAAAAAATAATCACAACCCAGTAATTCATTTTCCTCTAAGGAAGGTGAGAAATGAGCTCTGAACAGTCCAGAGATATCACCCCATGTCTATTAAATACGGTTGAAGAATCAGACAACATTTTTTGACTCCTAAAGTAATGTTTTTTTTTAATTTGTCAAAGAAATTGCTGCATGCCGTTATTCATTGCATCCCTTGGAGCAGAGTTACTCAGATTAATTCACTTTCGAGCCAGTCTGCAAAGCCCACTGAGCTTACCCATTCCTAGGAACAATGGCATTCAGAGAGGCCCATCGTTCAACTGCTGGTTTCTTTTTTCGTTGAACTCCAGCCAAAGAGGCTGTTCGAGCTCCAGGGTTGGGGTTGGGCGGAGAGGAGACCAAAAGCAGAGAGCTGGCTTTCTAATGAGATGACACCTGATCTGAGTTAAGACAGGGAGAAAGACAAGCTCCCCATTGGGAGGCATGAGAGCCCAGGAGAAGGGCACAAAGATTCTCAGACAAGTCACATTCTGGAATTTTGCAGGTGAATCTGCCCTTCTCACCAGGTAGGTGGGACTATGGTCAGGTGTTTCTTTTGTGTCTATAAATCCTCACCCAACCTGAAGTGGGCACTTTCAGAAGAAAAAACAAATCTACCAGGAGCCCTGATCGGTTAAGGTAAGCAAAAGTTTCCAGGCTTTTTATTCAGGGGTCAAACTATACTGTATTTAATATTTGATGTCTGAATGGAAGAGGGGCTTTGCCAAATTATTTGAGGGAAATAGCTTGTAAATGAAATATAGGCATCCTCCCCATCCACAGGGGACTAGATACCTTTGCTGCTCTTGAATGTTGCATAAACAAATCATGCAGAGAAGATACAAGGCAATAATCCAGGTGGAGCTGGGGGTGGTGGGTCCTCTCTAGTCTGGGAGGCTAAGCACATAATGATCGGCCTTCAGACTTGGCTAACAGCTTTTCTTCCTTCACATAATCTATGAGTGGGCAGCAGAATCACATGAGAACTCAGAAAAGAGAAATGAATTTTTTTAAAGGTGAAAACGGTGGACTAGATCAAACAAGATGCAATGTAATCAAGATAAAAGTCATTTTTTTTAAAACAGCCACACAATTACAGGCCAAGTGAGTCATGGCTAGAGAAGAACTTGTCTGAGGGAGATCGGGGTGTACCTGGACTTCAAGCTCAATATCAATAAAAGAGGCAGAAACAAAAGCCATTTTCTGCTTGGGCTTTGAGAGCAAAGGCAGAGTGTCCAGGCACAAGTAGGCGACAATAGTCTTAG
Source organism: Phascolarctos cinereus (assembly GCF_003287225.1). NCBI lineage: Eukaryota > Metazoa > Chordata > Mammalia > Diprotodontia > Phascolarctidae > Phascolarctos > Phascolarctos cinereus. The sequence goes on along the minus strand of NW_027555514.1, from coordinate 9,312,968 downwards.
CACTGTCTTCTGCCCTAAGCACACACCGCCTCTCTAATGTTGTGATCATTTTGGTCGCCAAAGATTAGGAAGGGCACAGTTACTGGGAGGTCGACAGGGTTGCCAAAGAGCATTGAGAATATGCCTTGTTACGATTAGTTGAAGAAACAGGACCTGCTTAGCCTGAAAAAGAAAGTGTTTGGTCTGAGGTGGGGAGACACATGGAAACTGTCTTCAATTATTTGGAGATGAGATGAGAGTTCTTCTGTTTGGTCCCAGAAGCCAGAAACAACAGTAAGGAAGGAAAGTCACAAAGAGACAAAGCCAGGCTTAAGGTAGTTGGTTTTTTGTTTTGTTTTGTTTTGTTTAAGTGATAATACTTTGAGCTCTCCCAAAGTGAAATGAGATAGCTCAGAAGATCATAAGCCCAACTTCACAAGGTGGGGGGAGGATATGGAAAGGAGGGGGCTATGGCAGCAAGACTCTAAGCCCAAGGAGGATGGTGCCTTGTTAGAGACAGAATAATTTTAGGTATGGCTTGGAGTAGAGGACACTCAGGTTCCTACCAACCCTGAGATTCTGAGTTTCTGTGATTCTATCTATCTCAAGGGGGAGGGGGAGGTCCTTAAAAATTCTGGTCAATATAAAGGTTTCCTCATACTTGACAAGATTTCCCTAAAGCGACCAGCAGGACAAATAGAAAATAGAAAATGAGTGGGTGTCTGTCAAAGCTATAAGTGAATGTAGTGAAGGAAGACTCCTCTTCACTACCACCACCACCACCACCACCACCACCCTGTATTTCTTATCCTTTTTAAAATACTCCATAGTATTTGCTCCTTCTCCTCAACTCAGTTCCTAATTTGTCTCTCATGAGGAGCTTCCTGACACAGTCTCATTTCTGAAAGCCTTTATTTTGTCTATATTTTCTAGCTACATATGTGTGTATAAGTCATCTCCTTTCATTGGAAGGAAGTAATCCTCTTGAAGGCAGAGCCAGCCTCTTCGTCTCTGCCTTGGAATCCCCAGTGCCTCAGTTCAAATGCACCTTCTTGCTGTAGGGCATGCACCACATTCCATTCTCATCTCCATGCCTTTGCACTGGCTCTATCCCATGCCTGGAATGTCTTCAGAACTCAGAAGAACACTTTCTACATGTGGTTATTCCTGGTCCTCCCAGCTTGTAACACACATCCCTCCCATTGCCTTGTACCTGCTCAGGATGATTTCTGGGCTATATAACTAAGTAGATATGTTTCCCAAATCACACCGAGATCTCTTAGAGGCTGTTGCTGAGAGATACAGAGAGACAGCGTTGGTGGTTTTTCTTTGTATCTCAAACTTAGCACAATGCCTGCAATATAGTAGGTGCTTAATAAACACTTGCTGACATCGATTGACTAGTTGATTGATCGCTAAAGTGATAAAGTGGTCTCTTTTAAAGGGGTGACCTTCAGCCCTCACCATCATCCTTCCTGTGGCAGTGCAGAGTCAGCCTCTTGGTCCTGGAGGGCCCCATCGTGATCCTCTAGAAGAAATGACGCAACAGTCAGCCTTGTCCTTCTTTCTTCTGCTCGTGACTGTCTCTGCCAACCTCACCGTGGCTGTCATGAAGGACAAGAGAGCTCCTCAGACTCTCTCCAGAGGTTGTGTGTGTAATGACATCTGTTTCTCTAAACTCTTCAGCCAATTGGGGGAGGAGGAAGGGAAGATTTTTTTTAATTGTCTCATTTTTCATCCACATCCTCATTATACAAAATATTCTAAATAGCCAAGCATCTCAGGCACGAGCCATGTCCAACTGGGGTGTCATTTGCCAAGGATCTCTTTAAGCAGTCAGGTATCTGTGATGGGTAAAGAGATATGACCTAGGAGAACTGTTGCTCTGGTAGTCATTCCTGTGCCCTTTACCACCCATTGCTAGGCAGTCAAGAGCAGGGCTTGGAAGTATTGGAAAGAGCAAATTTGGAATGGGGTGCAAGAGATGATGTTGGAGCCTGGGGGATACAGGCTTTGGAGGAGACTTGGGCAGTCGGCGGCTGCATGAGGACACTTAACAGGGAAGGGAGCAGGGCTGATGTTGAAAGTGGGCAAGAGAATAACCCATGGACAGGAGGACAGGGATCAAAGTGATACTTCTTCTGTGCCTCAATTGTGCCAAGGGTTGGTCTTCCTTGAGCAAAGAAAGAACTAACAGAGGATCAGAGAAGTCACAAAAAAAGGGGCACAGCTGGGCCTGGAGATGGTGACTGAATTGCGATTTTATGAGGAAATTGGAGCCCAGGTCCTGAAGTACAAGAGAAGTGGGAAGTCTGGACCAGGGCTGCTGTAGTGGCACTATGGTGTCAAGGAGACCTGGATTCAAATTCTGCCTCAAATGCTTATCAGTTATATGACCCACAGGTAAGCCACTTAGCTTTCTGGGCTTCAGTTTTTTCATTTAGAAAATGAGTGAGTTGAACTAGTGGTCTCCAAGTTCCCGTCTTGCTCTTTATCTATGACCCTATGGTCCAGTGGATTTCTGTGAAGCTTGAGCCAATAGTCACCATCTGGACCTTGGAAGCCTCAGGCTGACTCAGATTGCAGGGGTGCAAATTGGGTATGAAAGAGAAAGCTTTCCCTGCAGGGTGTAAATGCCACCTGAAACTCAACTAAACATAATTGATGCCAAACTAGCAAGTGCCTGTTGTGGGTGAAGCAGCGGAAGCGCTGCAAATGGAGAGCACCTGTGAGCTGTGTGTCTCCTCGAAGCACAAACCCTCCCCACCTCTAACCCAGACCTAAACACATGTGTCAGGCAGTAATTGGTTGGTTGCTATCCATCGTTCTGGAAGAGAACCAAAATGACATTGCCATGTTGGAGCCAAGGTACAGCGTGTGCAACTGAGGCTGAGCAGACCAACATGAGCTCTGATGAGTAGCACAGTAGAGACAGATGAGGCTGTACACCCTGGTGGATAAAGAGATGGCTTCTGAGTCAGGAAGGCCTGGAATCAAATTCACATACATGCTGGACGTATGACCCTGAAAGAGTCATCTGATTTCTCACTGCCCTAGCCAGCTAAGACTATATATGTTGCGGAGTCAGTGTCAATCTGCATGGGTAGAGGGAATTTCCTCATCTGAGAGGACCTGATGTTATTAAAACCCCAGGTCTAGACAAAATAAATAAAAATACTAGAAAAGTATTACCTATGATGACTCTGTATAAGAAATGGCATGGCAATCATCAAGGACACTTAGGATCAAAAGAGACAGGCACAGAAAAGTGGTGATAGGGAAAGGGACACAGAGAGATAGAGAGAGACAGACAAAGACAGAGAAATGGAGAGAGACAGACAGACAGAGACAGAGAAAGGGAGAGAGGAGACAGAGAGAGAGAGAGAGAGAGAGAGAGAGAGAGAGACAGACAGAGAGAGAGAGAGAGACAGAGAGAGAGACAGAGACAGAGAGACAGAGACAGAGAGACAGAGATGGAGAGAGAGACACAGACAGACAGAAGTAGGGAGAGAGACAGAGACAGAGGGAGAGGGAGAGAGAGAGAAGACAGTGAGAGAGACAGGACAGAGGTGGAGAGACAGAGACAGAGAGACAGAGACAGAAAGACAGAGATGGAGAGATGGAGTCAGAGAGAGACAGAAGGGAAGGAGATATATATAGATATAGAGATATATAGAGAGAGAGAGAGAGACAGAGAGAGAGAGAGAGACAGAGACAGAGACAGAGAGAGAGAGGAAGAGGACTATTACTGCTCACATGAGAAGAAGAGAAGAGAGAAGATATGGAGAGGTTTCCATTGGACCGAGTGGATGGTCACATTGGTGAGACCATGTAGCCACCTAGGAATCCAGTAGTTTGACTTTCCCAGCCACTTCTCACACACTTATAACACAAAAAAGGTCAAGATGGGTGGTGCAAAGAGCCCTGGGAAGACCTAGACTGGAGTCCAAAATCTGCCCCTTCCACCAACTGTGTGGTCAACTCATTCACACCTTGAAAATGTACAGATGACAACACTGACAGAGCTGGAAGGAATCTCAAAGACCATCTAGGTCAACCTCCTCATTTTACAGATGATGCAGCCCAGGAGGGAGGGAGGTGAGTGACTTTCCCAAGGTCTCACAGCCTGAGGCAATAATACTTCTGTCACCTACTTCACTGGTTGGTTAGTTATTCACATTTCTCCTTCCCTTTAAGGTTGAAAACAAATCAATGGCTAAGCAGTGCTAGACTTATTGATTCTCTTAATAGATGAGCAAACTGAAGCTCAGAGCAGAAATGTATTTTGCTTAGGGCCATATAAAAGCAAAATCAACCCAAATCTTCTGCCTCAAAGACTAAGGTCACCATACCCCAGTGCCTGAAGGACCAAAGAAAATCAGTGTGTGTGTGTGTGTGTGTGTGTGTGTGTGTGTGTGTGTGTGTGCGTGTCTATTTTTGTGGCCATAAAATGTTGTATAAATATGACTTATTCTTACTAACATAGTAATTACTTGTTAAATTTATTTTCTGTTTCTGCTTCAGGATGGGGTGATGACATCACCTGGGTGCAGACTTATGAAGAGGGGCTCTTCCAAGCCAAGAAGAGGTAAAGAACCCATTCTAAACTGGTTTGGAAATATCCCGTGCCATTAACTCTAAGGCAACCTGAAGCCTCCTGACCCTTCCAACTGCTAGTTCTATCCCACTCCCAGCCTCCCAACAACAACAACAAAATTATCTTGTATATATTTATATTCTAGACAGTGTGAAACAGAGGCTGCAAAGCTGCTTCAGAGAAGGGACTGAGCAAGTCTTGCCTCTGGCTACATGGGGGGGAGACAAGTGGCCTCTCCACACCCTGAGAAATTCTCTAGGACCATTAGCTGCAAAGCAGGGTGGATCCCTGCTGAGAATTCCTATGACAATTAAACCTCAGGTCCAGTCTAAAAGTGTGTGTGTGTGTGTGTGTGTGTGTCTGTGTGTGTCTGTGTCTGTATCAGTGTCTGTGAGAGACAGGCACACAGAGACAGACAAGGGAAGAGAAATAGAAAGAGAGGGGGGAGAAAAAGAAAGACAGACAGACAAAGGGGAGAGAAATAGAGAGAAAGAGGTGATAGAGAAAGAAAGAGACAAAGAGAGAGAGAGGAGAGAGAAATAAAGAGGCGGAGAGAAAGAGAGGGGGAGAGAAAGACAGACAGGAGAAGAGAAATAGAGAGAAAGAGGGGGGAGAAAGAGAAAGAGAGAGGGGAAGAGAGAGAAATAGACAGGGGGGAAAAAAGAGAGAGGTTCCCAGTCCTTAGAGTGGGAGTGAGCCCAGAGGGGATAGCACATATGTGTGTGCATATACACATATATATGCATACACAGACACAGACACACATGAGTAGTTCAGGGCTGAGAGTCAGAACTGAATCCCCAGCTTTTCCTAACTGTGATTCTGGAGAAGTCACCCCACTGCATCAGACTTCTATTTCTTCATCTATAAAATGAGAATTCTGGATTCTGTCATTATAAGAGCCTTCCAGTTCAAACAATTGTTCTTCCTCTACCTTCCAGAAACAGCTTCTTAAAGCAGAACCTGTTCCCACTTGGGTTATTTTGTTCTCCACACATATCTGATCAGTACCAAAAGGCATTTTTACTATTTTCATGGAGAATATAATTTTCATCAATGTATAATGTGCAAGATAAGTCTAAGACATTGATATTCATTTTGATAACTGGTGTTAAATGTCAGAATGAAAACAGGGGCACCAAATAAGTATGTTGATTCCTTCCTGGCCTGGGGAGGAACCACAGAAGTCAGGGTGGCCTGGTAGTTGGTTCTAACCAGCTGCCATAGTTAAATTCTTGAAGTGAACATTTACACCTTGTAAATTGTCCAATCAGGGATTAATCATTGTTCTGTTGATTGTATAGACTTGAGAAGGTGATACAGAAAATGTTAAGGACGCAGATTAAACATGAAAATGTGTCATGTGCAATTGTTAAATATTTACCCACAAACCCATACTCAGAGGTTATCTGGTCCAATTCCTTCTTGAAATAGTAATCCCTGACTGTGGAGTCCCCCAAAAGTCTCTCCCAGAAACCCACCAGATATATGAAAGGGAACTCTCAAGGCAGCCCATCTCATTTCTAGACAGTAACAATAATTAGGGCTAAAAATGTAAAATCTGACAGTTGGGTCCAAGAACTCAACTTCACAAGTACAATCTGGGAGGCCATGGTTAAACATCGTGACCTCCAAACCCAATAAAAGTCAATGGTCTGATATGGCAACTAATAAAAGCTAATAATTTGCTTTCAGAGAAGGACTAGCTTTTAGGAATAAGGAAGCAATCGGGTCATTGCACTGTGCCCTGGTCCAACATCATATAGTGTACTGTGCTCAGTTCTGGAAACCACATTTTTAAAAGGACATTGATAAGGTGGAAAAGATTAAGGGAGGATGACTAGGATAATGAAGGGCCTCTAGCTCATGCCATATAAGAATGAGCCAAAGGAACTAGGTATGTTTCGTCTGGAGAAGACAAGGCTTGTTGTGAGGATGGGGAAGGGGTAACATGACTGTTATAAAGTACAGTTATCCTTTCCACATTATGACTTTCCCTATAGTGGTTCTGACATATGATAGGCATAAGAAATTAAATGGGAATTTGGGGGAAGTTTTGCAGAAGCAGCAAATGACACACAAAGGCTAGCAGACAACACAGAAAAGTTTAGAAACTCAGAAATGCGTAAAATATATGTATAGTATCACATAATGACATATTTTATCTCAATATGATAATTCAGACATCTATGCTATAAAAGGAAGGCCAAAAATTTTATGTGGATTTTCCAGATCGAGGGGTGCCATGCCTCTAACTCCCTGTGATGTGTAAGGAATAACTGTATGTTAAAACCTGCCAAGAGAAAGAGGGTCGGTGGGCTGGACCCCAGAGGACAGAGGAAGAGCAGGGGGTAGTGGTGGAAGAGTCCAGTTGTGGCTTGATAGAGATGAACGCTCCCTAAGAAATGGTTGTTCAGAAGTGGAATGTGCTGTCTTGTCGGGGCAGTGGATTCTCACTCAGTGAGAGTGAGGGGAAAAAAGCTTGGAGGCTGACCCTCTCATTGGGATTGTGAGAGGAGATCACTGGTGACCTAGGCGTATGCTAGAGATTTCTACCATCCCTTCCCACTTGGAAATTCCGTGGTTCTGGGAAGTCTTCCCTTGTAATGAATTGAAATCTGCCTCCCTGCAGCTCCCATCTGTTGGTCTTTGATGGGTTGTAGAGGGCCAAGCAGATGAAATTGGATCTGTCAAGAGTACTGGCTACCTGACCTTCATCAGTTTATTGCATTGTTTCCATTCTGCCACTCATGTTTCCACTAAGAATTTAAGTACCTGCAGGTCACAGAAGTGGAACGCAGTCTTAGAGATTGTCTAGCCTATCTAATGTTAAAGGAATTGGACATTTCCTCTATTTCTGCAGAAGAAATGGAAAGATAAAGGGGTCACCAAGCAGGTGTCCCTTGTCCAACTGCAAATGGAAACTTAGCAGAATCTCCATCTGAAAGGGCAGACACCAACAATCCCTTCTCATTCTTCTCCACTCTACAATCTAGGTAAACTGGCCTGCATTCTATTCCTCACACAGGGAGCTCCACCTTCCACCTCTGCACCTTCACACTAGCAGTCCTCAGAGCCTGGAATACACTCCTCTTCACCTCTGATGTGTAAAATCCCCCACTTCCTTCCAAATCCAGCTCATTGCCATTTTCTCTGTTGACCCTTTTTTGACTCCACACAATTGCTAGTGCCCTCTCTCCCCAACTACCTCACATTTAGCTACCTTGCCTTCATGCTGGACATTTATTTGTGTCCATATCTATGTACACATTTATGTACCTATGTATATATTTCCATGTGTACCTGTCATCTTCCTTGATGACATGAGTTCTTTGAGCGTGAGAATTGTTTCACTTCTGCATTTGTATTCCCAGCACTTAGCACAGTAACTGGCACCTAGTAGGTGCTTAACAAATGCTTGATGATTGGATGGTGGGTTGAATTTTTTAAAAATCAGTTTAGCTATATTATTGGAAAAGACTAAAATCTGTCTCACTCCTAAAATCATACACAAAAATCGAGGTAGTCTTTGGAGAATAAGTATCTTGCATAATTATCCTGGCTGTCTCTGGAGGGAATGTAACAGATTTCTCCTAGTTAATTTAGAATGTGTTGATTTTGTTCAGTAAATCAGATGTTACTGATTTATTTTTTTTCAGTTCAATTGAATCAAATTAATATTTACTAAGAATCTATTACATGCTGAGTGCTCTGCTAGACACTGGGGACTCAAGGATAAAAACTAAACATCCCTATCCTCAGGGGGATTACATTCTGCTGCTATATCAGTTAATTAAGACTATTATTATTAAATTTGACTCTAAAAAACTAACACTTATTGTGCATTCTCCTGCATCAAAGAAAAGTATTTGCCTTAACTGGAAGTTCCTTATGTTTTCTTTGTTTAGTAACAAACCCTTGATGGTCATTCATCATCTGGAGGATTGTCAGTACTGCCAAGGTAACGATAAGGACCTCACACGTCAAGGAGCAAGGCCCCCATTAGAATTCTAAATTTAGTGTACTCAGAACTAGGGACAGCTGAAGAAACGTCTTGAGCCATATGGTGATTGATGACCTCATTGATGGTGGATGACCTTATTCATAGCAAGAGCATAGGGGATTTTAAAAAGACAGAGATAAAAGAAAGAAAGAATAACTGAAATCTAAAAATAATCCACTTGAAATAATAAAAATCTGGTCTACTGTGGCATGAAATCATGAAGCTACAGGCTTTGTAAATAAGAGATCATCCTTTTTTATAGCTGGAACTAAAATTAAGGTGCGTGGTGGGGAGGTGGAGGCAAAAGAAGGAAAGAAGAGGTAGAGAGGTGATGAGCTGTCTTTCCTCCCAAGATATAAAATCAAATAACTATGTTTATCAAAAGGAGTTTGGGGAACAAGAGCTACACGAGACCGATATTTTTTTTAAAAAATCTAGTTCTTTTGCACTTTCAGCCTTAAAGAAAGTCTTTGCCAAGAGCGATGAAATCCAGGAAATGGCTCAAACTAGCTTTGTCATGCTCAACCTCATGGTAGGTGAAATCTACGTGCTGGGTTAATTTCCAATGGTGAGTTTTGTTTTTGTGTTTGTGTTTGTTTTTTTATGGTGTACAAAATCAGAGTCAATGGGGCATAGGGAATAGAGGGTTGGCATTAGAGGCAACAGGTTCAGGTTCTACCTCTGACACATGCAGACTATGTGACCCTGGGCAAGTCACTCAACTTTGTTTCTATTTCTCAGGCAAATCTCTCAGACTATAAATTATCATAGACTAGTTGTTGGTTTGCATCTGTAAGATGGGAAAATTGCACTTAATTTATTGTATTTTATTTTCAGTCAAGAGCTCCAGTTTACTTTAAAGCCTGATTCATTTATGCTTTTTAAAAAAACACAATAAGCTATACAAAGAAAGACAGAAGTTACTAAGTGAGCTCCTACTTAATCTTTCTGACTTTCTTCTCTTCCCACCAGCATGAAACCACTGACAAGAACCTGTCTCCTGATGGGCAGTATGTGCCTCGAATCATGTTCGTGGGTAGGTATGCAATGTGCACATGTGTAAACTTCGTATGAATTCTTGCTTAAAAGCAAGCATTTCTAAAATATTTGGTGCTGTACTTCTTTTTAAAAAAAGAAAGAAAAAGAAAAAGAAAGCTCCAATTCAAGGATCTTTCCATCTCCAGTGGAAAGATATCAACTTTACCCATCTCAAAAATAGCTCATTTGTCACTGACTTACATTTCTACAATTAAAAGTAAATAGAGTCTGGGTCTCAGTTCTCTCATCTGTAAGATGATGGGAATCAACCAGATGGTCTCTGAGATCCTTTACAGGTCTATGAGTTCTAATTCTATGTTATTCCTTTCAATAGTGAAGATCAGTAGAGTCAAACTCAATAGAAATGGGGGTCACTAAGCTGGACATAAGGATCCCTGAGGGCAGCATATAGATTTAGAAAACTACAGATTAACATTATCTATGTTTTGTTGTATTTTATTTATTTTAATAAATATTTCCCAATTACATTTTAATCTGATTCTGGCTGCACTCTGAAGTATTGTGGACCACCTGCAGCCTGCTGTGTGGAGGTATGTGTGACACTTCTAATAATAATGGCACACACCCATCCCCCAGCACTTTCTCATCCTGTGAGATGACGTTTTTGCAATTAAGAGATTATTCAGTCCTACAGCATTTATTAAGTGCCCACTATATGCTGGACACTGTTCTATGCTAGGTATACAAAAACCAGAATGAAGCAATCTCCGCCTTCAAGAAGCTTTTATTCTATTAGAAAATCACCTCATTCCTCCAGACCACATGTCCTGAGTATGTGTATGTATTCCTTTGGAGCAGATCCTTCTTTAACAGTCAGAGCTGACATCACCGGGAGATACTCTAATAGACTCTACACATATGAACCCCAAGATTTGCCAGTATGTAAGTATCTGCTCCAGACTCTCTTGAGATTTGGGGGAAAGAGTGATTCCCTGATCATTTTAAAAGTTACACAGATTAAGAGATGTCATATAATCTTGGTGGGCAAATTGATTCAGATATTTAGCAATGATCACTGTTTGATGAATCTTGTAAGATAAGTATCTAACATAATATCATGCTTACAAAAAAGAATGTTGCCTATCAGAGTCTGGCATTTAGGGCAAAGGAGCGGGAGTGAAGAAGATGGCCCGCTCTGATCAAATACACTGGAGCTGGAAGATAGGGTAGTCCATCACACAAAGAGTCTGGCCCCAAACCTGACAGCTTGTCTGGCAAACAATGAGATCCTCCAGCTACTGGGGTGAGGCAGTGGATGGAGAAGAGACAGGCAATAGGATAGGGGTTATTCTTAGGGAGGTGTTAGGAAACCCCTCGGACAAAGCCCTAGCGACCAGACCATAGTTATGGTCCTATTCACTGCTACCAGAACAATGCTTTAAGGAACTGCAAAAAATGGGACTAACACCCATCTTGATGGATGGACGATCCACTCCATGGAGACCCTGCTCTGGGGACAACAACATTCAAAATGTCCTATATCCTCTGTGATGTGTCACAATCCTTGAGCTCACATAACATACTTTTATGTTATTTTTTTCCTACCTTAGATGACTGTGTTCATAAATTGTTGATGTCAATAAGTCTATATCAGACACTGGAATGGTACACATGGAAGGTGAAACTGAATATGCATATTTCAATTTGTTAGAAGTCCAATCTTTCTTTGTTCTCCTTTCAGTAATAGAAAATATGAAGAAAGCCTTACGACTGATCCAGAAGGAATTATAAATGGTGGTGGAGAAGACATACCATGCCCTAAGAGGGCAAGTGCATAGAAATGCTGTCAACTTTAAAGCGTATTCATTAACTATCTGGTTAGCAGCTAATGGAGGTTGCCGCAATGCAAGCACACAGGGAAGTTTGTTTGGGAGCCTTTTCTCTGGTTTCCAATATTTTGAAATTGTTTGAGACTTTCTAAGTGTGAGAGTGACCCCTAGAGCAGATTAGTGTCAGGTCCTGGAGGCTTCAATATACAAAGTAGTGCATTTAATTTGACAGAACAGTAGCACAGGAGACTGGTGATGAAACTTGTGATGGCAGGGCCAAAGGTGACATTGAACCATAAAATGCCAACCACCATCCAGCCCCTACTTGGAACCTTGGACAGCAATTGCAAGACTACTGTTGTCTCAGTATAAATTCCCAACAAAGGGCAGATGATGCCCATTAGGCAGCTACAAGTGAAGCTCATTTCTATCCTGTCACACATGAAGCAAGTCACCCCAGCTCCCAAGACATTAAAATCACATATTCTTCTCCCTTAGCAGTTACTTAATAAGCACTCACTGAATTTAATTGAAATATATACTTTAAACAGCATAGTGAGAAGCAGCAAGATGCAGGACACCAAGAACCAGCTTTGAAGTCAGGAAAACTTGGGTTCAAATCCTTTTTGAGATGTAAGTGACTTTAAGGTGAAGGACTGGCTCTGGTCAGCTCTGATCATCAACAGGTTAGCACAATGCAGAGTTTTACTACTCAGATGGCACATATAATCACAGAGCATTCATAATGGTGTATGTATATACAATAAATGTTTTTTAAAAACCTAAGTTCCTGATCTCCAAACATCATTAATGGCTATGTGTCAACTACATTCTTAGACATATAACTTCAAATAATTAACATAAAGATCAAAGTCATTGTGGATGAGGATCTCTGGAAGGATAATGTCCTAGGGACATATCCTGTCACAGTTCTGCTCTATTAACCATAGGATTGCAAATTTAGAACTACTAGGGGCCTCAGCGGTCATTAATCCCCCAATGACTACATTCCAATTCCCTCTGATTTCTCTGTCCCAAACAATCCTTCCTGGCCATTCTTCCCAGGACCTCTTACTACCAGCAGCCAGGGCCCCTCCAGCTGCTTCCCTATTTGACCAGTGACTTGGATAGGGGAACTGAGAAGAAGATGCTGAGCAATCTGTAGGTGACACAAGGCTGGGATGGAGGGGTAACTAACGTGTTGGAAAAACAGTTAGGATCCAAAAGGACATTGAAAACCTAAACCACTGGGCTGAACCTAATAAAACAAATTCATAAAGATAAGCGTAAGCTTATATTTGGGTTTTTAAAAACCAGCCTCACAAGAAGAAGACAGTTGAAGCATATGTAGATAATAATCCTGCTGAAAATGCATGGAGGTTTGAGTGGACTGCAAACTCAGTCTAAGTCAACAATGTGACACGACATTAAAAAAGAAAGATGAGGAAACATCTTCAAGAAAGCTTGAAGAAAGATATACTATACAAAATAAGGGAGAGGAAAGTCCCATTACACTCTGCTTTGGTCAGATGATATCTGGCAAATTGTGTTGGGTTCTGGGGGCACCATTTTAGGAAAGACATTTAGAAAACAGAGAGCACCTGGGGAGGGGCCCATGATGCTGAAGAGACCCACAACCATGTAAAAGTTTCTTTACCTTAATCTGGAGAGATCTGAGAACTGTCTTCAAGTGTTTGAAGGGCTGTTCCATGGAAGAGAGATGAGACCTGTTTGCTTGGCCCCAGAGAGCAGAAAAAGGGGCCATGTGTGGAAGCTGCACCTTGTTTTATAAGAGACTTCTCAAGAATTGAAATTGTCCAGAAGTGGAAGGGCCTGCTGTGGAAAGGAGTGGTCCTCCCTCACTAGAGGTTTTCAAGCAGTGACTGGGCAGTCACTTCTCAGGGGGGTTGTTGAAGGGAGTCTTGGCCAGGTGTGGGATTGGCTAGCTGGCTTCTGTCATCCTTTCCAACTCAGAGATTCAGTGATTCTGTGCTGGAGATGCACAGCTGAATAGGTTTTAAGACAACGATGTTTAACAAAAGACTTTCACCATTTTTTGTGTTTTGTGGTCATAAAATGTGCGATTATAGAGAATGACTCTATAGGCACCAAATTTCCACTAGATCCTCACTTTTCTTCACTTAATTCATGTCAAGAAAAAGAAAGGAAAGCCAGGAGCAATGGAGCCTTGGCAGATGTTGTGAAATGTCTGGTAGGAAGTCAAAGGGTTAGAGTTCAAGTGAATCTCCTCTTTCTCACAGTGGAAAGTCCAACAGTGTATTACACAGAAAGTTTAAACCATGTTCTGGACCATTACGTGCCCCTTCCTCAGGCCTTCCCTTCTCCTGTACCTGCCTGACTACAACCATCTCTTGGCCCATCTTCTCTACTCTAGGAATTCCAGAACAATCCAGTTCTCTATTTTAAGCACATTAATGTCCCTCCTGAACTGTGATGTCCATTTAATCACATTACTCCAGGCACAGAACAGTGTGGCCATTGCCTTCCTTTTACTGAATGTGATGCTTTTCTTAATGCATTGATTTTTTTTTCAGGCAATTGGGGTTAAGTGACTTGCCCGGGGTCACACAGCTAGTAAGTGTCAAGTGTTGGTCTGAGATTTGAACTTAGGGCCTTCTGACTTTAGGGCTGGTGCTCTATCCACTGCACCGCCCAGCTGCCCCTATGAATTAAGACTGCATTAGTGTCATTGTTAGTGTCATTGCCTTGGCCACTATACTTTGACTTGTGAGTAATGTGTATTTCCTCCATTTGAGGGAAATACCCACTCCAGCCACGCTCACTTAAACCTGGCCCAGCCCTTGACTCCCACCTTGACCTTATTCAGATACCTTCCCCCTCCCTCTCTTCTAACTCTCTTTGTAGTTTTCTTCCCACCTTAGAATATAAGCTTCTTGAGGACAGGAACTGAATTCCTTTTGGCTCGTATTTCTATTCCCAGCACTTAGCCCAGTTCCTGGAACATAACAGGCATTTAATAAATACTTTACAATATTTATCTACCTCATAATGATAAAGCCTGCCAATCTTTAAGACAAGCTGCTGTCCAGCCACGTACATCCATAAGTTAGTAGCTACCTGTCATCTTCTCAAGTTCAACCAGAATTCTGGCCTTCCAAGATTGTTTGAAGCCCTAACTGTCATCTGGTGAAACAACAGCTAAAACGAAGTGCCCCAAGTGAGCAGCACACCTCAATGGGTCTGCGTTTCTGGATTTTCCTTCCAAGTATGTAATACAATCATCCTCCTGAGCAGCCTTTTAGAGACAGTTCAATTTGGGTCAGGCCTTGGAAGAATTAGCAGTGATCTACAGCTCAAATGAAATCAGTGTGTTAGCCTAAGAACTGAGCACCATTGTTTTAAAACCACCCAAATCCAAGAAATAGAGGACTGGAGATTCATGATGTTTCCAGGGAAGGTCTTATTTAGAGACTAGTAAGGGCAGTGTTTGAGGCAGGCTTGTTCAATCTCTGATTCTTTGTGACCCCTTCTGGGCTTTCCTTGCAAAGATACTGGAAAAGTTTGCCATTTCCTTCTCCGATTGACTTTACTGATGAGGAACCGAGGCAAACAGGGTTAAGTGACTTGCCCAGGGTCATGAAGCGAGTAAGTGTCTGAGCCCATTTTGAACTCGGGGCTTCCTGACTCAGGGCCAAGTGTTCTATCCACTGCACCACCTACCTGCTTTAAGGCAGGTAGTTAACTTCAAAAGAACGGATCTACAGTCCGAGGATAGACCTGGGACCTGTGCACTGTTGCTTTAAAAGGAAACCCGAAAGGTTCAGGTGGAAACAATGGGCTTGCCCTTCCCACACAGATTAACTTTCTCAATTCCAAGAATCCCGTGCTAAGCTGAGAGAGCTCGGGTGCTTCAGGGAGGATTGTGAATTCTGTGCCTGTGTTAGATAGGAGATAGCATCTCAACAGACAAAAGCAGCATCTCCCTCGCTCCCTCCTCTCTGCCCAGGGCCTCTCCTCTGGGGAGCAGCCCTAACCACCCTCTCTCAGCTTTCTTTCATTCCTACCACTACGGGACACAGTCAAGGACACATGCTTTCCATCGCTCTTAGAAATCTCTCGAGATCATGGGGGAGAAATGAGTGTGGTCTCATGAAAAGACCAATGAGTTTGGATACAGATCTGTGTGAGCTCGCGTGGGCATTTTCACCTCTGGCTCTCAGTTTCCTCATCTGCAGAGGAAGGGAGCTCGAGTAAGTGACCTCTAAGCCATCTTCCTGCTCCAAATCTATAATATTGGGACACAGGTTCAATTCCTATTCAGGTAGCTTTGGGCGGCAGGTGACCTCTCTGGGCCTCAGCTTCCTCATTTGTAAAACAAAGGAATGCCTGAGATGGTTTTAAGGGTACTTTCCTGCTCCAATTCCTTGGATCCTCAGTAACACCCCTGGCTGAAGGTGATTTAGACCCATCCCCCATCTACATGAAGGGCTTCCCCTGAAAGCATTTTAGAATTAATCTTTATGGCCTCCAACAAATTTCACTTCCCTTTGGGGAATTTATCAGTCTTCATCTTAGCACCCAGCAGCTCAAACAAATCGGGTGCTTAACATCAGTTGTCTTGAACGAGGTGCCTGAAGAAACAGGATACTCCCTAGATCCGTCTCCTGTAGCTGGGCGTTGGCCCCTTCTCAGCAGACGGCTGGTACAAGAGGAGAAGGACTTGTATATTTCCCAATAGGCAAATATTTGCACTGGACCGGAACAAAAGGAGGAAAAAATCCTCAGCTCAGTTGACCAAGAAGAAGGACACCTCAGCATTTAAGCTGGAGTCGGAAGTGGGCCACCAGCCCAGGTGGATTTCAGCTGCTTCCCTGTCTGACACCTCTAATTGACATGAGATGCTCTAAGCAAACTGTGAAAGTCAAGGAAGAAGAAGGCCCCATTGGGGATCTGGGGCCTCCTCTCCTTGAGAACGTGTATGAGACAGTCTGGACAGTTGGGAAATGTTTGTGTCAGGTCTATGCTAACCCCTGCCCATACTCGTGGTATGGAGGGGATACTTCTGTGTCTCCCCCAAATCTGTGCCCATGGAGCCTAGCTCTCAAAGGCCCCTAAGCTTCATGATCAGCCTTGAGAAGAACCCAACTCTAGAATCCAAGGATGAGGCTTACTGGCTTTGGAGAAGCTCCTCACCATTGGGCTGAGTGGTAATGAGCGCCATAGTATAGCTACAGACTCTTACTCTCCCAAGGCACAGTGGCCTCAGATGTGTGGGCAGAGATGAAGTACATGGCCAAGAAAATGATGGGTCGTCAGACTATTGAAATATGAGTTTAGGTGCCAGGGTAGGTGGGGGAGGGAGATGTTGAGGTGGGCAGGGGTAATTGAATTCCCAACTTGGATCCCAACTCTGAATGGGGTTTGCTGTGTCTTCTTGTATCACAGGAGAAAAAGCCTGGTCCCATGAGGCAGAAGAAATGAGTTCAAATTCCACTTCTGTGTGACCTTGGGAGAGTCACTTCCTCTGTGCCTCAGTTTCCTCATCTGTAAAAATGAGGGGGTTGGATTAGATTTCTTCTGCGCAGTTTGCCTCTAAAGCAAACTCCAACAGAAAAGGGGGTCACTAATATCAATGTTAGGATCATGGCTAGCCTTAGTTTTAAAATGTAATGTTTGCTATGTTATATATTTTTATTTATTTTATTAAATTTTCCCCAATTGCATTTTAATCTTATTCTTACTGCAATTAGGATGGTTTTACACTCCATACAGCCCAAGGACTCTGCATTTGAAGCCTCTACCCTAAGGCATCTTCGACCTCTAAACCTTTGATCCTGCTACTTTCTCTAGTGGCCAAAGGATTCTGAATACATTCCTGGGTAAAGGGACTTATCTACATTGTCTGCTGGTTTCCCATCTTTACCACGGAGACCTGGTATATCATGTCCATCGACACACTGCTAGACTGTAAGCTTTTTAAGGGCAGGGATTCACATTTCTCTCTTTTTATCGCCAGTGCCTGACACCTGATTGCCATTTAATAGGTAATTTTGACAGGCTTGCTAAGATGTTGACAGGTTTCTGTCTTTCCCCTGTGGGACTAGGAAACATGTCCTAGAAAAGTTCATTAATTTTCAGTCTTTCCATATTTATTGTTGATGTGGGAATTAACCAGAGCCTGGCCCCTTCCAGGAGCTAAAGCATTGAGAAATGTAAATAAAGTCCACCTTGGCAAATGGGAGAGCAGGATTTCAAAAGGGCTATAACATCATGGAAAGCTAAAGGCTGTTCCCAAACAAGCAAAAGTTTTCTCTCTCTCTCTCTCTCTCTCTCTCTCTCTCTCTCTCTCTCTCTCTCTCTCTCTCTCTCTCTCTCTATATATATATATATATATATATATATATATATATATATATACATATATATATATATTATATATATATATATTATATATATATATATAAATAATATGTATATTTAATCACCCTTCCTTGTGCTTTTACAAATGAAAAAAAAATGGTCTTATAAATATGGAGCTTGGAAACAACAGATGAAGATCATTTCTGCCCAGCCTTACAAGTACAGTGACAGGTTCCAGTCCTCCATTAACAGAAGAGGACTTTACATCAACTGGAGGTCAATAAGAAACTGATGAGTAACATCATTGCCTAATTGGACTTATAGTGATTGGCCAAAGAAGCTTATGCTTACTAATCTGACCCAGTCATAATGCACACACCACAAAGGTTAAAAATGTAAGAGCACAATTGAAGCTAATGTTACAAAAATGTATTATTCTTGTTGTTTTATTGTATTTTATTTTTAAAATAATTCCCAATTAGATTTTAATCTGATTCCTTTTAACCAAAAGGAAAATCTTCAGAGTAACACAAAGATGAGCACTGAGCAAGGGTCTCATTTCCCAGAGAGCTCCTCTAGGAAGGGGATTGATAAAGGAACAGAAACAGCTAGAGTTGTTGACTTATTAATGAATCTGAAGAGGTCCAAAAGACAAAGGCACGGGGTGTGTGAGGGCTGGGAAAAGTTATTTCAGAATGACTCCTGGGTGAAATCTCAGCTTCTCCAAATTTAGAATATCCCTCTCCCAAGCAGGAGGTCCTTGGTTGGCCATGGTTTGGAGGATGTTAATCACTGGCCTGAACAAACAGAAGGAAAGCGAATCAGCACAACAGTCTTGTGAACATTCATGTCTGTGAATGAGGAAAGAATAATAATTGGCTACCACTTTTTGTTCTAAAATGACAGTTGTAAAAAGTGTAAAGTCCTGAATGGAAAAAGGAGAAAAAGGAGGAGAAGGAGGAGGAGGAGGAGGAGGAGGAGGAGCAGGAGGAGGAGGAGGAGGAGGAGGAGGAGAGGAGAAGAAGGAGAAGAAGAAGAAGAAGAAGAAGAAGAAGAAGAAGAAGAAGAAGAAGAAGAAGAAGAAGAAGAAGAAGAATCTTGCATAGTTAATAAAGGAAAAACTCAGAAACAAACTCAGGATAAAGAGCAAAAATGGTGCTGGCTGAGGAGATGTGGTTGGAATACAGTATGCACCACTGGAGGAAGGTCCTGTAAATGGGAAATCACTGATTCATTGAAGAACTGAGATTACCCCCAGTGTCTTTCAGCCTCTCACACTTGCAAGCATATAATGACTCAGTGTTCTCCTTGATGTGGGCATTCCATTTGGTGGTACAAGTCATACCTTCCATTTGTTTGGCCCTCATTCATGCTGTCTAGTAAATCAGCATGTCCATCTAAGACACTGGGGACCTTCCTCATGCCTTCTCGCCATCGCATGGATGTCAATGGTACACCCAGCTATCCACGAGGTATCCTTCACTTTTGATGTGTGCCTTGCCCACTGTTTTAGATTCAGGTTTCTTTGATGGCATTCTTTACTTCCTCTCTCCAGTGTGTAATTTCATACTCATAATGGAAAAACTTGCTCAAGCTTGTAACGTAGCTTTCCATGGACCAGTGGGTGATCTTCAAGTCATTTATTTGGGGACTGATGAATTCCATAATTCACAACGAGTCACCATTCCCAGAAATACCTATTCCACTGAATTAAACTGAAATTACTAAATTGAATGGATTGTAATGTTTATTCCATGGGTTTCCAGTCATAGAATTAGCCCCAGCAGCTGGCTGGGGAGGAGGGAATTCCTGTTTGAATCACATAGAGTGATGACAGAGCAGTTAGTGAACAAACGTTTATTAAGTTCCTACTATGTCAGGCACCATGCTAAGCTCTGAGGATTCAAAGAAAGGCAAAACAAAACAAAGGACTTGCTTAGTAGAAGTCTATCAGTGTAGACAACATGTGAACAACTATATGAAACATGATGTAGACAGGATATGTTGGAAATAATCAACAGAGAGACAGCATTAGTCACAGGGAATGGCCAAGTGGCCAAAGAGGAGGGTCACTGAGGATAATGAGTGGGTGGCAGGTGCAGAGGCATCTGTCCCACTTCCTCTTTCAACTCTCTTCCAGCACTGTGGGTCTACAACCCATCACCCTGGTGCTCTTCATAATTTTGGACAATAAACATAAGCAAAGCCTTCCTACAGGCCCCTGAGGTATGATGATCTTTGCTAGATGTGAAAACAAATGGCTCTTTCTCCTCTTGTCTCTTTCCTACTCTAGAAGGGCATAGACTTTGTAAACAGCCCTGAATCTTGCTATTAAGTAGGCAGAAACAGGTACCTCTTCAAACGGATAAGGGACTCCTTCCTGGGAAACCAATCAATAGTTATGTATTCATTGATTGCCTACATTAAACCATTCCAGTGGGTTTGTGTAGAGGCACATTTTTTTTCAAAGTTGTGTCCAAAGTATTATAATCACAGGTCGATGTATTTATCCAGGACTACATAAGATCTGGAAATGGTAGAGACTTAAAGATCAGGTCTAAACACCTTCATTTAAAGGCAAAAAAATGAGGTCCAGAGAGATTAAGTGATTGGCCCCCGAATAGGGTAAGAGGGTTGAGAATGGAAAGGGACCTTAAAAATCAGTCTTGAGTCTCAGTATTGGACATCTTTTTTGTTGTGTCATATTCTCTGCCTTTAGCTCAGCTCAAAATGGTGGCAATTTCAAGTACTGAAGTGTCAGAGAGATCATGTGATTCAGTGGGTGCCACTCACCTCATCTATAAAATGGGAAAGTTGGAGCAGATGAACTTTATGGTGCCTTTTAGCTCAGTCTGAGTGTGTGTGTGTGTGTGTGTGTGTGTGTGTGTGTGTGTGTGTGTGGTGTGGTGTGGTATGGTGTGGTATGTAAAAGGGTTATACTACACTATGGATTTTATTCAAGTTTATGTTTCTTGCCTCTCTTGTGCCAAAATAAATATGAAATAATTTTACAGACTATGCCTAGTTCGCCCTCCGTCAGGACATGCTGTTAATTTACAAAGGTGGGGAAAGAGGGAGGGATGAAAGGCCGTCAAATTTCAATGACTTACGTTACTCAAAATGAGGACGCTGCTGCTGAAAGTTATATTTTTTTCATTTTGCCCCCAGGAGTAAGATTAGTTTTCTATTGGCGTGTGTGTGTGTGTGTGTGTGTGTGTGTGTGTGTGTGTGTGTGTGTGTGTGTGTGTTGGGGAGGGGACAATTTATCAGATGTAAAACACCTTCCAAGATGTTGCTGAGTAATGCCTTGAGGCCTCAGCTCCACAACACACCACCAATCATTTCTGTTGTCTCTCTCCAGGACGTTTCATTTACTTTCCCCATGGACCAATCAGACATGATAAGTCAATATTCACTAGCAGGGTAGGGGATGTGAGACGGAAACAGAGGCTGGAAGAAGATGGGAAGAAGACTAATCATCTGAGACAATCATCCTTCACTATGTAGAATAGGCAGCACATGGAGCAGTTTCAAGTGGGAATCGAACAACCAATTACATCATGGGAATAGGATGCTGGGCAAGCATCTCTGTAGTGCAGCCTGTGATGAAGTCAAAATTGAAGGGCTTGTATTATTCAAAATGGGGATATTTCTGCTGAAAGTTATAATCCCTTCATTTGGTAGTAATTTCATGATGGAGATAGTACTAATACTCAGATGAGAAAGGAAAGAAGGGAGAAAGGAGCTAAGAATTCTATGAGGCAGAAGTGCAGAGAGAGGTGGTGGGGAAAGAAAGAGGAAGAGAGAGAGAGAGAGGGACAGAGACAGACAGAGAGAGACAGAGAGACAGAGACAGAGAGAGAGAGAGAGAGAGAGAGGGAGAGAGATGGAGAGAGAGGGAAAGTACTGTGCTAAGTGCCAGGGACATAAAGAGAGACAAAACCATGGTCTCTACTCTCAGGGAGCCCAAATTCTAATGGACTGGTCCAACTGATGTAGAGTTGATGAAGGCAGTGAACTGGAAGAGTAGCTAGGACACGGGCTGTGGAGAGGTCAAAATGCCATGATGAGGGTTTTGGTTTCTATCTCTAGCAATAGGAGCCATTGGGCAGAAATTGACATGGCCAGATCTGTGTTTTAAGAATAAGAATTTAGCAGCTGTGTGGGGGATAAGCTTAAGAAGGAAGGAGTCAATGTGCAGATGTGAGATTAGGAAAGAATCCACTTCCTTATGTACGTAGGAAGGCTAGGTAGCGTTTAATCATCACCTTGCTGTTTCTAACCAGATTCAAATAAGAAAGCTGGAATGCTTTGGGGGTGGGAGGAGGAGAGCGGTGGGAGAGGGGGAAGAAGAACTTTTCTCCTCCTTAGTAGGAGGTCCAGGTGTTGAATCCCCAAAATCCAGCCCAACCAACTCTAAGAAATCCACCCTCCCATCCTTTCTGAGGGTAGAACATGCCCAGTAATTAGCAGATAGAGTTACCAGTTCTAGGAGAGTCCTTTATTTGGCTGTGGGGAAGGGGGGTAGGAAACTGGTTTAGCTGTAATCCAGAGACCCTTCTAATGTTACAGCTTCAATGAGGCATCCTGTTGAAACAGCTTCCTAGGGATCAGGGTCTCTTGGGGAGGATTGGAAGTCATTTATGGGGCCATATGGAGGCCCGTTGCAAACTGCAGTTCTGGAAGGATGACGAGGAGCTGAGGCAACAGGGAGGGAAGTGATGGTGGAAATAGCTCCACTATTTGCTTTCTGGGCTGACCCAGAACTGAAAAAATAGGGAGGGACAGAGCTATTGCTGAATGAATCACCAGGAAGCCGAAAGCCAACAGAGCTTTCAGGAAGAAGAGGGAGGCCCTCTCCCACCCACTGCTCACCATCTCCCCCCTACTTTAAATCAGAAGAATGAAAACTGGAGTAAAACAGGATGCCCACCAAGGCCAGACCTCAGAGCAGATGCCATTGGATTTCTCAACTACAGAATCATGGCTGGTCCCTTAAAAGCGAGAATCACCCAAACTGCCATTTCTACCATCAATTCAATTCAACAAGCATTTATTAAGAAGTCAGTCTGTCTATCAACAAGCATCTATTAAGCACCTACTGTTTGGCACCATGCTAAAGTTGTGGGAATATAAGGACAGAGACAATCCTTGCTTTCAAGGAAGCTCACAGTCCAATGGGAAGACAGCATGCCAGCCACTCTGTACCAATAAGATAAATACAGGCTAAATGCGATGTAAATAGCAGAGGCAAGACATTAGCATTAAGTTAAGGGGAAAGGGGTTTTTTGTTTGTTTGGGTTTTGGTTTTGTTTCTTTGTAGAGGGCAGGATTTTAGCCAAGAAAACAACTACAGTAGTTACCCAGCACTGGGCTATGTCTGGAAATAGATAAAACCCAAATGGTCCTTGCCCAGGGCACCTGACACCAAGCCAGGCTGGATTTTGTGTTGATATAACAGTGCTTAGCACAGGGTCTGGTGCACAGTAGGCTCTTAATAAATGTTTATTGACTGTTTATTGATACGTCAATATGTCAGGGATCTATAATTTCGCTAGGATCAGAATCCCTTATGCCTACACTCTTACAAGACAAATGAGAACTTTTCTACAGCAGGGTATGTGAGTCTTAGAGAGGAGCCTGAAGCCCAGAGCAATTAAGGACCTGGCCCTCGGTTTAGTAAGAGCAAGATGAGATTTGAACCCAGGACTTTCTGACTCCAGTTAAGCTTGGCATCCTATATTCACCACCTGGTATTAAAGATAGCCAGAATACTTTTCTTCTCCTCAGAGGTGCAGAGTGGCACTTATGCTCCTTGATGAGGTCTTCCATTCTAATTGTACAGAGAACACGAAGAGATGTGGGCTAAATGATAGTACCTTTGGGTGGACTGGGAAGTGGTAGACTGTAAGCCCTCTGAGCCAGGGTCCCCATTTCAGGCTGTCTTTGCAGTCATCCCCCCAGAAAAGACATGATCGTAGCAGGGATTCCCTTGGGGCATAGGTTGGGTTTCATGGCCACTGAGGCAGCTTCCAATTTTCATCCTCTATGACTCAGAGTGTTTTGTTGGTGGGACTTTGCTACCTACTCTCTGCTTAAAAGGAGGATTTGTTGACATCAATAACAATAAAAAGATTCATGATTAGAACCATTCTCTTGTGTGGAAGGTTCATTTTTAGCGTGTAATAAATGAAGATCAAATTTTTAATCATTTGTCCTATTAAAGTGGGGCTCCCTTCTCTGACTTTTCTCATGCAGCACCTCCTGTCTGGCCCCCAGCTTAAGCTTTCATTCCAAAGCCTCCATTCAAAGATGCAAGGATGTCCATTTACACAGAGCAGGAGATTCATGAGAAAAAGACCCTTCCCCCCCCACCCCCAAGAATAGAAGTGAAGAAAAACTCATGGAGTTGAATGGAGGTAACATTTTACTGTGGGATTCTTTATGAATAATTAATCCTAAGGTCCCAGTGGATATCATGTGTGTCTATATATCTGTGTGTGTGTCTATATATCTGTGTGTGTATATATATATAAATCTATATATGTATATATATGTATATATATATATGTGTCTGTGTATATATATATATATAAATCTATATGTGTATATATATAGACACAAATGTATATATAGACATGTATATGTATGTATGTACAAAATATACATATATACCTATGTACTATTTTATGTGTATTAATTCAGAATTTTAAAATTTTTCAGCAAAGTAAAATCTAGCATTTATGAAAATTTGGTTGTTTAAGCTGTGGGGTTTAATTTTAAACAAGTAAAGAGTTAGCATGTGCAAAGACTGGCAAACAGAGTTAAAATCCATTCTCTGTCATTCACTCCCTGTGTGGCCTTGGGCAAGCACCTTGTCCTCTCTGGCCTCGGTTTTTTCATTTGTAAAATGAAGGGGTGGGTTTAGACACTTTCTGAGGATCCTTCCTGCTCCAGATCTAAAATCCTAGGGCACTTAATCTCCATGGATCTCAGTTTCCTCACATGTAAAATGAGGCCAGATATACTCTGCTTATGCTGCTCTTTTTTTTTTTTTTGAAAGGTGGGAGCTCCAGAGAGTCAAGTGCTTCAACAGGCTTTCCTAATTTCCCACACTTGCCTTTGATTATTGATGATTGGAAACAATGAAGAAAGAATCCCAGAAGGGACCCTCATCACTCCAAAAATGGCTAAGGAGAGACGTCTCCAACTTTTAAAAATGGTTTCCATCCCCCAAAAGAAAGAGGAACTGAGGTGGAGGGCACTAAAAGTTGCCTTCTGCCATTAAGCCTCTGGCCCCATACAGAGTATAATGCTTCAGGTCATGAACCTGGAGAATCTCAGT
Source organism: Phascolarctos cinereus (assembly GCF_003287225.1). Classification (NCBI taxonomy): domain Eukaryota; kingdom Metazoa; phylum Chordata; class Mammalia; order Diprotodontia; family Phascolarctidae; genus Phascolarctos; species Phascolarctos cinereus. The sequence goes on along the minus strand of NW_027555514.1, from coordinate 9,287,874 downwards.
GGAGGATGATTCTTGTTCAGACAGAGGTTAGACCAGATGATCTTTGGAAGGTCACTTACAACTCTGAAAAATCGAACACAAATTTTCTACCAACATAAAGTTACTGTGCAAAGTGGCATTAAGCCAGAAAAGTCTCATTCCCAGGCCTTCATCCACTGAAGGAAGGATGATGGCTTCTGACAGCGGATCTGCTGGTTCAAGGTCTCCACTCGAGGGCACCCATTTGCTGTCTCTTGACAACATGACCTACTAAGTCAGATTCTAGTTTGCTTCTTAGGACATGTGTCTTTAGACAATGCCCAATAGTCCAAACAGCTAAATACATTCATTTATCATCCTGAAGTTGGTTCTTTGGAAAAGGAAATGCAGCCCACTCCACTGAGAAGTTGAAAGCCTTCTCCCAAGTGTCCATTTGGAATGGAATCAAACCAGAAGTGCCTTCCTGATGGCTGCTTACCCACAAAGGAATGGGAATGTTTTCAAGGTCACTTTGTATATGAGGGGCTGGATTAGAGGTCCTCTGAGGTGACTTATAAGAGCTCTAGATCCAGTTAGGAAGACTGGAATTCAAATCACGCCTAAGACACTTATGAGCTATGGGACTCAGGACAAAACAGTTAACCTTTATGGACCTTGGTTTCCTGCTCTGTAAAATGAGAAGGTTGACTCTATGCCTTCCAAGGTGCCAAAAATCTCAAAATTTATGATCATTTAAGCTGTGATTTTGTCAATGCAGACAATTCCCAGTGTGAGTATTTCTGTCACTACTTAAGATCACAACCCATTCATTCATTCATTCCTTCATTCATCCAACACTTATTTATTAATCGTCTCCTACAACGGCACTGTACAGGGGGCTGCAGATACAAAAATGAAATAGTCCCTGCCCTCAAGAAGCTTGCATTCTGTGGAGGAAGGGTAGCATGTACATAGCTAAGTAAACACGAATGTATACAAAGTAAAGACAAAATACAGTGTGGAGGGGGGATTACACCAATCACTGGGGACATCAAGAGGGGAGTAAGTAAGTCAACCATGAACTGAGCCTTGAGGGAATCTAGGCTTTCTATGAGCTCAAGTTGAGGGGGAGCATTACAGGCACTGGGGACAGCCTCTGCAAAGACACAGAAATGGGACATAGAGCATCCAGCCACAAAGCTGGACCACGGAGGGCACCAAGCCTAGAAAGATGGGCTGGAGCCAGGCTGTAAAACTTTGAATGTCAGACTGAGGAGGGTACAGTCTGCCCTAGAGGCAATAGGGAGTCCCTGAAGCTTCTGGAGCAGGAGAATCACACAGTCCGACCTGTAACTTCAGTGATTAGATTTAGTAAGATCATAGGATGAAATATTTAGAGCTGAAAAAGACCCACGAGATGTAGTCTTGCAGAGTTGCCTGAGCACCTGAGAAGACAAGCCACCTGTCCAAAGTCCAGCATGCCAGTAAGTGGCAGAGGCGTGACTTGACCCCAGGTCTTCCTGCTTTTGAGGCTGACTGGCTAGCCACCAGTCTAGGAAGGGTGCTGAGAGCTGGAGAGCGCCTCCAGCACATGGAACTCAGTGAACGGCCTGGAGAACATGTAGAAGGACCAGCCCAAAGACCTGGCGATGTCTTGTCTGGAGAAGATGTAAGGCAACAAGCACCAAGTAAGTGCCAGGCACTGACCGGGTGGCTTGAAAGCCAAATAATATTGACAGACTTGTTCAGGTCCTTTGTAATTCAGAGAGACTCCTCAATGTTTCATTCTTTCTTCAGCTCTCACCCCTTCCTTAGCCATCGTTGACGGCTTTCCATTACATGTCACTTCTGACAACACTGAATTCAGGTCATGGTGCTGAGCTTCTCTTCATCAGAAGACCCGAGTTCAAATCCCAACTCTGCCAACCAACTGTGAGGTCTTAAGCAAATGACTTCACCTCATCTACACTTTACTTTTCTCATCTATCAAATGAGGAAGTTGGACTAAATGGTCTCTGAGGCCCCTTCCAGTCCAAAATACAGGATTCCAACCTGACCCATCATCCTCTGTGTGATGGTGGACAAGTCTTCCTCCTCCTGGCACCTCAGTTTTCTCATCTGAAAAAGGAGATAGTTGGATTAGATGGTCTCTGGGGCCCCTTCCCATCATGAGTTAGGCTCTTAGATCATCCTCCATCTCTAGGGGATTCTCCTTTCTTGTTTTGTGGCCTCTTTTTCTTCCTCTTTGATATGCAGATGACCAAAGGCTTGAAACCGAGTCTTCTCTCTTGCCCCTTCTCTCTCTCTGTCTCTCTGTCTCTGTCTCTCTCTCTTTCTTTGTCTCTGTCTCTCTGTCTCTGTCTCTGTCTCTCTCTGTCTCTCCATCTCTGTCTCTCTCTCTTTCTCTCTTTCTTTCTCTCTCTCCCAGTTTTCACAGCCTCAGTTACCATGGAATCTTGAAAACCCTCCTCTAGTAGTCATCTAGTTTCTCCTTTGGGGCCACCTATCGATAAGCATCATGGTATCAGGAAAAGATCCCTAGGGGAGGAGTTAGAAGACCTGCATCCACTGTGAGTGGAGCTGTAAATCGGCCCAACTATCCTGGAAAACTACTTCTAATTGTGGCTGAAAATTCACTAAACTGTCCATATTCTTTGGCCCAGACATCCTTCTATTGTGTATACAACCCGAAGAGGTCAGTGACAGAAAGGAGGGCACCATATGACTAAATATTCACTGCAGCACCCTATAGTAGGAAGGAAGTGGAAGCAAAGCCCATCAATGGGGAAATGACCAACCAAACTGTAATACAGGAATAGTATGGAATATTACTGCATCACAAAACATGATGAATCTGAGGAATTCCAAGAAACACGGGGAGAACTGTATGAAGTAAAATGGAGGAAAGACAGCAGAGCCAGGAGAATAGTATAAAAAATAAGTACCAGAAGACAAATGACAACAACCCTGAAAATGCTCCCATTCTGATGAATGGTATCAAACATCGTCAGGCAAGGAGAACTGATGGAAAGGCGCCTGCTTCCACCTGGGAAGAGATGCAGAGAGCAGTAGGGGTGTCACCTATGTGACACATGTGGGCATATGTGGTCGCTGTCATGGTTTTGATTTAAATGGCTTTCTTTGACCACAGGGAAGGATTCAGTGGTTGGGGGCATGGTGGGGTGGAAGGAAATGGTATAAATACAAAGGGCAACAATAAGACTCAAAGCAAAGCCATAGAGGATGCTTCACTTATTCCCTTTCCTTCTTGAGAGAGTCTCTAGACTGGCAGGTCACGAGCAGAGCTTGCCTCAGTTTCAGCTAAGCAGTAGCCCAAAAGCGTCTCCCTTCTTCCCACAGAGGAGATGAGGTGTCTGTCCCAAAGAACAGGCATTTCTGGTTTAATGTCCGCTCAGAAGGAGGGCTCCAGGGGAAAGTCCCAGGGATCTCTCTTTGACTAGGTGTTGTTGATAAGTTTTATTAATAACTTGGATGCAGTCCCAGATGGACTGTTTGTTAGATCTGCAGACAACACAAAACTCAGAAAGATAATTAGCCCATAAGAACACAGAACCAACAAACAAAACATCTCAACAATGTAGATGGACCAAAGCTACTGGGGGGGTGGGATTTAATGGGGACAAAGGTACATTCCTGCACTGGAGGAAAAAAGAAATCAATGACACAAGTACAAAATGGGAGAAATATGGCTAGATAAAGATCTACATGAAAGAGAGATCCTGGGGGCAGGGCTTTGGAGAAGCACAAATCCAATAGCAATCCTTCAGACTTGGTCACCATGTCTTGGCTGCCTTCTTGCTCTGGAAGGGGCTCAGTGTTTCATGTGCCCCTGTGGCCTTCTCCCCCCAGAGCACCCTCACAGACTCCCTTCTCCCAGAGGGGAGAACCCTCCAGAACTTCTGTTCTGAGGTTAGGCACAGGTTATCCACACAATGGAGCTCTCCACACCATGCTTCTCCTCGGACACCTCCTCATGCCCCACCATGCTTTTTATCTCCCTTTCACGTGTTTTCCTTGTGCTCATTGACCTGACTCAAAAGCATACTATGGGAACCTCAGAAGGCTTCCTCTAGGGAGACATCTTCTAACCTGTCACCCCCTGCTCCTCTATGCCTCCAACCTTTACCCCCAAAACCACTTCTTTCCATTTTCTACCCATGGAGCAGATAAACTTTAACCAAATCACAGGGACCATTACCTCTGGGAAGGACCTATCCATTGATGGTTCTATTGTTCTGCTATCAATCTCTGAAACTTCCCAGACCTTCATGATAAAAGCTTCTTCTCACAATGAAAAAAAAAAACCCCACAAATAAACAAAAAAAAACCCAACCCAAGATTAGCTCAAACACCAGCCTGAAGGTGACATGTGTGGAAGGGCAGCTAGGTGATGCCATACTGCATAGAACTCGAGGCCTGGAGGGAAGACCTGAGTGTGAATTCAGCCTTCCTTGGTGAGATTAATAAAACTGAGTATAAAAAGAATAAATTAATAAATAAAAAGAGGAGTTGGTTTTATAAAAAAAAATTATAAAATAAACCATTGATTAATTTGATTTAAAAAAAGAGAAGAAAACCAAATCACTAGTATTAAAAATGAAAAGGAAGAATATACCACTAATGAAGATTAAATTAAAGCAATTATGAGTTATTTTGCCCAATCATATGCCAATAAATTTAGCAATTTAAGTGAAATGTAATAATGTTTACAGATATATAAGTTGCCTAAATTGGCAGAAGAAGAGATCAACTATCTAAATAGACTAATTTTAGAAAAATAAATTGAACAGGCCATGAATGAGCTTCCTAACAAAAAAGCACCAGGATCAGACAGATTTACAAGTGAATTCTATCAAACATTTAAACATCAACTAATTCCAATGTTAAATAAATTATTTAGAATAATAGGTAAAGCAGGGGTTCTACCAAACTCCTTTTATGAAACAAATATGATACTGATACCTAAGCCAGAAAGAGTAAAAACAGAGAAAGAAAATTACAGGCTAATTTCATTAATGAATACGGATGCGAAAATCCTAAATAAAATACCAGGCAAATGATTTGAGCAGTATATTACAAAGATTATACATTATGACCAAGTGGGATTTATACCAGGAATGCAGGCATGGTTTAATATAGGGAAAACTATTAACATAATTGATTATATCAATAATAAAACTTTTTAAGAAGTCTTCCAATTCTTACATTTCCCTGAGAATGATAGCAACATTTATAAAGCATTTTAAGATTTGCAAAGCATTTTACAATAACCCTGGGAAGTGAGGGCTATAATTTCACCCATTTTATAGGTGAAGAAACTGAGGCAAACAAGTTAAATAACTTGCCGGGGGTCACACACATCATAAGTAGGCCTGAGGCCACATTTGAACTCTATACATCCTGACTCCAAGGCCAAGGCTCTATCCACTGAGCTACCCAGCACCTCTGGGAAGATATGACACTTACTCAGATATTTGAATACAGAATATGTGCAGAATGCTGTCATTTCAAGAGGGCCAGAGAGCTAACAACTGAAAAGATCAGGAAGGGTCTCACATGGAAAGTTGAACCTGAATTGTGAATTGAAGGAAGTGAGCAGTTAAAAGAGGCAGGCGTGAAGACCTCCAGACAGGTGACCAGCCTGTGCAAAGGTCTGCAGTTGGGATACACAGTGCTCCATGCAGTGAATCACTAGTTGTCAATTTAAGAAGAGCAGAGAATAGGTGATGGAGCATAATCTGAAAGGGGCCTTTCTGAGTTCAAATCCAGCCTCAGACACTTACTAGCTATGTGACCCTGGGCAAGTTGTTTAACCCTGTTCGCCTCAGTTTCCTCATCTGTAACATGGGCTGGAGAAGGAAACGACAAACCACTCCAGTGTCTTTGCCAAGAAAATCCCTAAAATGGGATCATGAAGAGTCTGCAACAAATAAACAAAAACCACAAATAAATACAACCCAGTCCAGATGAGAGGGGATTAGAGACTGCTTCAGCAAGGCAGCGTCTGTGTAAGTGCAGAGAAAGGGCTGGCCAGGCAAAATTTGGTGCAAGGGATGTCACGAAGGGCAAACCAACAAGTTTGTGAATGTGCAATAAGCTACTGAAAAGGAAAACACTTATAGAAACTCTGCAGAAACCGAGTCACCTTCTGTGGTCAGCCTTTGGCTGAGGTTTTCCAGTGTCTAGTTTCTGGATCACAAGTTTCAGCTGCCAGAAAAAAGGTCTGGGATGGGGAAACTGTTTATTTGCATGGGTTGTTTACCTAAGGCTACATCAGCGTAGCAAGAGCCTCTGAATCACTTGGTCCATTTTTTTCTTCAATTCAACAAAAGATATCTGCCAAAAGGGGAGAAAAAAAGCCACACACCCCAGCAGTAGCCTCCAATCCCCAAAGTCCATCCAATCACATCAAGACAAATCAGCCTTCAGGCAAATCTACCATCTTGATTTAAGCTTACCTGGACTTGGCCATTTGCCCAGGTCCTCAAAACCCCTGTAAAATGCCCATGCATGGATATTTTAAAACATGTGCAAGCCAAGCAGTTGTTTTCTTCATGGATTATTAAAGGGGGGAGGCCCTGTTAGCCCAGGAAAGTTTAATCTTTGGGGGCAAAGAGAAGTTGGTTTCCCGGTTAGCAATATGTAAATGCCAGGCTGGTGGGTGGGATTGGGTGTGCTCAGGTGCATAAATAGAGGCTCTCAGCACACCTACACTCAGAACTTTGGAACAGGCTCCTGGCTCTTCCGGCAAGTGCAAGTGGGAGGGGCAGCAGGTAAGACTCCAGTCCTTGCTTTCCCATAGATAGAGATGTGCACCTGGCAGGAAGAGAGATTACAGGGAGAAGTTGGAGGCAGTAAACAGGCAGAGCAGACCCAGGCTGTGGACAGGACCATGGGGCTTGGATTGTGCTACTGGGGTCATGGAAGTGACTGGGTCCCTTCTGAGCAGGGACTCTGAGGAGAGGGGCTGGGGCCACCATCTCCAGGCACAAAAAGGATGCCACCAGTCACTTTCTTCAGTTGACTGAAGTTTTCCAGAAGAATTTTTGATTCCAGAAGATTGTCCATGTGTAAAAGGGCTAACTGCTAGAATTTCACTCTCATTCATCCTTTGCTTTTAAAATGTATTTATTTGACTACAAAGCCGATGTTGATAAACAAAGACAATTTGGCTTCTGCTCTGGTCAAGCAAACTCAAGGGTGGTTTTGTACCCAATTCAAGGGAAACACTTATTTCCTATATTGCCAGAAGACACCCTTGTTGCTCTTTTTTTCTACCGTGATAGTGACACCAGGTCTTTGTCAGGCTCTGGCACAGCTGAGGTTGGAGGGCGTAAGCCGGTGAGGGCCTTAGAGTGACCTAAAGTCTCAGCAGAACCGAGGACCCCTCCCAAGAGGGCTAGGACAGTGGCGACCCACTGGCTCTTACTTAACGAGTCTTCATCCTCTGCAGGGTGTGTGCATGCGTACATAGCAACAGACAAATGCGCTCAGCACAGCAATATTTCCAGAAGGTGGTAACCAGTCATAAAAATGCCTGTCCAGGAAGTTTGCCAAGCATAGTTCTTTTGGACTTTAAGGGACTTTGGCATTGTAGAGCTCAGAAAGTGCCTTTGAAAGTGGAAGTGTACCTAGAAAATTCAGTCAGATCTGAGACATTCATTTTCGGTCTTTGTATTACCTGCACCATGGGCCATTGGGGCATAATGGAAAGAGCGCCAGGCCTGGAGTCAGGGAGACTCATCTTCCTGAATTGAAATCTGGCCCAAGATACTCACTAGCTGGATGACCCTGGGCAAGTCACTTAACCCCATTTGCCTCAGTTTCCTCATCTGTAAAATGAGCTGGAGAAGGAAATGGCAAACCACTCCAGGATCTTTGCCGAAAAACAAAGAAAACAAATGGGGACACACAGAGTTGGACATGGCTGAAAAATGACTTAATGACCACAACAACATCACTATCCCCCAGCACAATGCCTCATACACAGCAGGTGCTTCATAAGTGCTTATCCATCATCGTTCTCTGAGTGACGCTTCCAGAAAGGGGGAAGGAGAGGGAACGAGCATTTACTGGGAGCCTGCTCTGGGCCAAGCACTGTGCTAAGCCATATGTCGATATCATCCTCTGATCCTCACAACAACCCGGGGAGGGAGGTGCTATTGTCATTCTGATTTAGCAGTTGAGGAAACTGAGGCAAACATTGATTCAGTAACTTGCCTAAGATCACGCAGCTAGTAACTGTCTGAGACCAAATTTGCATTTAGGTCTTCCTCCAGGCCCAGCGCTCTATCAACTTCACCACCTCACTGCCCCCAGAAAGTAAATCGAACTTAAGGTCTTGAGGTGAAGGGGAAGAGATTTCTGAGCAGCTCTTTGTGAGGTCGGGAATTGGGGAATGTGGCTTTCCTTTTCTTTTTTTCCTGTGTAAGTGAATAAATGCGTCCTGCGGTGCTTGGCATGTAAAACAGCTACCCACTGAAGAGGAGAAGAGGAGAGAACGCATCTGCCCCGTGTTTGTGAAGGTTGGAGACCGTGGGGGTGGAACACTGCATAGACTCGCACAGAACCTGGTGCAGTTCTCAATTGTGCTTTTGTTTTCTTCTCTCCCTTTTTTCTATTCTTTGCTATAAGAGGTGACACTTTTAGGAAGGGGGTGGGTAATGATATATTTGGAAATGAAAATGGTGTAAAAACAAATTCTACATTTTCAAAAAAGAAAACACTGGTTAATTTAAGAACTGTATGTGATTATCTGAAATCAGGGATGGAGCAGGAAAGCATTCTATCCGCTGGTGCTGCACCAACATTCATGTTCCAGCCAATGGCTCTCACAACCTCTTCCCATCTACACCTATTGGCAGTGTAATTAATTCTCTATGAATTTGATCAAGTTAAAAATTATATCCACCTGAGAATTACAAGCTTCATGTGGGAAATGTCTGTGTTCTTCAGAGACAGGAATGGAGAGGGCTGGACTTGGACTCAGGGGCCAGCAGTTTGAATCCCAGCTGAGGCATGAACCAACTATGTGACCCTGAGCAAGTCCCTTAGCCCCAGGGGATCAGTTTCCTTATCTGTAAAATGGGGATGGTATACATAGTACCTTCCTCACAGGCCATTGAGGGGGCACGATAAGATCAACGCTTGATCAGATCTGTGAGGTTTCCAGAAGATCAGGACCTATCCCACCTGTCCCTGATCCTTCACCGATTCATTTACCTATCTTCCCTTACCATTCAGCTGGCTCTGATGTTCTAAAGCAGCCCCAGCATTTCCTATAAGGAAGGTTTGGAACGTTCTGAGAAAGTTGGACCTATGCTGGTCCTGTGAGGCACATGGATACACAGAGAGTCTTAGCATTTCAGAGTCAGAAGCGTCCTTCTTGGGCTGTGTCATCTTCATGAAGAGTAGAAACAGGCTTTGTGATGGTCAACTCAAGGACCACCTCCTCCAGGAAGACTCCCCTTCTTAGTGCTCTCTGTCTGTCTGTCTGTCTCTCTGTGAGTGTGTGTGTGTGTGTGTGTGACTGTCTGTCTCTCTCTGTCCCTGTCTGTCTCTCTGTCCCTGTCTGTCTCAGTCTCTCTGTCTCTGTCTGTGTGTGTGTGTCTGCCTCTCTCTGTCTGTCTATCCCTGTCTGTCTCTCTGTCTCTTTCTCTCTCTCTAACACACACACACCCATCATCCCCCAATTGTTTTTGTACTCTGCCTATTTGTGTATGTACATGTTGTGTCCCTCTCATAGAAGATAAGCCCCTTGGAATCAGGAATGGTTTCTGTGGGGCTTCTGTATCCCCACAGCCTAGTAGAAGTGTTTTGTACATATTTGGTGATTTAAAAAACACGTTTCTGCATTGAATAGAAGTAACATGGTTGGCTGTCTCTAAATGAGGCATCTGTCTACTTACCATCCCCAACACTGATACTTTGCTTTTGGATAAAGCTTATCCATTTTTCCCCAGTGGTGGTTTTCACCAAAAACAAAGGGGAAAAAATGAAGCTTATGAGAATGATGGTGGTGATGACAAGGATAATGCTAGAGGTATTAATGACAATGATGGCAGGTAGGGGTGATGTGGAGGAGGAAGAGGTGGCTTCTGATGATGCTGGTCATGATGATGGTGGGTGGTTATAATGATGTTGATGATGGCAATGATGATGATAATGATGGCAGTGAGGAGGAAGAAGAGAAGGAGGAAGAGGAAGAGGAGAAAGAAGAGGAGGAAAAAGAAAATGCTTCTGATGATCCTGGTAGGGACTTTTGTGGTGGTGATAGGGATGACAATGGCAACAAGGAAGATGGTGGTGATGATGATAATGACCATGACAATAGGATAATGACTATGCTGATGATAATTGTGATATTAATGATAATGAGGAGGAGCTGTTTCTGAGGATGCTGGTGGTGATGGAGATGGTGGCAGTGATTACACAAGTAATAGTGATGATGACTCATGCCAATAGATGTTTTAATTGAATTGGGGGAAGCACTTTCCTCATAATAATTGGTAAGGTGGGTAGTTTGGAAATTATCACTGTGTTCTAAGGAATGAGGAATTAATGAGGAATGAGGAGTTAATAAGGAAACTGAGATTCAGCAAAATGAGGTGACCTGTCCATGATCACACAGCATCAGAATAGAAGATGAAGGTAGAGGTTCCAGATGATTATCATAGAGCAGGATCATTGGCATATTTTAAAGAGCTCATTGAAAAGAAACTCCTCTCTGAGTATCCTGTTAAGACACTCACGGTGAGAGACCACGGTGCCTGAGATCCCTAGCGAGATGAAATTCCATTTCTTCAGCAGAACGGACCAGTGAAGGAGGGCTATGTTATGTGCCCAGCAAAGCCTACTTTCTGCAGTTCCTTGAGTCTTAGCTGAGATTTTTCACCTTTCTTTCCTCTTCTTCATCCTCAGCACTAGCCATGGAGAAGATTTCAGTGTCCATCTTCCTTCTTCTGGTAGCCATCTCTCACACACTGGCCAAAGAGATTACACCCAAAACTGGGGCAAAGGAGGAAACTCGGCCCAAGCTGCCCCAGACCCTCTCCAGAGGTAGGAACTACTTGTCTTCATGGTACTTCCCATTGGCATTGCTGCCTTGAAGGGTGCAACTTTGTCTGACCTCGTAGATGCTAGCAATGATATTCCCCATAGCTTAATTTATCATATGGTCCTCCTGGCTTTGTTTTCTGAACCTGAGTGTTCAGAGTCCAAACCCCTTCTTGAACATGACGCGCCCACATATGCCTTGAAGCTTTGCCATCCCTGCCCTGAAATGATCAGTCTGGTGAACTGTTTATTTCCCTCCAGGCTGGGGTGATAAACTTTTCTGGACGCAGACCTACGAAGAAGCCTTATACAAAGCAAAGACCAGGTAAACAACAAGCATTTATTAAGCCCCTAATGTATGCCAGCGATAGGAAGAGAGGAACAGAAATAGTCCCTGCCTTCCGAGAGCTTACATTCTACTGAGGGAAAGATGCATGCACAGATAAGTAGATACAAAGTATATGGCTGCATCAAGACAAACTCATTTCAGGGAGCAGAGATGGCTGCCACCTGGGAGAATAAGTAAAACCCTGGTGGAGGAGGTGGCAGCTGGGCTGAGCTCCGAAGGTTCCAAGGGAAGGAAGGCAAAAGGAGAGAGGACAGCCTGTGCAAGGAGGGAAGTGGGACGTCCCATACGGAGCGAGCGGCAAGTTGGCCAACTTAGGGCTGCCAGGACCCTTTCTTCTTTAAAAGGTCTCACCAGCACCACCTAGTGTCGCTTGATCTCTACATCAAACAGCCTCCATTTACGAAGGACGTTACAGATTAAAAATACGTTTGTGGAAAATGAATACCAACTAACTGTCTATCCCTCTTTCTCCCTCTCTTTCCCTTCCTTTCTTTATCCTCCTTCTCTCCCTTCTTTCTCCACTCTGTCTTTGTCTCTGTCTCCTTTTTTTTTCTCTCTCTCTCTACCTCCCTCCCTCTTCCCTCTCTCCCCACTGTTCTAGCAACAAGCCCTTGATGATTATTCACCACTTGGAAGAGTGCCCACACAGTCAAGGTACAGACAACAGAAGGGGGGGAAACTGCCAGTGTTATAAAATAATTATAAGTGACTTCAAAGCTTCCTTCCATGTGTTTCTGGAAACCACTGGAGTATGAGCGGCACCAAGTGTAGGCTATGCTGGTGTTGCTTTAGCTGGAATACGTCAAAAGAGCTCAGTGGTTGGCTCTACTCAAGTCAGAGAACAATAGGTCCCAGTGATGAATGAAGACGTTAGTTTGACCGCCTCAGCATTGGGCCACCTCAAAAGCCCAACAGGGACAATTCTGAAATGTTTTCATTAGCTCTTTAGTGTGTTGCTGCTCAGAAGCATACACACTTTGTGGGGGTGGGGGTGGAGACGTAGCTCTGCTTCTGGGCGCTTAAAAATCAGGCCTTTTATTGCAGCTTTGAAGAAAGTGTTTGCAGAAAGTAATGAGATCCAGAAACTGGCAGACAAATTTGTTCTTCTCAATCTAATTGTAAGTTAAACTTCCTCAATTTTGCTTTTGATGGTCATTAAGACCTTTCATTTGTCAAAATTTTCCAGTCTATCTTTGATTTCTCTAAGTGACTTGTGGACACATTGAATGAGCTGGTGGAACTAGTACTCTGTGTGGATGTGTGTGTGGTTGGAAGGTTCATTATTTAAATTTTGAAAATAGTGATGTTATTAAAATCCAACTTAACCACTGTCTTATGCTAAACATCATGCCAGTCGATTTCTGAACTCTTTTGAACCTTTCATCAGCTGTTTCTCAGAGATCAAAGGATTCAATTTGTGATCCTGGGTATCCAAGATCACCCATAACACTTTTGACATGAGTCTCACAAGAAAGAGTCTAATGGAGATAGAACAGGCAACGGAGGTGGCCGCACAGGAGGAATTCCTCCTCTGATTCACCAGCTTGAGAAAGCGTCATCCAGAAACTGGCACAGACACAATACACACTGGAAGGGCATTCCGTCTTATTAAAATGAACATTTTATTATTAAAAATTTACAAACCCAAGTGAGAAAGAAGTGTAAGTAATTAAACTTTCAAGTGATCATTTTGTGAATTTGTAATATTTGGACATCTGAAGTTATTCAAACTTTAAAAAGCTCTAAGACTTTGGGGACAGCCTTGGCATATGGTATATTTAGGTATTTATATGTGCATATATTTATGTATTTTTTCATGTGTGTAAGTGTGCGTACTTAAACACATGTCCTCAGATTCTAAATGCCCTGCTTTCCATGACTCCACCTGTTCTATTAGCAGTCCTCACTAGGTTACCTGGAAACTACCTACCTGGATCAAACATTGTATTATTACCATGGTACTGAAACAACAAAGGAAATAACATTTAGTGAGCTCTGAACTTCTCCCCAGCCCAGAACAACCCTGCCCTTGTCTCTCCCAAGAGTAACCACCTTTCACTGGGAAGTCCTTTCCCCTGTCGCTCATGGGAACTTGTGACTCAAGATCTAAGATTTCTCCCTGGACCTCACTTGAACTAGTTTTGTTCTAAGTCTATTTGAGGTACTTGCTGTGGGCACAAGACTATTGCTCATGTGATATAATTTCTACTACCTTCCCTATCTGTTACTTTTCCAGATACATCCTATTTTTAAAGTCATTGAAAATAAACTTTTTTATTCACTAAATCCATAATAATTTCTAAAGTAACTTCTAGAAAGGAAGGAAGGGAGGGAGGGAGGAAGGAAGAAAAAGAAAGTAGAAGATCAGAAATCTAGAACTCCAAAGTTCTAGACCTCAGAGGTCATCCAGTGCAATCCCATCATTTTAGAGGACCAGAGAGATGAACTATCTTACCCAAACTCACCCAGGTAGGAAGTCACTGCACAGGATTTCAACCAAGAGGTTTTTTTTTCCTTAGTGGATTTGATTATCCTGCACTCTAGAACACATTATAGGTACCTGAGTTGTATACAAATAACACATAGGCTCTAGTCTTTTTCTCCAGCTTTTCCAGGCATGTGCATCTCTCCTCTCTAGCTAGATTGTAAACTGCTTATGGGCATGGAATGGTTTTTCATGCTTTATTTTCTATAGGCCATAACCCCTATTGCATTATTAGTCACATAATAGGCACCTGGTGATGTTTGAGACTCATTATTAACTGGGGGAAACATGACCTAGAACACCAATTGTTCTTTTTGAATTACAGTATGAAACCACTGACAAGCACCTGTCTCCTGATGGCCAGTATGTCCCTCGGATCATGTTTGTAGGTAGGCACTGGGCCCTATTTATCAATTCTGAGCATGGCATCCTTGCTGAAATATTCAGTCCTGGGACAATATAACAAAGATGGTGTGGAATGACATGACAGAAATGTGATGATGCTAATCCTTCCTAATTCCTCCTCTTTCCCTTACTCTCACTAACAAAAATGAGCCTTGAACTTAAGGTACAAACTCATACCAACCCCAGAAAACTCCCAGGCAGCTGTTTGAGACAGTACTGGACACAACTCTCAGTAAAATTGAGAGAACTCAACATGCTAAGTGTGTCTAGTGACTTTGTAACATCATGCATTGTCCAGTTAACTTTTCTTAACTTGTCCTGGTTCCTGCCTTCCGGGGGAAGAATGCCAGGTTGGATGAAGGCACTGTTTGATTCAGGACCACCCACCCACTCATGTTCCTTTTCAAAGGAAGTGGTTATTTAGGCTTCTTTTCCTAATAGGGGCTACTTGAAAACTGATTGGGGCTTTTATTTTCCTCTGCAGACCCGTCCTTGACAGTTAGAGCAGATATTACTGGCAGATACTCCAACCGACTCTATGCTTATGAACCTGCTGATACTCCACTGTGTATGTATAACCCAGGGGAAGGGAAGGAACAGAGGGAGATGTAGCAAGAAGGGGGCCAGGAGAAACTAGAAAGTGCTGTGGGGTGATAGAAAAGGCCCTTCCTTTGGAGTTGGAGGATCCAGGATGCTCTTCTACTCTCTTACGTTGTGTGATTCTTTATTCAGATGTTTCCAAAACATTGGCAGTGAAGTGGAGAGGCTAAGTTGTTTGTTTGTTTTCAATGTTTGTCCACTAAGGCTATGGGTCACTACACTTAGACTAGAAGTCAACCAAAGCCATCCAGATTGTCTTAGGTTTGTTGTTTTAACTATCTCTATCTGGTGCTAATTTGAAGGACATGGCTCCAGAGAACTATCTGACTTAGAGTCAGAAAATTCATTGTGCCTATTTAACCTCTGACAGGTCACCTGTGTTTTCTCTAAAAGATATTTTGGGGCCTCTACCTTAAAAATTAAAAACAAACAAGCAAACACAGTAACTATGTGAAGGCTACAGTGAAGAAATTCTACTTAGTCCCAAGATCCTCCCCCAATTGACATGTAAATGGATTTCAAGAAGAACAAATGATAATCAAAGACCACAAGGCCATTCCTCCCCAGCCTTCCGGCCCACTCTTCGAGCATTTATCTTCTAACAACATTTCTGGTTTTTCTGTTATTTTCTGATCAGCACAAAGCTTTCTCTGTCTCTTTACATTTATGTAAAATGAAGCATTATGGTAACATGTGATCTTGGGGAGACATTCCAATTTCAGTGTAACACCCACCTAGAATTTGAGGGCAAACGTTATCTAAGCATATTTTGTATGTTTTTATATGAACTGACACAAAGCTGAATGTTCCACTGAGAAAATCTCAGTGTCCAAACACATAGACTCAGAGCAGTGAATCTGGTTCATTCCAAATGAAATCCAGGCTAGTTTTCGTGGCCAGTGGGAAAGCTTTTGTTAATGAGCACTTGGGGTAGGGGAGCACCACAGCAGCCTACTGGGTATCTTCTGAAATGGCTGCAGAGTAAAGATAATGAGTATTGTCCTTAGGTGAGTGACATCAGGGAAAACTCATTAAAGGTCCATTCACAACTTCCTTTCCTGTCTATAATGCC
Source organism: Phascolarctos cinereus (assembly GCF_003287225.1). Lineage (NCBI taxonomy): Eukaryota > Metazoa > Chordata > Mammalia > Diprotodontia > Phascolarctidae > Phascolarctos > Phascolarctos cinereus. The sequence goes on along the minus strand of NW_027555514.1, from coordinate 9,271,929 downwards.
CATTGCCCATCTTGATATGTCTTATTTTGGCTCTTTGGTCAACATTAGAGAGATACATTTGAAAGATAAATTCTAACTTGGCCCCAAACAGTTTCTGCCATTGGAACTAAGTTTTGTTATTAGGCAGCCCAGAGAACAACCACCAATTAAAACTGATTTCTAGTGACACAATCACTTATCTGATTTTATCACGTTTTTTCCCCATGAGTCCACACCATAGCCAATAAAATTTCCATATTTTCGAAAACACATCTGCATCTCCTTATTGACTGTGAAGTATCACTACCACCTACCTAACTTTATCTATTTTTTCATCTTTTTCTCTTTAGTACTTGACAACATGAAGAAAGCCCTGAAGTTACTAAAGACTGAGTTGTAAAGAAAAGATCTGCACTTCTGCTCTCTCTGTGTTAAGCCTTAATTTTTGGAGTATTGAAGAGATCAGGCAGATTCTTGTTGAGAAACACAGAAACACTGGTCTATGTATAGAACTAGGATTATGGCTTCACGTTGCTACAGCAATTTTGTACTTGGTGTTAAATGCATTAGTTGAAAAAAAAGAAAAAGAAAGAGCATTCCACAACTGTAAGCCATGATTATTTTTTTAAATAAATCTCTTTTTTTTTTTGAATATTGAAGGTGCTATTTTTGAAAGACTGATTTCTCACTCGAAATGCGTATACGGTCACTTCTATAATTAGATAACAGTTAAATTGTACGTCTGAGTGTGAGAGACACTGCTCTGTAGCAGAGAACATGCTAGGCTGGGAGACTCCAGCCTGGATCCAGCCTTTGCTACTTGCCAGCTGGTTGATCCCGGGCAATTCTGTAAAATGATAACATTGTATTCGGCTTGTGAGGTGCAGTGTGGGAGTCCCCTCCCCCTCCAATGAAATTATATACCCTGACAGTGACACGTGGGACACATAGCACTATGCCAGCTTAGACATGGGTCACAGTAAGAACCCAACATGCCAGCTGAAGTAACATGGCTCTCAAAGGCTGACAAAATGATCAGCTTGACTAAAATATGAGCCAGCCTTGGTGACTTTGTCCACATAGACAGGACCTCAGCTCTTATCAGTATTACCAAGATTGTACCTTAGAATATGGAGGAACAGGACAAAGAGGACAGCTGGGTCAACAGCGTGATGGAGCGTCCAAAAGAGCTGCATTAGGGAGAATAGCTAGAATTTCCAGGGCTCTTTAAGTCCCTGTCTTAGCATGTGTAATACCTCAACCCTGGGAGGGATGTGTTACCATTACTCCATTTTATAGATGAGAACACTGAGGCTCAGAGAGGATGAGTTATCCAAGGTCACCCAGATAGGGAGCAGGAGGTGCAGGATTTGAACCCACATCCTCTGACTCGAAAGACAGAGGCATTTCCACTGTGCCATGAAATAGGCTGGATGATCCCCAAGCACTTGGCCCACAGCAGCTTCCTTACAGGGCCTCGATAGGCAGCCATGATAATTAGTTTCGAACTTGAATGCTTGCTGATCTATTGAATTTGACCTGAAATTAAGTGCTCTTTGTGTTTGGTTGTTAACAAGAAATCCACCCTGATAGAGCAGGAACCAAAGAAAATGAAATGCACCAGAAGGCATCCATCGACTCGTCCCCACACAACCCAGCAGTGTTGGCTGGTGGTGTGCGGGCACAGGAGGGAGAGGAAAGGAGCAGAGCTGCAGAGGAACCCAAGTCTTCAGGAGCTACTGCTGGGGTTGACCTCCTCCCTCCCCTCCTCCACAAAGGGAGCTAGACTTTCCCACAAACGGACACTTTACTCCATACTGGATCCAGGTCAGGATTCCCTGGTGGCTGTCCCAAGGCCCTTAGATGGAGCAGCCCTCAGGACATCCAAAGCAGGGCAATTCCAGGGCAAGAGGGGTAAATGGCAAAGATTCCCTCCTCCCCCAAGAGGCCAATCCTGCCAGGATGAAAGGTCCCAGGATTGAGGGAAAGGCCCTGAGACCACAAAGCCGGTGACTCACAATCTGTCCGGATTTTTCTGCTTTCTATCAAATGGGACTCTCTGGCCACCTCCCCCTGAAAGTGTCCAGATGCAACCAAATCATAGAGTTTTAGGATGGGGCCTTAGACCAACACCTTCACACTCAGAAAGATGAAGTGATGGGACCTGGAAGGGTCCTGAGAGGGCATCCAGACCAAGCCATGATAGGTAGATAGATAGATAGATAGATAGATAGATAGATAGATAGATAGATAGATACACAGATATATATACACATATATTCACATACATTTATATATGTATATATACATATATTTATACATAGACGTTTATATATACATATATATTTATACATAGACATGTGTACACACATATGTGTGTAGATAGATAGACAGACAGACAGACAGATAGATAGATAGATAGATAGATAGACTGAGGCTCAGAGAGATCCAATTCCTTGTCCAAGAGTACACAGTGGCAGATGCTGGAGGCTGGATTTCCCTCTGGTTCCCTGACTCCCAATCCAGGCTTCCTAGCTCCATAGCATTCTGACCAAAGGTTGGGATGCTGCCCACCCTTCTCTGTCTTTTAGGGGTGACCTTAAGCAAACACTCGTCCTCTCTGGGCCACCGTGTCCCCATCTAGGTATGAGAAGATTGGCCCCATTAACCTTGAGACCTCTCCCAGCTCTAGGTCCTATCTTCCCATCTATGAGTTAGTAGTGGGTAGAGTTTAAGCCAGGGTCCAGCTTGGGACAGGACCGATCACAACAGGCATGACACAAACTTCTCCCTTACCCCCAAGGCACTTTTTTTCTTTTCCAACACTAAAACACGAACACCACAGTCAAAGAACAGACCCTCAGCCTAATTACTTTCACTTTACACAATGTAACAAACCTGAATTTCCAGTTCCTCAGTCAGTAGGAGATCAGAACTGCAAAGTGGAGGGTCTGGAATGTGCAGCAAGTGGCCAGTGAGAGGCGAAAGGGGAGGGGGGAACGGAGCAATCTCTAAAAGGCACCTGGAGGCCTTTGATTTAGGAATAAACAGCGTCCCCTCCTAGAGACTCTGTGCCGATTACTATTGCTGGTAATACTTCACATTCACAAAGATGATTCAGCCTTCAAGGGAAGCCTTGTTTCTGTTCAGCTGCTCTTTGGAGTAAGGCAGGGAAATGTGGACCACGTCTTTAGGATCCTTCCGCCCCAAATCATTCCGATATGGCCTGCCCAGTCTGCCCAACGGGAGAGGTGTGTGAAATGGCCAGAGTGCTGGGCTAGGAAGCGCGATCAACCAGAGCTCATTTCCTCTGCCTCTGGAGCCTCAGCCTCCCCCTCTGCATTCAGATTGCATGCAGTCTTGAGGTGGGGGAGAGCAGTGGGAGGGGGAGAATATGTGATGGCATTTCCTTCCCACGCTTGTGAGAAATAAAGGAATTAACAGACGTAAAGGGTTCTGAAAACCTTAAAGCATCATACAGAGGTTAGTTATTGTTGTTGCTGTTATTAATGGCTGTTCAAAACTCCAGAAATCCCAGAGAGGGAAGATTGCACACAGAGCCGCCCAGCTAGCACTCGAAGCTCTGTGACAGATGGGCTTGAGCTATTGTTTTAGGGAGTCCAAGAGCTCACTGAAGCAAGAGAGGGGAGCAGACGAGCCTGGCCCCCTTTCCCCCATTACAAGTATGTTATCTCTTTGGGAAGGGGGAGACAATTTCCCCAAGCAGCCCCTGGGAAGCATCTCCCTCCAAAAGCAAGCAGTTAACAACCTCCTTTTGGGGACCGCGGCTCATACCCGGGCATGTGTGGTGGACAGGACCATTCTGGGAAGAAAGGAGCAAAGGCTGGCTTTGATCTTCTGTGGGGAAGAGGGCAAAACAAGAGAACAGCTGAGGTTTGGGGACATAAACTGATGATTATAGGGATGGAAAGGCATTTATTAAACACTGTGTACTGAGAACTCCACATCATTGATCAGTGTACATTAGGAAGAACCCCTAAAAGGAATCATGGCATTTTATTTTATTTTTTGAAGTTTTCTTCTTGCTCTCACCTCATGCTGCCCCAGCACAAGGGTAGAATTTTTCATGGAGGCATAAAAAGACCAGAATGGGCTCATACCTACCCTGCATTGCACAAAGTACCAGCCACCCTGAGTCTCTTTACTAAATTCTTTAGCAGCAATCCTCTCCACTTCCAATGCCCCTGCCAGCCCTGAACCTGAGGGCAGCAACTGTCCCTTCTGCCCCATGGGCAGAAAGTATGAGGAAATGCTCTGTGAAAAAAGAAGAGAACTGGGGAAAATACAGGATCTGGGCTTCTCTATGGAAGAGTTACTCCTGTACAAATAACTGGGCCAATCTCTTTGGAGTGGTCATGGATAATGATAATTGATGAGGTCCTGTGCCTGCTGAAGCTTAGGACATCCGGAGAGCCTCAACTATCTATGGAGAATCTCTCTTTTATTTGGACTTGACCCAAGAGATTCTCAGTGACAGTGGAAGAAAGCTTTGGATTCAGTCTGATGCATTTTCTTTTTTTTAATATTTTATTTTCAGTTTTCAACATTCACTTCCATAAGCTTTTGAGTTTTAAATTTTCTCCCCCTCCCACTGCTCTCCCCCACCTCAAGACTACATGCAATCTGATATAGGCTCTATTTAGACATTCATATTAAGCATATTTTCCCATTAGTCATGATGTAAAGAACAATTAGAACTAATGGGAGGAACCATGAGAATGAAGCAATAAAACAAAACAATAACGGAAAAGGAGAGCAAATAGTCTGCTTCCATATGTATTCAAACTCCATAGTTCTCTCTCTGGAGGTGGATAGCAATTTCAATCATGAGTCTTTTGGAGATGTCTTAGATTCTTGCATTGCTGAGAGGAGCCAAGTCTATCCAAGTCAGTCATTGCATAATGTGGCTGTTACTGTGATAACATTCTGCTGGTTCTGCTCACTTCACTCAGCATCAGTCCATACAAGTCTTTCCAGGTTTTTCTGAAGTCTGCCTGCTCATCATTTCTTAGAGCACAGTAGTATTATTCCATTATGTTCATATACCACAACTTGCTCAGCCATTCCCCAATTGATGGGCATCCCTTCAATTTCTAATTCTTTCCCACCACAAAAAAGCTGCCACAAATACCCTTGTACATGTGGGTCCTTTTCCAGTTTGTATGATCTCTTTGGGATACAGACCTAGGAGTGCTATTGCTGGATCAAAGAGTATGTACATTTTTATAGCCCTTTGGGCATAGTTCAAAACTGCTCTACAAAATGGTTGGATCATTAGGGGCAGGTAGGTGGTACAATGGATAGGTCTGCAGCCTTGGAATCAGGAGGACCTGAGTTCAAATCTGGCCTCAGACACTTGACAAACCCTTTTGCCTTGCCAAAAAAAAAAAAAAAGGTTGGATCAGTTCACAACTCCACCAACAATGCATTAGTTGGAACCAATTTTCCCACATCTTCTCCAACATTTATCGTTGTCCTGTTTTGTCATGTTAACCAATCTGATAGGTGTGATGTGGTACCTCAGAGTCATTTTGATTTGCATTTCTCTAATTAATAGTGATTTAGAACATTTTTTCATATGACAATAGATAGCTTTAGTTTCTTCCTCTGAAAACTACCTGTTCATATCCTTTGACCATTTATCAATTGGGGAATGACTTGCATTCCTATAAATTTGACTCAGTTCTCTGTATATTTTAGAAATAAGGCCTTTATCAGAGACACTGATTGTAAAAATTTTTTCCTCATTTTCTGCTTCCCTCTTAATCTTGGATGCATTGGCTTTGTTTGTGCAAAATCTTTTTTAACTGAATGCAATCAAAATTATCCATTTTGCTTTTCAAAATATTCTGTCTCTTGTTTGGTCATGAATTCTTCCCTTCTCCATAGATCTGAAAGGTAAACTATTCCTTGCTCTTCTAGTTTGCTTGTAGTATCAGCTAAATCCTGTACCCATTTTGACTTCATCTTGGTAAGGGTGTAAGATGTTGGTCTATGCCCAGTTTCTTCCATACATATTTCCATATTTTCTCAGCATTTTTGTTAAATAATGATTTCTTATCCCAGAAACTGGAGTCTTTGGATTTATCAAATAGTAGACTAGTATAGTCATTGACTGTTGTGTCTAGCATAACCTAACCTATATCACTGATCCACCACTCTGTTTCTTAGCCACTACCAAGTAGTTTTGATGATTGCTACTTTATAATACAATTTAAGATCTGGAACGGGTAGGTCACCTTCTCTAGCATTTCTTTTCATTAGTTCCCTTGATATTCTAGACCTTTTGTTCTTCCAAATGAATTTTGTTATTGTTTTTTCTAGCTCCATAAAATAATTTTTTTTTTTGGTATTTTGATTGGTATGGTGCTGAATAAGTAAATTAATTTAGGTAGAATTATAATTTTTATTATATTAGCTCAGCCTACCCATGAAAAACTGATTTTTCCAATTATTTACATCTGACTTTATTTGTGTGAAAAGTGTTTTGTAATTGTGTTCATATAGTGCCTGGTTTTGTTTTGGCAGGTAGACTCCCAAATATTTTATAGTGTCTTCAGTAATTTTAAGTGGAATTTCTCTTTCTATCTCTTGCTACTGGGCTTTGTTAGTAATATATACTGATACATTTTCTAGCTATGCTTGGATGACATTTGTGGAGAGGAACTTGGTGCACTGTGGAGAGGAGCACTCCCTCTGCCTTCACCATCTTCACTCCAAATCTCTACAGGGACCATTCTCAGAAAGACTTTATGCAGATGACATGGTAGGAGTTTGGGTCTCATGGGATCACGGAATCCCAGATTCTCACCTCAGCAGTCCCACTTATACAGAAAAGGGATCCCCACTACATCGTACCTGGCCGCGGTCATCCAGAAGACCTCCAAGGAGAGTGAACCCACCAGGTCGTGAGGCAGCACATTCCACTCTGGGACAACCCTAACTGCGGAAATTGTTCTTGACTTCTCTCCTAAATAGACCACTTGGAGGCTTCCCCCAGTTCTGCCCTCTGGGGTCAGACAGAACCAATCCCATCCTTGCTCCTCCCCACAGTTATCCTGTTTCCCCTGACTCTAGTCCTCTTTCCTGAGGTCAAACATCCCGGTTCTTTTCACTAAGCAGTGTACGTCCTGGACTTCAGGCCCTTCACGAGGCTGGCTGTGCTCTGGACCCTCTGCAGCTTACCAACATCTCTCTTAAACAGTAGTACCAGAACCCAACAATACCCCAAATGAAGTCGGCTTAGGGCAGAGTGTAGTGGACCTACCAATGCCCTATCCCAGCCCGTCTTGGTGCAGCCCAGGCTTCTGCTAGCTTTTTGGGTCAAAGCCACCAAAATCTCCAGATCTTTTCCAGAACTGCTTTTTCTTAACGCCACTCCCATTTTATACTTGCAAATTCATTTGGGGGAGGGAGAGAATCAACCAGGTGTAAAGCTTACCATTTATTCTTATTGAATTTCATCATATTAGATTCAGTCCAGAGTTCTACCTGCTATGATTCTTTCAGATCCTGACTCTTGTATCTATTATTCATCCCTTCCACCCTCGTGTCATCTTCAAGACTGATCGTCTATGCCTCTATACAAGCCAAAACAAGCTTCCTTCTTGCCCTTCATTTTCGGCATCTGACATTTCTGTGTGTATCCTGTCACATGTAACTGAGCCACGAAGTGACTGATCCTGAGAGGGTAGGTGAACTCTAAGAAGAGGAAGAAAATCACTTCAATAAGCACTTATTAAGCAACTACTGGGTGCCAGGAACCAGGGATTCAGAAGCAAAAATGACAAAAGTGAGTCCTTGCTCACTAGGAGCCTAAATTCTGAGGGGTGGGGACACCTCTCCACAAGCAATAAATGCACAATATAGGGAAACATGCCCAGTCTGCAAGTGGAGAACACGGAGAATGCTGAGTTTGGAGGTGGCCCATCTATTATAAAGCTCTTTCTCTGTTATTGCTAGAACTTTGAACAATCAATCAGCAACATCAGCAACTGTGAACTAGCCTCTTTATAAGAGTTTGCAAAGCACTTTATGTATGTTAACTCGTTTGATTCTTGAAAGCCTGTGAGGGGAGTGCTAGGTCATCCCCATTTTACAGAGGAGAAAACTGAGGCTCTGAGAGGTTGTGATTTGCTCAAGGTCAGCTAGTGTCTGAGGAAGGGGGTGAGCTAGGCCTGCCCTGATGCCAAGTCCAGCCCTCTATCCCCAGAACCCAGAAATTGGCACCACTTTCTACCAACCAGTGCACCCCTCCAAATGCTTCAGGAAAGTAGGTGTTTAATCGGGTTCGTCCATAGTGGAAAGGTTCCCGCTGGAATGCCAGTCACTCTGATCTCTCTGCCAAGTGGCGCGGGGAACAGACCTGATCTGGCCTGAGAGGTCAGCGCGCATATCCTGGCAGTGCTTCTCCTGACCTCTGCACCCCACCCAAGTCCCCTTTCCTGTGGGCCTCCGGTTCCTCACCCGTAAAAGAAGCTAGGGTTGCCTCCCTTTCAAAACCCCAGATTATACAAGCCCAGGCCGCCAAGATACTCCTGCATACCAAATATGATAAAAGTTTCAAGTGCTTACTTGGAAGCAAATAAACAAAGTTAAACAGAGTTAAGCAAACACCTGGCAGGCTGGTCAGGTGGCTCACATAAGGAAGTAAGACGCAACTTCTCACCGCCCAGGGTGGGATTTCCTCCACCCTGGTGTACTATGTCCTTTTCAAGTCCCCCTCTCTGGCCCAACTTCACAGGCAGCCTTGGGCTCTGGGACTCAGCCTGGCCTGAAAATCATGCTTGAGGAGTTTTCTTTGTCCTGGTGTTAGATCTTTCTGCCTGGAATTGTCTGTTTTTGACAACAGGCTGGCAAGGCTCCTGGTCTGTGGGGGTGGGGTGGCAGAGAGACATAGAAGGGCAGAGGGAAGAGAGTTCTGGACTTGGAGGAGTCAGATCCTGCCTCCTCTCTCTCTGCTAGTTGTGTGACCCTAGGCAAGTCACTTAACCTCTGAGCCTCAGTTTTCTCATCTGTAAAAAGTGGGAGATCATGGCACCTGCCTTCCAGGAGACTCAGACGAAATCCTGAATGTCAAGTCCCTCACCACCTACAGCAGCACTTCTTAAACTGTGGATGGTGACCCCATATGGGGTGGGGTAACTGAATGTGGGGGTCCCGAAAAAATCTGGCAACAGTAAAAGGTTTCTGAATGCACAATGACCAAAACTTAATTCAAAATCAAACCCAATGAATCCAAGGTGTTTCTGGCAGCACTTCCTGCGTCATATATCTCGACTTCACTGTAGCCTAGGTTTCGAACACATAACACGCGCACTTTACACTGTGCATGCCACCACACCACGGAATGCCAATGAAAGTTGTCAGAAACACCTCATCCTAGACTATTGCATGTTATGAATTGCAGTGTTTTTACTGTACATACAAAATTATTAAATGAATTTTGACTTGGGATTAGGACAGAATTCCAACAGTTTCAGAAATGGCCCTAAACATACTTCCACCAATTTGTACTATGTGTTTAGGCAAAGTGGTGTTCTTAGCATTGAAGACTATAAAATCAAAATATCAATCAACTCTGAAAAAACATTGAAGATGCTGTACGTCCTGCAGTATCAAATATTCCACCAAGATTTAATTCTCTGTGTAAAAATAAACAAGCCCAGCCATCTCATTAGTATGTAAACTTGCTTTTGTCTTTAATAAATGGTAAAATTATATGTATACCAAAGAATTGTTTTAAAATAAATTTCTTTATGATTTATTATCAGTGAATATTTAATTTGTATACCTATTTTATATACTGTATACCTGGGGTCGAGTGAAAACTTCTCGGGTAAAAAGGGTCATAAGTAGAATAAAGTTTAAGAAGCCCAACCTAGAGCACCAGGTAAAGGGGAGCTGTTAACTTTACTTAGGACAGGTTGGGCAGTGGTCAAAGGGCCTGAGTAGGACTTTACAAATCAGCTCTGGGATAACTCAATGACTACTGTGAAGGACCAGGCAATAAAGCATTCACAGGAATACCTTTTTTGTGGAACATGTGACCAAAAAAGAGGTCCATTTAAAAAAAAGAGGGAACCCAGTTGAGGGTTGCTTGCCTGGGAGGTACCAAACTCCAGATAAGACTCCTTGATTACCAGCCAAGCTCCTGGGGCCATGCAGGGGGCCCTACACTCCCAACAGGCTTGTGTGTCCTCCCCAGGACACACAGACTATAGTGCACTCAACCTTGAGAAGCCCACCTGCCAAAGAGGCCAGCCTAGCGCCAGAGGGCCAGAGATGCTCCAGAGAACATCTCAGCCAGCAGGGAGAGAAGCGCTGTGGGCTAGGTGAGGAGTGTGTGTGTGTGGGGGGGGGGGTTATGGAGAAAGAATAAGCATTAAGGAGGAATCTAGAGATGGTTGACACAATGACTCTCAATATTGCGAAGGAAAATTGCGTTGACAGACAACAGAACTCTGTTCAGTGCAACCAGAGGTTGAAAGGTCAAAGCATGGTTCCCATCTCCTGGTAGGGAGGGGGTACATGACAGGTGTCAAATAAAGTATACCTTGTCCAGTAGGGTCAATGAACTGGTTAACTGAGCTCAACTCTTACCGGGGTGGGGGTGGGGTGGGGAGAGGGAGTTAAGGGATGGAGCTGGGGGTAGAGAAGGGGAGAGACTGGTAATTGGCTGCGATATTTCCAAAATCACAGCATTACAAATGTACATTATTTAAAAAGAAAGCCTCTAAGATAAGGCTAATTGACTATCTACCCCTTCAGAAGCTGACAACAACAATAACTATTATTCTTATTATCATCATTATCAAGAGTCAGACTGCTCCAGTGGAAGCCTTACAATGTGAAGGGAAAGACAGAGTCTAGTGCCTCTAAGGAAGGTCTCCAGGAGATCGGGTGGACTCCTGTAGTGAATCTGTGGGAGGATGTGGGCCAAGGGATGGATGACCTGCAATCTGCATTTTGGAGGGAATTCCCAAACCAGAGGGTTCCCAGAGACGTTAACGCCAGGACTTAAAGATGCACGTTCATTGAAGGTCTTTCTCCAACTGGCTCCTGCCTGCCTCTGCAGCCTTCTCTCATATACTTCTCCCTCCCCATTCCCAATCTCTAGCGTAGCCCAATCAACAACTTACCCCCTCAGCTACTCAGCACTCACCTCAATTCTTTCCCACAAGGTGTTCCCCATGGTTGTATTGCATCTTCTTTATCTTCCCCTCCGAATCCTTGCCTCCGCCTAAGGCTCAGCTCAAACACTACCTCTTCTGAGAAGTCATCCCTGCTCCTTCCCCTTCTCCCCTGCCTAGCTGGTTAACACTCGCCCCTGCTCCCCCTCTCCTCCTATCGCATTTACTTGTCCATGAAGTTTTAGTGGCCCCCAGAGAAGGTAAGCTCCTAGAGGGCAGAGCTGTTGTATATCTGTCTTTGTGTCTCACATAATGTCTTGCTGATGGTGCTTAAGGAATGTTTGTTGATTTACTCTATGCCCAGACCTAACTTCTGTTAAACTAAGAGCCTGTCTCCAGGAAAATGTGATCAAATGAGATAGCACAAATATACAAGCCAAAGCTTCTAGTTCATAAGCTAGCCAGTACGTGTTTGTAAATCAAAGCTGACCACCCCCACTGAAGGACACACACAAATTCGAGGATGAAAGGCAGGCCGGCAAGATCATCTCCAATCCACAAGACTGGGAATTCACATTAAGAAGCCAGAATTAGTTGTTTGAATCACCACTAAATGGGCAAAACCTTGTTCTAAGAAATCCACAGAAGGAAAAACCAATTGTGTGTGATCTAACCCACATATGAAGTCTTTCTTTTTTTCAATTTCATTTAACACACACACACACACACACACACACACACGCTTTTCCATCTTTTATTTTTTTTAAATAAACAACATAGCTATGATTCTATTCAAATTGGAAATCATGACAATCACATCCCAATATGCTTGTGTCTGAGAGCTTCCCCTGGACAATCATCAAGGACTTCTCAGGATTCATGGAGGCTGGCCAGTGTCAAGGTCACCAACTCTCATGCTTTCACCTCATGGGATAATTTAATTGCTTTGCTTTTTGTAAAAATAGAAGGATTCAAGCCTCTATTCATTGTGGTGAAAAGATAATCAGGACAGATGCATTCTGGATTAATCACTTCTCAATCAACAGAGGTGGGATGTGGGGAGGAAGATACCTATGAGCTCCCACCTTTCTTCTGACCCTACAGGTCCCAGGATGACTCACTGTTCCACTTTTCCAAACCACATATCTACTTCTAAATAACAACAATCTTGTCCTAAAATAACACGACAAAACTTGAATCAACACTTTAATTAATTGAATTTTACTCCACACAAAGTTTCTCTTAAGAAAAAGATATTGGGAAGGGGGGGGTGGAGTGGGGGAGTCTCTTCCATGAACTCATTCAAACTAAAAGAATCAGTTACAAATCAAATCCCCATCTTTCTCTGGTTCCCACCCCATATCTCTAACCAGTGTGACCCCAGAGGCATAGACATAGTGGTCACAATGTGGATGACAATAAGAATGCCACTGAAATTGTCTCTGCACATACAAAGGCTAAGAAAGGCATCGGGGCACTGCATATAGACTATCGGCATGGCTGCAGGAGGGAACAATTTAACTCAGAAGACAGTATTCCAAAAGAGGCATGGCAAAGGACATTACATGGGGAAAGATGGGCAGTGGGCTGAAACAAACCAAAAAAGAATTCTCCCTTCTATCTTGTCATTTTAAAACGGAAGTTCACTTGATTAAGGAAAAGGACACCTAGCTTAACTTATATGTAACAGGAAGAAAGAAGGAAGGGACCATTCAGGAGATCACCCTGGGTCCCCCATCAAAGGAAGGCACTCGGGTTTGCCCGAGGGTCTTTCTGGTTCCGGTATCGGTAGGTCAGCCAGACTCCCAAGATCTGCAGAAAACAAACGGACATGTGTTACTTCAGGTGACATAAATAAACCCCCAAGCTTTGGGCTGTGAAGATTAGAATCAGAAAATTAGCGTCCTTGAGTCACTGGTACCAAAGGGAATGGTTTCTTCTCTTAACTTTATTCAACAAGAGGAAAGAGAACTGAAGAATTCTAGATAAAAAAAGTTGAATGCTCTCAGGGGCTGAAGAAGGCAAACAATCAAAGCTAAGAATATCAAGATCTTCTAAAAACTTGGCCAACGGGTTGGTTAAAAGAAAACAAATGGAGAAACAAAGGCCACCCCCCACAAATGAACTTGCTGCTACAAAGGCTAAAGAAAACACCTCCTGCCTTTGGGGTGCAAAAAAAATCCATATGATGTTGAAAAAAAAGTCACTTTTTAGCTGTCTTGTAATTTCTTCCATGGTTCACAAAAGCCTGATTAAAAAAACGAAACCCACATGAATTGGTACACGTTTTCGAATTACAAAAATTGGTGTAAAGAGTGTCACTAGAGAAGTGTATGACTGGAAAAAAGACCACCTCATCACAGAGCAAGAATGAAGGCTAGCCAGAAAGGCCACTGGTCTACAGCAATGCCAAGGAACTGAAGGGAAGGTACATCGAATGGACCTCAGATGAAGGATATATGGGAGGCCATGGATGACAACTGCCCAGGATGGGCAAGCAGGAATGGCTGCCACATTGAATGGAGAAGACAGATGGATGAGATTGCAGGGACATCAAATTATGCTTTAAAGTCAATAAAAATATTCCAACTTCTTGGGCTGATTTGAAAGATTCTTTCAGAGGAATCAAAAAGTTCAATTTACAATCTATTAGACTTGAAAGCAGGCTGCCAAGATTGCCTTTCTTTGTGTCCCCAGTGCTTAACACAGTGCCTGGCACATAGAAGGCACTTAAATGCTTGTTGTCAACTGACAATCCCAGAAGACACTTACATGCCAACAATTTAGGCATCCATGATTTCATCTGCGGTCACTCCTCCACCCACTCAGATAACATTTCCAAGATGTAGTAGATGGTCCTAGAAAGATGCTATTACCAAAAAATGCAACCCTGAGGTCACTGTGGGGCTGAACCCTGGAGACTTAGCCAGGCTGGTCCTCAGACAACATCACTAGTTCTATACTTGAAACATTCCCTGCTTAGTATAGAACCTGACAGCTATTGCACTCCACAGGAACCACCTCCAAAGAACTCCAGGGTCAAATCCATTCCCCAATGAGGGACTCAAAGAAGACCAGTAGGAAAGGGAAAAGTGATTAAATGTAACTACAAAGACTGAAAAAATAAATGCCTACGGAGGGACATTTTCCCCCCGGAACTATGTTTAACTGCATTTTGTATCCTCTGGATTCTCTTCCATAACTACTGGGGAACTTCCTACATTGAGCTCATTCACTGAACCTTCCCTACTTAATCAGACGGAGTCTACTTGTTCTTGGATGGTCGGTAAGGATTGCAGATGCCCGCCCTTCCATCCAAGCCTCGTAGAAAGTGGAAGCACCAACACTGCAGAGACTGAGCCACTGGCTGAAAATTGGCATCTGCATCCACGGCGGGCTTGCCAAGAGGCACCTGACCCTCCTGCAGGGCACCAGGAACAAAGATGGCAGGCGCCGCCTTGACCTGCGGAGCACAAGGCTCACGTTGCCTAACAGCAGAGAAGCTTGTTGAGAAGGAAAGCCGGGATAAGAGAGACAAACACCCGACAGCACTCTCCAGCTCACAGGGCTGCTCCTCGAGGAAGCGTTCAGGGAGAGATGCGCATAGGGGGAAACCAGGCACCTATATCAATGAACATCAGAGGTGGACATTCAAGGGAGGTGACCGTGCCATAGCTTGCTGGTGGTGGAGGGAATAGGCCAGCTGTTAATGCCTCCCCCAAAAAAATTACATCATATCTACATTGTATATTTTGTATACACATATGTGTACATATCCTTCCTAGAATGTGTGCTCCTGGAGGACAAGGACTCTTTTATTGTGGTCTATATTATTTTTCTTTATTTTTCTTTATTTTATATCCACAGTGCCTGCATTTAATAAATGGTTGTTGATTGAATGAATGATGAAGCACAAATCCTTGAAGAAATGAATTCATTTCCCTTGATGACATTTCACACCTACGGAATTTCCCAGATGGGGGAGTGCCGTACTATAGGGTTGTCTAGAATGACTTACCTCTGTAAAACTAAAGAAGAGGCCGATTCCACCTACAAACCGCAACACCTCGCCAGCGTACTCTTCTATGATTGGAGCGCAGAGAGAACAATAGTGGCTATTTTTCAAGCAGCTCTGTAGAGAACAATGCATATTTATGAGGCCCCATGTAATTTGGTACATTCTCTCTCTTTCGTGGCTGTGTGCTTTGCTCTGGGCCCTTGACCTCGACCTTGATCACTAAACTTAGGGCTCTGACAGGGAGGGAACAACCCTTCCTGCAAAATGAGGCCCATGCTATCCACTGCTTACCTCCCTGCACTCATAGATAATCAGAGCTCAGGGCTCAGCAAAAAGCCTCCTTGGTGCCTCCTCAAACACCAACAATATGTCTTTGATGCCCATTACCTGCATGACCTTGGGTCAAGTCCCTTCCAATCCCTGCTCTTCTGTTTCCTCATCTATAAAATGAAGGGGCTCTACTAGATGTCAACTAGATGACACCCACAGTCTTGTCCAGCACTAAATCTGTGACAAGAATCCCCTCTATAAGATCCCTGGTGATTGGTCCTCCAGTCTTTGCTTAAAGACCTCTAGTGACAGGGAACTCTCTACTTTCCAAGGGCAGCCGATCTCTGCCGTTGGACCGGTTGTTAAGACTTTCCCTTCTACCACTTCTCCCCTTGGCTCCAGAGGGTTACTCCTCCTTGGGGGGAGGAAAAGAAAAGGTGCTAAATGCTTCCAGCCTCCTCCCCAATAAAGGGGAAACTTCTAAAACTGGAAAGAGTACAATGGAGAGGAGCCCTCCCCAAAAACTGAACTCTGGAGGGATGCATACTGCCTGGTACAGTATAACGTATAATATAACCACAGAGTAGAGCTAAACTCCAGTTTACTAAAACACATCTTCCACCATTCCCACCGTAATGCAGACACTAAAAGGGGACGTGTCACTGCCTTTGCAGAAGAC
Organism: Phascolarctos cinereus; assembly: GCF_003287225.1. Lineage (NCBI taxonomy): Eukaryota > Metazoa > Chordata > Mammalia > Diprotodontia > Phascolarctidae > Phascolarctos > Phascolarctos cinereus. Next base: position 9,255,830 of record NW_027555514.1, on the reverse strand, counting down.
CCCACCACCATCACCACCACCTTGAACTGCAGGCATTGGAGGTCTGGTCCAAATCTGACAAGGTGGGTTTGGTACTGGCAGGGGCCTTGGAGGTCAGCTAATTTTACACATAAGGAAACTGAAGCCCTCAGAGAGATTGAATGACTTACCCAAGGTCACACAGGTAGTAAATTGAATAGCTGAAATTTGAATTTGGGACCTTTGATTTCAAGTCCAGCACTTCCCATTGTACAATCCTGCCTCTCATTTAATTGGGTCAGAGGAAGTCAAGTTCCAGAGTCACACAAATAGGAAGAACTGGCTGGTACTCAAACCCAGGTCCATATGCTTCCAAATCCAGAGTTCTTTCTACACTTCAGTAGATGGGCAAGCCACTTGGGGTGCCCAATCCCAAATATCCATTTCCTGGTGTGTCAATGGCTGTCAGCCACCTGAGAGTGGGCACAGGGGGGCCACTAACTGTCACAAGAGCATGGGTAGGATTCAAGTATCCCACAGGGGAGGGATATGGAGCAGAGAACTTACCGCGAGACAGGTGTCATTGGGGTTAAAGCTACGGAACCCACAGCAGTTCAGACTTCTCTGAATATCATCCCGGGCACTGGCTGTGTTGTTCCAGCCAACCTCCAGAAGCTGGCCCTGGAAAGCACAGTGAACACCCACACATTTAAAGGGGAGTTACACAGGGAAGACACAGGAAGGGGCAAACTGGCTCCTTCCCTTCTGGGAGGGAAGAGAGAGACCAGGCACTGGAGACGCCTGTGGGGCTTCCTTCCCCGTGGGCATTCCCACACTAGTCATTCTTTCAAAGGGACTGGCAATGATTCCAGGGCATCTGGGAAGAAGAAGAGCAATGCTGGGCAGAGAGAGGAACAGCTTTCAGCCATTCTCTCCATGCTTATCTCTGTGTGTGCTTATGAAGAAGAGAGGAAGGTTCTGAAGCTGAGATTGCATCTTATTGTATAAGTAACTCCCTCTGCCCAGGCCAATGGCTTCTGCAACTTTTGGACTTGGAGAGTTTCCTGGGGAACTGAGACACTAAGTGACTTGCCCAGGGTCCTACAGTCACGCATCCCATGTGTTAAAGGTGTGACTTAAATCCAGATCTTCCTGATATGAAGGCCAACTCTAGCTGCTACACCACACTGCCTCTCCAAATACTTAGCAGGGAGAGGGGTAGGACCTGACCTGACACTTCATTCCTATACAGAATCTCAAGGTCAAGAAACCCCTTCCGCTACTCAAGGCCGGAACTTTGTCTGCAGTTTGTGGTTGTAGAGATTTGCTTAAAGCACTAAAGGGTAAAATGATCAGAGAAGGGTCACACAGCTATTTTGGCATCCAAGGTGGGACATGAACCTAGGGCTTCCTGACTCCAAGGTTGCTTCTCTTGCCATGGAACTGGGATAGCTTTCTCCTTAAATGGAAAAAATGGAAGAGGGAATTACTCTGAGGAATATGCCTTTAGCAAGGGTAACTTTCCTGTTCCGAGGACAAAAAATGCAAAAAGCCTTCAATCCTCCCACCAACAAGCAAGTACCATAAAAACAAGGTCACTAAAAGGACAGCACAAATATTCTTAACCAATGCTGTGTGGCATCTTGGTGGAGAAAAAGTGAGGGGGGACATGGAGGAAGGCACTGAGAGATGCCATCTTTTGGGAATGGGGGAAGCTGGTTAGGGCTGTCAAGACAGTCCAAGCCAGAGAGATACTTTTGCCTGCCATGACCTCTCTCACCTCTCTTGAAGCTCACACCCTGGTGTATAAGAGCGGGGAGGTATCTCCTTACCTGCTGCTCCTGGTTCAGGGCTAGGCAAGCACAGGATACAGAAAACTGGATGATGAAGACCAGCAAGAGAATGATCATGTACTGGGAGACGAGTGAAGGAAGCTTCTGTGCAGCCTTGGTGATCGAAGACAAGCCCTGGCCCAGGTGCTGGCCCCTCGAGGCAGAGACGCAGCCAGAGTGCACAACCCTTTGGGACTGCATTTCTAGAACAAGACACACGGTGCAGGGATGCCTGCCCTATGTGGTGGACACTAATTCATTAGAAGAATCAAATGGGACCCTCTAATGCAGTTCTATTTTAGGAAACATCGAGAATTTTTTTTTTGGCTGGGCAATGGGGTTAAGTGACTTGCCCAGGGTCACACAGCTAGTAGTGTTATGTGTCTGAGGCCAGATTTGAACTCAGGTCCTTCTGAATTCAGGGCTGGTGCTCTATCCACTGCGCCACCTAGCTGCCCCCAACATTGAGAATTTTTAAGCATATAATATATGAACTATGTCATAGCATATCTACCACTCTAACCTACACATGCACGCATGGATATGCATGGATATGCACACGCACATACACACACACACACACACACACACACACTCATACATGCACACACTATATTTGGCCGTGCTGATACTCAAGAAGAAGGACTGAATGCGTGATTTCATTGGTACGGGGAATTCCCAAACGAGTGAGAAAACTTCCATCTGCTAAGGCATACTGGCACCTTATGGGTTTGAGAGGTGCCTGAGAGGCCTTCCTGGCTTCAAGGCTGGCATGCTCTGCCCACTAGGCCACACTGGCTTTGCCAATATTCAGGTCTTGGAAAAGTCCATTCAATTCAGCAAACATTCATTAAGCTCACTGTGTAGGAGATGAGATGTAGAAAAGACAAAGACAAAGCTGTCCCTGCCCTCAAGGAGCTTAGATTTCCCTAGGGGAAAACCAGCAACGGACCCAGGAGAATGAGCGTGAAGTAACAGCAACCAGACATTTCAAGAGGCAGGCAGGGCTATCAGGAGGAGCTCAGGAAAACCCAGTCACAATGTGCCCTGGAGGAAGCTGGGAGGAGTCAGAGAAAGTCAAGGGAGCCCAGCCATTGAACCCTCCAAACCATGTGGTACCTGAAGCAGCCCTCGATTTCTTCCGAACCAAGGCCAAAAATCTGAGGTTTGCTCATGTTTCAGCATAAGCAGGTAGGAAGAGGAGGGGTCATTAGAGCAGTCCTGGGTGAGTTTCCACACCCTTGGTGCTTCCCTGCAATGAGCCAGTAACCTAGATGGAAGAGCCTGTGGACATTCAGACCCATGTTTCAACCTGGGGCTTAGAGCTTTCTTTGAAGACCACACATGACAGCCAGTGTCTTATTTCCATCCTCCATCTTTGGGACGAATGGAGTGAAACTGCTTGTAGTCTTTCTCAGTTCTGCATGCAGGATGACAAAGCATGCATGTTATACACCTTTCCGCAGCTATTATAGCCACATGGTCTTAAAACTCAGTATCTGGACTTTGAGAAAGGAAATCCCAAGGACTCCACAATGCAAAATCAAAAAGGACTCATACTGGGTGTAAATGTGTATTCTCAGACTGGATAAATCTAAGGTCCCTTCTGGTTCTAAGCCTTTGATCCCATATTGTGATGCCCAAGGACTAGCCTGCCTCGGTTCAGGGAGGCTCGTTGGCCTCCATGTGATACATTTTTGGGCTACAACAAACTCTTTAAGACTATCAACTAAATTAAATAAGCGTCCCAGCCTCTGGTACAAAGAAGGTTTACACAAGAGGTGGGGGGGGGCAGCAGATTTTCTTTTGTCACCACGCTTGCTTATGGTAAAGCTGACATTTTTGTGAATTTCAATCAGATACTTCCTAATATCAAGGGCAAGAGGTCCAAGAGAATGCTGGCTGATGGAGGAAAGGAAGCTTAGGATTAAAATAAACTGTAAAGTAGGTAATCCCTACAGGAATAAAACAGTCAATTTTTTCTGCAATCAGCTTTATTAAAATAAGCTAACTTTCCTTGCAGACTTTTCCCTAAATCATCCATCATGTCACTGCAATGGTGGCTGGGTAAAATATGAACTTTCCAAGTAGAATGTAAGCCCCTTGTGGGCAGGCACTATTCCTTTTTCTGTTTGTATCCCCAACATGTAACATGGTGCCTAGCACACAGGAAGTCCTTAATAAAGCTTTATTCTATTGAATTGACGTGAGCAGGCTATGGAAACAAGTATATAATGAGTGCCCTAGAAATATCTTCAGTAAACACTCTAGAAGAATTAGGGAGGTACTCAGCCCGTGACTAAGTGTACGCTAGGTTCCTAGTCTCTCCTCTGTGTCAAACGGTTGATGGCAGGATCCCCAGATGGGAACTTATTGGCTGAAAACCAAATGGAGACTACGAATTCTTTGCAGACTCCATCCACCTGCCTTCCCTGATACCTACAGCAATAACTGTGTTCTTGTGGGTGACTCAGGAGCAGAACACACCCCACACCTAGGAAATGAGCAAGCCATCTGCCATGACGCTTCTGTCCTCCGAGTGAAATGGTGGCCAATTCCCATTTGTCACATCTGCCTCACCAGACAACACCCATGAGTAAATGTTGACCAAGCCACACGGTATCGTGGGCAGCCTGGGTCAGATCCAGAAAAAGAGAAGAAAAGGACTCTCAGATATGGATTCAGTGTAATAATCAACAATGCAAATTAAGTGCTAACTCTATGCCAGGTACTATACTAGGCACTGCAGCCACGAAGACAAACACCATAGTCCCTGCCCTCAAGAAGCTTCCACTCTACTCAATTTTAGTACTTTAAGGACCCGTCAGTTGGTCAGCGTGTAAAACCCTCTTTGGCACCGGAGGCTCGGACACTTACTTAATCTAGTCTATAGTCTTAATAAGCTTCTCTGAACCGAGGCAGGCTAGTCCTTGGGCATCAGAACATGGGATCAAAGCTTAGAACCAGAAGGGACTTTACATCTATCTAGTCTAAGTCCCTATTTTGACAGATGAGGAACAGGCCTACAGAGATGGAAGTGGCTTAATAAATGTCTAAATTGAATTGCTCAGTCGTAGAGATTGCAAGGGACCAAGCTGGACTTGGAACCTGAGTCCTCTGACTCCAGACCCATCCTTCTTGCCATGGCACCAGAATGCCTCCAAGCAATCGACCATTGGGCCCTAATAGCAAGTCTTTCCCTGAGTTTGGCCAGACCCAGCTCCCCAGGCCATGAGGCAGGAAGGCTTCCGTGATCTTCACTGGTTACCGACTTTTAAGACTTGCATAATAATTTTAGAAAAACGATTTCTACTGTGAGAGGCAGAATGGCTACTGAGAGTCAGGACAACTTGGTTTCAATTCCTCCCTTTGAGAGATTCTTGCTGCATGATTATGGGAAAGTCCCCCACCCGCCAGTGTCCTCAGCTGACACTGTCAAGCCACTGGCTGCAGAAAAGTTGGAGATCAGCATAAATAGGCGGATTTCCCACCCCAGGATTTCCCCCACCAATGAACTCACAAATCTAGAACGAAATAATTAAAGAATGCTGTTAATAGTTAACAGCAAGTTAGGGACATAAACAAGATGGAAAAGCAAGAAACAAAATGACCCCCACCCACCCAAAACAAACAAAAACCAAAGCCTCTCATTGATCCCAAAGGATACAAAGAACAGCAGCACCTGGTGATGCTTCACAGCTCCGATCAGTCCCACCAAGGCAATTAGGAAGAGGAAGATGCCAACAGCGATGACCACACCAACGACCCGGAGGCTGGAGATGAGGCCAAAGCCAATTCCCCAGGCAGCAATCCCGATCAGCAACAGGCTAACCAGCTAGAACCCCCCCCCAAAAAAAAAAGAAAAGAAAAGAAAAGGAAGGGAAGGGATAGGAAAAAGAAAGGACATCTATGTTAGAAGACAAATCAAACAGCACTTGCTCTGTGCCAGAAAAGTGCTAGATACAAAGACAAAAGGGAAACTAGCCTTGCCCTCAAGGAGCTTACATTCTAGAACAGTGCTATTGTTGTATGTAGTTAACTTCTGGCAAAATCTGTCTCTTCCTAAGTCCTGAGGCATACAAGGTCATTACAGGATCACAGAGCAAGGGCTATAAGGGACCTCAGACACCATCCAATCCTTTTAATTTATAGATAAGGAGACCGAGGCCAGTAGTGAATAAGTGACTTGTCCAATGTCACACAATAAGGGTGACATCTGGAGTCAGAGGACCTGGGCTCTAATCTCAGCTCCACCACTTCATGTCTAAGTCATTTATCCTAGCTGGGCCTCAGCGTCCTCATCTGTAAGATGATAAGGTTGCATTTGATGACCTTTACAGACCCTTCCAGCTCTGAGCAGCAGAACCATGATCCAGACTCAGGCTTTGGACTCCTGCTAGCCCAAGGCTCTCTGGACTGTACCACATCCAGAACTCACCAACAGAGGACCTTTGCTCCGGTCAAAGTCACTCAGATTGTTAAAAGGACAAGAAAAGAGAACAAAATATATAAAGGTGCTCTTTGCATTTCACGTGTGTTAACTGTGTTTCCACCAGTTAAACACAACTGAGCTGAGGAAGCCATTACTAGCGATTGATAGGAAGTCAGCTTGGCTCAGAGAGCTCTCTGTGTAAGACCATCACTTATCACTTTCACAATCACCTCATCTAGCCATCATGTATCAGCATCACTGGGGCTGCGCAGGGAGACTGGACAAGGGGATCTGGAGACCTACAAGCACACACCCAGTGGCTAGAAAACTCTAAGTCACTCAGCATGAGGCTCTAGAGACTCAAGAACGAGTTTGGATAATGTGAGCAGATTAAGACAATGATGGAAGGCCAGAGTCTGACAGACACAGGAAGGCTCTTAAGTAGGGTGTTTTCTGAAACCTCCTGCTGACGAGAGTCTGGAGATGCTATGTCTCCAGAAGAATCCAGAAGTGCAGGGGACACAAAGCAGCCCCTGTCCTCAGGGAGCGTACGTTCTCCCCTGGGACGCCACACGTACTCAGAGCGGGAACAGAGAGCACGTACACACAGTAAATACAAAGTGATCCCAGGGTTAGGAAGAGCACGACCAAGCAGGAGGTTTAGAGGAGAGCTCCTGTAGAAGGCGGTAGCATCTGGAAGAAACCATTTTAAGTGCATACATGGAAACATAAAAATACGCATACACGTGCATACATACATGTCTATATGGGTATGTATGTGTGCACGTGCATGCATACATGAGGCAAGGGAACAGTTGGGTTTTGTCTTATTGGGGGGAGCAAAAACTCAGGAAAAATTTAAATTGAGGCTTTTTTTAGGTGTGTGTTTGTACTCATTTCATATCATTGCCATTTTTGGTTTAGGAACAGAAAACCATTCCATATCTAATGTGGTTTGTTTCTGAAATTCTCCCCCTTGTTTTGTTACATTGTAAGCTGGCTTGTTTAGACAATAATTGTAATTTAGCTAACTAGATTTCCGTCTGCAGCAGAGGGGTTAGCAGCTGCATGGTGGGGGGACCCACCCACACAACCACAACCCCAGCCCTCTCTGAAATACTGAAGAAGCAAGTTGATTATTTTTTAATGTTTACTACCACTAGAGCCACAGGTGGCCAGGCTTCATGGCATCCCACCTTAGCATCTCAGCATCTCAGGGTTTTCGGTTTCTCTCTGTTTCTCACAAACAGCAGAGAAAGAAACTGTCCACATCAGGGTCAAAGAAAGCAGTGACTACGCTCCGGCCTTCCTAACCTCCAGGTGTGCATGAAGCACAGGAAACCATATTCTTCAGGAAAAGGAACAGAGACTTCTTTAAAGCTCTCTGAATAGACACAGACTTGTGCCTAAGCACCTCTTTCCTGAGCCCGTAGGCAGTGCCCCTGGGGATGCTTCTCCTTTCTTGTCTCCAAGGGCTTGGGAGAAGTGCCAACTGCTCCCAAGCCAGCTGTCTCCACATTCCTGCACTGGCTTCTAAGGAATCTCGGGTGAATAATCCCCGATAGAACCATTTCTTGGCTATGCCACAGATGATGGAGGAGCTTGAAGGCACCAATACATAAGGTAGGATTCAGACGCCACGTGTCGGGAAGCTTGCATGGGCATGCCCGTGTCATGGTAGTTGTGGGTGTTAGTTGATGAAATGGCAGCCTTTAACAATATGCTGATAACGGTCCACATTCATGGCATTTTCAACAATGAGTCCTCATGAGACTGCTGGTGTTAAAACCCAGGCCAAACCGCTGCAGGCTTATCATCACTGACATTTTTGCCTTTGAATTTGATCCAAGAGATGCATAGGAGGAGCCTTTCAGAAACTCATATGGTCTGATCCACCAGATTTACATAAAACTCTTTCTATGACACAGTTTTTAGAAACCATTGCTGTGGGTCAAGAAACTAGAAACATGATGTGACCACCTTCTTGTGAGTAACGTATTCACATATATTTGTTACCATATCAATGTGGGTACTCCCTCCCACAGATGGCAACAGGGTATACTCTGAACGGGAGGGGCTGCAACTGTCAGTCCTGTGCATGGCCTCTTATCTGTGTCCTTCCAAAAGATTGCAGAGGACAGGGGGTTGCACTGAGGGATCCTCCTCATGTTTCCCTGAAACCACAAGGCTCCAAGTGCCCCAATCTGGTCAACAGTGACCCCTCAACTTGCCACGTGACTACCAGTCCATATTATTTTTCACTCATCCATTTCTCTGATGACGTTGGTTTACTCTGGTCGTCTTTTATAATTCCTTACTGTACCCTTCTCATATCTGCCATGGCCCTCTTTACTTCCCTTTGGGGGGATAGTCATCTTCAATTATTCCAGGACTAGAGCGTTCCATGATTCAAAATCACATATACCTTCTTATAATTAAATAATTGAAGCCAAAATTCATAATCTAAAATAGTTGAATTTTTCAAAATGTGGGTCCTGGGCAAGTTCTCCACCAAAAATTTTTCCTGCTGAGATGGTTCTATAAGAGGTTATTTTGGGGGAAGAAGGGAAATGACCAAAGTTCCCCCTGGGATGCCATCAGCATTTACTTGGGGTCAAAAAGAAAGAACACAGCAATCTGGGGAAGTATGCTTCCCAGAATTAGCATTATGCTGTTGTGCAATGTTTTCTGAGTGGGTGCTGAGACCAACGCTAAGCCCCAGCTACCACCATTTATCTGAGGTGCTTTATAGATTTTCCTGCTAGGAGGAAGAGGGACAGAAGAGGTAATCACTGTATAAGTCATTGGCATAAAAAACATAAATCAACGCATTTCTTTAAATTCCTTGGTAAAAACATTTAAAAAAACCAAGTCCTCCTCACTTCCCTGTCTGTCAATGCCATCTGTGCTCAGTAAATTGTTAAGTCTTGTGATTTCTTTCTTACGAAAACTCTCCCATCTGTTACTTCCTCTTCATTTTTACTAAGGCTACACGTTGAGGCCTTGTCATTCACCACATGATGCTAAACGCAAGAAGCTCCTCAGTGGTCTCCCTAATTCCAGGTCGCCCTAACAATGCCCACTCACACAGACATACACCCCAATGAGTTTGGGGCTCACTTGTTCCTCCTTTGGTTTGGCTTGTTTTGCCTGATTGTTTGATGAGAGTCCATGAAGGAGAAACCTAGAGTGGGCCTGCTGCAAAGAGCTGCCTGTGCAGTCTTCCTAAAATGACTGTGGTGCCATGTCTACCCTTTGCTTCCTATGGACCTGAATTGAAACTTCTCCACCTGCTGCAGAATGTTCTCTATCACTCCACCCCACATTACTGAGTAGAGTAACATCCCACCTTCCCAAACTATCTACCCCCCAATCTCTCTCCCCTTTAACTCTTACCCTCCATACTAATCAGACATGTCTCCTCATTGTTGCACAAACCAGCCATGCTCATCCCCACCTTCATGTACTGCATGGAAGCCTCAACCCCTGCATGGAATCCCCTTGGCCAATCCAGCTGAAATCCATCCCGCTTCCCTGACTGCTCGAGCCATCAGTCATCATATTACGCCTTTCTTCTGAAGCAAGACACCAACTCTGACCTGGGCCACCCAGGTCACACCATCCAATTTCTCCTGTAATGTTGTTTTCCTATTCCTAGCTCTTTCAGAGGAGCTAGTCCTACATCCACAACTGGGTTGAAAGCTTCTTCAAAGTAAGAAAAACAGACATCTCTAACCCTCTCAAGCATCTAGCACAGAGAGGAACGCTTGGGAGGTGGGGGAGACACTCCATAATGTATTTTTACTACACGTTTTGTTGCTGGCCGGTCATTGAGTCATGATCTTAGTGACCTGTGGACCACGCCACACCCATACTGCCCATAGGGTTTTCTTGGCAGAGATACTGGAGTGGTTTGCCATTTTCTTCTCCAGGAGATTAAGGCAAAGATGACTTGCCTAGGTTCATGCACCTACTATGTTTTTGAACTCAAGTCTCACTACACTAAATATTGAAGCACTCCCAGCGTAGGAATTCCCTTCGTATGGTGACTTACCTATGAACTGTAGGAAAATCCTGGATAACTGTTCAAGGTACTGAAAGGGCAAGTAGTGTGCCCAGGGCCACATAGCTAGTAAATACTAGAGATGGGATTCAGATCAGTTCTTAATGACTCTAGCCACTACCCCCAGCTTGCCACATTTTAAATCTGAGATCATTGAAATTCAAAGAAACAATAGAATCTAGATTTCTGGTAACCAATTTATCAGTGACTTGAATAAAGACACAGATGGATGCTTGTCGGATCTTTGGATGACACCAAGCTGGGAAGGATGGCTAGCATACAAGTTGACACAGTCAGGATCCCAAAAATTCTTGAGAAGACGAGGCAGTAGTTAAAGAGCTGTCTTTAAAGCCAAGAAGACCAGGGCTGCAGTCCCATTTCTGCAGTCTCCTGGCTATGTGACATTAGACAAGTCATTTAACTGCTCTGTGCTGTGGCCAGCTAGGACCCTAAATTGCACAGAAGGTGCTGATCTCTATTGGCAGATGGAGGAAACTGAGGCTCAGAGAGTTGACCTGCCTTTTCCACAGTTACATAATTAGTAACTGTCAAGGAACCTTGTATTTAGAGTTACTTTAACCACTAATCCAGGCTGCCTCTTTGCAAGTTTGAAAGGGCTACACAAATGTCAGAGGTTATTAATGTTCACTATAGGCAAAAGAAAAGACAGCTATCTAAGTCCATTACTGCCCAGGTGTTCTGAACTGGGGAACAGTAGGTAAGTGATAATGGGCAGCTAGGTGGCACAGTAGATAGAGCACTGACCATGAAGTCAGGAAAACCTGAGTTCAAATCTGGTCTCAGGATACTCCTTAGCTATGTGACCCTAGCTAAGTCACTTAACCCTGGTTGCTTCAGTTTCCTCATCTGTAAAATGAGCTGGAGAAGAAAATGGCAAACCCCTCTAAGTATCTTTGCCAAGAAAACTCCCAATGGGGCGACAAAGAGCTGGATATGGCTGAACAACAACAGTAACACCAGGTAGATGATTCTGGCAGGTTTTTCCATATGATCCTGTCATATTGCTAAGGGACCAACCAGACAATAATTAAGATGGTGAAAGTTTCAAAAATATATGCCATTTTAAAAAAAAATCGATGTTGAAAAAAGTTTCCATAATGTATAGTCTCACTGTTTGGAATTTAATTGGCTATGGTTTGGGGTGATAACGTCCCCAATTCAGCACAGCAAAGTCTCACCATATTAAGAATGGTGAGCTTCACCAAGTTCTTCTAGAAATATAGGCTTCATCTGGTTCTGCCTGTAAAAGATGAGTAAGGCTTCACTTATACTTATTGGGGAAAATAAATAGACCACATTGAGTCTTCCTGACTGCTTCCTTAAAATCGATGTCATCTGAGCCAAGCCTACTCTAATTTCATAATTGAAAAGCCCAGTTCTTCCATCTAAAGCCACAAGTTCCCGACAAAGGAACAAAAGGTCCCCTTAGTTCAATGACAACATTTCCCTTATGAAATCAATTTTAATTGAAAGTAAATTTAGACCTTTGATGAATGGCTTCCTTCCTTTAGAAGATGGAAGTCTAATAAAACAGATTATAGGTCTGTTCATTTGTATTTAGTCGTGCCTCTATAAAGCAGGAAGCACCAACCTTTCCTGTTTTCTTTTGGAAACAAAGAAAAGTTAATGATATAAGCTCAGAGATGAAAAGGGCTTAGATAAGGAACTAGACAAGGCATAAAAGTCTATCCAGAGTACTTTATTTCCTCTCAAGCAAGCCCCCAAAGCCAGAGAGAAGCAACCGTGAGGGCCCAAGACAAAATAACAATGATGATGATGGTGATGATGACCGCTAACTTTTATAGAGTGTTCACTATGTACCAGGTAATGCTTTATGAGCATTATCTCATTTGAAATCAAAATTCAGGAGAACATGAAGTAGAGACTAAAACGGTGGGAGGAGAAGTTACCGGAATTCCGAGGTTGCTAGTATCACAGGTTTCAGAGTCGGAAGGGGCCTTTGGGCTCATTTAGTCCAATACATTCATTGTCATTGCTGGTGTTCAGCTGGTGTTCAGTTCTATCTGACTCTTTGCCACCCCATTTGGGGTTCTCTTGGCAATAATACTGGAGTGGCTTGCCATTTCCTTCTCCAGCTCATTCTACAGATGAGGAAACTGAGGGAAACAGGGTGAAGTGATTTGCCCAAGGTCACACATTTAGGAAGTGTCTGAGGCCAGTTTTGAGTGCATTCATTGTACAGAGGAGGAAAACAAGGCCCAGGGAGGTATAATTTCACCCAGGCCTGTAAGTGGCAAAGCCATGATTTGAACCCAGGTCTTCTGCCTACAGAGCCAGTCCTTGCTCCACTGAACCATGCTGCCTTCCTAAATCACTAAGTTGCTGATTTGGGAAGCATATCATTTAACGTTTGTCCCTTGCCCTTCCCCCACCAAACAATCATAAGGATATAACTAAACATATGATCTAAGTTATCACCATCCAACTGAATGTTTCCATGTCCCTTCCATGATCTAAATACTTTTCACAATTACAATTTAAAGGCTAACTTGTTATATAGACTGAGAGAGGATGTGAGCTGCAGTGTTTATGTGAAGACAGAACTGGGTGGAGGAGTCCTCCCCTCCCTCAATCTGAGAAAATCACCTAGTACTTGAGGGTGCTCAGGGAAAATTCCGTGAAGTTACCAAACATCCTGCACCCCAGCCCACTTTAGAACATGTAACTTCTGAGTTATCTAAAAAATATTTTAAAACTGAAAGCATGACCACTTTATAGCTGAGAAAACTGAGACCTAGAAAGAAGAAATGACTTGATTATGGTCATCCGCTCAACAATAAGTGAGGTGGTCCCTCCTCTCCCACCCCCCACCACGCAGGCTGGAGGACTTCGGGTGTTGAACACTACACATAACAGCAGACTTTTCAATGTGTTGATTAGTTTTGCTAAATTTTTTCCCTTCAATTTTTTGTTTGTTTGTTTTACAAGTCCCCTGGAAGTGGATAGGAGGGATCATAATGGGAAATATTTGAAATGTCGTAGGTAGACATACCATCATAGCTAGGATTCAGGGACATGGTGCAAACCAAAACCACTCTTTCATTTGCATGTTCACTCCACAAAAATCCCCAGTGATTCACAGAATGTTTGGAGGATAAATAGAGAGCTAGCAACATTTTCAATTCAATTCAATAAACCCGGATTAATTGCTACCACGTGCCAGGCATTATGTTAAGTGCTGGGGTGGGGATACAAATTAAAAAAAAAAAACCAGTCCCTGCCCTCCTGGAGTTTACAGTCTGATGGGGGGAGGGGGAACTCAATACACAACAAAAGGCTTTTGAAGTGATACTCACCTTTGCCGCAGGGTCTTCAGTGACCAAGAGGTGCATCTGATAGCAGGGAGCACATGGCATCCCCTATAACCCCTATAGAAGCACAGCAGAAGATAGAGAATGGAATTTTCTGTTTGCATCCAATGTTGTTCCCCAAAGAGGCCCGTAAGCTAGGAAATGCTCAGTGCTATCTGTCTTGCAGACGGGCTATGCCCCAGCATGGCTGGCACTGGCTGGCTCTCCAGAGGCCGTCCAGCCCACCTTCTTTGACCATAACTTGCAGATTGCTGAGAATGGGAACGTTCAGGGGCAAAATAGAGGCTTTTTCCGGGATTATGGAAGATGTCTCCAGGTCAGCTAATCCAAGCTGCTCATTTTAGAGATAAGAAAACTGAGGCCCAGCAAGGTCAGGTGACACACCCATAGCCTCACAGGTGGCTGAATTAACCAGGATTCCAACTCAGCTCCTCTGACTCCAAATTCAGCATCGTTTCAACTTCATTATTTTCATACTGATTATCATCCTCACCTAATTTCATGTTTAATGTTGTAAGTGTGAAAAATAGCATCATGACTAATATTTAAGTGAGGGTTTGCCAAAGGCCTTATGAGCCTTATCACACCTGAGCTGCGCAGGCTGCAACTTCTAGGAGCTGCAGGTCAATACCAAAGGGGGATGGGCAGCCCTCACATGGGAGGCGCCACTCCCCCCTCAACACCCCAAACACCCCCTCTGGCTCATAATAATGCCAGCAACAAAACAGAAACTGACATTTATTTAGCCCTCCAAGCCCGCAAACACACACACGCACAGGTATGCATATGTACACATGTGTATATGTGTTACATGTATATACACTCATAGCTGCTCTCTAGGTCTTTCACTTTCAGAGGCCATCCCAACCTGCATTGGTGGAGGGTAGTTTCACACCAAGAGTTACCCACACCAAGGAGGTTGGAGGCGGGGCCCAAGATTAACCATTCCAATAATAGCTTTCTGTAAAACTCTGCCAGCAGCTCTCATCTCCTTCCTACTTGCCCTGGTGTCTTTAAGGCCTTGTCGGGGGAGCCATCCCTGGGCAGGCAGCAGGTGAAGACAGGGACAGAGTCATGCCTTTCAGCCCTTCCTGAAAAGTCAGGGACCATGCAGGCCATTGGTATAGGATGACCTGCCCCTGGGCTCCTTTCCAGAGCAGGGCCAGGTCTAGAAAGCCATGCTAGCAGTGACAATAAACACAAATGGAACAGCTGCTCTTCCAGACGGCCCCTACCCTCACTGCCCCCTCCCCCAAGATCCACAGCCTGGCCAGAATCCAAAACAACTCTAATGAACCCTATAGCTAACATCCAGAGCACTTCCAGACCTATGAAGTGTTTTACAGATATCACCTCCTGCACAATGCCTCATCCATGGCAGGCACTGGATAAATGCTTATCCCACTGATTGGCCCATCTCATTCAAGACAAAGAGCGCTAGACTTGAAATCAGAAAAGTCCCGAGTTCAAATCCTACTTTACAAGCTAAGCAGAGCACATCTGACTTAGCCTTTCTGTGTCTAGGGCTACTAAGTTATAGAGGAGTGGCTATAACCATTGGGGAAGGGAGTTCACCCACGGAAGTTCCCTACTCTAATCAAATCCCAGATTCGTGGAATATAAGACAATAACTAACATTTATCGTGTGGACTTATAAAACGTTTCAATGCCTTTCTCATCTATCATCTGAGCCTTTCAACAACACCGTCAGGTAGCTACTGCTGGAAATATTATCTAGATTTTATACATGAGGATGCTGGGGCTTAGAGAGGAGGCAGGTTTTCTTCTGGGGTCACCCAGCGAGTGCCACCCAGAAGCAGAGTTTGAACCCAGGTTTCCCTTGTCTCTGAGCCCAGCACTCTATCCACTAGGCTATACTGCCTCTTTCAAGAGTTACCTGAAGTAGGGGGCAGCTAGGTGGCAGGTGGCACAGTGGATAGAGCACCAGCCCTGAAGTCAGGGGTACCTGAGTTCAAATCTGGCCTCAGACCAAACACTTGACACTAGCTGGGCAAGTCACTTAACCCCAATTGCCTTAAAAAAAAAAAAGAGTTACCTGAAGTCAAAGCTAAAAACGAGGTGAGCACCTGCTGCATGTCTTACACTTTTGAAAACCAAAATGGCAGGAAATGTTCTTTTTAACATCATATTCTCAGAGGCTTTATGGCTGACTCAGCATGTGTCCCTTGAACGTGAACATTAGGTCTGCCACATGCACTCGCTTTTGATTAATTTGCAGAATATTCAATGGTCTGAAAATCAAGAGCTCTTGGACAAAGAGGCATCACCATTACCTCTGATCCCTGAGCAAAGGAATGTTGAACATTTAAAATAAGCCTAATCAAGAGGGAGAAGGCCATCCTTTCAACTTGTTACTAGGAGGATCAGTAAGTGGATGGGGGAGGGGGATGGCCAGAAGATGGGTTCTGGGGCATTGGCCCCATCTGGACCAGGGCTGAATTAGGGTTCAAACTTAGTTCCTCCAGCCCTGATTTGTCCACTCTTTGAAATGTACTATTTTTGCACCAACAAATAACTGGTCATAAGCACTTAGAGACCCATTTAACCTCATATTTAAGGAAAAGGGGGAAGGGAGTAGTATTTATTAGTACCAGGCACTGTGCTAAGCATCTTTTAAAAATGACCTCATTGATCCTGTAGGTGCTATTATTATCCCTATTTTATATATGAGGAAACTGAGGCAAACAGAGATTGACTTACCCAGGGTCACATGGCAGTGTCTGAGTCCAGATTTGAACTCAGGTCTTCCTGACTCCAGAACCAATGTTCTAACCACTGAGCAACCAGCTGCCTCTTATTCCATATCTTAGGTGTTAAAAATATACACATACGGGGCAGCTAGGTGGTGCAGTGGATAGAATGCAGCCCTGAAGTCAGGAGGACCTGAGTTCAAATCCGGCCTCAGACCAAATACTTGACAGTACTAGCTGTGTGACCTTGGGCAAGTCACTTAACCCCAATTGCCTCACTAAAACAAAAAATTAAAATAAATAAATAAAAATACACACACACACACACACACACACAATCTGTATTTATCCAGAGCTTAATCTCCCTCTTTGCCCTGGTTGCAGGCTGTTCCCTGGGGCCCTGGCCCGATATCTTCATAATGGTAGCTGTGAGCCACAGAGTGAATGCTCGACTTGGGGAAAGCCTGATTCAAATCCTGCCCCCCCACCCCTGCACTTATGCACTGTGTGATCCTGGCCAAATGACTTGACCTCTCTGAGCTTATTCCTTATTAGTAAAATGGAGCCAGTATTAGCACTTACCTCACAGGGTCAAAGAAGGTAAGATGTGCAATTATTATTAGGAATCCTAAAATTTTATACTAAAAAATGAAAAAGCACAGGTACCCCCCTGCCCTCACACTGCTGAAGAGGCCGGCGCACGGCTGGCGAGGCTGGCCGGGGGCCAGGAGGCATCCATTCCATTCCCAGCTCCCTCCTTTAGTACCTTCCAGCTGGGGGGGGGGGCGCCTTTCAGGCTTGAGGTCTTGGCCCCTCAGCTGGTAGCACCTCCAGAGAAAGTTACCTTTCATCTGCTCCCTCTGGGCCCTCTATACTCTGGTTACTTACCTGTTGCCCCCCCTTCTCCCACCCACTAGACTGTAAGCTCCAAGAGGGCAGCACGGTATCTCCTTGCATGCCCAGCGCCTGGCCCAGGATCTGGTACAGAATAAGTGCTTAATGAATGCTTGTAGATGGATCAACAGGAGAGAAATCTCCTTAAAATCCTGCTCTTCTGGAATGTTTTGTTAAATGCCCAAATGATAATAATTACAAAAGTGACTTAATGTCCTGCCTTGGCCTCTGAAGGTACCCATATATAAGTCAGAAAAATATGGTTTCAGGTACTTAACATTGTTTTAGTTTGTAGACCAAGGCTAGAAGAGTGAATGAGGAATCATCATTGTCTCCCCTGCCTCCAGGGATCAAACCTGGGAAAGGGGCCACAAAACCACACACACACACACACACACACACACACACACACACACACACACACACGCACGCCGCTTGCTTTCTATTCCTATCTCCTCACTTCCCTGAAGTCTTGCCCTGATTTTTTTTTTAATACAGGCTAGGACAAAGAAGTCAAAGCATTAAGCTATTATAGAGATGCCAGATTAATCTTCCTAATGTAAAACTCGGCTCTTGGTGCTCTCCCTGCTGAAAAGCCTGCAGAGTTTCCCATCTCAATCATGGCAGTGGCGAAACTCGAGTGAGAAGGAGCCTTGAAGGTCAATGAACCCAGATCTGTTATTTCCTAATGGAGAGTCCTTCTTGGTGTTTGCCTTCATTTTTCCAAAAGGGAGCAATGACATCACCAGGTGGAATTGATGGCACAAGGTTAAACTGGGAGTGTGGAGCAAAGCTAGACCTTTAAACAGCCAAGTGCTGGGGAGACAGGGAGGCAGCCAGAGGACCTGAGTTCAAATTCTGACCCTGCTCCTTAATAACATGACCTCAGCATGCACTTTCACCACAGTAAGATTCAGTTTTCTCTATAAAATGGAGACACTAAACTCGAGGACCTCTAAGGTCCTTTGCAGCTCCAAGTCTATGGTCCTCTAAACTAGCCCCAATTTTCCTTCACTTCACTTCAATTTGTAAAATCATTTTATTAGGCACGTGATATTTTCAAGGTAATGTCTTTGTTGGGGATGTTCATAGAGTGATCTAGGGTGGGGGATGGATTTCAGGGAGATATGTCTGGCTCGGGCTCAGGTTAGGACCTCCTCATACAGAATGTAAGCTCACTAAGGACAGAGACTGCCTGGCCCACAGCAGGCACTTAATAAAATCTGCCATTATTGTTGTTTGCCAACACACACCTGTTGGCCAGCTCTCCAGCCAATTTGCCATGCTATTTCACAAATGGTGAAACTGAGGTCCATTCCTGTGCTTAGGGCCCCAAAGTTACTAAGTGTCTGAAGCCAGATTTGAATCCAGGTCTTCATGAATCTGAAATCAGAACTCAAATCACCTAGTGCACACTGCAGCTCATTCTGGTTCCCCCAAGCACATACTCGTATGCCATCAGGAGAGATCTGAATGAGACCATAAGCTCTTTGAGAGCAGGCACCATGCTGGCTATGTCTTTGTCATAATCCACACAGAAAGCACCTGAATAGTTGATGAGTATGAGGAAGCATTTCTCCACTTGCTCATGTATTGAGAGCAGACAGAAAAGGGCATCTGTGCACCTGGTAGAGAGCTCAAATTCCTCCTCTTCAGCTACTTTAGTGACCCTGGGATGCTTTTGAGTCATCAATCTCCCCCATCAACTTGGATCACCACAAAGTCAATACTTTGTGATGTGGAAATTGGAATTTCTGAGCTCAAAATTGTGCATTTTTAAAAAGTAACATTAAAAATTGTTTCTTATTGAACCCTTCTCTGGTTTCTGATGCAGCATGAGATTCAGAGTAAGAAGACCTGTATTCAAATTCTGGTTGTCACTTAGGAAAGGTAACTGACTCTCTTGCCTCCCTCCACTGCCATCACCATAATCAAGGTAGGGATTAAAGAACACTAGGTACTGGGGTTTAGAATAGTCAAAAGAATACTGGATTTAGAACCAAAGGACCCAAATTCAAATCCTCACTTTGCAACTCCATGTCAGGGTGACCTTAAGCAAGTCGCTTCATTTCTTTAGACCTCAGTTTCCTCAACCTTAAGTGAAGAGGTTGGATTCAACGATCTCTCTCAAAATTCCTTGCCAAGTCTCTATCTATGATCCTATGAGCTACATAAAGACAATATTTGTTTTAAAGTTTGCTGTTCTAAAGCATTTTTAAAACATTAAGTTACTTTAAATTGATGTCATGATTTCTCCACCTTATACTTTGACTGCATACCATCTGATAATTTCAAAATTCTCTTTGCCCTCAGCTTATCTCATGAATATCCTTATCAGCGCATGACATTTCCTACAAAAACTATCCCTCTAAAAACAATCTCTCCACATATCTTGGGGGGGTGGGTAATGACAGATGATCGATCAAAATCAAAGCAGTTGAAAATACCTTACAGATACATTTGAGCCCAACTAAAACTGAGGCTCACTGGCCAAACATGTGAAGGAAATTCAAAGCCAAAGGACCAGAGTTCAGATCTCAGCTCTGGTACTTACTCCATTGACCTTGGGAACGCCACTGGTTCTTAAGTTTCCTCCTCTATAAAGCAAGGATACAGGGCCAGGTGACTTGCAGGACACTTCCTCACTCTCAAGAGAATCAAATGCAGGGATTGGCCACCTGCTTTCCAAGGGCTGATTTTTGGTTTTGTCTCCTCTTAGACTTTCCAATGGCCTATAATGCCTCAGAAAACATCTGAACTACCTCAATTTCTCCAAAAGTGTTATTGGCAATCTTGTCTCCAGCTTGGGCCTCAGTTTCTAGTTCTGTTCTCAAACTCTGCTTTGCTTTGTTTTGTTTTCTAGAAGTTGATGCCCAGAAGCACATAAAGGGAATTTCTGTGTCAGTTTCTGGTCCAGAAGGTAGATGAAGGGATTAAAGTTCCCTTCTCCCCCACTCTCTATAATCATTCAGCCTACTCCCAGGAAGGCAGCTGGGAACTACAAAGAAGGAGGCCCGCCCAGAGCTGCCATAAATAAAGGATTCTGACCCTTGCCGGACCTCCCTGGGATCAAGCACATTCTACGGGGTGAGGGAAAACCTTCTCCCTGGTGCTCTAGTGATCTTCTGGGACTGACGTCACTGATTCTGAATGAAGCGAAAACTTATCAGCAGGAAGTTCAGACTGTCCTGACCCCAGCGACCCAGGTATGCTCTGACTCACTTCTAAGAGGCAAACTGGATTGGTGAAACAGTGATGACCTCAGGAGTCAGGAGAGACTGGGTTCAAATCCTGACTCAGATCAGACACTAACTGTGTGACCCTGGGCAAGTCACTGAGCCTTTCTAAGCCTCAGTTTCCTCATCTGTAAAATGAAGTTATTAATAATAATGCTACTCACAGGGTTGCTGTGAGGCTCAAATACTATCACAATGTGACCTTGGGTAAGTCATGAAATCCTTGTGGGCTTCAATTTTGTCATCTGTAAAATTAGGACTAGACTAGCTGTTTCTAAGGTCCCTTCAAACTCTAGATGTACAATTCTATGTAAAGTGCTTGGCAAGACTTAACATGTGTGTGTGTGTGTGTGTGTGTGTGTGTGTGTGAGCGTGCGCGTGTGATAGAGTTCCCTCTCTCCCCCCAAGCCCCTCTGGTCCTTTGGTGAAGGCAACCTAATCCTTCTCAGAACAATATTTTTAGAGGCACACAGGATAGCAGAGGAGACCAATTATACTGAAACTAGAAAAGGATGGAAAGGAATAAGTATTTATGTAGTGCTTACTATGTGCCAGGCACTGAGCTAAGTGCTTTCAAGATAATAATAAAATAAAAAAGTTAATAGACCCATGTTAACAATTTCTGCCTGGTTTAAACACCAGCTTCATTCTTTTCATCTCACACAGTTAGAATTATTTTTATTAACCTTACTCTTCTCAAATCTTTTTTCAGTGCAGTTCAGATGGAAATGGGACTGAGACAAGTTGCTATCTGTCTCTTCTTTTACATGTAATGATCTGCAAAGTGGCTAAAGGGCTGCCTTTTGTGTTTTCATCAATGTGTTGGCATCTCAGCTCATCCTCTGGGGGCTCAGCATAGGACAGCTCAAAAATCAGAGAGGATGAGCTGCATGGCCCATACCTAGCTCTCTCGACACATGGTTTTAACATCTTCTGTTAAGGCTGTACCTTGTGAAAGTCTTCATTCCATGTCCCTTGGAGATCGTATTTGGCATGACCTCTCTTAAAAGTGGTCTCACTTTTATATGAGCCAATGTTCTTATGATTGTTATTAGTTATTACTCCCATTGCTGATGATCGTGACCCTGACCACAACCTTTAGTCAGCTACTGCCATGCCTGCCCTGGCATATCCAATTCCAAAGAAGCTGGGATGAATGGATTAAAAAAGAAACAGGATCAGACCTATAGGCCCACAATGGCGGCTAGGCATTCATTTTAGGAGGAAGATAGTAAGCCCAAATACACATGATGGACTTCTTCTTGCAGGACAAAACTCACTCCTGTCCTCCCCACCCCACAATACCAACTCCCTGTCCATTCTGATTTTTTTACCAATGTTCACTTTAAGATTTTGAACCAGTCCCTCCCCACCTCCACCAGCAATGCCAGTCTAAATAAATAACAACCTCAGATCTGTGATAATGTGAAATGACACACCATTCAAGCCAAGCCCAGATCTGGTCTGGCTCACTGGAACTCCATGACCCATCCCATTAAATTTGGTTAAATGGAACTAGGGGAGCAACAATACCCTTGGAATAAGCTCAGAAAATACTAGATTATTGGAGAATATGAGTGTGAAGGGACAGGAGAGAGCCAAGCAAGAGGAAAATTTAGACTTGGTGTCAAGGGAAGCTTCTGAGCCATTGGTTACCCCAACATGGCACGGACTGCTCCAGACATAGTGGGTATCATTCCTTGCAGGTGTCCAAGAAGAGGCTAGATATGCACTTGGCATGTGTGGCAAACAGGGGATTCTTCTGGGAATGGGGGCTTGGAGAGAACAAGGGTTCTTAACCTGTTCATGTCATTGAATCCTTTGGGAGTCTACTTACTGAACTCTGGACTCTTTCTCAGAATTCTGTTTGAGGACCACAGCTTAACCATGCCTAGACTGGCTGCTCACTAAGGTCCCTTCCAATTTGATCATTCTATGATTACTTGGTCAAATAATTAAATGATATTTTATTTACTTATGTTAAGAAGTTCTATCCTCGAGGGCAAGGGTATTTGTGGGGGGTTATTTCTTGTCTGTGTGTCCCCAGTATCTAGCACAGACACATGATCAGTGTTCAATGGACGGGACTAAAGGGTCTCATTTTATAATTCATTTTATAATTCATATCATCACAGGTTGAGAACTGGGAGGGACCCTAGATGTCACTGAGTCCAGTCTCATTTTACAGATAAGGAAAACTTAGGCTAAGGTGCCATAGGTAATAACTGGCAGGACCAGAATTTGCACTCAGGTCCTCAGACTCCTACCCCACTCTTCCTTTCCGCTGTGCCCCATGACTCCACTGGAAGCCTTGGGATCCAAACCAAGTCACTCTCCTTTCAACATCTATGGAATTTCAGATGAATGAACTCTTACTATCTTCTACCCCAGACTGGCTCCTTCAAACACCATCTTTCCTCCTGTCCCCTTTCCCTTCCCATCCAGCTGAAGGCACCTGTCCTGGGGGTTGCCAGAAGCAATCTGAAACTCCTAGCTCTGTTTTAAAAAATAAGTTCCTGGATCTCACTTTCCCAGCAAATCACACAGGTGACCATTCTAGGGCACTAGGGAAACAGGCTGGGCCATGAAGTCACATGCCAAGGAGCACATGACTGGATTGCTGGTATCAGAGAAAGGATTTGAACTCAGAACCCCAAGAAGCCAGTGTGGAAGCAGCCCAGGCCAACACATCCAGGTCACTAACAAAGCTCCCAGGAGAGGGGATAGCCCTGACTTAATAACCAATTAATCTGATAAGTAGCACTTAAGAAGACAAAGGTGGATTTGGAAAAATAAAAACCATGCACGGCACAAGTTTCTAATTACGCTGGTCTGATCCAGGCACCGGGCCTGGCACACAGTAGGAATTTAACAAACATCTGCTGAATTACAAGGCCAGAAATCACCCAGCTGGTGGTTGAGGTCTCTTCCTTTGGGATCAGTAACCAAGCCGACGGTGCTTGGCGTTAGCCACAAAGGTACACCTAAGCCCTTGCTTGCCCTCAGGTCTCAGACATGGCCATGTACAAGTGAAAACACACAACAATCCCTGTAAAATGATCCGAGCTCTCCCAAGGCTGAGAAGACAGGGCTAACTTTGGGTTCCAAGGCCTGTAACATAAGCTAGCCACAGCTGGCCTGGTTCCTTCTTAACTCGAGGCCTCCCGGGGATGTTTGCAGGGTGGGAGCAAGGTGGAACTGGGGCTGGAGAATGGGGGGGGGGGGGCGGCATATTCCCAAGAGCTGGGAACATTGTTTTTTTGTATCCTGCCTCATCAGCTTCTTCCTTCACATACCCCTCTCCCCCCACCCCCGCCCCAACTCACACTCCCGCTACTTCAATGGAATCCAATTTAATTCAACCAAAGAGACATTAGATGCCTCCAAAGTCCCTTCTCAGCATCCCTTAAGCACCCACTGTGTGCTAGGAAACCTGCCAGGCAATGAGGCCACCAGGACAAAAATCAAAGGGTCCCTCTGCCTTGAAAGCGTTTAAACTGTGGGTGAAGACCTTGGTGCCAACCCCTGAAAATAAAAATGATCATTATCATTATCTAGAAGCTCACTTGGGTGGGGACGTGACGGGAGAGTACCCGGCTTAAAATGGAGCGCTGCTTTTTGCTAGCAAGCGCAGGGAAAGACATCAAGCAGCCGCCCTGGGGAAACAATTGTTTAGGAAAAAAAACAGAGAAACTTCCGAAGCCACCGCGGACATCCTGGTGTAAATCTGCCCGGTGGCCTACGAGGAAGCCGCAGGCCATCAACGTGGCTGTAAATTACATGCTGGGCCCCAGACCCCGGCTGCTCTGGCTCCAGGATGCCCCAGCCCAGGCTGCCTCCAAGGCCACCCTCGTCCTAATCTAGCCCGGGCGCCAGGGATGCGGAAACCCGCAGCAAAACCGGAGGACAAGGGGGTGTCGGAAGGCGGGGAGAGAAGGCCGAGGCAGCCCCAGGCAGGAGCTCTCCAAAGAGATGCCAAGGTGGGGCGGGCTGCCCGGAAGCCAGCCAGGAGGCTGCGGGCGAGGAAAGGAGGCTTCCAGGAGGCAGCCGGCGCGGGCTGGGGTGGGATGGGGCGGGCTGGGGGCATAGATGGGAGGCCGCGCCGGGCAGCGGGCGGCGGCAGGTGCCCGTGCCCGGGGCTGCTCACTCACCGTGTAGAGCAGATTGAGGGCGCACAGGCAGCTCCTGGAGCAGGCGAAGCCGCCACACACCATGTTGGGGGGCGGGCAGATAGCGAGGCCAGGGGCGAGCGCTGAGGGCCGGCCGGGCAGCCCCCGGACACGGGCACGGGCAGCCGCGCCCCCTCCTCCGCCCTCCCGGGCTGGGCTCTAGGACGCGGGGGCCGAGCAGCGGCAGTCCGCCGGTCCGTCGGTCAGTCCGTCCGTCTGCCCGTCGCAGGCTGCAGCGCACGGTCACCCCCAGCCCACACCTCGGCCTCCCGCAGCGCAGCCCAGCCTTGCCCAGCCTGCCTAGTCCGCTCCGGCCCCGCTCCCTGGGCTCTAGCAGCCGCCGCCGCCGCCGCCGCCGCCGCCGCCGCCGCCGTGTCCGAGGCCCCGCCCCGGCCGGGCCGCGAGCGCTGATTGGTCTCTGCACGGGAACAAAGGTAAGATATGCAAATATATGCACTGCCGCTGGGGAAGGGAGAAGGAGCGGGTGGGGCGCTGGCGGGAGCGGGGGCGGGGGAGGCGGGCACCTCGTTTGCAGGTGGAGGGGGCGGGGCGGCAAGAGCCCAAAGCCCTGATCCCTGTTGGAGTCCCAGGACCCACTGAACCCCTTACCTGCCCGCTATGGGGTCACAGATGAATCGCTCGCCTCTCTGGGCCTCAGTTTCCTCCTTTTGTCAAATAAGGGAGGTGGACTAGGCTGCCCCTCAGGTCCCTCTCTGTTCTAGAGCCGCAATCCCGCCATTGTTTAAATGTAGGCTCTGATTACTGGACCACCTGCCTCAGTCCTCGGCATACTAGGGATGGAGGAATGGGGGGTGGGCACAGCAGGTTGCCAGAACAGACCGAGAGCAAGGATGGCCTGGCACTGAGAAGAATGAGAAGCTTCCCTGGGAGGTAGATCTTCCAGGTGGAATTACCCTCGGTTTACGGATGAGGAAACTGAGGCCCAGAGCGGTGAAGTTAATCCCAGGGCCCTACAACTAGCGTCAGACAATGACCCAGGCTTTTAGCCCACTTTCCACCGTACCCAGATTCTCTCCTGGAAGGAAGAGTAGAGATTTCTAGCACCTTGGCCTCAAGATCTTAAATTTAATTAGTGTACTTTATGCAAATTAGAGAAGAGGCAAAGACCTAGAAAACCACGTGCCTTTCCTGAGAGTTTTGCTGATGTAATCGCCATTTCTCTGAAGAGATTCTAGTGGAGTCTGAAGGGGCAAGTCCCTGAGAGTTGCTGGGCGAATCTGACACCAAGAATGCTTTTGAGAGCCATTTCTAACTTGGTCGTCGGTTCCTGTATTGATTGCGTCAGTTCTGGGACTTTGTGGGCAGATGCAGATGGTGGCAGCCTCCCTGAAGCTCAGCGGATCATGCACTCCCGGTACTGGGGGCGGAGGCGAGGAAGACGTCCCCTGATGGCCTACCTTTGGGAGAGGTGGTGCTGCCAACCGAGCACCTGAGGCGGCCTTCTCAGAGTCTCTGGGCCTGACAGAGCTTGGACTGCTAGGGGCCAAGGAGAGCATCCCGAGGACCTCGGTGGAGAAGCAAGAAGAATCTTACGAATTATCCATGTTTATGAGCAAAAGCACTGTCCTCACAACAGCACTGTGAAGCCAGTACGGGGAGTATTTCGATCTCCGAGCACAGATGAAGAAACAGGCTTAGTGAAAGAAGTGACGAGACGCCCAGGGCAAGAAAGCTACCAAATATTAGAGTCTAGCTTCCAAGCCAGGGATTGGGGCTTCAAGGTCAGGGCCCCTGCGCCCTAAACTGCGAGGCCAGACACGCTGTCTAATTGGTGATTCTGAGCGCAGGCTGTGTCGCTTCTGATTAAGTATGAGAGCAATTGAAAATTGTTTCTTTTAGCACTGAAAACGTGTTGACTTGCTTACTCGGTGGAGCGAATGGCCCAGTGCAAGCCCGTGATAAATGGTGGTTGAGGGATTCGAATTTAATAGTGCAACGCTTCCCAACTCTGGGGGTACAGCGCCCTCCCCCCCCCCCCAGCGCGGAGAGATGAGGTAGGGATGTACGGGGTGGCGCGGAGCATTGACTGATGTAGTGTTTGGTTAGTTTTGCTGAACTTTTTGTTCTTTTTTCTTTGTTAGAGTAGATTTACGGTTTCATGTGTAATCATCTCTTTTATTGTAATATGTTGTGGAAATGCTTGTTTTGTCCCATAAATTTAAAATAAAACTTAATAATAGAGAATATGACGACTAAATGACTAAGAGCTAAGTAAGGGCAGGCTCGATTTCTTTTTGAATTTAAATTCTCTAAAACCAAAAATATCAGTACAAAGGAAAACCACGAGGAATGATCCTCAGGGGCCGCCAGTGGCTCAGTTAGTTTTCGTTTTCTTGCCCTGTATCTTCTCTTCTGCCCCCTCTCTTGCCAACACACACAATTCAGCAAGATTCCCCCTGACAAATCCTGTGTTCGTCGCAATACCAAATCGATAAGTGAAAGGGCTCGCAATTCATTGGGGGGAGCTGCCTCCCAGAGCCCACCGCTCTTTGGATGAAACCAGCAAGTGCCTTTTGTTTTCTTCTCAAAATCGTTGTCTCTGCCCACAGGTTTCTCCCGTGTTTCCTGTGAATTTTCCCCTTCATTGTTTTCCTCCTCCCCCGGTCCGCATGCCCTGCTCCCTTCCTGACTCACACCTCCTTTTTGCCTCACTGCCATTCCTTCATTTATCTTTATCCTGTTAAGTTTTCATTTTCGATGGTTCTAGTTTTCTTTCTATCTTGGGCACATGGAATCAAGTGTCTATATATGATTCACATTTGAGTAAAATACTGGCGCTATGGGTCTCCCCTACTCAAAAATCCTCAGTGGCTGCCTCTTGCTTCTAGGACAACAATAATGACAACAGCAAGTTTTTGTGAAGCATCTACTGTGTGCCAGGCACTATCTGGTGACACTAAGACTACTGAGACAAAGGCTAACCCTGCCCTCAGGGAGCTTACAGTCCTCAAGCAGGCATTTAAGAGCCTTCACAATCTGGATTCACACACACACACACACACACACACACACACACACACATACACACACACAGGCACCTTTCCAGCTATATTTCATATTTTCCTCATTCCTTGTGTCAAATTTGCCTGCTAATTGTTCCCTGTCCACAATTCCATCTCTAATCTCCACATAGCTGTAAAGTGCTCCCCAGGTCAGGAAAACATGACCTCCTCCCTCACATTTTAGGGAATAGCTTCCTACCAAACACAACTGAGGTGTCTCCTCTTTCCTGAACCCCAGAGTTGGCATTATGCCCTTTTAAAAATGACTTCATGTTATTCTGTGTGTACTTTCCATTTTTTCAGCTGTTTCCATGTTGCATATCCCAGTTGAATGTAAACTCCTAGACCGTAGGGGCTTCATTTTGTCTTTGTTTTCTCATATAGTTTCTCACACTGCCTGGCATATACTTGGCAAGAACTTAATAAATGTTGCTGAGTTGAATTAAGTTGATTTGGTATATAATGAGTCATTGAAACTAGCATCTGTCCTATTGTCCTAGCCAGGTTGAAGAGGATTGGACTTATGGCGAACAGAGAATACCAGCGAGGCATTAAAAATCCAATACCTTG
Organism: Phascolarctos cinereus; assembly: GCF_003287225.1. Taxonomy (NCBI): domain Eukaryota; kingdom Metazoa; phylum Chordata; class Mammalia; order Diprotodontia; family Phascolarctidae; genus Phascolarctos; species Phascolarctos cinereus. The sequence continues at coordinate 9,227,589 of NW_027555514.1, read as the reverse complement.
TTTGTTCTGTTTAAAATAGCTTTATTGCTTTTAACATTGACTGTGGCCTTGCTTAAGTCAAAATGATTTCTATTAAAACATAACCAAGGGTTGGGGTTTCTGGGTTGGATTTTTTTTGGGGGGGGGATGAGCTGTGTCTTGTTTCTTTGCTCCTCCTCCGTTGTCATGGCAAACAAAGAAAGGAGCCTTGAAAACTTGGCTTTGTGATGGTCTGTGTGAGGCCTTTCTGCAGTTGGGGAAAGCAGGATAGAGGCAGTATGAGGCCAACAATGAGACAAAAATGCTGAATTGCCTCAGGCTGGTTCTCTTCCCAGCAGCCCCCCTTGGTCTGTTTTCTCTGGGTCCCACCCCCCCCTTTTTGTGCCAGCACCTTCTGCAATCAAATGCTGGGCATGTCTTCCCTCACATTAGCCCTCCCCCATTGCAATCATGGTGATGTTCAGTTGGTTTAGAAGGGACTTGGGGCCACTTAATCTAATAGAGTTTGAGTCACAAGGTTATTACGGAGTGACTGCTGCCTCATGGCTACAAATTAGGCTGGAAGATGTTGCTTTTACCCAGCTGTGTGTCATTGAATTTCCCTTTTGATACCACAGGGCTGCTCTGAGACAGACATGTCAATGGGTGCTAAGCTCAGGCAGGCAGCCTGGCATTTAAGAAATAAGCTGGCACTTTGAACGATCCTGAGCTGCTCCTAGAAAGAAAAGCCTTGCTTTCCCCCAAGGCTCTGGGGCTGCCAATCTTTGTACACCAAGACCTCTGAAGGAACCAGATCGCTGGTGATCCACATCACAGTGGGGAGGGGTATGTGCCAGGTGTGATTAAGAGCATGTTCTCACCAGTCACTAGCATTCGAGAAGTGCCAGGAGAGGCCATCCTGGTGAAGGGAGATGGAACAGCCAGGGAAGGAAAGTGAGGGATGAAGCCAAGCCAACCTCTGTAATGGTTCTCAAGGAATGGCAAAGACAAGATGTGTGTGTGTGTGTGTGTGTGTGTGTGTGTGTGTGTGTGTGCGCGCGCGCGCGCGGGTGGGCTGTGCTTTTCTGAATGAGGTGAGGGTGGCTGTGATCTATACGAGGAAGGATCCAGGTTAATGGACTTGGGGCTAGAAGAAGAAGGGTACAGAACAGTGAAACCAACAGAACTAAACCAAATAATATCAACCGACATTGTAAAAATGGTGCTTTAAGGTCTACAAAGCACTGTGTAGTTATTCTCACATGTGAGCTTCCCAAGGACCCTGTGAGGCAGGTTCCACAGGTGTGTTTCTCACGGCATAAAACAACCACAAATTGGAAAATCCAAGATGCATCTTCAAAGGAAAGCTCTGAATATTTCTAGCACTCAAACAATTTCAGTTTTTGCAGCAATATTATATGTATACAGACATATATATGTATGTGTATGTATGTATATATATATCCTCAATTATATGATTCATATCTTAGCACCAGGACTATAAGTGCATTTTCTTCATACATGGTATATATCACTCCCAATGTGGAAACTCCCTCCGATGTGGCAGATCCCCAACTCTCTGGAATTTACTTACAGAATGAATGGCTTGGGGTATTGAAAGGTTCACAGATGCCCAAGGTCACATACCCAGTATGTGTCAGAGGCTGAAATTGAACCCCAGGTCTTCACAACTCCACCTCTTCCTATGTAATCATATTAACACCAATCATTGCTTCTTGAAGGGGCTGGACAATTCATACTGCTCTAGGGCTCCACTTACCTTCTCTCTCCAATTTATCAGACCAAAGCACCCTTCCCTGGCTAACACTCCTCTCTATGTATTTCCCCTCCCCCCATTAGAACATCAGTTCCTTGATGGGAGGGTCTTGATTATGTATTTATATCCTTATCACTTAACTCATTTATTCATGTTTAAGCAAACTCTACTACGCCCTACTGCCTCTCATTAAATGCAGCTAACAGTTGCACATGAAAACCTATGAGAACTGGTTCCCTGATGGTTAGAAATGTATATCACCAAGTCACTTATTCCGAGCCACAACCTTTCCCTCTCATTCATCTGCCCCCCTTTGAATTTCCAACATGTTTATTTGTTCTTAGTAGTAAGCCATAGTTAAGGGGGTGAGTCATATAAGTGGAGAGAAGGGAACAGATGCAAGTAATGTGGAGGAGGAAGAATAGGCAAGACTTGGTGCCTAATTGGATATGTTGGTGGTGGTGGTGGTGGTAGTGGTGGTCCTTCTTTCTCCAAGAGGACCATGGTATCAGGAAGGTCACTCACAAGTGAATTGGATTTAAGTAAGGGAGGGCTATGCAAAGTCACCAGCCGCACTTTCTCCTCTGGAGCCATCTGGGACAAGCGGGAAGACATAAATCAAGACAACTGGAGCTGGCCTCCGACTGGATATGTGGGGTGAAATAGAAGAGTCAAGAATGAAACCAAGGTCATGAAACGGGACGACAGAAAGGAGAGTGGTGCCCTTAGCTGACATGGAGATGTTAGGAAGAAGAGCAGGCATAGAGGAAAACTTTGTGAATTCTACTGAAGATATTCTGAGTTTGACATGCCTATGAGATATGTAAATGGATGGGAATTTTACTGGTAGCTTTTGTATTATAAACTAACTCTAAATTCTCCAATCCAAACTAATGGAATTAGGAGGTATCTAATCATTGGGTAGGATTAAGATTTGCTACACCCCTGGTGACCTGTTATAAGCTGAGACATACTCTCTAAGAAATCACTCAAGGAGGGAGACAGTTCTGAGGAGTGTAACCTCTGGCAGTAAAGAAGAGAACCAGCCCTGGAAGTTAGAAATTGAGCTCCAAAGAGGAATAGGAACAAAGAACCCAGATGAGACACATGACCCAGAGAGAGCAACATGAAGAGATGATGAGAAAGGAAAAGACGCTGGGTCCGTGCAGTACCGATGGTAGTTGCCTAGGCCATATATGTTCCCTAAGTGTGTCCCTTTTTACTACAGTACTCTAAGGATGTGCCTCACTCTTCTCTGATGCTGTTTTGTGGTAGGAGTGTGCATTACAGGGGGAAATATTTTTTGTTACTATTATTCTCAAAATGACATCTCAGTAAATGCCTTTGCTTTAAGATAATTGCATCTACTGGCTGACTACTAAAGGTAAGTGCACCAGTGGGGACACATCAGTAATAGTTCTCAGAATCCAGACCCAAAGAGTACCTAGTACAAGGGGTAGTAGCTGCTTTTTTTGGGGGGGACCTAGTTTGCATATACATTGGGAAATAACCCCAGAGGCCTTACATCTTATCTGGGGACATGTTTCTCTTTCAAACCTAGGAATGATCAATATTATCACCTTTCAGAGGGCACAATATCAGCTATACTTCAAATCTGCTCCAACACTCTCATAATTTTTCTTCCTTCCAGATACACTGAACTACATGGGCAGGAAAGCATCAAGTGTAGGGTATTCCAAAACACATGTGAGTCTACTTAGCAGTTGAGTTTGAACAGCAAAGCTTCCAGGGCAGTTATTTTGCTCATATCCAGAGAAGAAAATTGGAAGACAAGATCTTATAATTTATAAGATTCATTACAAAGTTCTCACTTTTCTAAGAAATTATATTGGAAACACTGCCCAGGATCAAATTATCTGTTGTTGAGAGAGAGAGAGAGAGAGAGAGAGAGAGAGAGAGAGAGAGAGAGAGAGAGACAGAGACAGAGAGAGACAGAGACAGAGAGAGACAGAGAGACAGAGATTAGTGTAATCCACTGGCCAGCTGAAAATAGATGGAGGATATTATGTTGTGGCAAGAAAAACAATTTTTTCCAACCAAAGGGATTTACGTAACATTGGGGAAAATATATTCCCTGCATTTTCAAGGATAAAAGTGAAACCTGGAATATATTCAAGATAACCCAAAAGCTATCTGTCCTTGATCTCCAAATCATTATATTCACCTTTGCCTCTAAGTACCCTCAAGCATGAGCCTAGAAACTAAGTTTTAGACCACGGGACTGTGAGTTAGAAGGTACTTCAGAGGCCATCACCTGGTCTAACCTATATTGCAGGGTTCTCACCTTTTTGCGTTTCATGGACCCATTTAGTGGTATGGTGCAACCTATGGAACTCTTCTTAGGATCATGTTTTTAAATGCATAAGTTTACTTACATAGACTTACAAAGGAAAACAATCATATTAAAATAGCTATTAAAATATATTTTTAAAAATTCATGGAGCCTAGCTTAAGCATCACTGCCATACTAGAGTCCCCTCAATAACATCCCCACCTTATGATCATCCAGACTTTGAGGAAATGGTCATTCTCAAGGCCACCTATTCCACTTCAGGCAGACTGACTATTTAGAAGGGGTTCCATTGCATCCAGCCAGATCTTCTCTCTTTGCCCTTCCTGTTCATGGCTCCTGGTAACACCCTTTGGGGTAAAGCAGAACAAAATGATTCTTTTTCCTGAGGACCACCCTCCAAATACTTGAAGAAAGCTAGCGTACTCATGATTCATGGAAAGCAACTTCCGAAATGATCTCAATCTGAGTCAACAGAATGTGCCTAACGCGTTCAAAAGCCCTGGTCCATATTTTGTGTATCACACTTTAAAAAAAAAGTTAGTTTCCTCTTATTGACTTAGAATATAAAGTTGGTTTCTGAATAGGCACTTTGGACAGACATAGGCTTACTGATTTAGTGCTGGAAGAAGTGGGGGGGGGGGAAATCTAATCCAAGGCGGGGAGAGCTGGGCATTAATCATTGACCAAAGCAGCTGACCAGGCCCTTCTTCTGACAAAGGAGTCACTGAAGAGAAATAGAAAAAGGGAAGGATCTGGAATCAGAGGAGCTGGCTTCAATCCCGGCTCTGTCATTTACTACAAGTGTGACCTTGGGCAAGTAATTTGGTTCTCTTGGTCTGTTTCCTCTTCTATAAAATGAAATCTTCGACTAGATGGCCTTGGAGATATTTTCAAGCTGTCTATATTATTCTATGGTATCCAGTTGGTTATTGAGAAATGAGCTTGTCATAGCCCTCCTCCAAAGCTATTACAAAGAAAAAATGACAGGGTTTGGGAGTGAAGCCCTGGTAATGGAATTGGAGAGATGAAATGAACTGACTTATCTAGAGCTTTGACTAGCAAAAGATAGATCCCAGCTCCATCTTCTCTTGTGACAGAAAAAAAAAAAGAATGGATTATGGCCCCTCTCCCATATATGTATTTGTTGTTGCTAATAATTGTAATTATTAATAATTAATATCATTATGTTATAATTGCAAAATTTAAATAGCATTTTAATGTTTGCAAAGCAAGTTAAATGTGGGTGGGGCAGTTAGAGAGCACTCAGCCCAGAGTCAGGAAGACCTGAGTTCAAATCCTGCCTCAGACTTTTACTAGCTGTGTGACCCTTGGCAAGTCACTTAACTCTGTTGGCCTCAGTTTCACCATGAGCTAGAAAAGGAAATAGCAAACCACTCTGGTATCTTTGCCAAGAAAACCCCAAATAGTGTCATGAGCAGCCAGGCATGACTGAAAAAACAGCTGAACAACAACTTAAATGTGGTGTCCCATTTGATCCTCACAACAACTCTATGTATGTCAATGCTATTATTCACATTTTACAGATGAGAAAACTGAGTCTGAGGGAATTTAAGTGACTTGCCCAGGGTCACATAGCTAGTAAGTGACTGAGATAGGATCTGAATCTAGACTTTTCTAACCTCAAACTCTACACCCCTCTCACTGTAACATCTAGCTACACTCACTTATTAAAACCAATGTGTAAGATTTCAGGTTGTCAACACAGTCATTTACTTATTTAGAATGCAATGTATTATTTAGTTATTAATAACAGTTTATTTTTATTTTTCTAGGAAATTTTAGCTTAAGAAAAAATCCTATGCATTTTCATGATCTCATTTCACAAAATGGCACCTCAGGTTGAATAGGTAGCTGGCATTTGGGTCATCTCTCGTCCCTTTGGGCAGACTGACCTTTGCCTTTCTAGTTCTGTGCTTTGTACTGTATCTTTTATCTGGGTAAAGAGGCCAAAGGCTCCCCAGCCACTTGGAATGGACAGAACTTGGGTCAAGGGGTGGCCTTGTCTCAAAAGAAACTAATCAGGCCCCTCCCAGCTGCAAGCCAGGGGTCATGGCAGGTGGGTAGACAGCCCCATCACAAGGCCTAGAGTCCCAACTTTATCAGCTAACAACATCATGTTTTCCTACCATCAGATCATTTCGTTTGCTAACACTTCATTCCTTCTCTTTCCCTGCATACCCAACTGTCTGAAGACAAAGTGCAGAGTGGTCCAGAGGGCCAAGGGTTAGGTTCAAACTGTGGCTTTGCCCATGGGGAATGGCAGCTCAAAGTTATATGTTTATTTCTAACAGCCATCTCATTTTATTCTCATAACAGCTTGTGGAAGGTTGACAATCTCATAATTCCTGTTTTGTGGCTTAAGAAGCGACTTGCTCAGGATCACACAGATGGTAGATGTGAATTTGTCCACAGGACTTCCATTTTCTGGCCACTGGACCATACTGCCTATGTGACCTTAAGCACCTCTCTTCATTTCTCTCTACCTCAGTTTCCTCTTCGGTAAAATTAAGGGTCTGAACTGATGGTCTTCAAGGTCCCTTTTTTGTTCTAAATCTATGAATCTATGATCCTAAGAAAAGCTAGATTCTTATCAATCTATAATGAGTGGTTATTAAGCACCAACTATATGCCAGGTGGTGTGTTGGGGGTTGTTTCTTTAGAAATGGAGGGAAGAACCACATTGTTCATTCAGCACAGAACCTTAAAATTACCATAAGGAGTCAGAAATCAGATGGTCTAGGCACACACACACACACACACACACACACACACACACACACTAGCTGTGTGAGCCTAACCAAGTCCTTTTGCTTCTCTGAGCATCAGTTTTCCCCATCCATGGAGTGATAGAGATAGTATTTGACCTGCCTAGTTCATAAGGATCAGAAGATCACAGATTCAGAAGGGGAATGGGACCTTAGAGGTCCTCTAGACCAACCCTCTTTATTTCAGATGAGGAAACTGAGCCGGAGATCCTAACTGACTTATCCAACATTATCTGAGTCATAAGAGACAAAGCCAAGATGAATCAATTAATCAATAAACATTTATTAAGTGCCCACTATGTGCCAGGCACTGGGATAAGTGCTGGGGATACAAAAAGAGGCAAAAGATAGTCCCTGCCCTCAAGGAGCTTACAATCTACTGAGGGAGGCAACATGTAAACAAATACACACAAAGAAAGCTATATTATATATAGGACAAATAAGAAATAATTAACTGAGTGGAGGCACTGAAATGAAGGAGGCTGGGGAAGGTTTCCCATAGGAGGGAGGGTCTTAGGTGGGACTTAAAGGAAGGTCAGGAGCCAGAGTGGAGGAATGATAGGCATGAGGAGGAATGAATGTTCCAGGCATGGGGACAGCCTGAGCCATGCCCAGAGTTTAGAGATGGAGGGTGTTGTCCAGGGAACAGCCAGGAAGCTGGGGTTACTAGACCAAAGAGGACACGTTGGGGAAGAAGGTGTAACAAGACCGGGCAGGAAGGAGGAGGCTAAGTTATGAAGGGCTTTGAATACCAGGATTTGAACCTAAGTCAAATGCCAAGCTCCTTGCACTGTCATCCTTCAGTCAAATAAGAAAATAGATGCCAAAGTCCTAGGAGAATATCTGAAGCACTATGTAGATGGAAAAGGTTAGTAAGATCCCCTCCCATTGCTATAGAACTTGGAGTTTGCAAGGGCTCTCCTTACAAATCAGAGTCAATAGACAAGTCTTTATTTATTTATTTATTTTTAGGCAATTGAGGGTTAAGTGACTTGCCCAGGGTCACACAGCTAGTAAGTGTCAAGTGTTTGGTCTGGATTTGAACTCAGGTTTTCCTGACTTTAGGGCCAGTGCCCCTATCCACTGCGACAGTTAGCTGCCCCTTGGACAAGGCCAGACACCCTGTGAACTGGGTAGAGTTGTTATTATTATTAATTATTGTTATTATTACTCCCAGTTTACAGATGGGGATGGAAGGCAGCATGGCATTATGGGTCGAGGGAATACTTGGTATCAGTAAGACCTAGGTTCTGTTCCTGGGCCAAATCCATGGGAGCTGTGTGGCCCTGGGAAAGCCTCTTGACTTTCTAGGTGTTATAGGTGACTTTAAGACAGTAGCCACAGACAAATTGCCCAATCTGCATTTGTGAAAAGAGATTCCACACTGGGATTTCCCTAAATCAGGGAAATCACAAGTCAGTTCCATCCCCCACCAAAATAAAAAATGGAAAAATGCGAAGCCAGGGGCGGAGCCAAGGTGGTGGAGTGAAAGCAGTGACTTGCTTGAGCTCTCCTCCAAACCCCTCCAAATACTCATAAAAAATGGCTCTAAACAAATTCTGAAGCAGCAGAACCCACAAAAAGACAGAGTGAAACAAATTTCCAGCCCAAGACAACATGGATGATGGATCAGAAAGGTGTATCGCGCGGGGCTGGGAGCTCAGCACAGCGCGGTGTGGGGCGCAGGCTTCAGCAAACCTGGAGCAGGCCTCAGAGCACTGAATCACGGGTAGCTGTGGAGGTTTCCAGACTCCTCAATCCACCAATGCCAAAGACAATTTAGAAGGTCAGTGGGAAAAGTCTGTTTCTGTCAGTGCTCAGACAGGAAGGCGGGGTTTCAGCTCCATTCCCCAAGAGCAAGGCCCTGGCGGGTGGGGGGGGCAGCTGCTTCCCGAGCCTCCGACCCTCAGACTGAGGGGGAATCCAGTGGCTGATCAGAGAGGGACTGCAGGGATCTCTTTGCCAGTGCTGAGGCAGGAATCTCTTGTTTTGCCTGTGTGTGGATCTGGGTCACAGTTCTGGGTGGCAGTGCTGGGGTGAGGAGGAGTACTATTGAGGTGGAGCTTGTACTGGCTGTGAAGAGGAACCCCTCCTCACAGTTACAGGACAGAAAGGAATACTTGTGGTCACAGGCCAGAAAAGGAGTAAACACCTCGCCCCTTATCATACCACCTTGCAAGAACTGAAAATTTACAGGTTCCTACAAGTATCTCTGAAAACAGCTACACAAACCCCTGAAGCTTGGGACAGTACACTCTCCACATTGGAAGCAGACTCTTACCTTAACAAAGAGTTTAAAACTCAAGTAATTGGCTGGGATCATGAGCAAGCAGCACAAAAACAGTCAGACTATATTCTCTTACTCTGGTGGAAAAGATCAAAATATGCAACCAGAAGAAGACAACAAAGTCAAAGCTCCTACATCCAAAGCCTCCAAGAAAAATATGAATCAGTCCCAGGCCTTGGAAGAGCTCAAAAGGGATTTTGAGAAGCAAGTAAGGGAAGTAGAGGAAAAACTGGGAAGAGAAATGAGAGTGATGCAAGAAAATCATGAAAAACAAGTCAACAGCTTGCTAAAGGAGACCCAAAAAAATACTGAAGAAAATAACACCTTAAAAAATAGCCTAACCCAAATGGCAAAAGAGGTCCAAAAAGCCAATGAGGAGAAAATGCCCTAAAAAGAAAAATTGGCCAAATGGAAAAGGAAGTCCAAAAGATTACTGAAGAAAATACTTCCTTAAAAATTAGAATAAGCAATTGGAAGCTAGTGACTTTATGAGAAATCAAGACACTGTAAAACAAATCCAAAAGAATGAAAAATTAGAAAACAATGTGAAATATCTCATTGGAAAAACAACTGACCTGGAAAATAGATCCAGGAGAGAGAATTTAAAAATTATTGGACTATCTGAAAGCCATGATCAAAAAAAGAGCCTAGACATCATCTTTCAAGAAATTATCAAGGAAAACTGCCCTGATATTTTAGAACCAGAGGGCAAAATAGAAATTGAAAGAATCCACAGATCTCCTCCTGAAAGAGATCCCCAAAGGAAAACTCCTAGGAATATTATAGCCAAATTCCAGAGTTCCCAGGTCAAGGAGAAAATATTACAAGCTGCCAGAAGGAAACAATTCAAGTACTGTGGAAACACAATCAGGATAACACAAGATTTAGCAGCTTCTACATTAAAGGACTGCAGGGCATGGAATATAATATTCCAGAGGGCAAAGGAGATAGGATTACAACCAAGAATCACCTACCCAGCAAAACTGAGTATAATCCTTCAGGGGAAAAAATGGTCATTCAGTGAAATAGAGGACTTTCAAGCATTCTTGATGAAAAGACCAGAGCTAAACAGAAAATTTGACTTTCAAATACAGGACTCCAGTGGAACATGAAGAGGTAAACAGGAAAGAGAAATCATAAGAGACTTATTAAGATTGAACTGTTTACATTCCTGCATGGAAAGATGATATTTGAACTCATGAGAACTTTGTCAGTATTAGGGTAGTTGAAGGAAAAAAATTGTATGTATGTATATATAGATAGATAGAGGGCACAGGGTGAGTTGAAGATTAAGGGGTCATATCTGGAGAATAAAATTAAGGGATGAGAGAGGATGATACTAGGAGAAGAAAGGGAGAGGTATCATGGGGTAAATTATCTCACAAAAAAAAAACCAGAAAAGTCTTTCACAGTGGAGGGGAAAGGGGGGAAGGTGAGAGGGAATGAGTGAATCTTATTCTCATAGGATTTGGCTTAAGGAGGGAATAACATACACATTCAATTGGGTATGGAAATCTGTCTTACCCTACAGGAAAATAGGGGGAGAAGGGGACAAGAGAGCAGGGGGATGATAGAGAGGAGGGCAGATTGGGAAAGAGGGTAATCAGAAGCAAATACTTCTGAGGAGGGACAGGGTCAAAAGAAAGAATAGAATAAATTGGAGGGCAGGATAGGATTAAGGGAAATAGAGTTAGTTTTTCACAACATGTCTACTATGGAAGTGTTTTGCATAACTGCACATGTACAATCTATATTGAATTGCCTGCCTTTTCAATGAGGGTGGGGGGAGGGAAGAAGGGAGAAAATTTGGAACTCAAAGTTTTACAAACACATGTTTTAAAAAAAATGTTTTCACACGCAACTGGGAAATAAATACAAGAAATGGGGTACAGAAGTCTATCCTGCTCTACAGGAAAATAGAAGCAGAAGGGGATAAGAGAAGGGAGGGGGGAGAGATAGAAGAGAAGGCAGACTAGGGGAAGGGGTATTCAGAATGCATGCCATCTTGGGGTGGGGGAAAGGGTGAGAAATTTGGAACTCAAAAACTTGTGGAAGTGAATGTTGCAAACTAAAAATAAATAAATTTATATTTTTTTAAAAAATGTGAAGCCAAAGAACTGGCCCAGGCGCAGGTAGGTGTGAGGACTCCAAATCCGGAACACCTTCACCCCCTCCAGATTACTTCTTAATTACCTTTCAATTAGCCATGCTCTAGATATCCTCCGGCTTCTTGTAATTCGGTTTGTTCTGGTGGGGACTTGGGTGTCCGAAGGAAACCTTCAGCCACAGCTGTTTGAGTACGTGCTCACGCCTAAATGAATGGTTTCTTTCATGCAAATGACAAGTCTCAGGGTTGTAATCAGCATATTTAAGGTTGTCAGCCTCCGGTGCCGGCACTGGGGAAGCCGGTTGTGCTGATGACCGCCCAGCACTATTGAAGGAGCTCCTTCCTCCCCAAGCCCTAAGATTCCAAAAGGGATCAGGCTAAATGGAGGAGAAGGGTTAGGAGATTCCAACGCACCTGTAAACTTCAGACTATCGGCACCTGATCACGTGGGAGAGGGGGTTGTTTTGTACAAAGAAAACGTTCAACTAAATCTTTTGTTTTTTTTAAAGAACTTTTCCCCAAAACAGGAAGCATGGAGTAGTGAGTAGAGGGTGCACGCAGGAGGCAGCAAGTCTTGGAGTCAAGCCCCATCACGGATCCATGTTGGCTACGTCACCCCAGGCACACGGAAATTCTCAGTAGCCTGGACTTGCCACGGACTTAGCAAGTCATAAATGCTTTATCTATGTGTTCAGTGCACTTAGACCAGAAATTGTTGAAAAGGGGCTGACCTGCATTAGTATCAGGAGTTTCCTCATCCAGGAATTTTCTACGCTAATGAAATCCAGTTCCTATCTCTGCTTGCTATCCCTAACCTTCATTTCCCTTTGAAATTCTAATTAGCTAATTGATCATTGCTCTACCTCCTACGCTGGCCCAGAGTTCCGAGAGAGCCACACAGGCCTACCCAAGGGAAAAATATCCTTTGAGCTGTAGCTACAGTGACCAGAGCAGCAGCACCCCACCCCCCACGGGGGAAACCCAGCCAGTGGCAGAAAGTTCTGCATCCTCGTTTTGGGCTGGATTGAATACAAGACAGGACTGGTGATATGTGATACATTTTCATTTGGAAAGACAAGCATAGGATTACAGTAACATTGTTCTCTTTTCATGAGCCTCAGTTGGCCAGTAATGTCATCCTTCTCCTCTGCCATTTCTTCTGACAACCTTTTCATGTTAATTATTCAGAAGAACCCCAAGCCTTTGCACGGAGTCACTGTGAGTGTTAGATTCAGTTAGCCTCTCGGCTGAATAAATTCTTATAGGTATTAAAATAGGAAGTCATTCATCCATAGAATTTCTCCTTTTCATGTATGACATTGATGTGGTTATTTATATTTACTTCCATTTGTGAGCTTGCTCTATGGAAAAGACATCAGTCTATGCTTCTAAGTCACTTTTAACTTTTCAATGTGCTTTCCTCAATAATGGTCTGCTAATTTAGAAGCTTCAAGAATTATTATCTCCATTTTACAGATGATGAAACTAAGGCTCCTTCGCGGCAGGGACTGTTTTCCTTTTGTTTTTATGGCCCCCAGTATCTCTCTCACACACTGCCCAGCTTAGGACCCGAGTAAATGTTTGTTGCACTACAAAGTGAACTGAGCAAAACCAGGAGAACATTGTAAACAGTAACAGCAACATTGTATGAAGATCAGCTGTGAATGAGCTCTTCTCAGCAATACAAGGATCCAAGACAATTCCAAAGGACTTATGATGAAAAATGCTATCCATTTCCAGAAAAAGAGCTGATGGCATCTGAATGCAGTTCGAGACACTCTATTTTGCACTTTATTTTTTGCGGGGTTGGTTTTTTTTTGGTCTGTTTTTTTTGACAACATGGCTAATATAGAAATGTTTATGTGATATGACTGCACATATACGACATATATATTAAAGTGCTTGTCTTTCCAAGGGGGGGAGGGGAGGGAAGGAATTTGGAACTTAAAATAATAAAAAAAATGTTAAAATTGTTCTTGCATGTCATTGAGAAAAATAAAAGACATTCTTAAAAATGTGTGTTGCATGAATGAAATGACTTTCATGCATTGCTAAACACCATTGGAGCCCACATTTGAACCTGTGTTTCTTGGCTTCAAGTCTAGCCATAATCCACTTTTCCACCCTGCTGGTGAATTTCCCAGCCTCAGCTTCTCACCTACACCTTTACACTAGAAGCCTCAAAGACAACTCATCTTGAGATGTGCCGCTGTCTCCATAGAGTCATCCCCCTTCAGATGCTTCCCCACTCTCCAGAAGAGAAGCAGCTTAGCTAGCTTCACTCAGTGCACCTCTCATCACAGTCTTGCTGCTGGGGACTGTTTTTTGTGCATTTGCACCTGTTCTCATTCACAAGCTACATCCATATAACATGCCACCACTGGCTTTGTCTCTAAATGCACAATACGGAGGCTCAACCCAAAGGCAATTCAATGGCTGCCTCTGCATCTCTCCTTAGGTTTCCCAGAGACAGTGACTGGTTGTCTGCCTTTTTAATTTCCAGTCCATCATCGTTGTCATGAGCAATGACGTTCCTATAGCACTTCAGGGTTGGCAGGGTTAATTTTGATACATGGAGGTCATGTAACTTATGGTAGTGGCCGGAAGGTACATTGAAAAAAGGGGAATCCGAAATCAATGGATTGGGATGCAAATCGCACCTCTGCTACCACCTGTGTGACCTTGGAAAGTCATTTAAACTCTTTGACTCTCAGTTTCCCCATCAGTAAAATGATAAGGTTTGGCCTGGGTGGCTTCTAAGGTCCTCCCTAGTTTTTGATCTATCATTCTCTGATAGAATTTCATCAGTGATTCAAAGCATGCCTGCGAAGTAAGTGGCCCACATTCCTGTTGCCTCATTTTCCTGAAGAGAAAGCTGAGACTCAGAAAGGTTAAGTGTGACTTGCTCACAGCTACAAAATATGGATTATGAAGCTAATATTGTATTATTCATATCCCAAGGAGATAATATGAAGTTGCTGGGATTTTCCCTCTTTTTTTTTTTAATAATATCGCCTAATATACATAATGGGCTGGGCTTCACACTTCATATTCTGTCTCCATAAGTAATATTGCTAATTCTGGAAGAATTGAAAATGTGCAAATGAAGGAAATGCTGGAAGATGGCCCGGCCCTAAATGCTTGGATGGGAAAGCTATTTGCAATATCTAATTAGCAGCTGTTTTTTAGGAGCAGTCAAAAAGTAGTTTGAGAGCTAGCTCTTAAAACATGTTTAATTTTACATAAAGCAGTCCTTTAGTTAAAAGCCACCATTTAATTATTTACGTGCCCACACTGGAGGGCATGCAATTATTGGATAATTTCAGAAATAACCAGCTGATGCCCTCTCCCAAGTGTGGCAATGCTGACGCATCCCCATGCTTCCTGAAGTCCCTGTCTCTCATGCCAGGACATTACAGCAATGACATAGTCCCCTACAGGACGTCACTGTATGGGCAGTCCTGGGGTTTGATCCTTAACCTTCTAGAAAAGACGAGAGAATTTTAGAGTTGGCACCATCCAAGTCCCTGAGGGCAAAGCTGTCCGGCACACCCTGTATCTTATAAGGAACAGAAAACGTGCCACCTAGTGGTCAAACAATGGAATGCTACCTCAAAACCTGAAGAATCAAATCAAGATAAAGCATCCCAGTCTGGAGGAGACCGATTCCAGTTCAAAAAGCAGCAGAGGACCATTCAAAACAAATCAAAGCAGGGCAGATTGTGGAGCAAAGGCTGAAAAGAAAGCAAACATCAAATTAACTCTAACTAGGAAACTCTCACTCTGGGGAAATTACTTCTGGCCCCTTTCCCTCCTCGTCTCCTGGTTTCCTGAAAATTATCTCCACGAAGTCAATAAAAAGTGAATGTCACAATTCACTGCTGGGACCTGCTTAGCTTGTCACATCTGAGTAACCCTCCACGGTGCTCTGCACCTGGACAGGGCCTATCTGATGTTCTAGGAAAGACTGAATTTAAAAAGAAACATTTTTAGGCAAAAAAAAAAAACCCAAAGGTTCATCCTTTTTGAGGGTCTATATTTTCAGTGAAATTGGGCATGACTGATGAGACACTCACCCAAGACAACATCCACCATGATGTGAGTCCAGAGAGCATTATCATGGGGAGACATTCCCTGGAATTCAGTTCCCAGAAGACTGTATACCTAGCGGCAGGGTGGTGGGATCACTGGATAATTAAGAGGGAGTTTTCTGAAGACCACCAACTTTAAAAAGTGGTTGTGATCAGGGCAGCTACAAGACACCATTGTCCACACAATATACAGGCAGTGCTCAGAACAAGTGGCTGAAAGCATCCATCAATCAGTTAACAAGCACTAATTAAGAGCTTACTAGGTACCAGGCACTGTGCTAAGTACTGAGGATTTAAGAAAAGGCAAAAGCAGATTTGCCCTCAAGAGTTTACATTCTCATGGGAGGTGCAATATGTAAATGGCTAGGCAGATACACCAAAGATAAGGGATAGAAGGATCCTGCTGCATCTTTCCCAAACCTATTGAGTTCCAATAAAATACTAGTGACCCCAGAACTTAGATGAGAGGTTTGTTTTTTAATTTAAATCTTTCACTTAAAAAATCTATTTTCTCTCCTATCACACAACCCTCCTTTTCCCCACTGAGAAAGAAAACAAAAACAAAGCCCTTATAACAAATATACACAGTTAAGAAAAACAACTTTCTGTACTTACCACATTCTAAAAATATATATATGCTGTGTTCTGCACCCTGAGTATTGCCTCTCAGTCAGGAGGGTAGCAGGCTTCATCATCTGCTCCTCTGGAATCATGGTTGGTCATTGTGTTGATAAGAGTTCTCAAATCTTTCAAAGTTGTTTGTCTTTATTATGTCACATGAATTATTATTTTGGTTCTGCTCACTTTACTCTGCATCAGTTCAGACAAGTATTCCCAAATTTCTCTGAAATTGTCTCTGTCATTATTTTTATTGCACAATGAAATTCCATCATAGTCACATACCATAATTTATTTAACAATTCCCCAACTGATGAGAACCCTCTTGGTTTCCATTTCTTTGCCTCTACATAAAGAGCCGCTATACATATTTTTGTACATACAAGGCTTTTTCTTCTCTTTGGTTTTGTTGTGGGGTATAGGAAGAAGTATGTTGGTAAATGTTTAGCAACTGGATCTCTGAGGGAAAAAATGTAAACACAACATACTTGGAGGTTTAATATGTATCATTAACATTTCCCCCCATCATTTTATTTATTCTAATCAATAAAAATGATAAATCAAGCTTTGATTTCTAGAGTTTGCCAATTTCTGAGGTGTGAATGTTCATACAGACAGTTGAATAGTTTTCCAGCCGCCTCCAGCCTACTTCTGAATATAATAGGTATAGACCTAGTAGCAGGCCACTACTAGGTCAAAAGATATGCCCAGGTTAGTGACTTTCTGGACACAATTTCAAATTGCTTCCCCAAATGACTGCACCAATTGACAGCTCCACCAAAATTGCATAATGTGCTTTTTTCTCTCAGCACCTCTAAATCGGTCATTTCCCTTTTTTGGCCAGCATTACTAATCTCATGAGTGTGAGGTGGAACCTCCCAGATGTTTTAACTTGCATTTTTATAATTATTAGAGATTTGGAGCCTTTTTATTGTTAATAGCTTGGATTTCTTCCTTTGAAAATTGCGTGTTTAAGCAGTTTTCAGACAGGACTCAAACCTATTTATAGTCACATGAAAAAATGCTTTAAATCATTGTTGATTAGAGAAATGCATATTAAAATAACCCTGAAGTATACGTCACACCTATCACATTGACTAACATGGCAGAAAAGGAAAATGATAAATGTTGGAGAGGGTATAGGAAAACTGGGACACTAATGTCCTATTGGTGAAGTTGTGAGCTGATCCAACCACTCTGGAGAGCAATTTGGAACTATGCCCAAACGCTGTAAAACTGTACATCACCTTTGATACCATTACTAAGTCTGTAAGCCAAAGAGACTGAAAAAAAAAAAGGTAAAAGAATCTATCTGTAGAAAACTATTTGTAGCAGCTTTTTTTGTGGTGGCTAAAAATTAGAAATTTAGAGGATGCCCATCAGTTGGGAAATGACTGAACAAGTTGTAGCATGATTGTAATGGAATATTTTGTGCTATAAGAAATGACAAGCGGATGATTTCAGAAAAATCTGGAAAGGCTTCCATGAACTGATTCAGTGAAGACAGCAAAACCAGGTGAGCACTGTACCCAGAGACAGCAATATTGTACGATGAGCAATCGTAAATGACTTAGCTGTTCTCAGCAATAAAATGATCCAAGACAATTCCAAAGGACATATGACGAAGAATGCTAGCGGCCTCCAGAGAAAGAATGGATGGCATCTGAATGCAGACTAAAATATGCTATTTTCTTCCTCCCTCCCTTCTTTCCTTCTTTCCTTCCTTCCTTCCTTCCTTCCTTCCTTCCTTCCTTCCTTCCTTCCTTCCTTCCTTCCTTCCTTCCTTCCTCTTTCTTTAATTTTCTTCCACAAAATGACTAATATGGAAATGTTTTACACAAAGGTAACCTATATCATATTGCTTTTTGTGGGGGGGGGAGGGAGAAAGGAATAGAATTTGGAACTCAAAACTTAAAAAAATGAATGTTAAGAATTGTTTCTACATGTATTTGAATGGGGAATAAAATATTATTTAAAAAAAAAAGAAAATTGCCTGTTCATATCCTTTGGTCATTTATCATTATTATATACACACACAGACACATACTTTCACCTGATTTCTGATCGCTTACATTGTCAGCACATCTTTATGAAATGCTTGGACTATTGTATTGGTGGCTCTTCCATGGTCTAATACAGACAATTCTTACTTTACATAAGCAGACCATTCTGCAGACCTCTGTGTAAATTGAATTTGCCCATGGACTTGGGGAAGGGAAGGAGGCAGGAAAGGGGCCAAGAGCCCATGGAGGGACGGAGCTGGACATGTAAGGGCAGGGGACAGAGAGGCAAGAGCGGGAGGAGGAACATTTGAGCCAACCACATGGGGGCCTGGCCAGAACCAAGAGGAAGAACAAGGTGGGTAGGATGCAGACACAGACAGTAGAGGATGGAGACTCATGAAGCCTCTGAAGGGTGGTAGACAGAACCCAGGGGTGGGATGCAAGGGCAGTGCCAGAGGTCCCAAGCCAAGCCCCCCCATTGTGGTGGGGGCAGACTCTCTTGGCATCCATCCATGCTTTCACTGAAAAAGACGTTTTTTAGTTGTTTGTTCGTTTTTGGGGGGAGGGGAGGCCATCGAACTGTGGGCTGAGGGGCAGGAGTGGAGACAGAGAGAGCGTAGTACTGTACAATAAAGTAAACATAAGTGTTTTGTTTTGTTTTTTTTAATAAGGATTTCTTTCAGAATTGTTTACAGTAAAGTTGAGCTTGTGTAATGGGAATTTACATAAAGCCAGAACTGTCTTTAACAGTGGTGTGGGGTTTGTGGGATCTTAGGAATAGGGAGTGGTATTAGTGAGGAGTTGCATAACTGATGACCCCAAACAGCTTTACTACATCGGAGAAAACGAGCAGGGGATTCCTTTTCATCAGAACTGCTGTTCATGTGTTGTACTGATTACATAACACATCGTAACTGCCCAATAAGTAAATGCTGGCAGAAATGCTGGCTCAATATCCCCTTAGTAAATGCTCAAAACCTTTTCCTTTAAACATGTTCTAGAATTCTACCAGGAAAGAAAGTTACACTCACTAGCTTACTGTTTTCAAACTCTGCTTCTTCCCTTTCTGAAAACCAGACAACATTTGCCCTAGTCCAGTTCCACAGCATCTCTCCCCTTCTCCATGATTTCGCAGAGTGCTGACAGCAACTTAACAATTACAGCCATTACTTCTTTTGATACCTGGGATATAGTTTGTCTGGTCCTGGTGACTTGAATTCATGAAATTCACCTTGGTCTCTTAGGAGCTCTCTAATCATCTCATGCTTAGATTCGTGATAAGCCTTAAAAAAAAAATTAAAAATAAACAAAAAAAGCTCCTCTGTCCTTTCCAGTGTAGAAATAATTCTCTCTGCAAAGAAAATAGAAAGTAGAACCTGGTTGGTGAGCTCCCTAGGAAGCCACATCTATCTATTTTGAATACTCTTCCTTTCCTCCCATTAGAATTGTTTCTCTTTGTGTTTTCAGAATTTAATTCTTGAGGGCTTCCCTTCTTTATCAGACTGACTTTGCCTTTGGAATGTTAGCCCATTGGCTCCATCTGTCCTTTCTCTGAACCCTCTGAAATATGCTCTTCCAAAAACTATCAGGACTTTTAACACAGACGGGTTCACTTATCCCGCCCTCCCCCAAGATTCCCATCACTTCCATCCACTAGCTCTTTATTGAAAAGAATTAAACTTAGTTCCACTATTCCAATTTGTGAAAGAAGAAATGATCTCGCACACTTGCTAAAATAATCTTTCAGATATCTGGCCATATTAGTCTCCTCCTCAACAATGAGCAGGACCCCCTTGCATCATATAAAATACTAAGTCCTTAGCTTGGCTTTTAAGGTCTTCAACAACATGGCTCCAACCTACCTTTCTCGCCTTATTTGACATTCCTTGTTTTACATTATGTTGCCTTTCATCATCTCCTGTCCCCCAGATGATAGTGACAGTAACTGCCAGAAAATTGCTTATATATTTACTTTTTATATATTTTACGAGTACTTATATGTGTGTATCTGCTTCTTACCCTCCCCCCAAAGAATGTAGGCTCCTTGAGGTCAAGAGCTATTTTCTTTGTGTCTGATTCTCCAGTGGCATACCCAAGGTGCTTAATAAATGCTTGAGGGTCTTACTCCTCTTCATACACACCTACATTCTAACCAAACTGTACTACTGCCCATTGTCTGATGTTGCTATTTCATCTCCTGCCACCATGCATTTGCACAAGCTATCTCCTCAAGCCTGCGGAGACAGTCTTTCCTTATTTCTACCTTTTGGTATCCTTTTAGCTCATCCCTGGTGCTACTTCCCGTGGGACCACTCACCTTCAGTGTACTCCAGTTGAAAGTGTTCTCTCTTACCCATATCACACTCTTCTCTGCACCGTACTTACCGGTGTAATGGCTAAGTGTCCTTCACCCCCCTACCCCTTCTGTCCACTTGCTTCCTCTCCACCCATACATCTGATTCCCTGGCACATTGTAAGCTTCTTAGAAGAAGGGATAGTTTTGTCATCTTCTTCGTATGGGAAGCACTGCATGCATACTAACACATCCTAGATATTTAATAAATGTTAGTGAATAAATGTTCTGTGTCAACCTATGCTGTGTCTCTCTATAACACAGGAATGCTTTCTGCTCTCCTTGTAGGATTCCTTTGCCTTCAGATTATTTCATTTTTAACTCAGACCCTTAATCACAGCCCCTCAGAGAAATATTGAGCAAAGTCAAGAAAATGATCAATCATTGAATCAGCAAGACTTTATTAAGAACCCACTATATTCCAGGAGCTGGAAAAACAATGGCAGAAATGAAATGGAAAGACTAAAGTGGGGACCTTAGGTGGGGACCTTGTCTCTATTCTCCTGATGGTGGCATCCTAGAGGGCATCTCACCAGGATGGCAATGGCCTCTTGTACTGTCCGATTGTCTGGTGTTAGTTACGGTGCCCAGTCCCAGCTCAGGTACACTGGGATGGTCACCGACAGCAGACCTAAACTCAGGTCCCACTTCTGACACTTCCTTGGTGTTTTCACCTCCTTGCATGACTTTGGTCAAGTCACTGTATCTTGTTGGACCTCATATTTAAAATGAGAAAGTTGAGGACAATGACCTTGAAGGTCCCTTCAAGCTCAAAGTCGATGATGCTGTGGCCTCCTGTCTGCCTGTGTCACTCCTTGGCTTCATCCCTAGGTTTCTGCCAGGTGCTAATACACTTGCTCAAAGTCTTACATCCAGATCAGTAAACACTAATGAATTTGAAAAGCACCTTTTCTGGTTGTTTGAGAGATTCCTGTTGGAAATGGGCTTGAATGAACTGCTTAATAAAACATACAAGAACATAAGAACTCTAGCGTGCTGAATTTCATATTAGACAGCTCTGCCTTGACCAGCATCCAAGGGAGCTTGTAGCTGTAAAAGACCAGAAGGCGCCCATTAAAATGCCATTTCACTGATAACAAACCATTTTTGAAATGCATCATACCAAGATTCCAGCATCTTCCCATTGCTATTTCTTTGACAGAGAGCATGGCAAAGTGTATAGACTCCACAGGACCTGGCTCCAAGTCCTGCATAGGGCATCCACTAGCTGTCTTGCCTTGGACAGGTCATGTAACCTTGTAACCCCGGCAACTCTTGAAGACTTTAAATTACAGCTGAGTTTCTGATCTGCATTGGAGGAGTTCACCACAGAGGTAAAATTCTAAGTCTAACCCTTCCCTTCAAAAATAAAAGAGCTGATCAGCTGTACTCAGTTGCTGTTTACCAAGTACCATTAGTTACCCCAAATGTGCAAAGTTGTTTATTACCGTATAGGCTTTGGTTTGGCAAGACAGTGTTCCTGTGGCCCGGATGGTCACTCTCCAGATGGATGGTAAAGCTGTGGCCATGGATTTGTGTTGTGAACCCTTGGGATTTTCCTTGGGCCTGCTTCATCCATTCATCATGTATTTAGTAAGCCCATGCTACATGCCAGGCACTGTGCTAGGTGCTGAGGATACAAAGAAGACAATGTCCCTGCCCTCAGGGAGCTTCCATTCTTTCATAGGTTAGGGAAAGATTGACTAATAGTTAATTGGGATCCATAAATTATACATTTTCTCCACATAATTGTGCTTTTCTCTTAAAAACACTATTAAAATAAGTAAACTATCAATATCCAAACAAGAAATACAATTTGAAGCAAAATTTAAAGACATGCAAATAACCACACACAATTATATAACTTATTTACCACTGTTAGCTCTTGTCAATGATCCTTTGATCTAATTATAGTATTCCTGTGGGACAACGTACAATGAATTCTCTGAATCTTTAATGATTTTGATAAGGTTCGGGTTTTCAGGGCAAGCTGGAATTAATAGCTTCCTAGATTCTTTCACAGTTCACACAGATCAGATTTACCGTATTTCATGGGAAAGCCTTTTCACTTTCTCTACTTCCTCTCTAAGCTTTTCAGCTAGTTTTGCCTATGGCTTGGCTCTGATTTTAGGTGGAGCCAAGGATTATCTTGAATTTTTTCTCAGCTGTATATTAAACTTCTTCTCTGACTTTTTTTTTTAATCTATCCCTTACTTGGCTAATAAAGTAATTGTGCTAATGTTTTAGACAGAAGGAAGGTAAATTACAGCCACTACATATACTTTAATAGATTGAAAGAGAAAATGCACATGATATACACTTTGTCAGCCTTATAGCATCACATAAATGTCAGCTATTCAAATCATTATTAACCATAATCTCATCAGCATGAGTATTCCCCTCCCCTGCTGCTGACCACAATGCATCTATACCTTCTATGCATTTAATGAGGAGAGCCAAAGAATTCCCCTCATTGTCAATAGTCAATCATAACTGAGTCATAAGCCCCAGGTCCTTGGAGAACAGACACTATCTGTTGCCAATCAGTCATCAAACATTTATTAAGTACCTACTATGTGCCAGGCACTGTGATGACATAAGTACAAAGAATAAAAACTCCCCCCTCTCAAGGAGGTTATATTCTAATGCTAGAATGATATTCTGATGCCAGAGCCACTTAATAGGACCTGCCAATATGAATGCTCTGCTTATATCACTCTGAGAACCAAAGGTCACCTCTGTGCAACAATGAGTTCTTAGAAGATTCCTCGGTGACATTTTTAGTTGCACATTAGTGTTTTTTGAATCCCAGCTCCTAGAGAAGAGCTGGATCAACTGACTATAACTGGTGTTGGGGGTAGGGGTGGTAGGCAGTAGTGTAGGACCCGAGGGCATGTGCTGCCACATCAGCATCAGCTCTTCCTTCATACTCCATGGGCTCCATTCATTTCTTCTCCCAATGTAGAGGAGGAAGGAGGAAAGCTCAGTGAAGGAAAAGGCCATAACGTAAGCATGGAGATGTTGACATTGGCACATTGGTATTAGAACCTGCTCAGCGCTACTTGGCTTTCCCCAGTGTGAAGGAAATGCTAGACGTTGGCATTTGGTGGCCCCCCTCCCATCCTCCCAGTGGCTTCTTTCCCAAAAATGGCCCGTCTTTTCTGGTTGGTTTATTTCTCCGCAGCAGCAGGAGCACTCGTGAGCTTCACTCCACTTTCCTGAGCCCTCCCTTGTTTCGCCTCCTTTTGGAGTCTCTTGTTTTAATCCAGTGTCTTAAGTTCCTGTTGTCTGAATTGTTCTTTGTCTTCCTCATCCCTTTCGTAACTGTAGTGTTGGGTGTTCCACTCTATAGCTTCCTATTTGGAGGATAATGGCACAGCCCCTCCTGCCTCCAAGGAGTCCAGCTGTTGCCTCGGAAAGTCAGGGAGTCTCACCCTGGGGCAAAGGTTTCATCGGCTCAAAGAAACCCAAGGCAGCCTTGTAGAACTAATGCCACAAGAACACAGGAAGCACTCAGGTTTTGCTTGACTCACAATTTGCAGAGCAGGTGGGGGAACCAACCAGATCAACACAGAGTGGCTTTTGGAAGGCTCCCTCACCAGAGGAAACGAGCTATTCTGAAGTAGTGCAAGTCCCCCCATCAGGGTGCTCATCTGCTCACAGAAGCCACCTACACATAGTTTGTCTCTCCCCCCCCCCGAACTGCTCTTGTCCTTTCATTGCCCATGCCTTAAGACCATGACATCCCAGGAAAGGGAGCCCTTTCCCATCTTTCTGCTACGCTAGAAGGGCTCTGAGCGTGGACCCAAAGGTGTCGTCTTACTAAAGGGCCTTAAATTCATACCCATAATGGATGGATGAAGGTCCTGGGGATGGGTGGCTTAAGGAAAAGGAGACATGGCAAGGACAGAATGGCTCCACATAGGTGAGAGACTAGACGTTTTCTGCTTGTTTCCTGAAGCAATGGATAGAAGTTGCAGAGGGGCAAATTTAGACATGAAACAAGGAAAAAATTCCTAAGAAATGGAGCCACCACAACATGGAAAGGGATGCCCGATGAAAAGTTGAGGGGTGCCCCGCCCCCCTTCTTGGATGTTTTTGTTGTTTGTTTGTTTGTTTGTTTTTAAAGAAAGGCTTAATGGCCATTTGTCAGGGGTGTCATGAAGAGGGTTGGTCCCTACAGCCTTGAAGGCCTTACACAATTCTGATATCATGGGCATCTCTGTGTCTGGTTGTGTGGCCAGTCAAGCTAAATTCAGAGCCCAGTCACCCCCAGGATATCGGGAAAAGACTTCCTGACAATTCAAACTGCTCAAAGGCAGAATGGGCTGCCTTGGGAGGTGGTGGGATCCCCATCCTTGCAAATCTCCAAGCAGAGGCTGGCTGGATAATCACCTGTCAGGAGAGTCGTAGAGAGGAGCTGAGTTCAGGTGACAGTCTCTGATGTCCCTCCCAATGCTGAGATTCTGTGATCACCTTTATCTCTATTCAGTTTCATTTTATTTGACCAGACCCATTGTTATAACCTCTCAAGGTTTGTTTTCTGGTTTGTTTCTTTAATCCAGACACTGTCGTGCTGTGTGTTACTCTTCTTAGTTTTGTGCCCCCTGCAAATCCAATATATAAACAAGCTATGCTTTCATACAAGTCACCAATAAATGATAGAACCCAGAACCAAGGAGAGATCCTTGGGGTGCTCTTCTAGAGAGAGCCCTCAAAGAGACACCAGACCCCTAATGGCTTTGAGAAGAGTCTCTCCACAAGGAGAACTTTAGAGCAAGGTATATATTTCTTTTTTGTGAATCCTAGACTCCTCTGACAGTCTGGGAAAACCTAGGAACCCCTTCTCAGAATGCATAAAATAAAATACATGAGTTTATAAAGGAAACCAATTATATTGATATGGAGCTATCAGAAATATTTTTTAAATCCTGTTCGTGAGCTCCAGGTGAAGAAACCCTGCCTTGGAGAGATGTCTGTCAATTCATCTAACTCCCTTTCATCTCAAGATGGCTTCCCTTCCTGACCACCCAGGTGGAGAAGGAAGAAAATTATGGTGATCAACAGAAGAGACTCTGGCTTTCTCCCACAGAACTTGCCAGACCAGTGTTCTGAGTTCACAGGAAAATGTAAGTTGTTACTGACTATAACAGTGACAGGATCCTTGTGTAATGAAACTACAGCAGTGTGTGTATCTGCCCTCCTTTGACGAATACCACACGTGCAGGATCTCTTTAAAGTGAAGCAAAAATCCACATCAGACGTGTGGATTCATCCACTGGGTGAGTTTCCTTCATGTGGACTTTGAGCCAGTGACTGTTGTCCACAAGCCTGGCACAGAGCAGCACGCTCCTTTGTTCAGCAGGTCCACAATGCCCTTTGTTATCTCCAAGGCCCTAGTCGTTGTGAAGGAGCAAGTTTGCATCATATTAATCCATCCCAATGTTCAGTAATAATAATTGTACCAATGATAAGCTTTATAGTTGCTAATACACCAGTAACATAGCATGTTTTCTGAATGTCTATCCCCTTCTGTCCCTCACCCAGGTGTCCCTTGGTGCAGGCCCATTTTGCTTCTTGACCGGGTTATTACAATAGCCTTCTATTAATTTCCCTCCATGCCTCTGATCCCTCCCACCTGTCGTCCATCCTGCACTCAGCTGCTAAAGGGAATTTCCTAAAGCACAATTATTACCACATCATCCCCTCACTCAATAACCTCCCACGGCTCCCTATGGCCTCCTAGATCAGGCTTTTAAAGCCCTTCCTCCCTCTCCATCATTTTGTATTTTGGGCCCCTCTACCCATCCTACAGCACAGTCCACCAGCTGCTTTTTCTTCTTTACACACGCACTCCACCTGCTGACTCAGTTGCACTTCTTGCTAGCTCCTTCCCTCTGAGATTACCTCTCATACATCTCTTGGGGGTATCTAGCTCTTTGTCTCCCCCATTAGAGCGCCCACTGCAGAATCTCAGCGTGTTGGAGAGGGAAGGAACCTTAGAGATCTGGCCCCATCAATCACTTGAAAGGCAGAATGATGTAGTGGAAAGAGACTGTGATCTGGACTCTGAGGATCTAGGTTCAAATCCCAGCTGGTACCCTCACTTCCTTTGTGATGTCCTTTGGCAGCTTCCTTCAGCTCTCTGGTTTCCTCATTTCTGAAATGATGAGGTTGGAGCAGATGACCAGTAACTGCCCTTCTACCTCTAAATCTATGAACTCCCTCATTTTACAGAGGAAGAAACTGAGCCTCTGAGACATGGAGTGGTTTGGCCAAAGGTGTGTCACTAATAATTAGAAGCAGCTAGGTGGTGCAGTGGGTCTGCAGTCAGGAAGACCTGAGTTCAAATCTAACCTCATATAAGTCACTTAACTGCCTCAGTTTCCTCATCTGTAAAATAGATATCATAAAACATTTTCCCCTCAACAGTGTCGTGAGTATCAAATGACATGTAATTGTAAAGTGCTTAACACCGTGCCTGGCATATGGTAAGCGCTATAAATGTTAGCTACATATATATATATATGTATGTATACACACACACATATATACTTACACATATATACACACATGCATATATGTATATATGTACACATATACTTATATATGGATGGATGAATAAAAAAAAATCAGAGCAGCTCTGAGCTGGGATTAGACAGGGACAGCAGATTGAGTTAAGTTAAACATTTCGCCTGTTATTTTTGCTCCAACATTAACGAAGCATCAGAATTTTAAAATCCTTTGTTAAAAGGAAGTTAGTTCTAAATGTAGCTCTGCCATCTGGACCTTGGCAGGCAGGTCCATGTGCCATGTAGCTCGACATTCACTTTTCTATCTTTCTCTGCTTTGTTTGGGCGAATATGAATTCTGTTCCCCAGACGTCCATTTGGCACAGATGATGCCCAGAGCCACACTTTGGGATCTCAGCAGAGTCAGTGGCTGTTGAATAATAACCCAGGCTCATTGACATGTGAAGACGAAAGAGGTTCTGAACTCCGGTTCATATTTCAAGTAATTTGTAATCCTGGGCACCAGGAGAAAATACACTTTTTTTTTCAGCCAAAGACAAGGTTTATTAAAGATCCACCATATTGGGCAGACTCTTCAGGAATCTGAATGTCTGTGAGGTATTGGCTAGATTGTAAAAATCCAAGCAGTGGCTAGATTATAAGAATCTGAGAGGCAAAGATGCACTTTTCAAAAGAGAAATGTTTTGCCAAATCTTTTTTTTTTTAAAATCTGTCACTCCCCATAGAAGCCTCCATTGTAACAAATAGGAATAACTAAATGACCCATTGGCCATGTCTGACTTTAGCCTTAATCTGCTTATTTGAACAGATTTTACTGATACATGTTTATTTTTACCTTCTCCCAAAGGAGGGAGGATACTGGGGAAAATCTGGGCAAGACAGCTGCAGGAAGTCCCCAGCCATCTCAGAGACCCCAGGTCAGGCAGCCACAGGTCACTGCTCCCTTGCTGTCCCTCAGAGCAGACGGGGCTCTTAGAGGCTCTTGGAGGACCGTGTTATACAAGCCCTGCCCCTCCAGATCCTCAGAGACAGTCCCTCCTGCTTGGACCTGAACAGGAATCCATGCATCTGTCATCAGAGCACAAGAAGACCCACTGGAGGAGCTGAGAAGGCTAAGGGTGCTCAGGGTAGTTGTCACCCAGTATCTAAAGAGCTCACATGGAGGAGGGATGGCCCCAGAGGGGCGATGATCCTCAGGAGTGATGAGGAAAGTGGCAAAGAGACAAAGTCAGGTTCGATGTCAGGAAAACCTCACTCACAACTGTCTGAAGGTGGCAGGGGCTGGCTGCCTCTGCTGGTGGTGACCTCCCTGACCTTGGAGGTCTTCAGACAGGACAAGTGGACAACCACTCGCTGAGACATAGCATGGACTTGGACCATGTGTGGGGTAGGTAGGTCTGAGAGGTGCCCATCTGATAACACCATGCCCATAGGTAGCTGCTGGACTTCAAGATAGATAACCCTTGGGCAGGGATTTGCTTTCTCCTGTTAGGAGCAGTAGGAAATCTCCAGTCCTGCCCACCTCAGCCCCAGATTGTGAACCCTGGTCTTTGAACGGCTGTGTATCCCTACATCGAGTGCATGACCTCTCATTCACACTAGGTGGCAGTCTCTCTGTAGGCCAGATGCAAAATACTTCCCTTGAGGTGGATGGAGGCAAAGAGCTCTTTCCACTTAGAATCATGAAATGGGGTCTTGGGACTCTACTCCAAGCCCTTCAAAGTTTTATCAATATTTTTAGTGTTGACATCCCAGTCTTTTCCCAATTCATCCTATTTCCCTCCCCTCAGTGAGCCTTCTCTTGAAACAAAGAAAACCAGTGATTCCAAAGCGTCCCAACGAATTCCAAAGTGGGTAGGTGGGAGAGGGGGAAGGAGCACTGCATGTAACATTCTACACCCATAGGCCTGCTCTTCTCAATGAAATCTTTTCTCCTGGAGAAGAGGAAACTGAAGTCCAAAAGCTAAATTGATTTGCCAAGTGTCCAAAGCCACTGAACCAATAAATAATCTTGTACCCTCCCTTATTTTACAGATGAGGAAGCTGAGGCCTGAGGGTGTGAAGTGATTTATTCACAATCACACAGTTGGCCAATGGCAGGACCAAGACTAGGGCCCCTCGTCTCCCATTACACAACTAAGATCCACTATGACCAGACCTTGGCAAAAGGAAATAGGATGGCTGAACATAGCACGCCCCTAGAGGATCCTGGGGGAAGTGTAAGCAGCAGATGTGGAGATGGGAGTTCACAAAGGAGCAGCGAAATTTCTCTAGCTGTGCCTGGGGAAAGCCTGCCCTTGAATCCAGAACATCTGCTCCCTCCCTGCAGCCAGCGAGGGCGAAAATGATGATGACTTGGAGAAGATCGCTAAATCCCTCTTTGGAATGACACAGCCCCTCACAAGAATATCGGTCGTTGGGCTACTTTACAGGAAACATCCTCCAGTGAGCAGGACAGCAGCCGCTTTGGTGGCGGCGAGAGACAGGAAAGCCAAGTGTGCGAATTTGGTGACGCTTTTTAAATGGTCACATCACGACTCCAATGATTCTAGCCAAAGGCTGTGCTGGCACCAGAAGGGAGCAGGAAGACCTCGTTCTAATTCCTCTCAATCATCCTTATGCATTCTAGCACCTGGGACCCAGTGGAGACAGAGCTGGACAGAGAGTCAGGAAGACCGGAGTGGGAAGCCTGCCTTCGACTTGTACTCACTGTACGACCCTGGGCACTTACTTTATGTCTCTCAGCCTCGGTTTCCCCATTTCTAAAATGGTGACCAACCCACTCTGCACACAGTTTTGAAGATCAAAGGAGATAAGCACGCAGACCTTAAAGTGCTATACAAATGCTAACTGGTGTTATATTCATCACTATCATCATTCACTATTATTCCATAGTCTGAGGGTCCATAATTTTGTCAGTTGCCTACTCCTTCTCTGTACAAGCACAAAGTGAGATCAAGAGAACCAGGCATGACTTGTGGAGTGATGACCTCAATGTCAGTGAATGGAATAGCAAACCGAGAGAAACCAAATGGAAGAAGACCCAAAGAAGCCCTCCCCCTTCCTACTGCTCCTTTGCAGAGACGGGGGACCATGGGTGTGGAACACAACATACAATGTCAGACAGTTTTGTGGAACCTTGTTTATCTCTCCCTTTTCTTTTCCTTCCTTGTTATAAGGGAGGAGGTGAGGGTAGGAATCTCAAAGGAAGTCATAATGGAGGCGCAGCATAGGCGTTGCTGCCTTGCACAGAAAACTGTTTCAATTCAAATCTAGTGTCAGAGATTTACTAACCTTGTGACCTTGGGCAAGTCACTTAGCCACAGTCTGCCTCCGTTTCCTCATCTATAAAATGGGGATACTACTAGCACTTGCTTCAAAGGCTCATTGTGAGGATCAAATGAGATCATATTTGCCTAGTGCTTTACAAACCTACAAGCCAATATAAATGCTAGCTATTGTGGTTAGAAAGTGTGACAGAAAAGCAAAGCATAGGAATATTTTTAAAAAAGTAAATGGTATTTACCTTGTACTTTGGAGCAGTATTTTCTCTCTGAATTGACGCTGGTTAGGCAACAAACAGGAAGTTTTTGTGAAGTTGGGGAAGGCCCCTTGATGGAAACCCAGAAGCTGGGCATTTATCAAGAGCAAAGGGGAGGAAAGGCAGGAGAAGCTTCTGGAGGTCCGTAACATTTAATGGGCGCAGGTGGCATTTTATGTGTGCAGGGGAGTGAGAGGTTCCCCCTGCCAGTCTAAGTTACTTGAGGTGGGAGCTTTGGCCCCATCCAGAGAGTCCCCCTGGGCCAAACCTGCCTCGTACAGGGCCCTCAGCATCACGCAGGGACATCTTGATTTTCCGTCTCTCAGCCGTGATTTCAGGTGCAAGGGCAGCGACGGATGGAGTGCCGGGCCAGAGTCAGGAGGACTGGCGTCTGGGCCAAGAAAACCCCCTGGACCACAGGACATGCTGTGGTCCACGGTCAAGGAGAGTTGGACACAAGCGAACAACGAAATAAGCGGCAAAGGTAGGGCAGGGCTAAATAACGCGGAGGTTTAATTAGGTTATTTTTTAAGACCAAAGGAGTTTATTGGCACACCAAGGCATCGAGCAGATGCAGGAGGCTGTTGTCTAATCCAAAGTGAGAGCAGCTTTTATTGACAGGAGTAAAACGATTTACCTGTAAGGGTAAGACAATCCTGATTGGTAGATGGTTCAATGAGGAGGCGGGATTAGCACATCTCAGCTCCTCCCCATGGCAGCGTCACTGGGAGAGGCTTAAATGCCAGGCTAAAGAGGTGTGTCTTTCTCCCAGAGACAGCAGGGAGACATTGAAAGAGATTTTTAATATGGGGGAGAAATGATCACATCTGTTTTGGGCATATCAACATGGCAGCCGTATGGAGGATGACTTAGGAGAGAGAACGGAGGCAAAGAGACTGACTAGTAGGCTAGCGGCCTATCCAGTGGAGCGGGGATGAACCAGAGTCGTGGCTGTGAGGGGAGATGTGGCCACGTGACTGCCCAGGACTGCCGAGGGACTGGCTGTAGGGGCTGGGGGAGAGGCGAGAGTCAAGGGCAACTCAGGCAGTGAGGCTGTGTGACTGGGGACAGGGCAGGGACGATGGAGCCGTTCGTGGACGTTCTTGAGATTGGATGAAGACTGCCCCTTTGCTTAAGAAAACGGAAGAAGATGCCCGGACACTTTACTTGGGAAAATGGATAGTTTTGAGGCTACTGCAAAGGGGTGCTTACACCTTAAATCTTGAGAGGGTGAGAGAGAGGCTTTGTGGGTTCCAGATGGACTCTAGGACCCCATTTGGGGTTTTCTTGGCAGAGATACTGGAGAAGTTGCCATTTCCTTCTCCAGCTCATTTTACAAATGAGGAAACTGAGGCAAACAGGATGAAGTGACTTGCCTAACGTCACACAGCTAGTGATTGTCTGAGGCCAGATTTGAACTAAGGTCTCCCACACTCCGGGGCTCTATCCACTGAGCCAACTAGCCGCCTCCAGTCTTATTTTATCTTAATATTTTTCACGTGCTTACTATTCCAGTGAAACTGGCCCACAGGCCAGGTATTTCCCATTCACACAACACCCATCCCCTGCCTTTGCACAAATAACTACCTCCCTACCTGCCCTGTCTAGAATGCCCTTCCCTCTTTGTTTCTGCCCATTCAGTACTCTCTGTGTCTCTCTCAATTATTTTGCCTCACTGTAGCTCTTTTGTGTTCACTTACCTATGTACATGTTGTGTCCCCATCCCCACCCCAGCCCCAGTAGAATGTGAGCTCCCCGAAGGGAGGTACTATTATTTTACCTTCTCATCCCCAGAATCTAACGCAGTGTGGAGCACATGGCATGTGCTGAATAAAGATCTGCTGAATTAAATTGAATCAATAAGTTGCTTTGCTACACATTTGGGTGCTGTGAATCTCTTAGAGAAATGCCCATTTTTAACGAGAATCTTAAAAACAACATCACTGCCCTTTGGTTGGATCCTCCTGGCTAGCCCGGGTCCAGGGACTTTCTCAGAAGCCCTCCAGACTGGAAGGAACCCGTCCAAATTGGATGGAGGCTGCTGGTGGGACCTGCTGCTGAGCATTCTGTCCAAGTCTCGTCCAGTCTGCCTTCGCAGGGCCTCGTCGGAAGGGGCCAGGAGGACGCCAGTCTCCCGGGCAAGGTCACTGCTGCTCCCAATGTCGTGCAGCGCAGGGGCCCAGGCTGGTGCTTCCCTGGGCCTGGACTCCGAACGGTTGATGTAAATTGGCCCAAGTGAAAGGAATCACATACCAGTGCTTA
This sequence comes from Phascolarctos cinereus, assembly GCF_003287225.1. Taxonomy (NCBI): domain Eukaryota; kingdom Metazoa; phylum Chordata; class Mammalia; order Diprotodontia; family Phascolarctidae; genus Phascolarctos; species Phascolarctos cinereus. Next base: position 9,194,959 of record NW_027555514.1, on the reverse strand, counting down.
GCACCAGGCCTCCCATATAATGAGTGTTTAATAAATGCTTGTTAATTGAACGAGTACTGATTGACAGAGGCTCTGAAGGGGAGCCCTTGAATGACTCCTCTGTTCATTTCTTTCTGCAGAGGACAAGGTTCCATTTCTGGGTAGTCACGACCCAGAGCAGTGTCATAGGATGTCACAACCTCTGTGGCCGTCCAATTCAGACTGGATGCCGATGAAAGGCCCCTCTAAAGTAAACCCATCTGCCCACTTTTGCTTGGAGACATCTAGGTGAGGGGGACACCCTCCCTCAGCCCCCGTTCCACCTTTGGACAGAACCATTTTTCATGGATTTATAGGTAGATGGAGGCCATGGAGTCCAGCACCCTCATTTTACAGATGAGAAATGAGACAGAGCTTAAGTGACTTGTCCAGGGTCACCCTGCTATTATCTGAGACAGGATCCAGACTCAGGGCATTCTAACTTGGGTCTTACTCAGTGTGTTTTGAGCACAGCACGTGCTAATTATGATGCTCTAAAATGTATTAAACATTCTTATGTTCCAGGCACTGGAACACCTCCTGTACCTCCCAGCAAGGTAGATCCTGTTCATGGACAGCACATTCTGATCGAGGAAGGCGCACTGAAAAGGGGGCAGATAGTCATGGGGTAGAATGCAGAAGAGGCAGTGGGAGGATTGGGAGCCATTGAAATGTGGCAAAAGCTCCCCGCACAGAGCCAAAGTTAGGGAGATGATGGGGATGGGGGAGCCGTGGGCCATCCCCTCTTCTCACAAGACCCCTCTGACCGTTCTGGATACAGTTTGGGAGTGATACTTCGCTTTGATGCAGGATGAAGTTTCATCAAAAATAAGGGTGTGGATTAGTGAGGTGGGTATTGGGCGAAATGGTGCCATATTGAAGCAAGAATGCTTGTGTAAGTCGAGAATGAAGATCCTCAGGGATTTCCAGCTAGATCTTTCCCCTCCCTCTGGCCAAGCCCAAACATAGCCTGGCCTTCTACACAAGGACACCGATAAGCCATCGCCGACAGGACCAGGTGCTTTCTTTATCTGGTGGTTTTCCTTTCTTCCCCCAGAACTTAGCACGCACCTTTACTAAATTACCAAGAGTCTGGTGTCTCAGGAATATTCCTGTGGGAACAGTAGCCTCTCAAGAAGAAAATTACCTAGAAGGAAAACTAATATTGTCTATTTCCTCTCGTAAATTGGCAGGTGGAGGGGACGAGAATAAATCTATGCAACTCAGGGTGATGGCGCCTTCCCATTGGGTACCTTTGGGGTTGAGTTCCAGTGGGTTCCATCTCTAATGGCCTCATACTAACTTATAGCCATACGTTACCTTTGGCCTGGCAGGGCTTGAACTGGCAAGGGGCCTGGTTCTCTACAGAAGACGTGGATTTCTTCCCAGAATCTTTAGTGACCTAGGGCCCCCTCCCCTTGTTAGGAAATGGCACCAGGAAGACTTTTACACTCACAAAGCTTGTGTGAGGAGATTTGTCTGGATTATTCCCAGTGACCAAATGAGATATTACTGAGTCTGCCCCTTCTTCTGGTAAGAAAAAGAACACAAGAGGTTTTTTCTACATTGTTGATGTAAATGGAACTCTTAGCACTACATAGGGATAGAGAAGTGGACAGAAAGCTGGTAGACCCGAGTTCAAATCCTGCTTCAGACACTTACCAGCGGTGGAGCCCTGGGCAAGTCACTCAAACACTCAGACTTTGTTTCCTCATCTGTCAATCATGCATAACAGCACCTACCTCCCCGGTCCTGTGAGGACCCAATGAGGTAACATTTGTAGAGTACTTTGCAGACCTTAAAGCATTTATATAAATGGTAGCTGGTGGGAGAGAAATAGAGTCAGGAGAAGTTGTCAAATTAGGAAATCAGCTCCATGAAGAAGAAATATCCCAGGGCTAAGAGGCCTCCCAGGGTCAGAGGAGGAACATAAGCTCAGGTCCTCTGGTTTTTAAAAAAGCCATTTATTATTATTATTATTATTATTATTATTATTATTATTATTATTATTGTTATTTTCATTTAAAAAAGTGGTTTTGTCCAATCACATACACAAGCAAATACAGAACTAGCAACACGACCCTGTCATAGCCCCTGGCAGGGTACCTGAAAGGGCGGCTGAAGATGAGGAAGCCGTTGGGACCCTCGCCCGTCTCTCTCCTGTAGGCCCTGCTGGATGACTTTGTCTGAGCGAGACCAGAGGGAGGCAGGCAGGGCTCCCAGGAGCTTCAGACTGCATCCCATCCTCAAGGCAGGGGCTTCCCCTCTGCACAAGGGCAGCCTCACTAGTTTTCTGCAGACTCAGGAGCCAAGCCTTGTGTCTTGAAGGGGACAGCTTCCCCAAGAGGCCTCAGTGGGGGCCTAGAGAGTGGCCAGGCTGGCCGTTCTAATTCTCTTCACCTTCCGATTCAGACTCTGAGGGAGAAGAGAGAACGGGACGTATTCAGGTTCCTATAAACATTGCCCTTCTGTGGTCATGAAAGGCAGGGAGGAAACACCCCAAACTCCTGACTGTTCACAGACACAAGTTTGCGCACATCTTTTCTACCTTTCCTGGGCAGGGGAGTCCCCCTGCATATTGGCCCAACGCGAACGTGAGAGCTGACAGGAGTGTCCGGTCCGGGATGCCTCAGACACAGTAAATGCTTGGTGAGTGTTTGTTGGAAGGCCATCATGTGCTCCATTTGTAAAGGGCCTTTTATCCTAAGAACGGATTTTAATTGAAGCTCTTGTGCAAACTGGAATTGCTTTATTTTGGTTTTTGAATTTTATTATTATTTTATTTATTTAATATTTATTTTATTATTGACTGCCCTGACACCTAGTATCCTCTGCCTCACCCCCCACCTCCCAATCACTGTGGACATCATCTTCAACAAAATTCATTAAGGCAGCTAAAGTCTGCATCAACAAAGGCTATGAGTCTGTATAGACTCATTCATATGTGTAGAGAGAATGGGCCTTTTGCATGCGTAGATCTGTATATATAAAGACATAGATCTCTCTACATAAATTAAATAAATATGTGTATATAGACACATATGCACATATATACTTTTTTTTTTGAGCCCTTGTTGGCTAGGATTTTCAATGGGTATCCTTGTCCTCCTCCATTAGCACAGGTTACCAGAGGTGGTAACCTCTCTGGGCAAAGATTATATACTGGGTAGGGAAGTTGGGGCCAAGAAAACAGGGGGCCTTCGATGTCAAAGGAAGCCTTCTGACAGGTGGCTGATGTAGTTGAAAAACTAACCAACTAAATGTCTCCCAGGGAAGGCTCCCCAGTTCCTGACTGCAGGCCTGTACCAAAAGGGTCTGTTAAATGGGGACCTACCTTCCTCTGCATTCTGCAGCCACTCCACAAACTTCTTCATCTGGTCCAGAAAGACACTCTTGCCTTTGGCCACATGGGCTTCCTTGTACCACTTCAAGATCGCTTCTTCACTTAGGACGTCGGCTGTAAAGGAGAAAGCACCATTGAAGGGGTCAGGGCCCAGTGAGGAAACAGAACCCCCCCCCAATACGCTGTACCACCTCTTCAGGCTATGTTATGGGCCATAACCAAGGGGCACTCCATTTCAACAAGTCATGAGCCCCCTAAATCAAAGGAAATAATGGGCAAGATCCCCCCAGTGCCTCCTGCACCAAATCAAAATCAAAGTCTGCAGAGTATCTGACACGTGAGGTTTGAGTTGGGTACTTTCCAATCAATAACTCATTCCAACCTCAAAACAATCCTGAAAGGTAGATATTGCAGGTGTCATTATACTCATCATATAGGTGACCAAACTGAGGCCCAGAGAGGTTATGGCCCACCCATGGTCACCAGCTAGTCAGTGACAGAGGTAAGATTCATTGCTGGGAAGGGGGGTGGGAGGTCACCTAGTCCAAACCCTTCATGTTAAAGATAAGGAAACTGAGGAGCAGACACATGAGATGACTTGTCTAAGTTCCAGACCAGGTGAGATGAGAACCCCATTTCCTAACCCCTCATCCAAAGCACGTTCTCCAACTACAGCGGGCTGCCCCCTTATCTCTTAGGCTTCTTCCATCTCCAGAACTAGCCAATCATGGAGGCTCTTCTCAACAATGAGAATCATCAAAAAAAATGGTCTGTTTTATGGACTGTATGACATTTCCTGAGGCAGAGAGGAGATTTGTGTATCCTAGAGAGATTTGTAATAAGGGTTTGAAGCCAAAATTATTTTGGGGTTAATCTTGTGTCAACTCAAACCCAGTTAGTCCGTGATTTCCTGGACTACTTCCCTGCCCTACCTGTATGGCTTCCTCCTCTGATTGATGAGTTTTGCCAGGGAAGCCCCATTTGAGGGCATACCCAATCCTGCCATGCTCATGTCTAACCTGAACCAATCCATGGCTCCCTGGATGACTTCCCTACCTCTTCCTCTCAACCCCCTTTATAGGACCCATTTCTGTGTTGTTTCATGAGAATGTAAGCTCCTTCAGGGCAGGTACTCATTCTTTGTGCTTCTAGTTGTATTCCCAGAACACAGCACAGTGTTTTGCACACAGTAAACACTTAATAAATGCTTTCTCTATCCATGTAGATGTCTCTCTGGCCAGAAGATGCAGTTGACCAGGACACTCCATTTCCCCCATATCTCCTGGCAGGGGAGGGATTAGTTTAACACAATACACACAGTAGACTGGATTCAGAGTCTGAGAACCCGGGTTCAAATTAGACAAGTCTGGGCCTCAGTGCCCTCCTGTGTAAAATGTTTGAGGTTGAACTTTGTGGCCTCTGAGGTCCCTCCTGGCTCGAAATCGATGATCCTCATGAATAGAAAGGAGAGCAGAGATCTTGGCATCTTCTCAGTCCTGTCTTAACAAGCGAGCAATGGCGCCTGGAAATGGAGATGGGGAGGCAAGCAGACCCCTGCCTGGAAGGGACCTTAGAGGCTGAGTCCAACCCCCTTATTTGACAGATGGGGAAACTAAGGCCCCAAGAAGGTAAGTCTTGCCAGTGCCACACAGCTAGGGAATGCCTGAGGTGAGATTTGAACCCATTTCCTGCCTGCTGTCGAGTCCAGCATCTTATGGTGGCTACAGATACCATTCATAGGAACTTTCCAATGTTCTTTACATAGGTTGTCTTACTTGAGCCTTGGGACAACCCTGCAAGCTGGGTACTCTGGGTGTCTGCCCTTTTATAAATGGAGATGCTTGAAGTCCAGGCAGGCTCAATACTTTACCTGTGGCCACATGGCTAGTGAGCGTCAGATGCAGGAGCTGAACTCATACATCCCCTGATTATACTTCTAATGCTCTTTGGAGGCCTGTGACCTCCTGGGAACTCTGGGTGCCTGCCCTTCCCACCTACCTGGGCTATAAGGACTGGGCTGGAGCTGAAAAGGGGATTCACCTCACCTAAGCTGAACCGGGCCAGTCCCTGGACAGGACAAAGAAGCCTGTCCCTGCCTGGACCTGAGGTGGGGCGGATCTGTCACTGGTTCTCAGAGCTGGACATTAGCCCACTGCACAACTGGGACTCCAGAGGGGGCTGGGCCATACTGATTCTGCCCTTCCCCCACACTATTTAACAAAGAGGTAATAGTCATGAGCTGATTAAAGGTTTCAGATGGATTTTTGTTACTAGTGTAGTGGGTCAGAGCAAAAGACATTGGGGGAGGGACCAGAAAAAGCCTTGTTTAAGAGACAAACTTTGAGCTAAGCTGGGGATGTGAGGAGGCAGAGGCAAGGAGGACATGCCTGGCAGGTGGGTGGAACAGCTTATACCAAAGCACGGAGGTGAGAATGAAGTCATCGTCAATAGAACAGCCAACAGGACAATTTGCTGGGATCAGAAAGTACATAAAAGAGCCTAGAAAGGTGGGCTAGAGCCGGATTGGGAGAAGTCGAAATGTTTGTATCTGATCCTAGATGGCGGAGCAGCAGGAAGAAGAAGAGCCTGGCTCCCCCATGCACCTCCACAAGGATCAAGAAAACACACCAAACTGAGTTGTGGCAGGAGAGCTGAGACAAAATCACAGTGAGTCCCATTTCCAGGTCGGGTCAGCCTAGAGACACAGGCAGAGAGGTCTGTGCATGCTAGATAAGGGGTCTGGCCAAGGGAGCACTGCATGCAGAGTGTTTAGTGCACAGACACTGGAAGGGGACTGAGGTTAGGGAAGGAAGAGGTCCGAGACCCCTGTGGCAGGACCCTGACTTTGTGCAGGATGTGCAAATGGGGGCCAGCTAGTAGCTGCACTGTTTGCTACCTACCCTAGTTCTGGGAGAGATCCAGGGTAGACTGAGGAGGGGACCTCTGCTTAGGGAAGGTGATCCGGGGTAAGCAGCAGGGACAGGCCAAGCCAGTAGAATGTTCAGAAGCAAGAGCAGCTGTATACTGGTGACCCCAGGAGCCCATCAGGGGCTGGAAGCCCCAGTGGGTTTTCCTTCCCCTCCTGGTTTCTAGACTACAAAAATGTGCTGTCTCATCCAGGCCCTTCCCTTAGCTCCTAGGAGCTCCATAGCCTGGAACATATTGTTGTTCAGTTGTTTTCAGTCATGTCTGACTCGTCATTGACCCAATTTGGGGTTTTCTTGGCAGAGATACTGGAGTGCTTTGCCATTTCCTTCTCCAGATCATTTTACATATGAAGAGACTGAGGCAAACAGGGTGAACTGACTTGCCCAAGGTGACACAGCTAGTAAGTGTCTGAGGCCAGATTTGAACTCAGGTCCTCCTGACTCCAGGCCTGGCACTCGGTCCACTGTGCCACCTAGCTGTCCTTTCTGGAATATACAACCACCTTTGAGGTCTTCTCGCCCTGGAATAGCTCTTTGTAAGGTACCCCCTCCTCCTATTGGTGAATTCCTCCTGGAACCTCCATTTTGTAGAGGGGACTAGACTGCCCTCATTCCCCTCCTGGCCCTGTTTGGGCTTCAAGTCATGAAAATTACGTCCCCAGCTAGCTACCTGCATCTCTCCCCACACACTTTGCTTCTCCCTTTTGTCTCTTGTCTCAGAACGTAAGCCCCTTGAGGGCAAGAACTTTCTTTCTTTTGGCTTGTACTTGCTAGCACTCAGCATGGTGCCTGGCTATAGTTAGGCTTAGCAAGTTCTTGTTTCTATCCTTTCTTCCTTCTTCCTCCAACTCTGTCTGGAACCTGAAACGTACCAATGAGCAAGGGCAAGATCTCCTGACCAAAGGGAAGTCCACAGCTCTGTCACCGAACCAACAGAGCTTTCCAGAGGCTGAGTCTAGCCATGGCCTACTTGAGCTTCCAACCAGAAGCAAGCCAACAAAAGTGTTGTTCAGACCTAAACCTAGATCAGGAGCTTGCAGAACTGACAGCAGGAAGGTAGTGATGAGACTGTGCCTTGGATCAGGCCACCTTGGGAAACCTGATCCTCAGCCAGAGCTAGCCCTGAGATCCTAGAATAACACAACACTCAATAGCTTAAGAAAGTGGCAGAAAGATCCAAGAGGACAACAGCTTACCCCAAACATTCCTGTAAGAAGTGAACATAGCCCAGCCCTAACATACTGTTTGAAGTCAAGAAATAGTCTGGAAGAATGAGAAAACAAACAAAAAAACATGGTCCCACATCAGAGAGATAAAGTGGCAAGGATGCCTAGGACAAAAATACAGAACAAGAGAAATTACTCTAAAACATTTACAAGCAAAGTCTCAAAGGAAAACACAGGTTGAGCAAAAGTCCAACCAGAAGTCCAAAAAGAGATGAAGCAAGTGTTTAAAAGAAAAAAAACAAGCTAAAATTGTTTCGAAAAACAAATGAAAGGAGTAGAGGAAAATAATAGAAAATAAAAGCGATAGAAGAAAGATTTGGAAAGAGAATTAACAGCTTGGAACAAGAAATATAAAACATTACACAAGAAAATTAGAACTGACTAAATAGAGACTAAAGATTCCATGAAGTATCAAGAAATATTTTTAATGGTGACAAGACTAGAAAAATTGAAGAAAATGTAAGGTATCTCAGCAAAAACTGACCTAGAAAACAGATCAAGGAAAAATAATTTAAGAATGATTGGACTACCTAAAAGTATGACCAAGAAAAAAAATCCTATATATTTTTCAAGAAATCATAAAAGAAAACTGCCCAGATCTCTTAGAATCAAAGGGCAAAGCAGAAAAAGAAACAATCCACTAGTCACCTCCTAAAAGAAATCTTAAATGAAAACCCCCAGAAATAACATAGCCAAAATCCAGAGCTTCTAGGTCAAAGAAAATAATGTAAGAAGCCAGAAAGAAAGAATTGAAATGCTGAGGAGCCACAGTCTGGATCACACAAGATTTAGCAGCCACCACTTAAAGAAGCAGAGAGCTGGGAATACAATATTCCAGAAGACAAAAGAGCAAGACTTACAACTAAGAATAACTTATGCAGAAGAACAGAATATAATTTTTTTTGGGGGGTGGAATGGACATTCAGTGAAACAGAGGAAATCTATTCCCAATGAAAAGAGCCAAGCAGAAACTGTGAAATCCAAACATAGGAGTCAAGAGAAATATGAAAAGAAAAACATGAGCAAACAATCATAAGGGACTAAATGATCCATGTAGCTTCTCACAATTTCCATAAAAGTCATCCAGGCTTATAGAGGGAGTCTAATTAGACAGTAGGCCTGGGAGTGGTTCTGTTAGGTTTGGGTGATTTCAAAATAAGACGGAAAGGGGAAAGGGAATACACTGTGGGGGTGGGAGAGAGAGGGAGAGAAAGCACGGAGAAAATTATTGGACATAACTGGGGTGTCCAAATATACAAACAAGGAGGAGGATGGAGGAGTTTTTGATACTTGAACCTCACTCTCACCTGAACTGGTCAAAGGAGAGAAGGACAAACAGACAGCTGAGTAGAGAACATGGAGACAGGAGGAAAAGGAAAGGAGGGCCAGGAGGAAATAAGAAAGAAGGTAGATTAAGGGAGGAATTAGTCTTAAACAACAAAAACAAAAAGAAAAAAATCTCTAAGTAAGGAAGGTGGATTTTGTTTCTTTCTTTTTTTTTTATGGTACTTGACCCCTTTTATTAGCCTCTCAATTATAATCTGGAGAAAACAAAAGTCTATCTAGAAGAATGGCATTAAAAACATCTCTTGAATAGCACAGTATCATAAGGGGGTACAGAATATTTTACATTCGCACAAGTGTAACACAGTACTGTCCTACAGCTATATTACTAGAGGATACAATTAAAAAGTCAATATTTGGGTTGATTCTGATTTTTTAGCACAAAGTGGGCAAGAAGGGGACATTGCTCTAATATGGAAACTCGTGTAAGTATTTATCAGGGGAAATGAGGTGATGCAATGGATAAAGTGCTGGGCCTGGAGTCAGGAAGACTCATCTTACTGAGTTCACATCTGGCTTCAGACACTTGCAAGCTGTGTGACCCTGGGCAAGTCACTTAACTCTGCTTGCCTCAGTTTCCTCACCAGTAAAATGAACTGGAAAAGGAAACGGCAAACCCCAAGGAGGGTAGATTTTGAAGAGAGGTTTAAAAGAAAGTAAAAAAAAAAAAGAACAGCAATCCCTTATTAGGTCCTGGGTGAAGGAAAGAGAAAAGATTGTGGGGGAATAGAAACTGATTACAGCAAACCTAGAGAATGGATGCTGAATTCATTCATCTTACACTTCCATCTTCCCCTTTAAGAAGAAGGGGTGAGAAGGGGCAACTAGGTGGTGCAATGGATAGAGCATCAGACCTGGAGTCAGGGGGACCTGAGATCAAATCTGGACTCACACTAGACACCTGACATTTACTAATTGTGTGACCCTGGACAAGTCACTTAACCCCAATTGCCCCCCCCCAAAAGCGTGAAAACAAAAAAAGGAAAAGTAATTGAGAATAGGATGGAGAAAAAACAAAATGAACAATCGTGGCTATGAATAGGAATGAGATTAACTCACTTAGAAAATAGAAGTGGACAGCAAAATGGATTAGAAAGCAGAATCTAACAATATAGTGTTTACAAGAAACAGAGTTGAAACAGAGAGATATGCACAGAGTTAAAATAAGGGGCTGGAACCAAATATATTGTGTTTCATCTGAAGTTAAAAGAAAAAAAGGCATAGGTGGCCATCATGATCTCACACAAACACACAGCAAAACCAGACTTAATTAAAAGAGATAAATAGGGATACTGGGGCAGCTGGTGGCGCCATAGTGCACAGAGAGCCAGGCCTAGAGGCAGGAAGACTCGTCTTCTGGAGTTCAAATATGACCTTGGACACTAGCTGTGTGACCCTGGGCAAGTCCAGATTTTACAAAGCTAAGATTCTTTTTTCATCTCTCAGAAGAATGGGAATAAGAAAAGCCTCAACTAATAGTCTCAAACTGAACAATTGATTAATTTGGGAGAAAATGTATAAATTCACACCTGGGAAAGTAAAGAGAAAAAGAAGTTATGTATGAGAGGATGGGCATAATACAATGACTCCCTATTTCTATATTTATTTCTTCAAAGTAAAATAAATCTAAAATCAGGGGACAGGTAGCATAGAAAGCTTGCCTTCTTTATCAAAGGAACAGTCACCATCTTTTCTTTTAGCTCTAAGAAGCATTAGTAGAATTCATTCCTTCACACAGCCCTATTATTTCAAGAAAAGATTTTCATCTCCTGTTGCTCACGAGCTTTACAATTCAGTAATCCAGCCTGACAAAGAAGGATTATGAATCACATCTCTGGGTTGATTTGAGTCACTGGGAACATTGGAAAGGATTTGGTTATTTTTTTAAATTACAGCTGATTAGAATCACACTTTAAGCAGTGAACAAGAATTTCTGTGGAACCTGCATAGTTCCTATAGGGGATTGTCATTTGTAAAATGGGCCCAGGCCAGATGGAGCAGCTTCCAAACACAATCCACATCCCAACAATCCAAGATAACTCGAAAGTTTAAGCAACAGGCATTTTCTCTAGGACGTGCAAAGCGTCCGTCTTTTCCCCAGCTTCTAGGGCCCCGGGTTTACCTAGTTTGTGGTGGCCTCAGTTTCTATTTATTTCTATTACATTTTATTATCACCTTTGGATTTCATGCCAGTCATCCCCCTTTAAATCCTCTCTTCCTCCCACACCTCCAACCAGGTGACCACCCAACAAGCTATTGTTCTAGCCCCTCACAGTTACGGGCTCTGCTTTATCCCCATCATGCCACGGCAAAAGGCTGTAAAATGAAAGCCCCATAGAACCTAGAACAAGCTCTTGAAAACACTTCATTACTATTCCTTGTTAACTCTTTTTTTAAATTTTTTAGGCAGTTGGGGTTAAGTGACTTGCCCAGGGTCACACAGCTAGTTAAGTGTCAAGTGTTTGATCTGAGGCTACATTTGAACTCAGGTCCTCCTGACTTCAGGGCCGCTGCTCTATCCACTACACTACCTACTTGCCCCTTCCTTGTTAACTCTTAAGAAGAGATTAAAAACTATTTTCTCCAGAAAGCATCTCACTCCTTGTAAGGTGCAATGGTAAGAGCGCTGGCTTGGGCGGTCGGAGGAAATGGGTCAGATGCTGCTTTGCTTTGTGGGTTTCTGAGCTGTGTGATCCTGGGCAAGTCACTTTGCCTCCTGGGGCCTTGGGTTCCCCAGCTGGGGGGGGGGGGCTGACAGCTCCAGATGGAGGATTCCAGCCTTCAGAACTGTCCAGACAGGGCTCTGCTGGGGCATCCACCTGCATCTTCATAATTGTTTGCAAGTAAATCTTCAGTAAATCAAAACGAAGGGCAATCCAGCATTCGGTCAGTTAAGTAGTGAATTACCCGACTGAGTTCAAGAAAGGCCTCTCTAAGCATAGGAAAATCCAAAACAAAGAAAACCAGCCTGGTTCAGGAACACATCTAAACACCTGGTGGGAAGAATGAATGCTGCAGAATGCTCACGGAAGGTGGAGCTGATTTTCTTAATAGGAGTATAGAACAAAATCTGGAGGAGAATGTGGCGTTCTCTCAAGATGATATGGACCAGAGCCATTATCCCTCCCCCCAAACCAGACTGTAGTTGGTTTGGGTGGCAAAATAGATCACTTATTTACAAAATGGCCTAGAAAATGATAGTAATTTTCAGCTGTCAGGTAAATATCAGGAGAGCCATGTTGTGGCATTGCAGAAGCTAGGAGCCCTGTGCTGAGCTCCAGTGTTGGGAGAGCCAAAGACACATTTGTGAGAGGGTCTACACTGCTGACCTTTCCTTCCTTCCTTCCTTCCTTCCTTCCTTCCTTCCTTCCTTCCTTCCTTCCTTCCTTCCTTCCTTCCTTCCTTCCTTCTTCCTTCCTTCCTTCCTTCCTTCCTTCCTTCCTTCCTTCCTTTCTTCCTTCCTTCCTTCCTTCTTTCATTTCTTCCTCCCTTCCTCCTTTCCTCCTTTTCTTAGATTGGAGTCCACTAGGCGGCACAGTACATAGAATGTTGGACTTGGAGTCAGGAAGATTTGAGTTCAAATCCCACCTCAGATACTAAGAAACTGTGTGACCCTAGGAAAATCACTTAACCTTTGATTGACTCAGTTTCCTTGCCTGTAAAATGGGAACAAATAATAGCACTTACCTCCCCAGGATGTTATGAGGATCAAAAGAGATAACCCACGTGTAAAGTGCTACTACCTAACTGCTAACTATCCTTATTATTATTGCTGCCGCCACCTCTTTATTTTTTACTGATCATGTTTCTCTGATGATTTGAGGCAGCTAGTTGGTAAAGTGGTGAAAACTGGACTTGGAGTTAGGAAAATACCTCAGACGCTCAGTAGCTGTGGCTTTAGGCAAGTCACCTACTTGCTGTCTGCCTCAGCTTCCTCATCTGTAAAATGGGGATGATAAAAGCACCTCCCTCCTAGGGTTTCTCTGAAAACCAAATGAGATAATACACGGGAAGCACTGGCGAACCTGAAGCCGCTATATGACCTTGAGCTCTGGTTGTTATTAGATGCTATGGTCGGCAGCTCTCATAAGAAGTGGAGTGGGGAGAGACAGGGACCCTAACGGCTTCGGGCCTGGTGAAGTTCAGACCGGCAGCAATGTGCCCTCTTTGGCCTCAGTTTCTCTATCTATAAAATGAGGACAAGGCGGCTTCTGAGGTCCCTTTAGGGTCCAGGTGTGGGGTCCTAGGCGTGATTCCACATTAGACATAGGAAGCAGTGCTGGAGTGTTCTCTGGGCCAAGGATGGGCCTGTGGCGGCGGAGAGCACCCTGTGACACGGGGCGACAGCCTGACTGACCGAGGGCCAGAAGGGAGGGGCTCTAGCTGGCTCAGCAATATTGTTGGGCCAGGTTATTTGTTTAAAAAAACCAGGAGACCAGCTGTTACGGGGCTCTGGTGAGGGAAAGAGAAGAGGGGAAAGAAAACAGAAACAGCAATATCTGAGCATCGAGCACTGGGCCCAGAGGCAGGAAGACTTGAGTTCAAATCCAGATTTCTAGCCGTGTAATCTTGAGGAAGACACTTCACCTCTGCCTGCCTCAGAGTTCTCGACTCTAAAATGGACACGATAACAGCACCTGCCTCCCAGGGCTATTGTGAGGATCCAGTGGTAGCATAACTGTGAAATGCTCATCCCAGTGCGCATAGTAGAATCTGTACACACAGCACACATAGTAGGTTCTGTATAAATGCTTATTCCCACCTTGAAAACCTTCCAAAGACACGTAGTCCATACACCCACCCAGACCAGCTACCTCTGGAACGCTCGGTCGAACCCAGGTGAACGTGACCCGAGAGGCCCGCTCTGGAGCCCAGCCAACGAGGCCAAGGCTGTTGGCCACATCTCTCGGCGAACGTGGGCTAAGTAGCTCCCAAGGAGCCTGCCCTGGATTTTAATCCCACCAGTGGGTGGCCCCGGTTTTCCGAGCAGGTGAGCGCGGCTGACAACTGTGAGTTTGCTCCTCCAGGCTCCGCATTTCGGTGCCATTTGGTGAACGGTTGTTTCGTACGCTCACATGCAGACAGCACCCCTGCGCGTGCCCAGCAAAGTCTCAGGGAGGAACTCAGGTCTGAGGAGGCAGCAGCTCAGACTCCCCCACTCCCATCAGTCCTCTTGCAGCCATTAAACCCTGACGCTGTACAGTGTATCTGAGAACACAGATCTTATCACAACATTTAAAAAGACAATTAAAATGAATTCCTAATACGCGTCCCATCCTTTTCTGCCCGTCTCCACATAAAAGCAGTGTGGAGGACACTTTCAGACGCACAAACAAGTCGGGGCGTCATCTTCACTCCCAAGCTGCCGAATCCAATCAAGGAAATTCTGCAGCGTCCATGGACCATGAGCTGTGCGAGGCTCCATGGCGACCACGTCCTGACAAACACACTGGGACAGACCGATGTTCTGGTCAACAGGAAGACCAGAAAGGAGACATTTCTTTGGGAGCCTGGCCTGCCTCTGACGTCCTCTGGACATCAGCCTCGTGGCGCCAGGAGGGTCACGGGACACCAGGGTGTCATGAGGCTCGTCAGGCCGTGGTATCCACTGGAGGACATCCTGGCTCACAGCTCGGGGCCCAGACACCGAGACACTGTAGATCAACTCTTCCTCCTCCCACTCCCGAGAGGTTGGCACCCCATGTCTCCTCCTCTAGGGAATGGATGCCCATAGCCTGAGTGACTGAGTGAGCGAGTGAGTGCCTCAGACACCCTAGGGAGGACCAACCTTTGTAAAAGAGAACCACAATCTTCGGAAAGGCCTTCATGAAGTGAATGTTGTCGTAACAGAACTCCTGCACCTTCTGCAGCAGGGTCAGCTCAGATGGGCCTTGGGAGCTGAATGCAGCCAGCAGGGGTGCATAGTGCTGGAAAGGATGGGGAAAGACAATCATTAGTTTACCCACGAGGGCAGCTGTGTGGCACAACCCACAGAGATCTGAACTCGGCACCAGAAGCTCTGAGTTCAAATCCCAGCTCTGTCACTGACTTGTGGGACCCTGGGCAAGCCTCAGTTTCCTCATCTGTAAAATAGGAGTGATAGCACCTACATCCCAGGGTGGTTGTGGGGATGAAATGAAATAACATATGTAAAGTGCTTGACAAGCCTTAAAGCGCTCTATCCGTAGCAGCGACGGTATCAATGCGGGCTGTGGAAGGAGAAGGGCTTTTTGCTCCAAGGTTGGTGCCCAAATGCTCCCCAAGGATTCCTTTTCTCCCAGAATCAGCTCAGGTCTCACTTCTCCTGTTACAACAGGAGACAGACTGTTTGTTGGGCCCATTTTCCCTGCACCGGCCCCAGACATAGTGAGTTTGGGTCCTAGGAGATCCCCAACCTCTGAAGACCAAGTTACAGGCGATAATCGCTCGTGGGGAGAGAAAAAGCTGAGGCCCTCTGGGCCGGCTGCTCCAACCTGGGTCCTCTCAGGAACAGCTTTTTCCTAGAAGCCCTTTGGGCATTGGCCTTTAAGGAAGGTGACTGAAGGCATGAAGGAAGTCCCTCCCTACAGCCACCTCAGCTCCTGCCTGGAGGCGCCTAGCCCCCTCCTCCACCTCCTTCCACCTAAGTCCCTGCTTCACTCTGCCTATCCCCTCTGCCCAGAACCCCCCCCCATCCTGGATGCCAGTCTGTATGCCATCACGTGCCCCAAGGTCATCTCCCAGAGTGCTCTCTTCTGAGAAGCCTTCTCAACCCACATCATTCACTTTCTTTGTGATTCTCAACACTGAACTATAGATTGTAGATGGCTTGGAGTCAAGAGGACCTGAGTTTGAATCTGGCTTCAGACTCTTCCTAGCTATGTGACCCTAGGCAAGTCATTGAAGCTCTCTGAGCCTTGGTTTCCTTATCTGTAAAATGGGGGAAATAATTGCACTTACCTCCTAGGGCTGCTGTGAAGAAGAAAGGAGAATATCCATGCAAAGCCCTTTGTCAGCCAATTGTTTTGACCCTGGCTGGTGGCCTCAGGCACCAGGAAGGTGCATATCTGTCCAGAGCACTATAGTCATGCCCAGGCAGGGCAGGAGAGCAGCTGGGGTCCCTTCCTTTACTTTCTCTTTATTGCCCCAACTCTAGCTTTTTCTTTCCAGCTTGTCTGGCTGGCCTCTCCAGCTAGACTAGAAGCACTCAGAGGACAGGAGCAACGTCTTCCAAGTGTATGGTGCCGAGGCCAGAGCGGCGGTCAATGGCAGGCACTAAAGAAAGGCAAGGACACATTCTCCAGAGATTGAGGAGTCCATACAAGTCCTCACTGAACTTTTGCAATGTCTGAGCATTTTCTAAGTCTGCTGTCAACTGTGAAGAGCAAAAGCCCAGACAGTCTTTTCTAGGAAGTCTTCTCCATTAGGATGCATGGATGACCATCGCTCTAGAGTCACAAGAGACCTCAGAGGCCATCGGGTCTGAGCCCTGTGTTTTACAGAGGAGGAAACTGAGTCCCAGAGAGGTTAAGTGACTTGCCTTGGATAACACAGGTAGCAAACATCAGAGGTGAGATTTGAACTCAGTGCTTCTAATTTCAGAGCCAGTGAGCGCTCTTTCGAAGGTTCTATTCAACCTCCAGGATTTAAGAATGGCTCATGTTTATTACAAAGAGCTTACCTTACAGCAAGGCTGTGAGGAAGAGGGAGCAAGTGTTATTATCCTCACCCATTCTACAGATGGGGCAAATCAAGCTTAGAGAGATCATGTGACTAGCCTTGGGATCCAAGCTGGAATGGACTCTGGGGACCAGCAAGTCCAACCCCTCCATTTTACAAATGAGTAGCCCCCTGACTAGAGAGGTGACTGACTGGGCTCAAAATCACAGAGGTGCAATTTGAACCCAGTTCCCCTGACTTCACATCTCATACACTTTCCACACATTGGCTCCAAGTGAGTCACCTCATTGATAAAAGTGTGACCCTATGGCCTAAAAGTCCTGTATCTCCATGAACATTTATGAAGTCAAAGGGTCTGTATCTACCTCTCCAATAAGGACTCCTCCTCCCAGTCTGGAAGTAAGCCCGGGTTCTCCAAGGCTCTACCAATGAAGCACTAGCAATGGCAGCTCCATCAAGCTGGAAAGGGCCAGAGTGGCGTCGGATGGGCACCAGCCTGGTGGAGTCTGGGAAGAATGGCTATCACCAGGTGGACTGAATAGAGCAGGGCTATTTTGGCCACAATGTCTTCTTAAGACCTTCGCCTCAGACACAGAAGAAGGCCCAACCCAGCCGACTTCACTGAAGCCAGCCAGTCCTATGTTCCTGGGTTCCCAGAAGCCTTCAGATTATTGATAATTACCTCCTTTGTCCCTGGGAAGTCCATCCACATAGTTCAGCTCTGGTGCTTTGGGGGAGTAATGGTGGGAATAAGGCACCAGCAGACAGGGCTTGGGGGAAGAACAGGGAAGGCAACCAGGGCCCTGCTTTGCCCACCCTAACCTTGAGGTGCTTGAGGGCTTGCTCAGTCACTAACTCCTCTTTCTTATTCCACTCGACTGCATTCATGACACATGTCCATAGGAGCCCAATGACCGCAGTTTCTGCCAAGGCATTTCTCTTCATCTCCTCTTTGACGTAGAGCACAATCTGGCATGGAGAGAGAAGCAGAGACTGAGTGAGAGGGGGAGAACTGTCACTCACTATCTCTACTGTCCTCACCATCCAGGGGCTTTGGGCAAGCCAGACACATTCTGCACTGTCCTTCTCCGCCCTTGGTGCCTCAGAAGGGAAGGAACCCTATTGTTTTGTTCTGGGAGCAAGCCTACATCAATACCAAAAATAAATCTGCTGAGTTCTGGCCAGCAGCCCTGTATGCAGCTGCTGGGAGAAATACTTCTCAGAAGCAGAGTGGGCTAATCAGAGTGGGGATAATTACGACATTCCCCAAGAATTATTGCTCAACACGAAAGTTGAGTACTTTGTACCACACTGAGATTGTGGTGTATACACCAAAGAAATGTAACTAGGATGGGGCATCTGGGGCTTTGTCCATCTTTGTCCACATCAGACTTGAGGGTGCCAACAGCTCTGTGCCAGATGCACATCTTCTTCCTGGGCAGCTGCCCCCACATAGAACACTTGTTCAAACTTATCAACTTAGGAGGTGTTGTAAGAAGATAAAAATAAATACGCTGTGAGCGAACTGTGAATCGGGCTAACCATTCTGGATTATAATTTAGGATTGTGTAAGAAAAATTATTATGTATATTAAAAAGAAAAATCATTATATCCTTTGACAAAGTAATCCCACCATTGACCCCAGTGAGGTCAAAGATCTCATATGTACCAAGATATTCTCAGTATTGCTTTTTGTGAAAGTAAATTTTAAAAATTAAAAAAAAGAATAACCTGATAAAGTGAGTGCCCATTGATCAGAGAATGGCTAAAGAAATGGTGGTACATATACCTGTAATGGAACATTATTGTACTCTAAGAAATGATGACAACGAGGAGCTCAAAAACATAGAAAGAGTTAGTTATGGGATCCGATGGGACACAAAGTAAATGAAGTAAGCAGAACCAGGAGAATAAGACACATAGCTATACTAATACACACAGAAACAATACAACTGAATTTAGACTAGCTGTAGTGACCAATCTTGGTCCTTGAGAACTGATGTGCATGATGGTGCCCTCTAGTTCCTTAACACAAATACTAAGACTGAGACCGTGGTCTGACCATGGCTAATCAAATAAACATCCTTCCAAAGTGAGAGGCTCTTAGTGATCATCCGTGCTCTGGTTATTTCTAAAGCTAATGAAGGATGTCGCCATTTATTTCTGTAACCCTCTAGTCAGTAGTCAACACACACACCATGGTATGATATTGCAACCACACAGAAACTGATTCAGCACATAGGGCAGACGGCTGCTGTCATGGTGCCCTGGAACTCAACAAAACTGGGGAGGCAGCCTGTCCACTCACCTCTTTGATGGGGCACTCCTGAGACAGACGCTCCTGTAGTTCTTTTTGGAGCTCTTTACGGGTACCCAGGGATTGCTGGACCCGGAGAAAATCAGAGAGCTCTTTCAGACCGGCCTCCGTGAAGTATTTAGCAAAGTGATCCACATTCTGGCGGTTTGCTGGAAAGAGTTCCTAGAAAAGATGGAGAAAAGAGGATGCTTTGGGGCTGAGAGCTCTAAAATCTACTATACTCCCACAAACCACAGAATTTCTGGCAGCCTGCACTGTAAGATGACCTGGTATTAGAAGGGTGTCTATACGATACCTTTATCAGGTGAGAACACCTCAGCAATTAACTTACTTGGAATCAACCCAGGGTATGAACAATTCCTCAGCACATTTGTTGAGTCAATCAATTAATCAGTGGTATGAAGTAGGTACAAACTGAACTAAACAAGTGGCCACATAAGAAGTGTCTGTCATCAGTCATTCCTGGTTGGGCTTGGGTAAAACGGCAAGCCAGTTCATAATACAGCATTCCAATAACTGGCCAGCCTAGTGGTGGAGAGATGAAGCCCTTGAAAGCTAACAGCTGAGAGGAGGACAGAGGGCAGAGGACGAAGTCGCTGTCTCCTACCCACTCCCTCTGGCTTGTCAGCAAACCAGGCCACTCTTGAAGATGCTCAGTCACAGAACAGGAGGAGAGATGGCGACGGCATCATGTAGCAGTTGGAGTGTAAGCCTTGGAATCAGCAAAAGCTGGGCTCAAGTCCTGCCTCAGCAATGACAACTTGACCTCCCTATACTGGGAAGCTGGCTGGAGCTTTTGTTTTTAGCACCTTCCTCTTAGTATGGTATAACTGTAGGAAACCATGTACAAAATCCTTTTCATGTCATCATCAAGGATACCCTGAATGTATATGTAGACCACAAGAGCATTCCTAGATTAGAAAGCACATCTGTGGTATGCTAGCTGCTGATGTCTTCTCAGCTGGCTTTTTTTGGTGATACTATCTATGGTTTATAAAATATTGTTTTAGATTCTCTTCTTATACTCTCCCACCCCCTGAGATATCTCGAAAACTAATCCTGTGTGCCTGCAAAACTGCATCGCCCGTACAACGGGCTGCTTCTGCGTATGCGTGCTTGGCTGCATCTGCTCCTGAATGGGAGCCACTTTCTAAGTGTCTTCTGTTTCTTCATATGTTCAGTCATTCATCTGACGAACATTTATTGATACACGCTCACGTAAGACAAGAATAAAACTGGCCCTCCCCTCAAGGAATCGACATCCCCTTCTGGGACTGGGGAGGGGAGCGACAGGCCAATAGACAATAAAACTGAGTAAAGACAGGTGCCGGCGTTTCATGGCCCAAAGGCAGTGGACTCCATTGTCATGGGATCAGAATTTTAGAGATGGAAGGGTAGCCCTTAGAGGTCACTCAGTCCAACTCCTTTATTTCACAGATGAGGAGGCTCCAGAGCCAGGACTCTAGCTGCATGCCTCCGACTCCAGCTCCAGAATTCTTTCCATTTTACCAGACTGAATGCAAGACTTTGTTCTCAACCTGTTTGCGTAGTTTTTGTTCAACAAGATTTAGTGCATCCACGTCAGCCAAGGAGCATTATAATGAGTGGCCGATTGGACGAGCACCTTATTGTATGGAGCTGGACACTAACAATTAGAATGAGATTGTTCTACCTTGTCTTAGATTAATCAGAAAGCCGCACTATCTACGAGAAGTGTCACTGAACAGGTAACAAACACCACAATGAGATTCCATTTGTCCTTCAAGTCAAAAGTCTCCATGCATGTAATGAGAAGCATGTTGATTTATAACAGGTTCATAATTAATTGTTCAAGACTTTTATTTGGCCTCCTATCTCTGTTCCATTCTTCTGAAGAAAAAAAAAAGTCAGCAGCCGCCAGGAGCAGTCACCAAATAGAGCCGAGAGTCGGAATGCAGAAGGGACCCGAGAGAATCGCTCCCCATGGAAATGCAGGCAAACCTGGCCCTTTGTGTACTGTTCGTCATTCTGCCCATTTCCTCTGTAAATGCTAGTGGGATGATCTAGTGCGGAGGATCTCATGCCAAGTGCTTTCCCTAGGCCGCTCGTCCCCTGTGCCGGATTTTGGCTGTCCTATTCTTCATATACTTCCAGAATTTTTTAAAAGGTCTAATTTTTTATTTAAAGTTCCCTTGACAAGTGCAAGTATTCTAATATAGAGAACAAAAGGAAACCAAACCAAACAAACAAAAAGAGATTGTAAATGACTGCATGTTTATTCATAAACTAATTATTTCCCAGTTGTTAAACCCAGCATGAGGCAGTGTGGTACAATGGACAGAGAGTCAGCCTTAAAGCCCAACCTTTGACACGTGTTGACTGTTGTGCCTAAGGATAAATTGCTTCAGTTCTCAGGGGACCTGCTGTTCTCTACAACTCTAAGTTACAGACAAGGTGCTAACCTGCCTTGGTAGCCGGAGTTTGCTCACCTGGGAGTCCCTTCTGCCAGTGAAATCCTCCATCTGGTTCTGGACAAAAGATGCACATGCGATCTTCAGCCAGGATTGCCCTTGTCTGGGCTGGGATCCTGCCCCCTTGTCTCGTGTACAGTCAAACACGGACGGAGGCGACTGTCTGCATCATGCCCATCACTTAGTTGCTGCTTTATTTTCAGGCCTTTACTTATTCTGCTTCTTTCCCTCTGCCTTCCATTATTCATCTTCCCAGTTTGCTGGCTTTATTCTTTGGACTTGCCATTTCTTGGGGGGTGATGCTATCCAATCACATTCTTGTACTCTAATTGTACCATAAGAAGCACTGAATAGGAAGAATAAGAAAGGGAGGTATTTATACGAAGTGAGTCAGGGGGAAGAAGGATGAAAAAGGAGGCTCCACTGAGAATTCATAGCGGGGGGTTCTTGGGCTTCTTGAAAGACTGGAAAGATGTCCACAGGGAGGAATACGAGCAGCATTCATTCTAGGCATCGGCACGATCTAGACGTGGGCCAGTAGGTGTGAGGGAGCAGGGCGAAGTCAGGGGACAGCAGGAAAGAAGCGCATTTCAGTGGGAGTGTGGGATGCATGAAGGGGGCAGGGCATTTGATAGACCTATGGAAGTGGGTAGGAGCCAGACTGCACGAGGGACTTGAGAGCCATGCTTAGGGGGCTACATTCTGTTCAGTTGGCATAGGGAGCCAGAGAGGGTTTCTGAGCAGGGAAGTGATGTGGCCAAACATGAAAGAAGGACTGGAGAGGGAGGAGAACAGAGACAGGAAGACAGGGACAACAGTTGTCAAAGAGTTAGTGAGAGCTTCAGGGAGTCTGTTTGCATTTGGACTGGAAAGAAGGGGGAGAAGGTCAGGCAGTCAGTCAACAAGCATTTATGTCCTAGGCACTGAGGATACACAGAAAGGCAGAAAAGTGGTCTCTGCCTTAAAGAAGCTCATCTTCTAATAGGGAGACGAGGTGTAAACACTATGTGCAGACATGGTATAGATGGTGTCAACAGTGGATCAGGGAGGGAAGGTACAGGGCACTGCAGATGGGGGCAGGGAGGGAAAAACCTGCAGAAGTGGGGGGACTTGATCTAAGTCTGGATGGAAGTCCAGGAAGTCATAAGGCAGACGTGAGTGGACAGAGCATCCCAGGCTTAAGGGAGAGCCAGTGACAAGTGTGAAGTCAGGAGAGAGAGGATTTCTGCAAGGACCAACAAGAAGAAGGCCAGTGTCACTGAATTCTAGAGGAAGAGAGAAATTCTAGAGGTGGAGAGAAATAGGACATGGAAAAGACAAGGCTTAGCCTTGGATTGGATTAGGGGAGGGAGGGAGATGAGAGAGAGTGAGGAAGAGTCAAGGATGACACTGAGGTTGCCAGCCTGGGTGACCAGCAAGATGGGGGTCCCCTTGATAATAAAAGGTAAACGTGGACAGGGGAGGGAGTAGGAAAGGAAGAGAAGACATACTATGCTCTGTTTGGGATCTGGTGAGTTTGAGACGCCAATGTGTTATCTGGTTCAAGACATCCAAAAGGTAGCTGAAGATGGAAGATGGGAACTCAAGATACAGCTTAGGATAAGATAAAGAGATCTGAGAGTTATCAGCATAGAGTTAATATTTAAGCCCATGACAGCTGATGAGGTCACCAAATATTACAGAGGAGAGGACAGGAGAGGAGAGGACAGGAGGGGAGGGGAAGGGAGGAAGAAGAAGAAGGAGGAGGAGGAGGAGGAGGGCAGCGGCCCAGGACAGAACCTTGGGGGGACCATTCATGATCAGTGTAGGTGACACTTGGATAAAGATGGACTGAACCATAGAACAATGCTTATACAGTTGTCACAGAGAAGATATTTATTGTAATATATAGTATATTTAATTATTATAATATTTAATAGTGTTGGCAAGTTTTCTTTATTTAAATTATTCATAATAAGTGTATTATTGAATATCAGCACAATTAAAAGCATTGGTGAACCTTAAAGTGCTACATCCCCCTTAACTCTAGTGACTTCTCTCTGCTGATAATCTCCCATTTATCCTGTACGTTTTTTTGGTGCCTGTTGTTTGCATGTTGTTTCCCTCTTTAGACTGTGCGCTCTTTGAGGACAGGAATCACATTTTGGCCTTTGGCTGTATCCCCAGTGATCAGCACAGTGCCAGGCAAAGCTGTAGGCACACAATAAATGTTTATTTACCGACTGATTATATAAATGGTAGGCAATAGCAGTAGTAACTATTTCTACTTAGAACAGAAAGTCTAGATGAGGTCTATGGAACTTTCAGGTAAGGAAACGCTCTCTCTCAATCCATATTGGCACATTCTCCGCAACTTCTAATCTTCAGGAGTTGCCTTGAGCCCTGATGTGTGACTTGCTGATATGTGAACATGAATACATATGACTCACTGGTGTATGAAGAGTCGCACAGCCCGTATGTGTCAGAGGCAAGGCTGGGCTTCAAGGCTTCCTGACCCCAAGGCTGTTTCTTTTTCCATTACTCAAATCAATGAAATTCAACACATCAAATTTCACAACTTTTCCACCGTTCCCCGAAAGCCTCTCTAAGCATTCTCTTTCCCGCCATTCATCCTCATTCATTCTCCTTCTTAAAGAGTCATTGTCAGCAGCAGCATCAGCGCCTCTCTATGAGCTCCTTCTGCTCCGCAGCATCTCCTGAACCTCGTGCCATAGCTATTTTCCTCTGACTTTTGGGGTCCAATTTTGTAGTAATATTGCTTTAAAGGTGTAGGTCACAACTTACTCAGACAGCCTCCTACTGTTGGGAATGACTGTTGCTTCCATTTTTTTGCAATTACAGGTGATGTTGCTTTGAAAATCCTCATGCCAATAGCCCTCTTTTTTTGTTGTTGTTGTTGGTTTTGATCACACTTCCAGGATATATTCTCAAAAATTGAATCAAGAGTTGATTTTTATACCTTTTAATGCATATGGCCAGATTGCTCTTCCAAAAACTCCTACAAGCCTGCAATTCCTCCAAATGCCAGCAACATTTCAACAACTGTTTCCAAACTTTCAATGAGACACTTCGTATAAGTTAGATCCCCTTAAAATGGCATGGGTCATCAACCACAGCTGAAGAATTCAGCACTTTAGGGCCCCACCTCTTAGCCCACCTACTCCAAACTCAGCTAGAATGGCATGGGAGGATGAACCCCAAATTACCCACCATTTGTCAAGGATGGAGCTATAAAGGCACTTCCTAACACTAACTCTCCTTGGAAACATTCTTTTTCCACTGCATGGTAGAGGGTACTATGCATGGTGGGTGAGCCTGGTGACCGTCCCAAGCCTATCTCGCTCCCTTTCCCAGTGACTCCTCCTGGTCAGACAACACACCCTACTTACAAGTAACCTCTTGTCCAAATTGGCTTTTCTCAAAGATGAGGTAACAGAATTCGCGTCTTTTTCGGCCATCCATGCTTTAAAGAGTTTTACTGCGAAGGAGGCTGCAATGCCTAATAAAGGATTAAAAGGAAATTTGTGAGGAAAGATGTTAGCAATTCAGGAAAAGTCTAACCTTCTCCCCTAACTGGCAAATGCCTCAGAGGTTTGGCTTCACTAAGTTAAGTCTGTGAGAAAACAGGAAGTGGCTGCATCATTGGATCATTCCAAATCCACTTATTAATTAAGCACTGACTGTGCCAGGGGTCAGAAATAAAAAGACAGAATGAAACCATCCCTGCCCTCAGGGAGTTTATATTCTGCCAGGAGAAGGGCTAGGACAATATCCACATACAGAAGATACACAGAGGAGCTTGAGGGAGAGCATTAACAAGTTGTGGGGGGCGGGGAGGGAAGAGTCAGAAAAGGCCTGCTGAAGTCTGGGACACTTGAGGGGAGCCTCGGAGGGAAGCTGGGCTCAGTCCCTGCAGAGAGAAATGAGGAAGAAGTGCACTGGCTAACACTGGCCACGGTGCCTTTCAAGAACAGAAGGCATTTCTTGATGTTGGTGGCAGGGGGTGGAGGAGTTTCCAAATGAAAGGGGAAACGAAACTATCCTTCGTGGCTTGGCGCAGTCACTCGGCCACTGGTTTTCTCCACGACCTTGATTAGGGGACATTTTATACAAGATCTGAAATATCCAAGCAACCTAAACTATACCACCAGGTATCCCACCTTAACCCTTCCAGCCCCCACCTCCAACTGAATGGAAGCTCTCTGAGGGCAAGGAGTGCCTTTTTCCCCAACACCCGCCGAAGGGCCTAGCACAGAGTAGGGGCTCAGCAAATGCTTGATAGATTGGGCTGAAAGTATTTCCAAAATGTTCCTGCACCAGTAGTCATTCACTAGTGTGATCTGCCCAGATGGAGAGACAGAGGCGGCATGGAGGGCAGGATTGAGCCCCGGCCTGGAGTGCCCCCTCTGACACTTTCTACCTGTGTGAGCCTGACCAAATCATCTGGCCTCAGTTTCCTCATCCATAAGATGGGAATAATAATACTTACATGACCTAACCCACGAGGAAAGTACTTTACTAAGGAAATGTAAGTGATTATTAGGGGAATGACTCTTAATTAAATGACTATTTGACTAATTTTCTGCTTGGTTAGGAAGACTAGTTTTGGGTGTATGTGTGGTTTTAACACCCTTTTGATGTGTTAAGATCCCCTCCAGAGGGAAAATAAATCAGTAAACCATTAGTTTGGAAACAAAAGTTTCCAAAGCAGGAGCAGTCTTCCCATTTGCTTCTCATTGTTGAGCTTGAGACAACACAGGGAACACAATCCCGCTAAAAAATACTGTCTCTTAAAGCAGCAGGTGCCCTGCGGTGGAGAGCTGGGCTCCAACTCAGGAAGCCCCAGGTTCAAATCCGGCCCCTCACACTCACTAGCTCTGTGATCCTGGGAAAGTCAGGCAGCTCTCAAGAATTTATTTACCAAGTCAGACCCTGGCAATCTACCCTGGAGGAGGGAGCTTCCTAACAGAGAGCTCTTCCCACTGCTGAAATCACAAGTCTCTTGTTATTATTTGCATAAATATCTTTCATCCCAAGCACAAAGTCTACTTTCAAGAGAGAATTTCAGTATGGATTTCCCAACATGCCTGCCGAAGATGGTCCTGAAAGAAGTGGGGTTTGAATGCAGATCTCCCCACGACAAATCAAGCATGTGCCAGCCTGGAGGGCCCTGACGCTGGGGAGCAAGCTTCAGAGCCAACCGCCCCCAGGCTGACTGGCATGTGGGTCTGGATCCACAGGAACAACACAGACCTGCTTTCTCTCTCTGTCTCTGTCTGTCTGTCTGTCTCTCTGTCTCTGTCTGTCTCTCTCTTTCTCTCTTTCGCCCAACAAAAAGCATCATTGTGGCATAAACTACTGCACTCCTCAGTCGAGCAGTGACCCAGCCCAAGGGTGAAAGACCCCAAAACGGGACCTCTGAGAGAGAATCATTCTGGGCTGGGGAGAGGCGAGGGGAAGGCTCCTCTCTATTTGTCCTTTTTCTCCACTGCTTGTGTCACCAGAGAGAAAGTAGCAGCGGGAGAGGCCCGGAGCCAAGAGCCTAGAGATGGTCACCCCAAAAAGAGAGGCTGCACCCCGGAACAGAGAGCCACGGCCCAAGGACAGACGTGGACAGACACCAGCACAGATAGAGACGGAAGGACAGACCCGGAAGGAGGGAGCAGCTTCTAGGAACACAAGCCCTCGAACACAGGAAAATGCCGAGGAGGCCCGGAAGTGACAGGGAGGCTTTCTTTTGTGCTTTGATCATATGCATTGTCTACACCTGGGCCTCCCCGCCAGCACACTTTGAGCTTATGGCCCATCCCCCCTGGATTCTGTGTATGTTTGGGGGGGGCCTCCCCTGACTTTCTTGGTGCCAACCATTCTTCATAAACCCCCTTAGTAAAACACCTTTTGTGAAATCTAATTAAATTGGGTTGGCCAATTGTCCTGGGGAAGCAAACTGAAGAGGGAAGTGAGCAGCAGTACCAGAAACCCCGAGCCCTACAGGGTCACCCCTAGAAGCCTGAGAGGCCTGGCAAGTGCTCATCCCCGGGCTCCAAAGTGGATACGCAGGGTGGGGCAGGCGAGATCCAAGGGCGTACTCTTCTGAGAGGCATCGCCAGGGCAGGGGCTGCTTCAATTTTGTCTTTGCACCTTCCCGGCTCAGTGCAACGCCTTCACGATGCTTTTCGTTTTAGAGCCGGAAGGGATCTTAAAGACCACTGAGCCCAACTCTCTTATTTTAGCAATGAGGAAACTGAGGCAGAGGAAAGTTAAGTGACTTACCCATGGTCACACACTTAGTAAATACCTGAAGCAGGATTTGAACCCAGGTTTTCCAGACTCAAGAGCCCAGAACTCTATTTGCCCATTATCATTTTAAAAGTCCTCACTTGAACACGACCTGGTAGGATTGCTGCCTGGGCCCGGGGGAAAGTGCCAATACCCTACATCTCAGAGATGCCCATGTCAAGGCAGTCCACCAGCATCTCTTAAGCGCCAGGTAAAATACTGAGCACGGGGCAGGAGAGCGGGGATCGCCCACTGATCTGGGGGATGCATCTGAATGGAACCGCGCGCCAGAGCGTGCAATTCAGTACTGGGTCTCCTGGGGTGCAGAAGGCCAAGGGGAAGGAGGAGGAGTCTCTGGAACATCCCAAAGGTTGAAAGTTGCTCTAGGCTGGCTTGTTGGAGAGGCTGCTCCCCAAGAACCTTTATTATCCTTGTTTTTGTTACTTCATTACGAAGGCTCCCGAGGACTGGTTCAGTTTGCTTTTCGATTTCTCACACATTCATGAAACCACAGAGCAGGGCTAAAACCGACAGGATTTTTCTCTATCACCTGAATCCCTGGCTACCCTCCTTTTCTTCTTGACAAGGAGAAACAACAGAGAAGAATTACCTTCTTTGACTATACTGTCAGTGAAGAGGCTGGTGAGGATGGTGGCTGGCAGCGTCCCATTGGCCAGGAGGATCCCTGTGAGCATAGCCAACTTGGTCTGCTCTGTTTCTGAGAAGGCTTTGAGGAAGAGGAGGAGCTGTGGGTCAAAGGCAGATGAGTCAGCTGGGAGAAATCCCTGGGATGATGCCCACATAGGCCAAGCCTACCCAGGCTGTACTAAGACCCATTAGAGTAAAGGGTATGTCTGCCCTCATCTCTATGCAGGCTCCACACATAGATGGTTTCACATACATTGCTTCCAAGTGTCTTAGCAACATGATTTCACTAGGGGAATTCCAGATAATGGGAGCCCTGAGGTGAAGCGAAGCTTACGGTCCTCCAGATCCTGGAACCCAACCTCCTCATTTTACAGAAAAGGAAACTGAGGCCCAGCAAGGTGAGGCGACTTGCCTGAAGTGGGAGAGCTGGGATCCAAAGGGAGGCTTAAAAAGCCAGCATTCACTCCACTGTCTCATCATAGCATCTTTCCTCCATTCAATTCCCAATAATAGTAACAACCACAACCACCTCACACTTCTAGAGCTTTTTGTAACTCGGTGAGGTAGCAGTGCCATCTTAGAGGTCAGCTGATGCCGAACTCGTCACAGAGCCAGCAAGTGTCAAAGCTGAGATGTGCACTGGGGTCTCTCAGCCCAGAGTCCAGAGCCCTCTCCACCTCCCTTGGGCTGAACCTCGTTTGTGCAGTTGGTACATTTCCAAGGATCCTTTCCAGTGGTCAGTTTGTGGACAGTCGCAGGCACCCTTGCGTTCCCATCTTTTCAAGCCTGTAACTCATGGCATCCACAGATCGGATCTGGAAGGGGCCTCAGAGGACATTCAGCACAACCCCCCCCCATTTTACAGATGAGGAAACTGAGACCCAGAGAAAGGAAGTAAGTTGTGCAGGGTCACACAGGCAGTCAATGATGGGATCAATTGATTAGCATTGATTAAATGTCTAATATGTGGCAAAGGAAGCCAGGCCTCGAACCCCCAAAGCAATGCTCATTCTACTGCACCAGAATAAAATACCCACAGACTTTCTCCACCCACAGACTTCTAATTAAATAGCCATTCTTCTGAATGAAAGATTTTCCCATACTCAAAATTAAACTTTAAAAGGCAGCCATGTGTTCTACAGTTGACTAATACACTTAAGTACAGTCACACACCCACATAATATCATTCTGTAATGTTAAGTGTACAGACAGCAGTGAACATTCCGAAGGGATGCTAATGTGTGTGTACTGGGAGCCTGCACCTTTTCTTGGGTATTTATTCAACTCCCGTGTAGATTGAGACATGAAAACTGAGATGGGTTTCCACAGAAGAGAACCAGACTCTTTAACCAACCCACTTAGGGACCATTAAAAAGAGCCATTGTGGGCCACTATGCTTCTTTTCTCTGCTAATCTCCACTTCTTCTAAATGTTCATATTTGACAATAGTTCCAAGCTCCTGCAGGGAACATGTCTCAAGTCATTTCTAAATATGGCAGGCTTGCTGTGCAAGGAGCCCTTTCCCATCCATTAAAGAGACCCTACCACTGCATCATGGCCTGAGGGGTAGCTACAGGAAGTCCCAGTAAAATCCAGGTCCTGGGCATGGAGTGCAGGCAAGGGGGCAGCTTCCCCAATATCTGTATGCAGCTGAGGTTGGGTTCAAACCATCCTCCAAGGCAGTCTGGAAGTGGAGGTCACCAACGGGCATGAGGATTTGTGTGTCTTTGGCCCACAGCCCTTCCCCTCCCTCCCACAACCACATACTTTGTAGAAGCAATGGGGGAAATCATGGATGGAGCCCCAGGTTCTGGTGGGGCCTCCTCCTCCCCGCACTGGATGCCTCCCAGGCAAAGCCATTACTAAGTCTTGTGCCATCCTCAGTGCTGGGCTCACCCTTGGGCTGAAGGACAAGAGGCCCTTTGTAATTCAGGGATGACGGTAATATCAGTAAATGAGCCAAATGCAGTTGCTCAGAAGGAAGAGAGACTGAGTCCCTAGGGTGGCTCTAATGCTGCTGAAGGCCTGCATACATTGAATGCCGAGCTCTCACCAGGGAGAGCACAGCCCCTCCAGCCTCAAGTCTCACAAACCAGTCAATGCTTTGATTCTGAGCTTGACCCCCATTCCTTGGGGCACATTCTCCCATTCCAACAGCTCCAAGCAAGGCTCTGGACCTGTGTGTTCAGTGTAGGCAAAGTCTGTCTCCCCTTACCCTACACCAAGTTTAGCCCAGTATTTACTTTGACATGTAAGTAACCAGCATTTCTTGGTAATGATCTGGATACTCAAAATACTTTAGATTTGAAGTTGTGTGAAGCCAAAAGCCATGTGCTACAAGGCCATGCCTTAAGAGGCAGACATTCTCTGGACACAATCAATATCAATGAATAAACACCTGCTGGATATGGAAGTGGGGTGGCACAATGGCTAGCAGTGGGCTTAGGGCCTGGCTTCAAATCCTACCTCTGACGTCTGTTGGCTGCATGACCCCACTGCAGCGCCACAGGATTCACCAACTAATTCCTAAACGGCTAAAATTTGCTGAAGTGGATAGATTTCCATGCCTTCCATTCCTGGGTGAATAGAGGTTTCTTTCCCTCTAGCTACAAACCAATGAGCTGTGCTGGTGAAAATCCTCCCACTTAATTACAAATGTCTGGCCCACTCCAAGCCTTGATCAGATATACCCTGGGCGGTGGATTTTTTTCTGGAATAAGATTTGCATAGTTTCTGATGGCATCGTGATCTTCAAGAGCAGAAATTACATCTGAAATTACCTTTTTTATTTCATCTTCAAATGCTTTTTCCAAATATTTATATCGCCTAATGAGCTTGTTGAAGACCTACAAGATAAAGGAGACAACATTAAATAATATGTACATGAATTTAAGAGGCATCGGAAGGAAGAAGAGGTGTGTTGTTGGTCCCGGATTTACCGTCACATTCTCAACACTCACCCCCATACCACCCTTCAAGGTCTGAATGTGCCTTCTCCACAACAGCCCTGTGACAATATCAGCAGCATCACTCCCTTTACACTTGAGGAAACTGAAGCTGGGAGAGGCTTATCAGGGCCCTATTAGAGGTCACTAGGGGGTCGATGCCTAGAGAGGAAGCCTGCACATCTACCATGATCTTCCCACCATGTGTGGCCGTCTCTCAGGTCTCAGCATATCTGGGGAGAAGGTAAGTCCCTTGGAAGCAAGGGCTGCATCATTTTTGCTTTGGTTTCCCCAAGCTGAAGGCTTGGCCACAGCTCGCCAGGAGGCCAGAGACTCCTCCATACACTGAATGTCAGAAAGCAATAGAGGGAGGGTCTCCTAGAGTGACCTCCCCCTGCAGGCTGGAGCACACTTTAGGAAGTCATTCTTTTTGCTTAACTGAGGATTCTGAACATCAAAAGGTAGTAGTAACCATAGAAATAGAACAGAATTTGATGTATTTCATCTCTATTATATATATATAATATGTATATATACACATATAAATACACACACACACACACACATGTAGTGTATCTATACCCATGGGTATGTATGTTAGTGCAATGGATGGAGCACTGGGCCTGAAGTCAGGAAGACCTGAGTTCATATCTGGCCACAGATACTTCCTGGCAGTATGAACCTGGGCCATTCACTTAATCCTGTCTGTCTCAATTTCTTCATCTGTAAAATGATCTGGAGAAGGAAATGACCAACCACTCCAGTATCTACCAAAAACTTCAAATGGGTCACGGAGAGTCAGACACAACTGAAATGACTGAACAGCACACACGTACAAACACAGACGTTTGCATACACACACACATAGATATACTCATTTATGGATACACATATATACATATGTGTATATATGTATAAGGAACAGATCTACGATTTCATTTATCTAGGGAGCTCCTAAATGAGGAAGCCCCCTCTACTAATGCAGATTGGCACCTTCTCTGCCATTTATAGTCTTGGAGAGTTGCCCAGAGCACCGAAAGGCTGTGACTTGCCCACAGCCAATATGCCTCAGAGACAGAATTTGAACCCAAGTGTTCCCTGAAGTGCTTACAGTTATGAAAATACTTTCCCATTGTCTTCATTGGGCTAACAGCCTCACTCATACTTCAAAGAGAAATACGAACTTTCTCGAGCAACTGTGGTTTACAAAAGAGGAAACTGAGGCAGAGGTTAGGCGGCCTGCCAACATGGCACAGCTAGGCATTGGAGAAGTTGGGATTTGAGCCCAGGTCTCTTCATTCTCATCTAGACTCTTCCCACCCACCCCTTGGCCTCCCGTTGACAAAAGGGACAGAGAACCCCTGCAGGCCCACTCAGCAATCTGGTCAGCAGAGGCTTCCTTTGCCCAGCCCTTCCCCAAGGGCTTCAGCTCTTTTCTTCCGGCTTCTACTGATATTTCTCAGTCCCAATTTTCCAACTCAGTCCTGACCTGAGCATAGTTTCTGATGGCATCGTGATCTTCAAGAGCAGAAAACACACAGTGGGTGGTCATCTTGGTCTTGTCCCCATCGTCTATGCGGGTCCCGCCAGGCGCTGAAAGATAGACAGCAGCAGTCAGCAGCTGGGACCAGCAGATTTACCAAACAGAGTCAGTAGAGGCAACAGAGGTTGATGAAATGTGTTTACACAAAGAGAGGAGGCATTCAGGACAGATTTACTTTACTTAGAGATCATATCTTCCGTGATAGGAAAAAGGCTGGGAAAAGTGAGTCAGCCACGCTTTCCCTCATTTGGCTCATTCAAGGAAACAACGGATGAGCACTTGGGGACACTGAGGGGGCCTCGGCTGATTGGACTGAGCTCTTTCCCAATCCTGAGGCTCTGGTTTTGGGAGAAAAGGAGAACTTCGTGAGATGGGGAGAAACAAAATATTCACATTCACATATTTGAATGCAAAGAGACAGAGAGAAATGGAGAGAGGGAGAAAGGGAGAGAGATAGAGTGTGAGACAGAGAGAGAGAGAGGAGAGAGACAGAGACACAGAGAAATAGTGAGATAGAGAGAAAGTGAGAGACAGAGAGGGGGAGAGAGACAGAAAGAGACAGACAGACAGACAGACGGGGGGAGAGAGACAGAGTAATGGGGAGAGAGAGAGAGAGAGAGAGAGAGAGAGAGAGAGAGAGAGAGAGAGAGAGAGAGAGAGAGAGGAGAGAGAGAATATAGGGAATTGTAGAGTAAAAGTAGAAGGTACCTCCTGGAATGGGGTGGGGTGGTGGGAGTCTAAGAATTTACTCTCCAAAATTGAAGCTAACGGAATGGGTAAAAGGAAGCAGCCTAAGAAGTCACCTGTATTAGGGGGCAGCTAGGTAGCACAGTGGATAGAGCACCGGTCCTGAAGTCAGGAGGACCTGAGTTCAAATCCGGCCTCAGACCAAACACTTGACACTTACTAGCTGTGTGACCCTGGGCAAGTCACTTAACCCCAATTGCCTAAAAACAAAAACAAGAAGTCACCTGTATTGAGAGACCATTTGTAAACATATGGCTGATTCCCAATCCAATCAGCATTTCTGGGGCACTTGCTATGTGTCAGGCACCGTACTAGGCACTGTGGGGATGGCCAGTCTCTGCTCACAAAGAACTTACATGGAGAAAGGCCGTAGTACACAGATTAGTACAGATTAGTGATGACAAAATTCATATAAAAACATGCATTCAAATGTAACTAACAGTCAGATAAGTGGTAACCCTAGAAATATGTAACATAACCATAGCAAATGCCAGCAGGCCTGGGGGCTGCGAGGAAAGGCTCTCAGTGGGTCATTGTCTCCAGCCTGAGCCCGGGGAGAGGCGCCCTGAGCAGCTGCCCTGAGCATTCAGGGCCACGGGGCTGCCCCATCTTTCTCAGTGTCAGGGAGGGAGGGAGCAATCTAGATTCAGGATCCCGAGTCTCAGTGAGCAGGAGCGCAGAGGTCATTTAGTCCAACTTGTAGCTGGACAAGGATTCCTTCTACAACATTCCCAGAGAGTATTCAATGAGAGTCAATGATAAGCGTCCATTAAGCTTTGACTGTGAGCAAGGCGCTCTGCTGGGTGCTGGAGCTGCAAAGACAAAACCAAAGGCAGCTCTTGCCCTCATGAGGCTTACATTCTACTGAGGGAAATGACGTGGACTACGATGAATACAGACAGAATAATTAGCAGAGAGAAAAGACAAATAACTGGGGATAATGAGGATGACGATGATGATAATTAGAATGTATAACAACTTGAATGTTTGCAAAGCACTTTACATAAATGACCTCATTTTATCTTTACGATAACCTTGGGAGGGAGGTGCCATTATTATCCCCATTGTACAGATGGGGAAACTGAGGCTGAGAGAGTCATTAGCTCAGGCTCACACAGCCAGTAAATATCTGAGGCCAGACTTGAACAAAGGTGTTCATGGCTCCAGGTCCAAAGTTCTGCCCACCGCCTCATCTAGCTGCCTGATCAGACAGGAGGTGGCAGGTCAATGGAGCCTTGGAGGTGGCTAGGCTGTTTCTCAGGCTGGACCCCTGCAAAGATGGAATGGGAAGGTCAGACAGCCGCAAAGACTGCTTGAAGAATTCCTGAAGGGGCAGCCTCTGGCTCTGGAGGGGACCCTCTGGGGAGTTTGTCCCTGTGCCAGGCCTAAGTCGGCTTCTGCCACCCTCCAGATCCCCTGCTCCTGGTTCTGGCCTCCGGGGCCAAAGGGTAACCTCCCCCTCAGGGCACAGGCTCCCCAAACCCAGCTAGATTGCATTTCCCTTGGAGTCATCTCTAGGATAAACACCCCCACTTCCTTCCTGAGCTGATCCTCCTATGGCACAGGTCCACCACCCTTCACCCAATGACCCTGCACTAGTGTCCATCCCACATTGTGGAGGCTTGAACTAAACTGAATCCAAGCCTCTGATGTGGTCTGAACAAGGCAGTGGAAAGCAGGGCTGTCCTTTCCTTAGGACCATAGAATCAGGCAGTATTGGGGAATAAGGATTCATTTATTATTGTTATTTTTTAAATTTCCTTTCTTTTTTTTTTTTAGTTTTCAACCTTCACTTTTCTAAGATTTTGAGTTCCAAATTTTTTTCTGCCTCCCTCCCTCCCTCCCTTCCCCCCTTCCTAAGATGACAAACAATCTGATATAGGTCATACATGCACAATCGTATTAAGCATATTTCCACATTAGTCATGTTAAGGAAGAAGAATCAGAACAAAAGGGGAAAACCACAAGAAAGACAAAACAAAAAAAAAAGAGCAAATAGTCTGCTTCGATTTGCATTCAGACAGCATTTGCCATCTAATTTAGTCTTTTGGAATTGTCTTAGATCCTTGCATTGCTGAGAAGGGCTAAGTCTATTAAAGTTAGTCATTGCACACGGTGGCTGTTACTGTGATAACATTCTGCTGGTTCTGCTCACTTCACTCAGCATCAGTCCATACAAGTCTTTCCAGGTTTTTTCTGAAGTCTGCCTTCTCATCATTTCTTATAACACAATAGTATTCCATTACATTCATATACCACAACTTGTTCAGCCATTCCCCAGTTGATGGCCATCCCCTCAATTTCCAAATCTTTGCCATAAGGATTCATTTATTAAGCACCTACTGTGTGCCAGGCACTGTGCCCAGTGCTGGGGATACAATGAAAGGCCAAAACGAGGCATGTGCCCTCAAAGAGCTCTTCACCCTCCACTGGGTGAGAGAGCAAGTTGACAACCAGGCACATACAAGATCCATAGGGAGTACGTAGAAGGCAATCTCAGAGGAGAAGACACTGAGTACAGCTAGGAGGGACATAACAGGCATAGAGGTGGAGGCCGGGCCCTCTCTGGGCAATGATTAGCCCGGGGGTCTCCCTGGCTAGGTCAGATGCTAACCCTAGAGACAGAAGTAAAAAGTGCAGGCCGCGGATGTCACCGGTGCTGGCTGTAGGAAGGCTCAGATTGCCTCTCCCTTTGACCTGATTCAAAGTCTGTGCTAAGGTGGGGGTAGGGGAGGCTGTTTCTCCTTGGGGCTTCGATCCCATTCCAGGTTTGACCTGACACCGAATTCGGGGCCAGCTTGCTTGACCCGGTGATAGGCCTTTAAAAAAGCGCCTGGACGCAGTTCTATTTCCAGGCCTGAGAGTATGTGATTGGACTCCCGCTGGCCCCCTCTGGCCCACACCCAGCTCAGCTATTTTTAGTGCTAGGGAATCAGGAGTAGGTACCAGTTTGGGCTTTTATGGATTCAATTCAAGTGCGCCAAACAAACTTTATACGCAGCTCCTTCTGCGCCTGTCATTGGCAACCCAGAGACAAAAATGGCACAGCTGCAGCCCCCAAGGGCTTACAGCCTGTTCAAAGTGAGCGACAGGGGCACAGAGGAGCAGATACTACAGACAGATGGGTGTGTGCACGTGCGTGTGTGTGTGTGTGTGTGTGTGTGTGTGTGTGTGTGTGTGTGTGTGTGTGTGCGCGCGCATGTGTGTAAGGAGATTCCAAGAGGCTAAGGTAAGGAGCAAGAGCATTTCTGGCATGGGGGACAGCTTGGGCAAAGGCCCGGTAATGGGCTGGTTCTTAAGTTTCACTCCTACATGGCTATAGTCAAGGAAAGCATTCTCCACAGAAACAGAGAGGAGGACATGTGGGTGGGAGGGGTCAGTAGGACATCAAGCCATCCACATGAGCCAGTGTCTTACCTCTCACACCCTCCAGATTCCCTAGACTGGGCCCAGAGACCAGGCCCTGCCTCGATTCTAGAACATCTCCTCTAGGGACAAGCCGTCTTACTGGTGACTAAGACGGCAAAAACACACGTCGCCCACCCAAGCTAACAGCCCCCACCCATCTCTCCACCCCAACTGGCTCCTTGCCATCTTCTGTGGCCTGTCCCCCACGACCCCTACCAGCTTTCCACCTCATGCTCTGGGAACCTGAATCAAATGAACTCTAGCATTGCTTCTGGAAAGGCTGTGCCCATCAGCTCCCCTGTGGCTCCCCACCCTCCATCCCTGGGCTTCACCTCTGCCTGGCCACCATTCCTATGTGTGTTGTCTCATTAGAATGGAAGTCTCTCGAGGGCAGGGATTGATCTCATATTGTCATAAATTCGCACAATGCTCGATATACAGTAAGAGTTTAATAGATGTAACGATTCACCCACACATTCATTCACCGAGCCAGCTTGAAGTCCCCTTTGGGTAGAGGCCAGCCCACAGTCATATAGACAGATAAGCTGGCTGAGTTTTTTGTTTCTACTTTTCATTTTTCTGGCTTTGCTTTCAGTGCCAAATTTCAACTCAACTCCCATTTTTGGCTTGCTGCACACACATATCCTGCCAGCCATTTCCAACAAAGAACAAAGAGAGTTATTTCTCTTTTTTGGTGACAAGCGGGGTCACATGAGTGACCTGGGGGAGGTTGGCCAGCCTCGTGTTCCAGCGGCTTATCTGTTCATCCCTGGCTGTCAGTCTGGAGGCTCTGATGGCAGCGACTCTGAGGCAAGAAGCCGGGCTCCTGAGGCTCACTTACAACACAGGTTTAATTAGGCTTCCTAAATGAGCGTGAAAAGTAAGGACGTGGGGGAGAAAACTCTGATGCTATCTGCCTGAAAGGAGGCCTGGAAGCAGCACGGACAAGTCTTAAATAGAGGGCCTAACTCCTCGTCTTCTCCTACAATGCTGTGACTCTAAATGATTGCTGGGGGTTTTTCACCGTGCAGCTTCATTCATTCACACACACACAAAATGCATTTTTCCATCACCCTTTTGGTGAGATTCCTTTTTAGTTATGCAGAGACAGGTATGTCCCTGGTCTCCCTATCAGACAGCACCGCTGGTAGAATGGGGGGATGGGCCTTTGTTCCTGATTTCCTCATGGCGATCTAGCCCTCCCTCCTCCACACTGCCCTTTAGGGTCCCTGTCCCAGCTCGGGCACCACCCTCTCCAGCCGAACCCAGACTCAGATGTTCTTAGCATGCCCTCCCTCTTTGAAATCCCTGTACACAAGCTTCAGCTTTCCCTCCTGGTATCCATGTGGTATCCGACTGCAGTAGAATGCCATCTCCCAGGGGACGGGATTTGTTTTGCCTCGCACAGTGCCCACCACATAGTAGGCAAGCTCTTAATGAATGTCAAATAAAGCCATGAATACAAGCACAATTTCCATGATTTTATTTCTCCCCATTAAAAGGAACCTTCCTGAAGAGGAGATGAAACAATGCACGCCTCTCCTTTCACTGGAAAGGCCGGGGGTCCGGGATTCTGACTATGCAAGCCCAGGGAGTCACAGAGCATCGGTTTTTCTGGATTTTGAAAACTATCTTGGTGATCAGAGTGGGCTTGTAAGGTGGGAGAGGGGCATCATACTTAGAAAGGAACATGATATTAAAAAAAAATTTTGAAATTCCACCTGTCTCCCCCCCCTCCCCCTACAAAGAACCCCTGGCAGACATAAAGAAAGCCTCTGATACCAAGCAGAGAGAGCCAAGGCTTCAAAGTCACAGGAATCCCAGAGACTCTAGTCCTGAGGTCTCATAAGCCATGGTCCTTTCCCTGCCACACTCAGCTGTCTGTAAATCCTAAGCATGTCCAAGGTGTCAGGAGACATAGAGTAGAGGGCTTGTAGCCACGAAAACCTGAATTCAAATCCCACCTTAGAGGCTTACTGGATGTTTGTATGACCCTGGATAAGTCATTAACCTTTCTCAGCCTGTTTCCTCTTATGTGAGAATGGAGATGGTAATAAAAGCATCTGCTTCCCTGGACTGTTATGAGGCTCAGAGGAGGTAGCAGATGCGAAGTGCTTTGCAAACCTAGATCAATGCTAACATGTGTATTATTAGAATTATTGCCTTGTATCAGTAACAATAGCACTGAGAGAAAGCATTACTAATAACTAATGATTTGGGGCCTTCCCCCTTTTTCTATTTTCAAGCACTCAGTCTAGGAATGTTGAGCCAACTTTCTCTATCTGACTCTACCCACCCTTAGGTGAATCTCTAGTCTTTGGGCAATTCCATTCAGTCAAGTTTGGGTGGAGCCAGACCCTTTTGTCTAAACTGCCCAAGGCTGGGGGTGGTCTGGGTAGAGGCCTGACCTCAGCCCCTCACTGTAATATTCATTCTCTCATGAATTGTTAAGCAATCACCACTGGGGGAACACCTACCCTTTGAAGGGTATATGAATGGTGAGTCCACTGCCATGACTAAGTCTAAGAGAGACCTCCAGGTGACCGTCCTTGTATTAATGAACATGCTGGCCTTATTAATAAAATGATTACATTGACTAGAAATTAGGTCTCGCAAACCTTTTTAACGTCCGCGCTACCAAAACTTTCCATTTCCACAGTGCCTTAAAGCTTACAAAATCTCACAACAACCCAGTGAAATATGTACTATGATAATCTTCCCAGTTGAAAGACTGGAAAATCCAAGGCTTGAAGAGATGATGGAAAGTGCTAATGATCACATGGGTAGGAATTTCTGGAGGCAAGACTCAGAGCGAGAGCGCCTCACTCCCTCTATGCCTCTCCTTCTTTGGACTACTGATACTCCATGCTGCCCCACACTAACAGCATCGAGTTTAGTTGGCTGCCGCTTTGCCCAGGCCACAGAAAACATCCCAGAAGTAAGAATGGCAGGCTCACCTAGCATGCTGCCGGCCACCAGGATGTCAAAGAGCGTGTCTGCATAGCGGCGATAGTCCAGCCTGGAGCCGGTGGAGTCCAGGAACTTGGCTACTGCGTCAAGGTCATCTCCCGCGTCATTGAGGCCCTGGACGAGTGTATCCCTGAAGACAGTAGGTTCAAACTTCTCTTTTTCATCTAAAAAACATGGCATAAAACCGTATCACTTAAATTCAAAGGCCCTACTTTGGGAAAGAGACACAAACAAGCCGAATGTAACACACAGGGAAGCAGCAACATGTTCTGGGATGGCAGAACTAGAAGGGAAAGGAAAAAAGGGCTCCTGCTGCCACAGAAATCCCCTGTACACCATACCCAACAAGTGGGCATTCAGCATTTGTTGTTGACAATTAATAAAATGGCATCTATATGTTGCTTTAATAATTGCAAAGCACTTTACATAGGTTGTTTCATTTGATCCTCAAAACATCCCTGGGAGGTGGGGGCTAGCATCATCTCCGTGTTACATGTGGAGAAACTGAAGCTAAGCACGGTCAAGTGACTGTTTTACAGATGAGGACTCTCAGACCCATCGAGGCTCTGGGAGTGATGAGTGACAAGCGGCAGAGGGGCAGACTGAGGCTGTGCATGAGGGAAACTGTCTTACTTCTGAGAGCTTATAGAGTGGCCTGCTGGTAGATGTTTGGCAACTGGCTGGGAGGTGGAGGGTGGAATAAGTGCATGGCACATATTTAAGGTTAGTTTGCATCATTAACATTTCCCCCGCTACTTTTTCAAGCCCAGAGAATCACCAGAACAATGACTGAAGCTCTGATCTGCAGCATGTGTCAGTCTCTGAGGTGTCAGAGGTCACCCTGAACCCCTAACGATTGCCCTAGAGTCCCAGCACAGCACTGGAGTTGTCCCAAAGTGAAGCAGATCATACCTTCACTGTTACTGGAGGCCTTCCGACAAATGCAGTGAGATGTCACAGTGGATAGATAAGCCTCTCCGGTGTTCCACTCTCATCCCTCACACTTAACTAGTATGCCCTTATCTCACACGTGATTCAAAAGTTCAAGGTCTCCAAAGGAAATCGTTGTTGTTTAGTCATTCCAGTCGTGTCTGACTCTTTGTGACCCCATTGGGGGTGTTCTTGGCAGAGATACTGGAGTGTTGGCCATTTCCTTCTCCAGCTCATTTTACAGATGAGGAAATTGAGAGAAACAGGGTTAAGTGACCTGCCCAGGGTCACACAGCTAGGAAGTGTCCAAGGCCGGATTTGAACTCAGAAAGAAGTCTTCCTGACTCTAGGCCCTGCACTCTATCCACTGTGTCACCTAGCTGCCCCCAGAGGGAATTACCTTGATTCTTTGCCTCCACCCTCAGAATGACTTGGGGTCTGTAGAAAGTTCTTTTCATTCTCCTCTGTCCCCAAACCTTTTCTTTTCTTTTGTCAGGAAAAGCGCTAACCTCAATTCTTGCTAAGTCTCTCCATCCACTTTGGCTGTCCTCTTTCCTTCAGCACCTCTCTCCATCAACCACTTCTTAACCTTCATCTCTGATGTCTCTGTTGGAGGCTTTTCTTTCACCTACAAAAGCATTCAGGGCTCTTCAGTCTCTTAAAGACCTTCCCTCAAGTGGACAACTGGGGACTTTTTTGTATTTCATGCCTCTGATTCGTGTGTAAGACCAAAAGCCATCCCCAATAAAGAAGTCGTCAATGGACGTGAATGAACATTTCTCAAAAGGGTCACACATTGTCAATAACATACAAAAGAATAGTCCAGATCACTAACAATAAGAGAAATGCACGTTGAAATAACCCTGAGGTTTCAATGTACACCCAGAAATTGGCAATGATGATAAAATGGGAATAGTCAATGATGGAGAGGTTGTGGAAAGACAGGCACATAAATGAATTGTTGGGCAACCATCCTGGAAAGCAGCTTGGAATCATGTAAAAAAGTGACTAAAAGAATGCAGTGATTATACTACAGTACCCCAAAGTCAATGACAAAGATAGAGGTTTCATATAGACTAAAGTATTGTGTTACTGTTCAGTTATTCAGTTGTTTTTTAGGTTTTCTTGGCAAAGATGCTGGAGCGTTTTGCCGTTTCCTACTCCAGCTCATTTTACATACGGGGAACTGAGACAAACAGAGTGAAGTGACTTGCCCAGGATCACACAGCTGATACGCTTCCTGAGACCAGATTTGAACTCAGAACAATGAATCTCCCCAACTTCAGACCCAGTGCTCTGTGCACTACAGTGCCACCTACAGGCCCCTAGTAGTACTTTTTGTGTCAGCAAAGACCTAGAAGAGAAGCAAGTGCCTGTGAACTGGAGCGTACCTGCACAAGTTGTGGTGCATGAATGTACTGGGGCATTACTGCACTATGAGAAATTGTAACCATGATGAACAGAGAGAAGCAAGAAGAGTTGTATGAACTGATGCCACGGGAGGTGAGCCGGAGCAGGAGAGCAATATCTGCACTGGCTCTAATGTATAAGGGGTTTAGCACAGTGCCTGACACATAGTAGGAGCTAATTATTACTATGGATGTTGCTGTTGATGGCGATGATCCAGTCAAAGGGACTGAGAAGCAGTCATTGAACAGTTGGAGGAGCAGAGGGCAGCCAAGGAGCAGAGAGACTCCAGAAGGAGGGCTGGGTGAGTGGGCTGGGGGTCAAAAGGGAGGTGAAGGACAAGTCACAGTGCATCTTCTTGGTGAGGTGCAGCAGGCACCAGCAGGCCTC
This sequence comes from Phascolarctos cinereus, assembly GCF_003287225.1. Taxonomy (NCBI): domain Eukaryota; kingdom Metazoa; phylum Chordata; class Mammalia; order Diprotodontia; family Phascolarctidae; genus Phascolarctos; species Phascolarctos cinereus. Next base: position 9,152,408 of record NW_027555514.1, on the reverse strand, counting down.
CGAGGTCCTGAGACCCTGTGGATTTGTGGTGGCCCCATCAGTACTGGGGTGTGACTTCCTAGAGCAGCACTCGGCACTCAGCAAACAGCACTGGGCCAGAGCTGAGCAGTGGCCAGCCTCGAGGCATACAAAGACAAAGATGAAGGGACTCCAAGGGGGGCAGATGATGACAGGTGTATTGGCTTCGGTCTGGAAAGGCAGGAAAGCAAGGCCAGAGCAGACAGGATGGACTGCAGAATGGGTAGTGAGGGAGGGACCAGAGGTCATAATGAGTGGGTCAGAAAGAGAGAGAAACAGACAGAATAATATGAGCAGAGAGGGAAATTTCAGAGTTCAAGATCCTGGAGGGGTCGCAAGCAGGACCACCTCTCTAGGGCTAAGGAAGAATGGAAAGGTAGGTCACGGAAATGGGGATGAGGAATGTTGGGCCTCCTCGAGGGCAAGAGCTCCTAAACTAAGAGTGCCTCGTACACAGTAGGCACATAATAAATGCTTATTGAATTGAATTAGAGAAGCATGAAGATACTGTGAATACTGAATTCCTCAGGAATAAGAACAGGGTCTCAAAGACGTAATGTGACTGGCCCATACATGGGGTGACTTACACAGCTGGCATCAGACTCCAAGGCCAGATGTCTCTCCACTATGACATGTTGCCCTTCTACCAACTCTGGCACATCAATTCTCACAGGGATTTTTAAATGATACACTATTGCCCCCTAAATACAAATATTATATATTATATACAATATATATAGTATATTACGTGCAATATATACAAATATTATCTATTATATACAATATATATGAATGTGTGTTATATACAATGTATATAAATAGTATCTATCATATATAATATAGACAAATATTATATATTATATACAATATATAGTATATTATATGTAATATATACAAATATTGTCTATTATATACAATATATATGAATGTGTATTATATACAATGTATACAAATATTATCTATCATACAATATAGACAAATATTATATATAATATATAAAAATATTATATATAGATATGTAGATATATAAATATTACATAGATTTGTGTGTGTGTGTATATATATATATATATATATATATATATATATATATATATATATATATATAGTTAGATCTGGTTTTATACACACATATTTATACACGCACATATATCGAGTATTCATTCCCAGAACCTGGTTCAGAGTCTAAAGGACCATTAAAACCATGTATTTATGGAAATCCCTTCACTGCTTGACTATTGTTTCCCCATCAGAATCACTGAAGAAATGCTTAACCCCACCCCATCTCCTCCCTCATGACATGGCTAATGTGGAAATGTTTTGCATGATTTCCTATGTATAACAGGTTATCATATTTCTTCTCAGTGGGTGGGAGAGAGGGTGGAGGGAGGAAGAGGATTTGGAACTGGAAATTAAAAATAAATAATTTTTTTAAAAGAATCATTAAGAAAGAGAAGGAAAGGGACAGATCATAGGCGAGTGCATTTCCCCAGGAGTGTCTGAGGACAGAATTGGCCTTCAGCGCCAAGCCCGGTCACACAGCTGGGAAGCTTTGTAGGGATAGAGGAGGCTAATCATTTTTTTATTAATTTATTTTGATTTATCAACAGAGGCTAATCATTCTTTCACAGCCGGAGAAAGCTCAGAACAGGTGGATAAGCTCCTTCCAGGCTGCCACGATCAAATCTCCCAGCAGAGACCCCAGAGCTGGAACCCAGCAAGTGGTTTGAACATGAACGGGCCCTTCCTGAGCCAGGAAGACGTTTTCGTTACCACAGCTATAAAAATACCCCATGCTTCTGGAAAGCTTCTGAACGCCCTTTCCCAGAGATCAGAGTTTCCAAGGTTCCTTGATGTGTCTGGGTGTTTCACACCACAATCGTGTCCCTCTCTGGCCCCCGGCACTTCTGCACCCACACCAGACCCAACAATGGAGTCACTGTCCAGGCCCAGCTGCTCCATTCTGCCTCCATGGTCATGTGCCCTCTGGATTCCATATTGGTCATGGCACAAATCTGGAGCGCAGAGCCCTTTGTGTGTCGTTTCGGTTTATGCCGCTCACCATCACCAAGCAGGTCAATCTTCTGCTTCTACCTGCAGCCCTTGGTGGCCAAGCAGAGAAGTTTTCCCATCTGGATTTTTCTGAATCCCTCACACACATGGCTTCTTACAATTGCCCCCTTCTCTTCTCCTGCTTTTCTTTACCCTTACTAACAACCAGTCTGATGGACTCTGGAGCTGGAACAGACCTCAGAGCTGAGACCAAGTGCCTCATTTTACGGATGAGGAAACTAAGTCACAGAAAGATTCAGACCCAGGGCCTCTATTCTCAATCCTGTGTCCTTGCCATAATGGCGTGCTGTTTCTTAAGACACATGCCATCTCATTAGAACGGGTTTTTTGCATGGTAGGCAGGATGGCTCCCCATCCTTCCCTTTCTCTTTCCCCGTTACACACACACTCATATATGCACTCGTACACACTCACTCTCACACACACATACACACACTCATCTATGTACTCGCACACACACACTCTCTCTCACACACACACTCATATATGCACTCGTACACACTCACTCTCACACACATACACATACTCACATAGGCACTTGCACACACTCACACACACACTCATATATGCACTCATACACACTCATTCTCACACACATATACAGACACTTCTATACACACTCGCACACATTCACTCTCTCTCTCACACACACACTCACACACACACACACACACACACACACTCAAACAAGCACACATACACACAGACACTAGGAAAGCCGAGAGACCACAGCCAGAATAGCCACTTACCCCTTTTCCGAGTTTTGAACCTCTGGCCTGTGAGCACTGGCTTCTGATGCTTATTCATAAAATTTCTGGAAAACAAAGATGATGTAGAGGCTTAAGTATTGTTTAGTCCCTCAAAAAACACTTATTAAGTGACTACGGGCAAAGCAAAATGCATGGTAAGCATCAGTGAAGGCAGCTAAAGGGAGGCAGCCTGGTAGAAGGAAAAGTGCCTGGGAATTGGGAGTCAGAGCATTTGGATTTGAATCCTGGATCTGCCCCTTGATATCTGGATAAGTGACTGGATAAGTCACTTCTCTTTTCTTCCCTCTACTCTCCTCTCAGCTTCTTCATCTGTAAAATGGGTGCACTAGTCCTTTCCCGCTCTAGATATATGATGCTGTGGCTCTCTGGGCTTCCGTACATCAGCAAGGCCAACATTTCAAACAACTCTAACTAAAGCCCAAAAGAGATGCTGCCAAAAGCTCCTGAGGAAACCGAAGACAACCTTGAATGCATCATGAGAAATGATCATTAGAATTGGTCCAACTTCTGAAGCTTGGGAAAATTGGCTTTATGGAAAGCAGTAAAAGAAGACAGCAGGAAAAACTATAAAACTGAATGGGAGCCCAAGATGAACTCAGAGCAGAGTGCTTTTTCTCTTAGAAACCAGCCAATCCACAAGCAATGATTAAGAATCCAGGCCCTGTGCTAGGGGCCAGAGAGGAAGGAGAGAAGGAGGGAAGGAAGGAGGGAAAGAGGGAAGGGAGGCAGGGAGGAAAGGGAGGGAGGGAGGGAGGAAAGGAAGGAAGGAAGGAAAGAAGGAAGGAAGGAAAGAGGGAAGGGAGGCAGGGAGGAAAGGCAGGGAGGAAAGGAAGGAAGAAAGGAAAGAGGGAAGGGAGGCAGGGAGGAAAGGGAGGGAGGGAGGAAAGGAAGGAAGAAAGGAAAGAGGGAAGGGAAGCAGGGAGGAAAGGAAGGAAGAAAGGAAAGAAGGAAGGAAGGAAGGAAAGAGGGAAGGGAGGCAGGGAGGAAGGAAAGGAGGGAGGAGAGGGAGGAAGGGAAGGCAAGAAGGAAGGAAAGAAGGAAGAAAGGAAAGAGGGAAGAGAGGAAGGAAGGAAGGAAGGAGCCATTTTTGAAGCGTCCTCATGGAACAGGCACTGTGCTAAGAGCTGGGAACACAAGGACAAAGATGAAGCCATCCCTGCCTTCAGATGCTCTGAGTCACCTTCAAAAGGTAAGAGTTACATAAGCTCCTCAGGAACAAAGACTGTCTAGCTCTTGTCTAATTTATTATCCCTAGGACCCAGAATAGTGCTTGGCACACAGCAGGTACTTAAGAAATACTTGTTGAATTGAGTAGAATAAATGTCGTAAAGAAATTAGAAAATAAACCAGGAAGAACTTTATAAGAGAGGGTCAAGCATACATACACATATATAAACTCATACACATACTCACAAACATACGTGCAGATATACACATATGCACACACGTGCACATGCTCACATACACACACAAACTCACACACAGGTGTGTGCATACACATAAATACACACACAGCTGTGTCTGTCCTGCTGGTTCAATCACAGCTAGTCTTGTAAACATTATTTCACAACTTAGTCTCCTTATCTGTCATATGACGGGCTCTGTACCACATACAAAATCATCCTTATCAATCACATAGTTTGAAGATGAAAAGTAAAGTTTGGAGAACACTCTCCTCCCAGGCCTGCTCCTGACTTTCTGGACTTCGAACGGAGGCCACCTGACCAAGCCTGGGATAGATGGGGGTGGGGAAGATGTGGGGGGGACAGCTTGGACTAGGTCTAGCCACTGAAATCCCCTCCAACTCTGAAACTCTCAGTCTGTGAAATCTTGACCATCCTTTGAGACCCAGCTCCAACACCACTTCCAGGCATAAGGGACCCCCCTCTCTGCATCTTCTCATCTTGAGGGACTCTTAACTGTATCCCCTAGGTGCTTCACAAGGGGTCCACCCTGCATTCTGGGGGCATTCCCCTAGATCTGGTGACATGGCATGGACACCACTAGACCATACAAGTTGTCCAACAATTATCCCTCATACTAGAGGAACAGCTGTCTCAACATAGGGGCATGGCTGAGGGGGTCAGCCCAACTCCTCTTACAGTCATCCACCCATCCATCTCTCTCTCTCTCTCTCTCTCTCTCTCTCTCTCTCTCTCTCTCTCTCTCTCTCTCCTCTCTCTCTCCTCTCTCTCTCTCCTCTCTCTCTCTCTCTCTCTCTCTCTCTCTCTCTCTCTCTCTCTCTCTCTCTCTCTCTCTCTCTCTCTCTCTCTCTCTCCCCCGTGCTCCCTCTCCCCCCATAGACCTCCCTATTGCCCTTCGAGTAGCCTGTGGCTATCATCTTCCATGAATCACAGTCATCTGGCTTCACCAACAGCATAATGATATTAAAACAACAGGCTGTCTTGTAAACAATAATCTCGGGGTAGATAACAGCACTGGGCAATGTCCCAAAAGCCACCATCCTGCTCTGACTTCAGATTAGGAGGCCCTGAAGATGAACCTGTGTGCAGATGACCATGGTGGAGCTCCCTAAATAAGACCCAGAAACACTCAGAAGAGTTGCCCTGACTAGCTATGGAGGAAAAACTAAGCAGACAAGGAATGTCTGTGGCCCAGATAATGATGCATAGTTGAATGGCCAGCCCATGGGGCTGGGCGATCGATGCATCTATTTTGGGAAAAGTCCCTAAGAGATATTGGACCCAATTTCAGTAACCATATACTTTCTGAAGGAATATCCCATCTGATTCACCACAAACAGACATCACATCAGATCTGTGCTCTCATACCATTCCTACACACAAACCCTAAACACAGAACTTCTCCAAGAGAAAAGAAAGCAATAATGATTACCTGAAGCCGTGTGTGTGTGTGTGTGTGTGTGTGTGTGTATGTGTGTGTCCTCTGCCCCAAGTAACACTATCTTTATCATCAAACATTCCTGATGTTGTTGTGAGCATTCATATCATTACTGTCTCTCAGCATATAGCAGAGTACTTGGAACACTGTAGGTGCTTAATAAATGCTCCTGATTGCCACCACTGTGATTTACGCTCTGGTTTACAAAACATTTTCCTCACAAAAAAATGAGAGGTAGGTAGAATGATTCAGATTGCCCCCATATATCAGATGAGGAAACTGAGGCCCATAAAGTGACTTGCCTATGATCACATGCTTAGTACGTAGCCTGAGCCATAGCTCAAACTCAAGACTTGGCATTCATGCTGGATTATAAGCTATGGAGGACAAGAATTTCATTTTTGTCTGTGTCCCCAGCACCAGCACAGTGCCAGGCCTAGAGAGATCCCATAATGCTTGGGGAATGAATGCATGCATGAATGAATGAATGAAGGAAGGAATGAAGGAATGAGTGAATGAATGGATGCATGGATGGATGGATGGATGCATGGATGGATGGATGAATGAATGGATGGATGAATGAATAAATTTTAATTCTACCCCATTCAAGGTCCTAAACCACTTCATCCTCATCTACACTATGGATCAGAACATTAACCAGATTGCTTTTCAGTCAATGTTAATGAGATTGCTTTTTCTCAATGATATTTAGTGCATTTCTCCTATGAACCATTTCCCCAAAATGCTGAGAGCTTTTATTGAATTCTCTTCCTCCACCCGGTGCTACCTTCTGCTTCCTCTTTCCAGCCTTCAGTGGACCTCTCTCTCTTTTAGCTATTATTCGTTCTCTTTTCCCCTTTACAAACAGCACAAAACAAGGAGATACAAAGCTGCTGGGCTGTGGCAGCATATTGGCCATTTACTCCCCCCACTTATATAATTGATAAGCCTCAACATTGGGGCTTTCTAATGGACACTGCCTGGAAGATAATCCTTTCCTAATTCCAGATTAGACTGGAAATAGAAATTACATGCTGAGCCCCACTGGCAGATACAACATTAACAGGCACATACTGCTTGCATGACTCAGACAATTCCATTTGCAGAGCCCTGAGAATAAGGGTGGACATTCAGCGCCCTCTGCTCCATTCAGGGGCCCCTTTGCTGGCATCTTCTGCAGTTCTATCATAAACACTTCACATGGAGAGGGAGGGCTGCTGCAGGGATAAGTGATATGCCCAATAGGGCCCACCTCCAAAATGGATGCCCACGATCCACCCAGGGTCAGTGCTGCTCCCTGGGGCCAGGCAGGCTGAAGGGTTCGGGTTTAGGGATCCCCAGCCAAGCAGCCGCTGCACCCTGGGTGTGGGCAGGAAACAAAGGGGTCCCACTGCTGAAGGACTGTTTCTCAAGTACTTGACACAGGGCAAGGAAGTTCCTTCAGCAATTATTTCGAGAGGTCTCAGAATGAAAATCTCTTGAAGCTGCCAGATTCATTGTACATGACGTGCCCTGCTCATGGGGGATGAGGCCAAACACACTCTGTTGAGGACACAGGGCAGTTGTGTGGTGAAAGGAGCCTTGAATTTGGAGTCAGAGGCTCTGGGTTCCATTCCAGGCTCGTCCCTCACTGTGTGACCTTGGGTAAGCCATTTCACTTTCCTGGGTCTCCGTTTCCTCAGCTATGAAATGGGGGCTCAGACAAGCAGACACCTAAGGTCTCTCCCAGCTGTCAGTCCTCTGATCCTAAGAGGTTTAAACAGCCCACACCCTTCTCTGGACACTTCTGCACCCACCATTACTTCTATTAGCTCCTCACTAAACCTTTACCTTTGAAATACAGGCACCAAGATGGCTTTGACCCACTACCTACTTGGCTGGTTTTCTAAGGATGTTTATTATTCTGACATGAAATGTTTATGGGGTGGGGGAAGGGGGAAGGGGAGGAGGAAATGGAGGAAGGCGAATAGCTGCTGTGCCCACGTGGAGGTGAACGTCGCCCACAAACCAATACAGCAATAAGGGCCCAGATTGCCCAGCTGAGAAAAGCCGGCAGCCCAGAGGGCTGGGGCCATCCCCAGAAGTCATTAATTGGCACGTAAGCCGTGTCTGCTATATTTAGCGCTCTCTAGGCTGCCCTCTAATCTCCTTCGGCAGTGAAGGCCAGGCTTTATAAGGTGCTCAGTAGAAACCTGGCCTGGGAGGCGCAAAAGCACTTGGAGCAAGCAAACATGCCGGCCTGATGCTGACGCTGGGAGGAGTCCAATGGCCGGCTCCCGGGCCGATTCTGGCTGAAAGATGATGATCACACACATGTTCATACAGACTGTGATGACATACAATAAAAAAGCAGATAACAGGATAAAAATACACAAGCTAAAAAAAAAAAGAACTAATGACATTCAGAGCAAAATTCTCCTCATCAATCTAAAAAAAAAGTCTGCATGTGAGCTATCTGGTGCGTGAGCGATGGTGGAGCCTTCATTCAGAATACGAAAGTCACACACAGGGAGGGGCCCCCAGAGACCACCAGAGCCAAGCTCCAGAGGGGCCAGAGGGCACAAGGGAAGGTCAGTGTGAGCTGCAGGGAAGGCCCTGGTGGCCTGTGGTGCCCACGGGGCCCAGGGCCAGCTACCTCTCCTCCCGTGGCCTCCCTTCTCCAGTCTGTAAACCAGCCCTTCCCTCCCTAGGTCCCATCTATGACAGGAGGGAGACCATGCGATCACATGCCTCTGCATGACCTTGAGGGAGTCACCTTTCCTCTTGTCTTCATTTTCTTCACCAAGGGGTAACGCTAGTCAATGGCACTGGATGACGAAGGCCCGGGCTAGCCCAGTATCTCCAATCCATCATTTGATTCTTCGTAGGCCTTCACAGAAACATTAATCCACAGGGAGTGGGCCGCCAAGGGCTATGCCAGTGGACAAGAGTTCTGGCATGTCCAATATCAGGCTCAAAAAACTTCCAATCAAGGGCAGCAATGGACCGTGTCTAAGGACTCAGCCCCAGGAGGCTGGCCCCCTCGGGAACCCAGGAAACAAATGTCAACTGTCCTGCTCCTGCAGTGATAGCATCCCATGGCTTCATAACCATACATAAATGTGAATTGTTAACACTCTAAGGAAATGAACTGTCCATCAGAACAGCATGGCATAGTGGATGTTGGAGTCACCAAGATCTGGGCTCAAAACCTGTGTGTGACACTTGCTAGCTGTGAGACTCTGGGAAAGTCACTTACTTTCTTCTGCCTCAATTTCCTCTTCTGTAAAATGTGAATGATATACTAGCACTACCTCCCAGGGTATTAGGAGGCTCAAGCGAGCTAGTCTGGGCAAAGGCCTTTGTAAACCTCATGTCATAACAGTTTGGGCCCTCTTGCCGTAGACGAAACGAGAAGACAGAAGGACGTGAATTACGGATCAATGGAAGGACAGCTGTCAAGCTTCTCCTTGAAGAGACCCGTCGAGGAGCTGGCGCAGTTGGCTTTCCCGTAACTCTGAAAAGCCACAGCAAACATCACTTCGGGGGCTTGGGCGTCTCCTGCTGCAGTGCTCAGGGCAGCATTTGTAAACAGAGCCCCATAACAACGACTCCAGCTTAGACGTCGACATCTGCTGTTGCGGAGGACGAGAGAAATTCTACAAAGAACTGCATTACGGCTCTCCAAGTTAAAACCAACTTTAATACCCAGGGATTTCATGGTGAGCATCCGGGGAGATGTCAAAAGCTCTGGAAAATCTCGAATTCAGGCTCCAGAAACCAAAGTGACCAAGAGCTCATGGACCTCCCAGCATCCTCATGTAGTATATGGAAAATGACTATTGTCTTCATCAGGGGAGTTAGGATACCATAGCCGTAGAGGATAAAAGATAAAGGCAAGCCAAAAAATGGAACCACCCAGATCCTAAGAGATGAGAAACAGCTAGAAACAGCATGGGAGGTGATGGGGTGGCTCGGTAGTCAGACCCTTAACTTGTCAGAGCAATGACCCAAACCAAGAGACAAGATTCCTGGGGACTCCACTAGAAAGCTCCTTCCATATCCCCCCTCCTCCCTGACTGCAGCTAATACCTGCCTTGTGTCTGTGTCTCCCTGTTTTCTGTCTTGCTTGACACTAATACTGAAGTATGTTCATTTATTAAAAATAAGCTTTTCTGAGATTCTGTTACTGCCAGATAGGACGGAATAATTAAAAACACAATCTGTCTAATGTTTAGAAATGCCACACCCTGATGGTCAAGCTATCCAGGAAAAATTGAGCCTGAAAAATGAAACACAAGGCTCAGACGACCTGGATTTAGAGCCCAGTTCAGGCATTCTTTCTGTGACCGGGAAAATCCCTAAACTTTCCTGGGGCTCAGTTCTTCTTCAGTGAAATGAGACAGCTGGACTCGAATCAGGGGTGAGGAGTCCTTGGATTTAGTCAAAGGGCTGCACTTGAGGACCTAGAGGGCCGCGTGCGGTCTCAAGGCCGCAGGCTCCCCACTGTCATGTCGTCTTCCTCATTCGACTTTGAGGTGCAAGAGGTCAGGTGCTGTTGTTGTTGTTATTTGGGGGAGGCGGGAGGTCAGCCTTTCTTTGCCTCCTGAGCACTTTGCACAGTGCCTGGCACACAGTAGGTGCTTAATGGACATAAGGCCAAACTGGCCTTGCTCCAGCCATGCATCTTCTCCCTATAGGGGCTTACGGGACCCTCATGCTAGACTCTGAGACTCACCTTAGCCAAGGCAGGCGAGATCCAGCTTGCCTGACCTTGGTCTTCCCGTGGCTGGGGTCCTGGCCTCAGGCGACCCCCCGGAGGCAGCCCGGCAAGCCTCATGTTCCCTGCCTCCTCTTGAAGTCACTGGCACCTGTCTGTGCTTAGAACCTCTCCTTTTCCTGGTTTCCCTCGATTTCTGCAGCACCGGATCCTGCCAGCATTTTGTGCTGTAAGGGACCTCGGAGGCCCATGAGTTCAACCCCTCATTTTCAAGATGAGGAAAGTGAGGAGCAGGGAGGTCCAGTGACTCACTGCTCAGTGTCATACCGGCAGGATTTGAATCCAGCTCCTCCAACTGCAAATCTAGGGCTCTTCACCACTGCACCTGCTTCTTGTCTGGGCCAGATCAGAACCTGATGAACAGTCTGCCCTTTCTCCTCCTGGAGTATTCTCTCAGCTTCAGATCTGCCTTCTGGACTCTCATTTCTGTGTGACTGCCCCTGAAACATGAGATCTTAGCTGTGTTCCCCCAGCCTTCAGCGTTGCTGTCATGTCTTCAATTAGAGCTCACGGGCCACTAGGGCTAGAAGAGTCCTAAGAAATTGCTTCTTCCCTCCCTCCCCCATTTTCCAGATAAGGAAACTGAGGCTCAGACAGTGGCAGTAACTTCCTTGAGGTCATGCAGCCAGGAGATTCCAGAGCTGGAATTTGGAATCTAGAGCTGGACCCCTGGTGGGGTAGCCTCCTGGGGATGTGCATTGCAAGCTCCATCCTCAGAAATCCAGCCCTTCACTTTGCTCTGCATTTGGAGAATGTAAATCACCATCGCAGCAGAAATTCAAGGACCCTCCCAGCTTGGAGAAGGCAGTCCAGACACACAAGTCACACCGGCTGCAGACATGCCCTGGACAGACGAGCAAACAAGGCTGTTTATAGCTAACTGTGTCTTTGCAAGGACACTGGCTCCTTTTCCTTCTCCCCCCTCTCTTCTCCTACCTCCAAAAGCCATGATGATCCCTTTAAGCAGGAGTAACATAATGTTGTAAATGGAGGACTGGACTTAAAAGTAGGGAGGACCACAGCTCAAATCTCACCTCTGCCAATGGCTCACCTTTGTACTTGTAGCCCTACTGTGCAGCACAATGCCTGGCACGTAGTAGGCACTTAATAACTGCCAGACGCATGACAATCTCTAGCTGCCTCAACCAATGCCCTAGACTAATAACAATAATAAGGATAACAATAATTGATGCTGGGAAGTTAGGTGGCACCATCGCGCATAGATCATTGGTCCAGAAGTCAAGAAGACTCCTCTTCCTGGGTTCAAATCCAGCCTACTTAGCTGTGTGACCCTGGGCAAGTCACTTAGCCCTCTTTGCCTCAGTTTTCTCATCTGCAAAATGAGCTGGAGAAGGACATGGCCAGCCACTCCAGTATTAGCTGAGAAAACTCCAGATGGGGTCATGGAGAGTCAGGCATGACTGAAACAATTGAACAGCGATGTTCAATGTAGAACTTGAAGCTTCCTAGAACATTGCAGACTCCACCCTCTTTGAGTCTTACAACCAGCCTGGGAAATAAGTGCTGTTCTCTCCATTTTCCAGATGAGGAGGCTGAGGCCCAGAGAGGACCACTGGCTTAGCCAGAGGTGCAGAGTTAGAAAGCGTTTAAGGACGGTCTTGAACTCGCGTCTCCTCACTTCTGGCCCAGTCCTGTTAACGTCACTCTGCCTCTCCTATCACAGAACTGCTGGGGCCTGGATTTAGAATTGGAAGGGCCTAAGAGGCCATCAAAGACAATCCTTTACTTCAAGGATGAGGGAACTGAGGTCCAGGAGAAGAAGTGACTTGCCCAGGGTGACATGGCTACAAAATTCCTGAGATGAGAGTGGAATCCAAGTCTCCCTGGTTCCAAGTTAAGCGCCTTGGTCACAAGACAACATTGCATTTTGTGCTATGGGATGGATTCTCTGTACTGGGAGTCCCTGAGCCTAAGGAAATCCCTGCTCCTTCATGCATCCACTAATCTCCTTGAGCAAACTTGGCCATTTCTTTTCTCTTTTTTAAAGACTGCTTAGATATTTTTTAATTAATTAATTTATTTTGACTTATCAACAATCATTTCCCTAGGCTTTTGAATTTTAAATTTTTCTCCCCCTTCCTCCCCAAGACAGTGTACAATCTGATATAGGCTCTACATATACATTCCTATTAAACATATTTTCACATTAGTGATGTTGTAAGGAAGAATTAGAACCAATAGAAGGAACCATAAGGAAGAGGAAACAAGACAAAACAGAAGAAAAAAATAGCAAATAGTATGCTTCAATCTGTATTCAGACTTCATAGTTCTTTCTTTGGATCAGACGGCATCTTCCATCATGAGTCTTTTGGACAGTATTTCATTGCTGAGAAGGGCTAAGTCTATAAAGTCAGTCATCACACAACATGGCTGTTACTGTGTACCGTGTTCTCCTGGTTCTGCTCACTTCACCCAGCATCAGTCCATACAAGTCCTTCTAGGTTTTTCTGAAGTCAGCCTGCTCATCATTTCTTATAGCACAATAGTATTCCATTACATTCATATACCACAACTTGTTCAGTTATCCCCTCAATTTCCAATTCTTTGCCACCACAAAAAGAGCTGCTATAAATATTTTTGTACATGTGGGTCCTTTTCCCATTTTTATAAATAATATCTTTGGGATGCAGCCCTAGAAGTGCTATGGCTGAGTCAAAGGGTATGCATGTTTTTATAGCCCTTTGGACACAGTTCCAAATTGCTCTCCAAAATGGTTGGATCATTTCACAACTCCACCAACAATGCATTACTGGCAATTTTCTAGATAAGCACATCGGAATGATGCCAATCACATAATTCTGCCACAGCAGCATTAAAACATGAAAATGGGGCACAGCCCTGGACCAAGTAAGAAAAATGTGTCAGAATAAAAACCCAGTATTTGCCATTCTCAAGATCGATAAATCATAAGACAGCTTAATTTGTCTCTTTATTCTTACTTTTAATGGAAAGAAAGTCTTTGGTATCCAGGCCTTTAAAAAAGATGCAGCTTTTTAAAAAGTTTTCCACATTTCCATACTTTCTATATTTCTTTTATTATCCATCATTTGGATAGTGGTGGCCCTGACTTGTGAAGACAGAGCCTTGCTCAGGGTGATGGAGTTCACCTTCAGGAAACTATGAAGGTGGAAATTGTAAGGGTTGTTTCCCATTGCACCTCACTTACCCTGGGGTGAACCTCAACCAGGCATTAGACTGAGGCGTCAATGGATCTTTGATTCCTACGGTAACTTGGTGCTTTCCACTTGGGAGAAACAGTAAGATTTCTGGCTTAGAGAAACTGTCTTCTTTTTCCCCCCAGATGCAAAAAGCTTTTCCCTCTACATGCACACAGAGCTATAAATAACCAAAGGAAGGCTGGGCCAGCTGAGATCTATCATTGGATAAGCAAGGACACACCACTGGACCGTCCTGAGGAAAGGTCTCCAGTGGCCAGATCACTCCCGGATCCAGAGATTCGCCCACTTCGTGAGGGAGCTGAGAGGCCCCTAACCCTCGGCAGCCAATGCCACACTTGCGTGTTCAGTCACCCAGCTCCAGGCTGACCCCCTTATCTGAAGGAGAAGTTATACTGTCCAGTGATGCTCACACCACTTGGGGATGTTGGCAGGAAGTTTTTCCCCTAAGAGCCTAAATTTATCCCCTTTCCTCTTCCACGTCACTTTCCAGTTTTGCTCTTTGGGGACAAAGAAAATAGAGTGGAATCTCTCTGAGTGACATCCTATTTGGAAGGCACAGAGCCCACTGTGCTGCAGAACGCCAGGAGGAGACTGCATTTCTGTATCATCAGTTTCCTGTACTGTCTCGGCTCCCTTCTAGTCTCAGCTAGAATCCCACCTTCTGCAAGCCTTCCTTCATCCTCCTTAATCTTAACGCCTTCGCTCTGAAAGCACCTGCTTCTTTGTAATCATTTTGCCCCATCCCCTGATCAGATGGCGGGCTTCTGGAGGGCTGACACTGCTTGTGTGCTCACTGGTCATCCCTTTGCTGAGGATAGTGCCGGACTTAATTATTGCTTGTTGAGTATCCGCTATCCAAGGACTGACCTAGCTAAGTTCAGAGCCACACTGCCAGGAGACTGTAAGGTCCTGAATTGGGGGCCACTCATAATCGTGGTCTATGAAGGCCCAGAGGGGTTGCCAGGAACCCAAGAAGGAGTTTAAGCAAAAGGAGTGAGAACCTGGGAAACATTGTCCAATAAAGGCTAGGAAATGTTCATTTTTAAGTCTCCAGTGGAGATATCACATCACATCTAAAATAATCAGCCTCGACATTTGTGCTGTGAATCATACAGAATAGGGCTGCAGCGTTGAGCGCTAGAGGGCGCCTTCGAGCTTGCCTGGTCCTGCCCCCCTCTATTACAGAGGAAACACAGGGAGAGAAGAGACTGGGCCAAGGCCATGCGGGTGGCAGCGGCCAAAGAAGTCATGATGTTTCAAGGCTCCTTCCACGTGCTAGCTCACACGTCGGTCCCGTCTTTCTCCTCATTGTACACTTTAGGAGACACATCAGTTATGGGGAGACTCAGCAAAGTCCTCCTGGAGGCGTTTCAGCTGAGCCTTGAGGAGCTGAGAGGTTGCCAAGAGGAGGCTGGGGAAGAGGGGAAGCTACCAGCAATGGGAAATAGCCTGTGCACAGGCATGAGGATGGACACCTGCAAACAGGCTCTGTGGCGGGAACAAAGACTGTGGGGGTGGGGAGGAAGGTGGACTCAGCCCAGAAAGCCCTGAGAACTTAAATGACTTACTGAGGTAGAGCCAATAAGTGATGGAACATGACTAAGTCCAGGTCTCCTTACACCCAGTCCAGGGAGCTTCTTGTTTGTTCCCCAACCCTCCAAAAACGTTTCCCAGATTGCTCTAAAGCACACACACCTGTCCTTTTTCTGAATTTCCAAGGCTCCCGACCTTCCTGAGTATGACATAATGGGGACTGAATTGGAGGCCACCCTTTGGGAGCTCAGGTAAAATGGCTCCATAGAGACCATCCCCCAAGAGCAGGTGCTGAGTCACCCCGCCCCTTCTGGGAAGCTCACCTCTCCTTTGGTGGACCCGTCACTTGGGTCTAGCTCTGGACAACCTAAAGGACAGGAGGGGAGGGGAGGGAAGGAGGGAATTCATCGCTTGAGTTTATGGAAAACCAAAAGTATAATTTGGGAAACCCAAACACTTTCATCAAGCTGACATGAACATTCTTTTTTTCAGAATTCTTTTATATCTTAGTGCAGGTTGAGGGCAGGGATCTCAGC
This sequence comes from Phascolarctos cinereus, assembly GCF_003287225.1. NCBI lineage: Eukaryota > Metazoa > Chordata > Mammalia > Diprotodontia > Phascolarctidae > Phascolarctos > Phascolarctos cinereus. The sequence continues at coordinate 9,136,657 of NW_027555514.1, read as the reverse complement.
TGATGAGGGCCTCACTCAGTCCCCAAGACCCAGCAAAGGGATACAGAGACAGCCCTAGAGAGATTACATCAGGGTTATTACATAAGACCCCTCACTCAACGAACACAGCATCAACCACATATAGTCAGAATCTATAAGGAGAGAAGGGCTGATGGATGGAAACCTTTGCTTTCTGCTCTGTGCTTGTACCCATGCAGAACCAATGAGTGAGCCTCATCAAGGCACTCAGTAAACCTTGAAGCACTTTATAAAGCTCAATCGGTGGTGGTGGCGGTGGTGATGCTGTGACTCTGGCTGCCAGGCTGTGTCCCCCCAACTGCTATGTTTAACCCCCATCAGTGCTTTGAGAGACCCAGCTCTCTTGCAGCAGCTTCCTTAAAGCCAACACCCTTCTTCTAGTCTTCGTTTCTCAAACCCTGGAGCCTCTCCTTGGGACCTATAGGACTTCATTGCCATACACTATGAAACCTGGGCAATAGACCAGTGCAACACCAGGAATCTGAACTGCTTCCATTTGAATTGTCTTAGGAAGATGCTGAAGATCACCTGGCAGGATAAGGTACCAGCCACTGGAGTCCTTTCTTGAACTAAACTGCCAAGCATTTCAAACTCTGCTACAGAGAGCACAATCTCAGTGGGTTGGCCATGTTGTTTGAATGCCAAACATATGTTTGCCTAAAAAGTATTTTATGGAGAACTTGCACAACGCAGGTGCTCACTTAGAGGTCAGAAGAAAGGATACAAGGACACTCTCAAGGTCTCGCTGAAGAACTTTGGAATCCATTACACAGCATGGGAGACCCTGGCACAGGACTTCCTACACTGGCGTGCCCTCATCAAAGAAAGCACCGTGCTCTATGAGCAAAGCAGAACTGCAGTAGCTGAAAAGAAATACGACATAACGCAAATTTAGAGAAGCCACCCCAAACATTCACGTGGACTATTTGTGCCCGATCTGTGGTAGAGCCTTCCAAGCTGGTGTGGGTCTGATCAGCTACAGGCAGACAGCCGGGACCTTGGCACGGTGATGTCCTTCTGGTCCTCTTTGAGAATGAATGAAGAGCAATGACCAACCAACCATCTGTGGGCGAGCAGCATTCACCTCCTTCATCCCTTGCCATGGCCCAGACCAGGGCACTCGGGCTCCCCACAACTGGCCTGCTTGTCTCTTTCTCTCATTGTCCCCACCCCCCCCATATACCATCCCTATGGGGTGTGTCATTTAGGGCTGTGTGGCTCCTCATGTAGTTGTCAAAATCAGGCCATCAGAAGAGTGATTGCATGAAGCACTAGTCAAATGTGATTCTTGGAGGAAACCTCCATTGTCCCCTATGGACTGTAATAACCAGACTCCCAATTCTGCTGATTTCAGCTGCTGTTGCACATGCTCCCTGGCCATCCATCTCCTCAGTGGATCCTGGCTATGTCCACATCACTGCTGTCCCTATTTCACAATGATTCTGAACTCACTGTGACTTCAGTTTAGAGTAGAATTCTCTCTAGACCCTCTTCTATTCTCGTCCTCTCGGGTCCATCATTCCCTCCCTTCCTGCTCCCACATCCGGTCCCCTCCATGTCATCTCCCATTCCCATGCTGGTCTTAGAACGTATCCCAACCCAGAGAAGCTGGAGGAGCTGCAGGGCATGCAGACCTAAAAGAGCTGCCCAGGGAGACCAGATGATTCCCAGCCTGGAGGACCCAGACAGTCCAGGCTGTTGTGAGGGCAGGGCTAGCATCACACTTGTCCTAAGGAATAGAAGGGATAGCTCAGCAGCAGCTTAAATGTTTCTCCTTGGGAGGCAAAATTAGGCAGCAAATAATTAACTTATTCTGGATGTGTGCTAACACTGATGGATGGAAGGGAGGAAGAGAGGGAGGGAGGAAGCAAGGGAGAGAGAGAGGAAGGAAGAAAGGAAGGGAGGAAGAAAGGAAGAGAGGGAGGGAGGGAGGAAGGAAAGAAAGGAGGGAGGGAGGAAGGAGGGACAGAGAGAAGAGAGTCTAGTATTTGGAAAGCTTCCTAATACATGGTCATAAGAATAACTTCTCTGGAGTACTTATTATCAGAAGAGGCTACCTACCGTATTTTAAAACAAAGGCCAGTTCTGCCCCAGAGGAATAATTGGGGACTATTTAACCTGCTGCGTACTTAGAATGAGCCTGGGGCCGCCATCTGCTCCCTGTAGTGTGCACAACATTCCCCAATTCAGAAATATGTAGCCACACAGGCTCTGCTGATGGCAGCCTGTGACCAGCGCGCCCTTAACCTTCTCCATTTCATGCCTGGCGGAACAGAGAGGCAGATGCAGAGAAGCCAGGTTACTGGGCGCGGCAGGACAGATGGCACACTGCGGCCGGGTTTGTGCCCTTCCTCTGAGCCCCCTAGGAAAGCTCCTGGGCTCGGTCGTGGGAGCTTCTTGCACGAATCTCTCTCCATTCCCTGTCTTTTTTTAACCACCCGATTTTCCCCAGGAGGACATCTGAAGTTGGTTTGCTGTGCCCCATCCAGGTTTTCCCCACGGGAAACCCCAGCGGTGGCTCCTGCCTCAGCCTTCACTTCAAAGGGAAGCGGAGGCCCTCAGCTGTTCAAGCACCCAAGCTCCCACGCAACAGACTGGCCCCGAGAGGAGAAAAGGCACCACGATTCCTACCAGTGGCTGCCCCTTCTGTCTTCAGGGGTTCAGCCCTCTTCTCCCAGGGGCCTTGACAGTCCTCTAGAATTCCAATGTGACTTTTAAGGTTGAGACCCCTAAACAAGAACAAAAGATTGGGTTTGCTAATGAGGCAAGGATCCCTCCCTTCAGATAAGCCCCAGCTTCCAATACAACTCTCTCCACTTAGAGCCCTACCCTGTCACCAAGATAGAAACATCAGAGTGGCTCTAGAGTAGAGCCCAGCTCCCTAGCCTTTCACAGACAGCATGACTCACATTTGCTCCTCAGCTTACTGGCTTCCTGCTTCCCCCCTCACTGCTCTTTGGCTCTAACTCACCCTTGACCCAGGAACTCCTCTGTCCTCTCATCTCTGCCTCTCCAGTGCTGCTGTTGCCTCAGATTCTGACAGCTTCCAGCCTGGACAAGGAATTCTTCACTGCCACTGTCACCATCCCCACATGTCCCTGAGAGGGGTTGTGGCCTAGAACGCACGGGCCCCTCTAGAATCCACACTGTGGGCTTCCTTCAGTAGAACTGAGTCCCTATATGTCCAAGGAGGCTTTCCCTGTCCAGCCTCCCAAACTCTGTCCTTTTTATAGGATCACAGATTTAGAACTATCTAGTCCAGAGGCCTCGAGGCCACAGGCTCCCCACCTCTAATCTGGACTACCCCTCATTTTAAAGAATACAGTAAGTCCAGGAGAGGTTGAATGATTTCCCCAAGTCCTTGTTTGGAGATTTATTCTTCCTTCTAAAGGTCAAAACATAGCTCAGGTGTGTGAACTGGTGAGAATATATCTCAATTGTGCACAAAATGTGAACAAGGCCAGGAAGTCTCCTTAGGTGCCATAGGAAGTCTGACTGGATTGGATGAGGGGCTCTCCAGTCCGTAAAAAACCTTCCAACTAAATACCCTGATTCCTTGGGGGACCTAGCAGCTAGGTGACAAAGTGGATAGAGTACTCAGCCTGGCACCAGACACTTAAGTAAGTCACTTAACTACCATCTATCTCAGTTTCCTCAACTGTAAAATGAGATAATAATAAAGCCTATCTCCTAGGGTTGTTGTGAGGATCAAATGAGATAATATTTGTAGGGGCAGCCAGGTGGAGCTCTGGCCTTGGAGTCAGGAGGACCTAACTTCAAATCTAGCCTCAGACACTTGATACATACTAGCTGTGTGACCCTGGGCAAGTCACTTAACCCTGATTGCCTCACCAAAAAGCAATAATAATAATAATAATAATAATAATAATAATAATAATATCTGTGGGCTGGGAAAAAAGGCACTCGGCCTCAGCTTAGGTTTCTTCCCTCTCTTCCCCCTCCCCTCTTTCACTGGTCAGAGGAGGATATCTGAGATGTGAAGGGTCTCAAAGATACTGCACTTATGGGGCCATCGGCATCCCAGCAGCCTCCATGGAATGACTGATGCCAGTGTCCGGATTGAGCCAAGAACAGATTAGATACAGCTTGAGGGCCTACAAAGGGCCTAAGTGAAAAACCACATCTTCCCCAAGGGAGGAAGTCTCTTGGGGATTCAGCAGAAGGACTTCCAGGAGCGGTAAGTCACCCCATGACCAGGGTGGCCTTGGAGGTGCTTGTGTGCGGCCTTTTGATTTGAGTCCAAGTTTTACAGAACAAATCCTTCTATGAAGATTTGTTCTGTGAAGTTTGGATTCAGCCAAAGGGCTACACTTGAGGACCTGGAGGGCCACATGCAGCCTTGAGGCCACGGGTTCCCCGCCCTGCCCCACGACACATTTTCTCTCTAACTGCCCCCACATTCCTTTGAACTCTCTGTGTCCTCATGGGACAATACATCAGCCTTTGGACAGATGCTTATATCAGCTGTTCTTCCTCTATCTTCTTACCCCTTCCTAAAAACAAGCTGCCTGGTTGACTGAATGCCATCAGCTGATACTCCTGGTGGAAAGCATACCAGCTCATGGTACATAGAATTAGGACACCCCCAATCCCTCGAGGCTAACCCCAGAGCCCTGAAAGGACAGGACCACACTCTGGACCTACGTCATCAGTGCAAGTGGGTGCTGGGAGAAGGACCCAGGGAGTCTATACGAGCTACAATTCTCATTGTTATTTTTCTACAGTATTTATGTATCCTGATTATACATCCTGAGGAGTTCCAGTAAAATAAGGCATTTTCCTTTGTAAGATCTAACTACGTGGTTTTCATTTCAGGAAGACCAAAGATCTTTCTTGAAAGGAAAAAAAAATCTTTCTTTCAAGAACAGTGAGGCCAGGTCCCAAACCAGCACCTTGGTAATATAACCATCATTGATATTTACAGAGCATTTTAAGGTTTGCAAAGTGCTCTACATACATCATATCATTTCATCCTCACAACCACAAAGGGAAACTGAGGCCTGACAGCTTGGTCTATGTCCATGGTCATGGAGCTCAGAGGCATAAGGCCAAGGTCACTACTCTAGCTACCACCCTATGGGACGCTTGGGGGGATGCCCCCTTTGGGAAGCCCACAACACAGGTGTTTGCATTGGAATTAGAATAATTCCTGGCCAGCCATTTTGATCAAATTCCAGCAGAATGTCTCTCTTTGGCAAAAACCTGTTGTTTTTTCCACATTTTGTGTGTTTCCTTGGTTGATGTTTTTCTGTTTGTCACATGCTTTGGGGGCTTCTTTCTGTTTCTAGGTGGTGTAATCTCAAGGGAGCAGAAGAGAAGACACCAGCCTGCTCCTGGGTGTCAGAGCCTGTGTCCTCTCCACCGTGCCAAGGATTTGATTTGGTGACTTTGCCAGACGTTGCCTTCACCACAAGTGATGGTGACTGGGCGTGCTTTGTACACCTTGCACAAACAGCTGGCACTTAATAAATGTGTCCCGAATTTAACTGAATCTCAGGCATTTTGGTCCACCAAAAGTCCACATGATAAGGACATTCTCTTCTGTTTTAAGGGCAATCTTACTAACAACTTTCATTTATACTTTTGAGATTTTCAATGACATTTGATAAAAAGCAGGAATAAAGCTAATAACCAAGCTGTTTGGAGTCTAGACCTACTAAAAGATCTCCCTTTCTCTACTGATTAGAAGGAAGGTGGTTTGGGATCAGGATATTTCTTATGGAAAAAAGGGATGATTTTTTAAGTAAAAAAGTTACAAACATACTTCAGCATTTCCTTTCCTTCTAAGTGTTACACTTGGGGCTTTTGATTCAGAGAAAGGATCCCAAAATAATAATCTACAAAATGCTCCTTCAGAGACCGCAAAAATTAAACTGGGATTCAATTTGACGAACGTATCTGAGGCAGTAAGCTAGGTGCTAACGTGATGAAGATAGCAGAGACTCAGTCATTGCTCAAGGAGGAAACCAATGTGTGGGGGGGTGCATCTACACTAGGTGTAGAGGGGATGGTGTGAGCAAGCACGTGAAAATAGGAAGGCAGAGGGCAAATCAAAGGGAAAGATGGAAGATGGTCCAGGTAGGGTCAAAAAAACTAAAGGAAGGGAAGTAGTGTAAGAAAAGGTTGGAAAGGCAGGTTGAATATGGATTATGGAGGATCTTAGGCCAGAATTGGGATTTTATACTGTATTTAGCAGGCAATGGGTAGCCATTATGACTCTAGAGTTATGCAAAAGGGGAATTATTTAGGGATGAAGTTTAGAGGATGGCAGGGAAGCTAGGTGGCACAGTGTATAAAACATTGGAACTGGAGTCGGGAAGACCTGAGTTCAAATTCAACCTCAGACATTTACTAGCTGTGTGATCCTGGGCAAGTCACTTATCCTTGTTTGCCTCATTTCCTCATCTGTAAAGTGAGCTGGAGAAGGAAATGGCCAACCACTGCAGTATCTTTGCCAAGAAAACCCCAAATGGGATGACAGAGAGTTGGACTGAAACGACTGAGCAACAGCAATGACATGGAGGATGGATGGGGGAGAGGGAAGGCTGCAGGCAGGAAGACAAAGGTTACACTGAAGAAGTGAAAAGAAGGGAGGGCCTGAACTAGGGGGGGCTAGAGGAGCAGAAAGGGGAGAATCCGTGGGAGAGATCATCTCTGAGGCACAGGAAGAGAAGGACATCTCCAAGACGACTTGGGGGCCCTGACCCTGAGGAACTGAGAAGACGGAGCATTAACACACCACCTGGGGAGGGGCAGGTTTGGAAGAGAAACTGGAAAATGGGCCCTGACACAGACAAGCAGGACAGCCTTGGAACTCACGGGTGAGACTGATTACATGCTATTTTTAAGAAGAGCTATATGGAATAGAAATTGGTGGCTTCATGTATAATCCTTTCTGGTTTTGGCAGATGGAGATGTTCATGTTTGTTGGTGTTTTGTCAAGTTCAGAATAACAAAGAAGAAAAAACTGATTCCCTTGATTTCAGACTAGATCTCATGCAATTTGGGAGGAAGGAGGGAACAGGGAATTGACAGAGGGGTGGAGGGGATGGGGGAGGGAATTAAATTTCAATGGAAAGCCTCTGGCTCTAATTCTGAAGGTCTTTCCACTTCAGGAACATTCCCTATACCCAATTCCTTTCCCCTTCCTCTGTCCCTGGGCCTAAAATTCTCCATCCATGAGGGGAACATATTGCCTTTCTGTAGCCTCCACATTCAAACCATTCAATGGGCCAGTCAATCAGCAGGCATGAGGTTAAGCTAGGATAACCCTGGATCCTCCACGCTCCTAGGAAAGGTTCCTTTGCAGCCCTCAGAGCCATCCTAAAAACAAAACAAGCCAATCCAAGACGAAAGAAGGGCCGAAGCCAAGCTCGGCTGACCTGCCACCCAGGCCCTGTGTTTCCCCAAAGAAGGGCAATGCTTTAGAACTCAGAGAATTAAGCTAAGCCAAAGGTAAACAGCATCTTCCAAGAGGTCTTAGCCTAGGAAAACTTTTTTTTTAAATTAGATTGCTACCCAGAAGGCCTTTCGTAAAATATTTTGCATTTAAAAAAAATCCTCTCATGAAAATGTCTAAAGGGAAAGATGGAGAAAGAAGTCCCTGAAACAAAGAAGGGCTCTGAAGAAGAGGAAGGCCTTGAGAAATGAATCTAAATGCTTCTGCAGGAGAGCAGATGGTGTGTGAACGTTAATTATCTGGACTTTCGTTTGGCACGCTCCACAGCGAAGACATCAGACTTAGAACGGGCCAATGGCTCCCAGGTGGCCCTTGACTATGCCACAGCTACTTGGCAAAGAGATGCATGACCTCAAAATGGAAGAATGGGAGGGGGGGAGAGAAGGCTTCTTACTCTCTGTCCACCCAGTATCAGCCGAAGTGTCTTGAAAATGAGGAAGATGGCGATGGTAGCTCTCATTTCCAAAGCATTTCAAGATTCCCTGGCACACGCTACCTCCAGTAAGCCTGCTTCGATCATGGTTCATTATTTTCTCAACTTTACATATGAAGAAACAAAGTGGAGTGACTTGCCTTGCCTTACCCCTCGGTGAAGTGTCTGTGGGAGGATTGGAACCTCGGACTTCTTTAAAGTCCAGCACTTTGCCCCTAACATTGTGCTTTCTTGTATACTAAAAGTCAGCAAAGTAGGATGCAAGCTCATAGAATCCTGACCCCAAATCTAGAAATCGTTCCCTTAGAACACCCCGCCTAGCTAAGTGAATCAATGAATCAAGAAGCACTTTGTAAGCTCCATTCTTTGGTTGAGGAAAACGAGAGTGATGTGGGATTTTTTTCTGACTGCGGTGACTTTCACAACTTTCCTAGCTTTGCCATTGCAAACAGTCTCCAAATGGAGAAGCCAGGTACTGTGCTAGGCACAAGGACACAAAGATGAGGCAGTCCCTGTCTTCAGAGTTTACATTCTATCTGGGGAGTCATGCATCTGCTTGTACACATACATACACAATATGTATACCTACACATGTGTATGTATACAGCACACATGTACAGTATACACATGCACGTACACATATACATAAATGCATACAGTTCACATACACATTAGTGTGCAGGCACTGTGTATACATATATACATACATGCATATGTGCATACATGCAATGTATGTGTATGCACACATATATATGTCTTTCTGTAAAACTGATACCAGGTGTTTTGGGGAGAGAGGGAAGGCATTAGCCAATGGGGGATCAGGAAAGCCTTCATGTAGAAGGCAGTGCTCAAAGGGAGCCTAAGAGGCCAGGGAAGTGAGAAAACAGGACATTCAAGGCCAGAGCAGCAAGGACTCCAGCTGGCAGAGAAGCTCTAAGTAGGTGGGTCTGGGGGGAGCACAGAGAAGGAAAGGGGTGATCCTCGATCCTGAGGCTGAAAGCTCGGGTCACAGATAGAGCTCAGGAAGGCCAGGGATTCTAATTCTCAGCCCCTGGGCCAGGCATTGTACTCTCGGTGGCCCTAGGCAGCTCTCTAAGACCTACAGGGGCAGAGGTGGTGCCAGCCTGAGTTGGGAGGGGAAGTTCCCCGTTGTGAACTCCCTGAACCAATAAAATCACAAGTCCAGTTAAAAAAAAAATAAAAAGGTTAACTGGGTAGGCTGGAGGAAGTTTGGGAAGGGCTTTGAAGGTCAGGCAAGGCATTTACATTTGATCTTCCAGCTAAGAGGGAGTCACTGCAGCTTCTGGAGAAGGGGGGGGGGGTGAGAGGACAGGCCTTTAGTAAAACAAATCACTTAGGGCTTAACCAGTACTTCTGGCCTGGCTTGGATTGACTGGGGTGGGGTGCCCATTGCTGGCTTGTTTATCATGGCTTCAAATTGATCCAGAAAAGGAAAACGATGCCAGCTCACCTTGGTTTTTCTCACTCCAACACATATGAGTACAGATTAAAATACACATGCAAGTCACACCCCAGTGAGGCCTACAATGGCCCACAGAACAGCCCCCATCCAAGACCACGAGGACACCCTCTGTCCACAAACCCCTCTCTCTGTAGAGCAGCAGCCAACACTCTCAGGCTTCCTGACTCCCAGTCTTTCCTTCCTTCCTTCTCACCACCATGCGTGCCATCTCAGCCCCTCCCCACGCTCTACTACCTCCCTCTGGCTCTTGGAATCATCAGCTCCCCGTTTGAGGCCTCAGTTTGAGGGTTCCCTCCTACAAAGAGTTTCCCTCCTGCAAGAGGCTTTTCCTGATCCCAGTGAAATTACGCCGTATACAGTTAGTACAGTCACAATTTCTCGGGTTCTCTTCCTTCCCTCCCCCCCCAAACAAAAACAAAAACATAAGCTCCGTGACAGCAGGGACTGCTTTGTCTTTCTTTTTTTGTGCCCAGTTCAGGGCCCGTAGTAAGACTCGATAAACTCATTAAGAGTCCACTATGTACCAGTCACTAGTGCTGAGTTCCATAACATAAAGAGGGTCAAAGGTGCCCCTGCCTCTATAGGGCTCCCAGTCTAACGGGAAGAGAATCTGCAAACCATTAAGCCCAAACAAGTGAGGGCTGCTTGTTGGGAATAATCACCTGAGGGCTGCTAGCATTAAGGGAGAGCCAAGAAATGCTTGTGAAGTAAAACAGGGCCGGCAGTGCCTCGAAACCGCATTCAAGCGATTCTACTATGTCAGAGAAACAAGAGAAGCTTCTGCAGCTAGACATTCCCACTTAAGTCCTTAATAAAAACTTCCAGCCAGCGAACTGGGGCCTAGAAAACGCAGAGAGATACTGAGTAGCTGACCACTTCCCCGTGTTAAATATTTACATTGCTTAAGCCCATTAACGTTCAACATTTCCTGGTCATCATCACCACCATCCTTTGGACAGTTCGCTAAGACTCCAAACTGCAGGCCAGTTGCTGTCGGCATGGGCCGAGGGCATTTCCTCACTGAGAATTCAAGGCCCCAGTGAAATCCCTGCTCTCCAATCTCCAGCCACAGGGCACTGGCCTCCAGAAGCCGAAGCTGACCAGCCAAACGCCAGAGCTCCAGCTTAGGCTGAGAGGAGAGCTTTCAGCCCTCGGAGATGAGCCGTCAGTCAGCAAAGAGGCACCCGAGTGAGGCCTCAGGGAAAAGCTCCGCTGGAAGCTGGGTAGCCCGGTGACCTTGAACAAAGCCCTTTCCCTCCCAGGGCCTCAATTTCCTTGGCTATAAAAGGAAGGGGGTGGAGCCAAATGATCCCTAAGGCTCCTTCCAACGCAAATATTCCTCTCTGCGCCTCCCCCTGGTGGGTAGAGAACGGTGCCCTGGAGGTGCCAGCCCGCTCCACGGGAAAAGTAGAAGGCCTGTCCTCAAGGAATTTCCAACCCCACTGAGGCCAACAGGTGGGACTTTGGGTAATTTGTAGCCCAGGTCTGGCTCGGTCTATGGAAATATTAGCAGGAGAGGACCCAAATCTGGCAACTCACCCAATAGAAAGGCACCAAATCTTACCATAAGTAAGCTGCTCTCCTCCCCCGCCCCAACACACACACGCCCACACGCCCACCCTCCCCCTAGCACTTTATCGGGTTTGTGGATTTCTCGACTGTGCTGCACTGTTATAAATCCCAAGGACTGTCAGAGCCAGAGGACCTTCTGGCAGTGACTGTCACTGACAAAGTGACAAGTCCCTTAGATATCTGGAGAGCACCAGGCACGAGGGAACGCTTTTTCAGAAATGACTTCAGGTCTGGTAGTCCCCTCACTTTGTCTGCTTAGCCATTCGGAGGGATTTCTGGGATAAGCTTTAAGAAATGCTCGTACTCCAATCTCCCCTGGAGTCTCGGGACAGAGGTGGAAAGGACCGAGGGAAAGCAATCTACTCAGGGTCCCGCAGGCATTGCCAGAGGTGGCAGAAGTCATTTGCTTCCAGGGCACTGTTTTTTACATCCATTATCTCATGGGATCTTTCCAGCTCCACCAGAGAGAGGTGACCTCATCTGCCCAGAGTAAAAGTGACCCTGAAGGAGGTGAATGGGGTTGTCAGTTACAACGAAAAGCTCTCAATGCCTCCGAAGATTTGAGGGGCAAACCCCCGAAGCGAGCCTGACCCCCAAATCGGCCCCTTTCCCACCCCGTGCCTTCCTCAGCTGAAGGAGGTTTGACACCCACCAACCTACAAACGTCGCTCAGGAGGAGACTTTGCCTGCTTTCTCGGGGAGCCAGATGGGTCCCCAGAGAAGCATTCAAGTCTATCTGTGCGGAAACAAATAAACAGACCGACTAACGCTTAAGGAGAAGGCAGCAGCTTCCCACGGCTGTGCATCAACACCCCTGGTGGGAGAATTGAGTCTGCAATAAACAAAGCTCTCACAGCCATGCACCAGTAAACCACCACCTGCCTGTTCCCGCGCTCCGGGCTGCTGGGGCCTAGGCTGAGTTGCGGGTATCTGAATTCTACGAGACTACAGAAACCTTGCCCCTGATTGGGATCAGCCCTGAGTTCACTGTCCGAGAGGCTCCGACCTCACAAACAGGGAGCCCCAAATAGGCTCGAAGCCCAGAGAACGCTGATAGACGTCTGATTGTAGGAACCAGCTCGGACCCCATCGAGCTGCCCCGGTTTTAACACAGGAGTAACTGAGGCCCCACAGCTATTAAATGTCCTGTCCTTCACTGAGATAGTAAGTACAGGAGGAGGAATGTGAGCCCAGAGCCTCGAACTCCATGGGCACTGCTCTCTCCAGGGTGCCTAGCTCCCAGAGCTGAACCAGGTTGTCTTTTCTGAAAACCTTTGCCTCTCAGACACAGAGCTCCCACAGAGTAGGCGCCTAACAAAGGCTCGGATGAGCTTAGGTAGGTCAATCAAGCGCGTTGCAAACTTTTAAACGCAATGTCGATGGTAGTTATAATTGGTGTTACTACTATTAAGGCTGTCACTGAAGGAAGCCAGCTGTCCCCGCGTGAGACTGAGCTTCGGCAAGCTCAGGACCAGGACTCAGAGGATCCAAAACAACAAATATTAATTAAGCGCCTACTGTGTGCCGGGCGGTCACTAGAGACACTGACAGCTACAGGCTAGACCCACCCAGGGCTTATGGGGAATGGGGGTGGGGAGGGGGAGACACGTCCAGCGGGGCGGCGATGGGAGACCCCTCGGGGCCGAGACGGTCGATGAAGCAGCCTCCTTCCCTGCCACCACGCACGGAACCCTCCCGCCTTTCTCCGAGAGCCCGCAACTTGAAGGAGGCTCCCGCGCTCGGGGCGGCGCCCCGCTTCCCGCCTCCCCCCTCCCCCGCGGCGCCGAGGCCGCCAGTCCTCGTTCCCCTCCGGCCGCCGGGGAGGCGCTCCGGGCAATGGGCAGGGACGGAGGCAGGGACAGCGGCTAGAACAGAGGCAGGAACCGAGGCGAGGCGGCGTGCCCTTCGGCTGGCACGGGCCACTTGCGGCGGCCGCGGCTCCTCCTCTCGCTCCTCCTCTGTCCTCCCTCCCCTCCCGGCGACCAGCGCGGGGGCCTTTACCTGTCCGGGCGGGGGCGGGCAGCGGGGCTGGAGGAGGCTGAGCTCGAGCCGGAGAGACACTAGCAGCAGCGGTGGTGGAAGCAGACAATGGAGCAGTGAAGGACCGACACATTGACAGCCACGAGGGCCCGCCTCCCTCTCGCCCCACCTCCTCCTCGGGCTCCGCCCCCCAGGGCCCCGCCTCCTCCTCGGGCTCCGCCCTCCCAGGGCCCCGCCTCCTCCTCGGGCCCCTCCTCTCCCGCCTTCCCCTCCATACTCAGTGTCTCCCTCCCCTCGGTTTCTGGTCCCCGCCTTCCCTTTCTTACTCCCCTCCCTCTCTTCATCGGGCTGCACCATTTACCGAAAGACGGGGGGTGGGAAACAAATGCCCGAAGTCGGTTGGGAGCCATCTCGGGGGCTCCTGGGGCCTCCCGACTTAGGCAGAACCACCTTCAGAAGAGTCTGAGAGCCCACATGTAGGCTCCATGTCCAGAGGCCCTCGCTGGCCACAAACAGCCGGGCAGCATAGGGAGAACGATTCTGCCTTCCCCTCGGTCCCTGTCCTCGTGGTCTGTCCCCCGGGCTGGCCCGATCGGAGGAGGAGCCAGCAGGAGGCGGACCCCCAAGGCGCTCTTACTGCGCTGCTCCAAGACGAGGCTGCGGCCCATGCCAAGGAGCCTTTGCTATATTGTATCTTTTGCTGAGGTTCTCCCTGGGCCGCGGAGTAGACGTTTGCAACAAAGTTTCCCGGGCGGCTTCTGAAGCCTTCTGGCGGGGGAGCGGGTAGGAGACCTGCAGGCTATCTGGCCTGGCGTACGGCGGCCGCCCCCATGGCTCCTCCCAAGAAAGGCGAGCTGACCCAGGAAGAGAAGGAGCTGCTGGAAGTGATCGGGCAAGGTGAGGACGCCTGGCCCCAGCCCCAGCTGCCCGGACCGTGAAAGGCTCTGGGGCTGAGCGGCCACCTCCTTCCTGGCTGGCAGGGGCACAAGGGCATAGGGGCCGGGAAGCCAGGGAAAGCGAGCTTTGAGACTGGGATTGCAGCCCTACCACCCACCACGGGGGGAAGGTTGGGCCTGCAGGCCAAAGGGGCACCCCTAGGTGCCACTAAAACCTCTTCCATATCCCGCCCCCCAGCCAGCACCGCCTGTCATCTTTGGTGGCTGGTTACTTTAAAGCAAAGTGACTCCCTCCTCCCCCAGCTCGTGTCAGAGGAAGTTTCCGCTTCCAGGGTCAACCTGGCCTCCAGAAGCTAGCTACCGCTCCTGCCTCCTGGAACCTCGGGCCCCACCTCGGCGTGGGGATGGGGGGGGCGAGAGGAGGAGCTCCCGGGCACGTGGGAGCCTGCCTGGGCCGGGCCGGCCTCGCCTCTTCCCCTAGGTCCACCTAGATCCCGCCCCTCGAGCGAGTCCCACGGGCTTTTCTGTCCCACCTCCCTACAGACTCCTTCCCCAGCAGACGCTCCAGGCCAACTGTGCTCTCAGAGAGATTGAGTTCAGGTGTGCCAACACCTCCCCATTGCACTGTCCCTGGGGCCTCCGAATCTCCTGTGTTCCTAGCACTGTTCTAGCTAGCCTCTGGGGTACTGGGTACAAAAGCCAAGCAGCCCCTGACCTGAAAGAAGCCCGACCATCCTCCTGAACACTCGGTGGATCATTGGACACATCTTAGGGACAAGGACAAAAATAGAGACAAGGTTAGGTCGGGAAAGCACTTTAGAGATGCCTGCAGTAGCTTCCTGGCTTGTCGGAGGGGGAGAGGCAGCTAGTGGCCTCTTTGAACGGGGAGAAGACCCTCATATCTCCCCTCTTCATGATGACGGTTCAGATCTTCTGCCGTGGCAGACAACTCGGAGCTAAGGTCACCCAAAGAAGTGCCCCAATCCTTTTGGTAAACAGGATTAGGAATCAGCTTTACATAAAAACCCTGGTTTCCAGGCTGAGATTCCCTTATACCTTTAATGGAAAGGCTAAAAGGCCAGATTAATACTATTAAGGAAGCAAAGATCACAAGCAGGAAGGGACCTCAGACCATCTGGCTCAGCCCCCTTATTTTACAGAAGAGGAGACTCAGAAGGGATAAAGGAGGCCCAGAGAGGGTCAAGTGACTTGCCCAAGGTCACACAGTAAGCGGGAGGCCTAGATTTGAGTCCTGCTGCCATACCTCCCAATCTAGCACACTTTCTGCTGTTTTAGCTGTTTCTCCTGACTCTAAGAATGGGCCCCTAGGATCTGTATAGGGCACCCTTCTCATTTTGTAAATGAGGAAACTGAGGGCCAGATGAGTGAGATTGCCCAGGGCTTTGGGGACAGCTAGTCTGAAGGGCTCGGAGAATTAAAGCTGGGACAACCCCTGATGCCATCCATTTTACCCCCAGAGGGGACTTGCCTAATGTCGCTGAGGTCTACATGGTCAGCCTTAGAGACAGCATTTGAACTCAGATCTTCTAGCTGCAGAACCAGGGTTCCGTCCACTCTTCCATACATTCAGGAGTGAGTGAATTAAGCCTTTATTACGTGGCAACTAGAGAGTCAGTCTGGTATAGTGGATAGAGAGAGAAACTCCAGAGTTGGAAAACATGCTGCTGACACATCCCAGATGTTTGAGCCTGGACAAGGCACTGAATTTCTCAGGGCCCTGATCCCGCTCTGGAAAAGACTCTGCCACTCCTCATGGGTGGAGGGAGCTCCCTGCACCAATAAAGTCCTC
Organism: Phascolarctos cinereus; assembly: GCF_003287225.1. Taxonomy (NCBI): domain Eukaryota; kingdom Metazoa; phylum Chordata; class Mammalia; order Diprotodontia; family Phascolarctidae; genus Phascolarctos; species Phascolarctos cinereus. The sequence continues at coordinate 9,120,985 of NW_027555514.1, read as the reverse complement.
GGTCCAGAAGCATTCACCACCAAGTGTCAGGCACTGGGAGCCAAAGACAAAAATACCAATGTCCCTGACTTCAGCCTGCTTATATTGTGCTGTGAGGAAACGTGACACCAGCACGGATCAGTTGATGTAAAACACATTCAAAGTGAGTTCTCAATAATTGGGAGACCTCTGAATTTGAGAAGGGCCTCTTCTAGGAAGTGACCTAACCTAGAGACTAGTCCTGGCTGGAGCTTAGCACTCCCACAGGGACACTGACAAGGCTGGTGGATGGCCTGGGCAAAGGTGCAGAGGTGGGAGACAAAAAGCTGTGCCCCTAGAAAGCAGAGGCATGCTCAGGCAAGAAATGGCTGGGGATGTTCATGGTGGGATGAAAGAGGAGAGAGTGGAGGGCAAGTTATAGTGTCGAGGAGAAGGGATTGGATGCCGCTGGAGGGGTCAGGTGCTGGGATGGGAGGCCACAGCCGCTTTCCTGGGCAGATTGGCCCCCTGACCTATAAATCCTACAGTGTGGACCAGCCTCCAACATTTCCGGAAGGATGCTGGATGTGCTCTTGTCAGAGCTGCTGTGGTAGGGATTCTGGTACTCCGAGAGCTTGGCCTCGCTGGTGTGCTCACCCCAGCTTCTGCTCAGCTTTTGGAGGTGTGGCCTCACCTCCCCTCCAGGTGTGATTGGCTTGCCTCCCCCCACCTGTGGCCGTGGGAGCACATCCCCACTGGAGGAGAGACACAGCTGACCCACATTAAGTAGAGGAAAACTGTTCTGAGGAAAAGGAACTATCAGCTCTCTGTTGGGCCCTAATCCCTGGAGTCCTCCCACCCTAGGATGTGGGTCATGGCAAAGCCTTCTGGGGTGCTCTAACATATACATGCATTGTCCTGTTTCCAACCGAACCAGGAGGTTTGGTGCAGCAGCCTGCTGCTGCCCTCTCCCAACCTTGGGCCTCCTTGGGCGCTCTGGCCCCTGCCCCCAGGGTCCGAGGATTGCAGCTGCCCTTCTTAGCCACAGCAGCAGAGCCTGGAGGAGGCTGAGGACTCAGGGGAAGCCCCCTGGGGGCTCAGTGTGCTTGGCTAATATTAACCTCATGAAATCTGAATCATATGAATGCTGCCTTGGGTTAAGGGGCCTTTCTTGACTTTAAAACATTCACTTCCCAATTTCATAAATCATTATCCTGTTGCTAATAAAACAGGAATAAAGGCTCCTGCAATTATTTCCTCTTGTGCCCTCTGCTGTCCATTCTGCCCTGTCCCTGCCTACAGTGCCCGGACCTCTTCATCTCCAACCCCATGTCAGGCTGGCAGAGCCGGGGCCAGCTGCCCCCTGCCTTTCCTAGAAGCTCATTTTACTGAGATCCATCCACCCCTCCGTAGGGCAGCTGGTAGCACTTTTGCCCCCCTGGGCAAAGTTGATGCCCAACTTAGTGCATGGCAGAGCTCCTGAGTCAAGAGATCCACCCTCAGCTGCCCAGGGAAATGGTGTTTGAGATCTGCCCACCACACTATGCCAGCACTTGGGCCCAGCTCAGAAACACTTCTTTGACTGATTCTCTCTCCCTCCTCCTACAGTTAGTTAGTTCTCATTTCCCCCTCAAATTATCTCCCTGAGAATGGAAGCTCCCCGTGTGCTGGCGCTGCTGGCTGACGTGTTAAATTGCTTTGTGTGTTTGGGGGACAAGCAAGATCATCATTGTCATTGTCATTGACTGCTTAAAGGGAAGCAGATCTATACCTGATAGAGTCCAAAGGATCTGGTTTTAAAGTCACTGGCTCTTGGAGCTGGAGGGAAGGGATCTAGGGCCTTCCCCCCCCAGAGCTGAGCAAGAATCTAGTGGACCTGACTGCACTGATGAGTTGGCTTCCCAGGAGGGTCCAAGGGCCCCCAAATGAGTGGCAGTGACGTAGTTGATTTAAATCTCCTCCTCTAGCCTTCAGAGAGCAGAGAATTCATGCAGAGGAAGAGGCAGGGGGCTGTAAGGAGGCTTGGATTCTTGACAGCTTAACCTGACAATTTCCAAATGGCATTTCTTTGACTTTTTGGGGGCCATTTTCTGCATTTTTGAGTACTTAGACTTATTTATGTGTGGTTTCTTTTAAGGGAATGTCCAGGAGACCGGGAGACTGCTGGGAAGCAAGAATGTTCGTGTCAACTGTTTGGATGAGGTAAAGAAAAGGGCCCAGGACTTACCAAAGTAAGAGGCTGTCTTGTTTCCTGGGCCTGCTCACAGTGTTCTCTGGGGCCTGCATTCAGGTCCACGTTCCATTCCATTCCATTAAGGAAACAGACTGGCTTGGCCGACAGAAAGTTCTCTGGCTGATGACAGAGCAGAGCAGAAGTGGGGTGAAGCCTGGTCATTTGTGCAGGGAGGGCCAGTGGAAAATGCTGGGCACAATGTCCTTTGCCATCCCTTCTTGCTTTATCTGGCCCCAGTTAAAGGTGCTGCTGGGGCAGAATGAGCAGAGCCAGCTGCTCAGCCGGCCGGGACCTTACAAGTCAGCAGCCCAGAGAGTCCATTCCTAGAAATGAGCCATATCTCAGAATACAGCCAGTCTTCCTGGGGTCGTCGCCATGGTGCAGTAGAGAGGGATTGGATTGAAAACTCGAGCACCTGGGTTTGATCTGGGCCGACCTTGAGGGGTCACGGAACCTGCCTGGGTCTTGGTTTCCTTCTCTTGAAAACGAAGGAATTGGACCTCCTAGCCTCACTAGAGTATAGTCTCCTCCAGGGAAGGATCTGTCTTTTGCCTCTTTTTGTAGACTTAGCACAGTGCCTGGCATATAGTAGGCACTTAATAAATGTTTATTGATTATTATTTTTAACATTCTTTTTTTTTAAATTTTGAATTCTAAAATCTCACCCTCCCTCCTGTACCTCCCCCACTCATCGAGAAGATAAGCAATATGGTATCAATTATAGGTGTGAAGTCACGTAAGACATGTCCGTATTAACCATGTAGCAAAAAAAAAAAAGAAAGAAAGAAAAGCAAGAAAAATGAAGTTTAAAAAGTCTGCTTCCAGGGACAGCTAGGTGGCGCAGTGGATAGAGCACCAGCCCTGGAGTCAGGAGGACCTGAGTTCAAATTGGATCTCAGACACTTAGCACTTACTAGCTGTGTGACCCTGGGCAAGTCACTTAGCCCCAGCTGCCTCATCCCCCCCAAAATTTTTTTTTTAAAAAGTCTGCTTCAGTTCACATTTAGGATTTGTCAGTACTCTCTCTGGAGGTAGAAAGCGTTGCTTGTCCTAGGTCCTTTGGAATTGTCTTGGTTCATCATCTCAATCAGAGTAGCTAAGTCTTTCCCAGCTGACCATCCTTAATGGTGTCACTATTACCGTGTACACTGTGTGTGTGTGCAAGAGAGACAGAGACAGCGCACAGGTAGGATAATCTCTCTGCTTGTTAGCTTTCCTAAAGACCATGTGGGGCTAGTGTGGCTTTCTTCACCATGCCCGTGACTCCCCAGACCAAGTGATCCTGACATGGCTGGTGACAGCTCTCTGTATTAGGATGTAAGCTCCTTGCAGGCAGGATCTTCCTAGCTTTGGGAGGTGTATCTCCAGTATTTAGCTCATTGCTTGGCACAGAGGAAGTGCTCCATAAACTTCTGAGAGAGAGAATGGGTGGGAGTGGAGGAGGGCCTCCAGAAACACCTGCCTGGACACAAGGAAGAGGAGCTGGCCAGTGTTAGGCCCCTGGAAAAGTCCAGTGGTGAAGAGGAAGGAAGGCCGGGGTGGCCAGCAGTGGTAGGAGTTGCAGAGGATCCCAAACAGTGAGGAGAGAGGCCTGTGAGCAACGGAGACTGGTAAAGGTCCTTGGGCTGTCAAGAGACCCATTTCACTCTAGTGCTCAGGGAAGAAGCCAGCACCCAGGGGTTAAGATATAAGCACAGGGGTTGACTGCTCCTTTGGGGACTTGGGTTGTAGAGGAGAGGGTGCATTGACCTTGGTGGAGACCAAGTGATCAATAAGGCACAACTTGGAAATGTGGCCAGAGGGCAAGAGATGATGGGGGTAACACTCGGGGAGGAACCGGGACTCCAGGCATGGAAGCTCCATCTGCTGATGGCAGGTGAATGTTCTAGAAGTGAGCTGGAGTCCTGTGGTAGAGCTAGGAGCCTTGGGCAGGGAGTTCAGCTGAGCCAAGCCAGGTTTCAGGGCAGGAGTGTGGGGATGGCCATTGGCCTACAGAAGAGAAGTTTGCTCATAAGAAAGGGAGGGGCTGAGCTTGGGCTCCTGGGGAATATTAGGGGTGGCCCAGAGGGGCCTCGAAGCTCACCCTGGCGTGGACTCGGGATGAAGTCCCAGTCCTGTGTCACTCCCCCTATTTGGGCTTCTTTGTCCCCTATGTAAATGGGGGTGGGGTTTGTACACCACCTTCCAGCTCCAGATCTCTGCTGCCATGCCCTGGGACAAGAAGCGGGCTAGCTGGAGAGCCTTGTTAGTGGTAAGGAAAGGAAAATGAAGCACACATAGATCTTCCTAAAAGGGCTGCAGTTAAAGACTGGTCTGGGGGTGGCCAGAGACAGGAGGAAGAGCATTAGGTGGGGTGTCTGGAGACCTGGCTTCAGATCTCACTTCCTATGTGACCTTTGTAAGTCACTGAACATCTCTGATGTGCAAAATGACCAGATGGGGGTTGGAGTCTTTAATTTGGTGACGAGCAAGGTAAGCCCACTGGTTGCCTTGGGGTGGGTTTTCCCATTGTAAAAAATATATTTCTATATTATCGCTTAGAAACATGAGCCATGACTTATAAAGGGAATCCCAAGAGTCTTTACTGGCCAAATATCAAACAATTCGATTTTACAGCATTCCTTGTATTGTCTTTCAAAGTGTCTGTGGTCAGGAAGAATACAAGGGGCTCATAGGCAGTTGGCTATGACTTCAAAGGAAAGGAATCAGTTGAGTTGGGAGGGTGCCAACTATGGTAAACTTGCTATGGAAAGCAAAACCAAATCTTGGTGAGGGTCTGTGTCCAAGGAATTGGGCAGTATTGACCGATCCCTGCTTGTGGATTCCGGCCCTGAACGAGGCACTTTAGGGAGGAGCAGAAGGTGGTCAGCCTCGCAAGGTCACCAAGCCCCAGGTGGGACAGGCAAACACAGATAACAGCACGCCCTTGAGCGTCTCCCTAGAGCTGGGGCATCTTGAATGCTGTGAATGAGCTCTTGTGGCTTTGCTATGTGACAAATAAAAGATGCTCAACGCCATTCTCACCCCGGCACCCTTGAAATGCACGTACTGAAGTCGGTGAAGTCACTTGTTCATTGTGCTTGTGGTTGCCATGGGGGTTGTCTGGAACATGGATGTCATTTCTCAAACTCGAGAAAGGGTCCATGCCCATCGATGCCCCCGCCTGTCTCCGTGCTTTATGGAGCCATGATCTTCTGCTCACAGTTAGTTCTCTGACTTTCCTCATCGCCCTGTGTAACTGACCTCTCCCCTTTCTTTGCTTTTCTCCAAAGCACGGGATGACGCCACTCATGCATGCAGCGTACAAAGGAAAAATGGACATGTGTCGTATGCTCCTGCGACATGGGGCCAACGTGAACTGCAATGAGCATGAACACGGCTACACGGCCCTGATGTTCGCTGGACTTTCTGGTGAGTTGAGGGGGAGCCTTCCACCTTCTTGGACTTTCACATTTTGTTTAACTCTGGCAAGTGTTTCCTTGCTCCCTAATCATCGAGCTCTTAAAGGGTTTTTTTTCCTCTACACTGCGGCACTGATGCCAACTTAGGTTTTTCAAGAAGGACTTGATAAATTGTCCTCCCCCTTCATCAAAGCTGAGATTATTTTTTAAAAAATTTAAAACCTAATGTATATTTGGCAAAGTACATGTAGAGGAAGTCAGACTTTAGAGGTGATCGAGTCCAGTGGCTTCATTTTCCAGATGAAGCAGCAGAGGCCTAGAGAGGTTGGGTGATTTGCCCAACATCACATAGCCAGGAAGTATCTGGGATGGAATCTTAACCCAGTCCCAGTCCAGCTCGATCTCCAGTCTGCACTGCCCAGCAATAAGTCTGGAAAGAGGCCTCTAGTCCTGCTGAGCGAGTTAAACCTCACCCAGGTCATATCCAGGGGGGGCCAGAGACAGGGTCTGCAGTCCAGATAGTCCCGGCTCCTATTCCCTGTGAGCCTAACTGATGCCAATTCTGAAACTGCAAAAAGATTTACCAGACAAAACCTTTCAAGAGTCTTGGGGAAAAATGTTTAAAATTACACTGCCCTTAAGGGTAAGGCACATATTCCTTTCAACTCTAGGAAATAAGGAGATTACTCGGCTAATGCTGGAAGCTGGAGCAGACACGGATGTTGTGAATTCAGTTGGCAGGACAGCGGCGCAGATGGCAGCCTTTGTGGGTAATTAGTCAAATGCTATCAGTGATTGGGGGTGGGGGGCAGCTCATGAAAAAAGTTTGCTCAACATTGTCTCTTTGGGATGAAAATCACTTGACATTTCAAATGCCCCCTTGACATCAGCTGTCAGTTGTGTTTTGGAATACTGGCCACAGATTTCTCCCCTCTCTATGCTGGTCCTTTTGGCTGGCCTTATTGAAATGGACACATGCCATGGGGATGGTAGTGAGATGGGTATGGCAGGCTCTTATAGCTCTTGAGAGAAGCCAGGAAGGATGGGAAAGCCCTTAATAAATGCCATGTTCTTAAGTCGGCATCTTTTCCCTCCACAATTCAACAACCATTCATTGAGCAGCTCCTCTATGCCAACCCTGGTCTGGGGGATGAGGAGACAGAGAACAACATGGCAAACAGCCCCTGCCTTCAGGGAGTTTACATTCACTAGGGCATACAACATACAGGCCAATAAGTGAAAGTGAGGTTCTTCGGGGAAGGAGAGGGCTGACAGCTAACAGGGGATAGACAAGCCTTCTGATACAAGACGTCACCTGAGAGGGGAGCCTGGAAGGAAGCCATAGAGCTTTACAGGCAGAGATCAAGAAGGAAGGGCAGCCTGGGCAAAGGCTAGCCAGCTTGCTTAGCTCTTTTTAAACATCTTTTTTCTAGCCTTCCTTCCAGGCTCCCCTCTCAGGTGACGTCTAAAATAAGGTCCCAGGAGACTGAGCAGGGGTGTGAGAGGTCAGGCCTGTGCCTTAGGAAGCTATTTCTCAAACCAGGAAAATGATTCTCTTAGAGAAATAGATGTCCCGGCGGCTGATTCCCTTATAAGGAATGGGTTATGAAGCAGAATCCTTCCCCTGGACTTGGTTCTCCTAGGTAGTGATTGTGGAGGAAAGAGCCCAAGTCATAAGAGAGCTCCAGCTGCTTTGGTAATGAGTAGTCTATATCCAATGTTTATTAAATGTCTTCCCTGGTTCATTCTCTAATGTTCTCTGGAGCCCCAGTGAACCCTAGCCCTATTGGGCTGAGTAGAGTGAAGGTCAGAAGGCAATACCATTTGGAAATGAGTCTTGGAAGTATTTGCTCATCTGGAATGTGCTCAATTAAGTGCCCAGATTTTGGGGGGTAGTGACAAGGGTGTTCTAGAATGGAAGGAGGCAAAGGGTTATTGACTGAGAGAGTAGATACCTTTAGAGGGCCTTTCTGGGCAAAGATTACCTTCCCATATCTGGCATTTTCTGCTTTGAGAGAGTCAGAGAAGAGGCTGTGAGCTTAATTGGGGAGGCAGAGTGAGAAGTCCAAGCCAAGCTACCTATTTCATAGGGAACCCTATTCACTTCATAGTAAGACAGGTATTTTTCAAGCCCACTCATTGCCCAAGGAAAGGAAAAAGAAAAACCTTCTGTAGAAAGGAATTAGATTTGGGATAAGGAAACTAGATAGGTTTCAGGGAAGAGACAGGAGGGGCACCGGGGGATCCCAGTTCTTCAGTGAGAGCGAGCAAACAGCTCGTTTCTGCCTTCCCAGTTAGATATTTCAGCAAGAAATTGTGTATAAAGCTCTTTGCTCGGAGCTATTTAAAAATCGTGACAGCCTCATCAGTGGTGTGGCTGCCATGGTAGAAGTCAAGAGTCAGAGATTAGAAGATAGTGCGTGCGGGATTACTGTGAGCCTCTGGGACACTTGCCTAGTTTGATATGTGCAAAGCACTGTGCGTGGTGCTGGGGACATGAAGACAAACAGGGAACTGGGCCCTGCCTTCAAGGAGTTTCTATTCTGTTCTATTGAGGGAGCCGTATGTAGACATTCATATAAATTCCAAGTTTATGCAAATCCAAGATGCTTGGGGAAGGGGCACTGAGAGCCAGGGTCCCACAAGTCCTCATAAAGAGCAGTCACAGCAGCCCAGGTTCTCCTCTTAGGGCCATGGGGAAGGAAGCCTGACTAGAACATAGGCAGGCCTGTACCGTGCTCCCAGATGAGGCTTCTCAGTGGCTGCTGCTTTTCCCAGGCCAGCACGACTGCGTGACTGTGATTAACAACTTCTGTCCCCGAGAGAGGCTGGATTACTACACGAAACCCCAGGGACTCGAGAAGGAGCCCAGGCTGCCCCCAAAGCTGGCAGGGCCCCTGCACAAGATGGTCACCACAACCAATCTCCATCCGGTCAAGGTACTTCTAGGGGAAGCTCAGCATCCCTGAGGCACCGCTCGTGGGGACAGGGTGTCCTGCCCCGCGGGGACGGGGTGGCAGTGGGCCATACGCTTGTGCTCTTCACCACAACCTGGGAGGTCAGTGCTTCTTTTATGTCCATCTTCCAGATGAGGAAACTGAGACCGAGTCACAGGACCAGTGAGTGACTGGGAACTGTGTCCCCGCCCCAGCTGAACTTGCTGCTCCGCACTCAGAGCTGACATTCCTGTGGGGCTTTTAACATTTGTGAATCATTTTACCTGCATCATCTCATTTGCATCTTACAATAGTGTTACTCATATGATTGTCCTATTTTACCAGAGAGGAAACTGAGGCAAGGAAGAGTTAAGTGACTCGCCCATATTCTTGAAGGTCATCTTTACTCTGTCCAGGGCTGTGCCGCCATAGCCCAGTGATCTACAGGAGGTTGGAGCCAAACTGAGGAGGGGCAGGGTTAGACGTGCTTTAGGAAGATTGCTTTGGCAGCTGTGAGGAGGCCAGTTGGTGAGGGGATTAATGGGACGTATGGGAGCCAATCGGGAGCCCGTTGTCACAGCCTAGGTGAGAGCTGACGAGGGCCTGACCCAGGCTGGGTGCCGTGTGAGTAGAGAGGAAGGGACAGATGTGAGAGGAGGTGTACTCTCAGTGTGGACAAGACCTTGCACCTGATGGTGGATTTGGGGAGAGGGAGAGAGGGCTCTGATGTCCCAAGCCTGGGTGACCAAGAAGAGGGCCCTTCCACCTCGAAGCTGATGGAGGCAGATCCTGCAGCCGAGGTAGCTTGGGAGTTTGTCCAGGCCACGGGGGCAGAAGGACAGGAGCAGAGCTTGGGACTGAGAGGCAGAGGTCGGGGGTAGCTGAGCTGAGCAGCTGTTGGAGTAGCACTGGGAAGGGGGGCAGGATGCCTGGCAGGGCTAGGAGGGGTGCAGTGTCTGGAGATGGGGTGGATGACTGAGCCAGGCATGGGGAGGGGTGGAAGGCCTGGGGTTGTGAGCAGGGAGGGCAAATCTCAGAGTTCAGAAAACTTACAGGCAGCCCTGAGCCATGGTGGCACTACCCCTGTGGGTGGCTGAGGTGGGGCAGAGGTTATGGGTTATCAGAACATGACAGCACAGGAATCCAGACTGTGGGGACCTTAGTCTGAATATTGAAATCCTCCTGCGTAAGAGCAGAGGTGGGAACGGAGAGACAGAGTGAGCTAGGCACTGACCTCTGTGAGAAAGGAGAGAGGATGAACTGCAGCCCAGGGGGCAGCTGTCTGTGGCCTGGGCGAGCCGGAGGAGAGAGGCCACCTCAAGGGCAGAGCAGTGTCTGATTGCTAGCAGGCAGTCCCTGGGCCAGGGACACAGAGGGGGCCCAGGAAGGACAGCATGGTTGGCTGTTCGGTGGTGCAAGGAGACTGTAAAAGCGTTCCACACAGAAACCTAAGATGAAGGAGAGCAGGCCATGAGCACTGAGGCTTCAGGGGGCCCAGTGGAGGAGTGGGGCAGAACAGGTGGTTGGAGATGTGAAAGCCTAGAGAAGGAGCAGGGAAGGGAGGGGCTTTGCTGTTTTAGATTAGGGGAAAGGAGATAGAAAGGGGTGCATGCCAGCCGGACATGGGGGAAGCAGCCCTTGGCTGGGCTGCCACGCTCAAGGCCCGTCTTTCAGATACCAGGGACAAAGAGGCTGAGCCCACAAGGAGATGGGTTTGGGCATCTGGGTCTGATGCCCTCGCCTGATCCCAGGAAGGAGAGGGGTTTATGCACAGGGAGAAGGTAGCCTGCTCATGACGTATGTGCCTACACTTGTTGCCTTGCCATTGGCCAGGTCCTGGCAATGTGACACCTGGTATGTGAGGCTTTGGTCTGGGCAGGAGGCCTGGCACCTGAGGCTTTGGTCCTGATGCCCTCGTAGGTGTGGAATTCGCCAAATGCTGTGACGAGTGGCCCTCTGGCCAGAGGAACTGCCCCCCTCCCTGTGAGCCTTGATAAAGTGGAGGACTTTCACTTTACCCCCACTGAGACAGAGCCTGCTCTGGGTGCCCAGGCCTCTGTGCTCCTTGGGGCATTGGGGGCACAGTCATCTACCTGGGCACTTTGTGTTTGTGTGACTCATGGAGACCGTACCCACCCTGAATGCTAACCTTTGAAAAAACAAAAGGTAATTTCCAGTATTATTGACCTGGCCCTTTTAGGCAAAGACTGACAGGTTGGTGCTTTCCAGCTCTGTGTCTGATGAGCCGGAGAATCCCCACCTCCCTCCCAGTGATTTTCTGATCCCTCCCTTCTGGAGACCTCCCTCCTTTCACGTAGCCAGAGAGGCCTCACTCTTTGGGACTTTTTTCAGGTATCCTCATCTCCTAGGTTCAAACTAGAGGCCTGTAGTCCCCTGGATCAAACTATTTAAAGGCTGAAAGCATGATGAAGCTTTTACTTCAGAGACTCATCTGTTACAAAAGAGATGAGTCATTGGAAGAGCAGACTCTGGAAATCAGCTTAGGAGAGCTTGGGAGCTGCCGAGCCTGCTGGAATTAGGTCCCATCCCCGCAATGCCTTCCTTCCCAGAATCTCAGCCCCCAGCACACCCGAAGCCCCGATTGACTGAGTGTCCCCTCTGCCACACCCACGACCAGTGGGCATCCAGCCTTAAAGATCTCCCAGGAACGTGAGCCAGCTGCCTCCCAGGGTGGCCCATCCCCCTTGCCACAGCTTGGAGGCTTAGGACACCTGCCCTGACCGCCCTCCCCACACCCATGGCTCCTCCTTCTGCCCTTGGGACTCAGCATGCCTGGGCCCTCCTCCACAGGTGGCCCTCTAAATACTGAGAAGGCAGAGATCCTGCCACCCTCCTGTGGCCCCCTGGCCTTCTCTTTCAGACCTAAACCCAGCCCACCTGTGGCTGGGCCTAATTAGATCTACAAGTCTGGGCACCAGTGTTCCTTCAGCCACACTCTGGAGACCCTCTCTCTATGCTTTTCCTGGAGGCCCAGTGATGCCATATGAGCCCTTGTTCATGAGGCCCCATGTTCACAGGGAGCCTCCCAAGACAGAGCAGACTGCTTCCCCACACAACCCCAGACCAGCTGACCCCTAAACCTGTTACAGAAGCATGAAGCCCTCCCTTCCCGCCACCTCTGTGACTTATCTTTTCATTGAATTGTAGCTGCGTGTACAGCAACATCACAGCCCTCGGGTCACTATGGCAACAGAGGTTTGCTTGGGCTCTTGTGAGACTCAGGCAGCACAGGGGGATTTGGACTCCTTGCCCAGAATCTGCAACATATATCGTTAAAAGAAAACAACAAAGGTATAGCAAGGGATGTCAGCAGAGCTCCAGGGAATGGGCCCCTAGGAGGCAAGTGTAGACAAGATGGGCCTGCCTTTAATTGGCCACTGACTCTGGAGCCCCAGCCACCCTTTCTGAGGAAACAGGATCAGTGATAGTATGTAGGAGACTCTCTTATGCTGCCTGAACCAAGCCCGTGTTTGAGGCTGTGAGCAGAGGAGAGAAGAGAAAAGAGGAAAGGAGAGAGACAAAGAGACAGAAAGAGGGAGAGAGAGACATAGAGGGAGAGAGAGACAGAGAGAGGGAGAAAGAGAGAGACAAAGAGACAGAAAGAGGAAGAGAGAGAGAGACATAGAGGGAGAGAGAGAGAGACAGAGCCATAGAGGGAGAGACAGAGAGAGAGAGAGACATAGAGGGAAAGAGAATGAAAGAGGGAGAGGGGAGAGAGACACATAGAGGGAGAGAGAGTGACAGAGAGAGAGAGAGAGACAGAGATAGAGGGAGAGAGACGGACAAAGCCATCAGAGTTCAGCTAGAAGCTTACCCCTAGCGAGCTTCTGCTACCGTTGTCTCTGTATGAAAATAGTGAAAGAGCCCTGCTTCCTAAGGAGACCTCAGTGTCAGCAAACAAACAGGTATAAGTAATAATCAGTGTGTAAACAGGTTTGCTAATTGTTCTTTGCTCCCGGGTTCAAGCTCATGGGCAAGTCATGGATGGAGAGACCGGCTGGTGTTGAGAGGAGATGACAAAAAGCTCCCGTCTGGTTAGCCAAGGTCTCATGTACACTTACTTTGTCAAGCCGGCCCTTTGCCTCAGGTCTGACGTTCTAGACTTCCTGCTGGCCCTGCCTGTGATGAAAGCTTTAATCAAGACCCAGAGATGTTCTTGTGGCTAACAGGCTATAAACAGCCCAATCCTTGCCTCATCCCTGAGTCTTTCTGAGCCCCTGCCTTCCCCTGGTTTTTCTCTCCGTCACACCGTGCCTCATCTCTCCCCCTCCTTTCCCTCCTCCAAGTGCTCTGATTCCCTCCCTCTGAAGAGACTTTGGATGTTTTGTATTTTCTTATCTCTGTAGACATTGTGTCCATCTGCTAGAATGTAAGATTCTGGAGGGCAGGGACCACTTCATTGGTGAGCAGCACCTTGCATAGTGCCTGTCCACAGACTGACTCTGCCAGTAATTCACAGCAGGAAAGGACATCCCTTTCTGCCCTGCCCTTAGGTCTGAGACTTCACCCAGCAGCTCTGGACTGGCCCATGAGTAGCAAACCATCCCCAGGACTTTTGAGGGATTGCTCTTAGAAAAGACAGAGCCCTCCCTGTCAGTGGCAGTGCACCTGGAGAGCAGGCCCAGGGAGCCCCCATGAACCCCTCCACCCAAGTGCAGGAAGGTTAGGAACTTTGCTCTTACTGCCCAAATTATGATCCTGCTAATGGAAGTGATTTTCAGTCTGTCCTTTCTCTTCCTTCCCTACATGGCCACAAGAGATGGGCAGCCAGCCCCAGCACTTCCTTAGAAATCTCCCAGGAATTTATTTGGAAGGAAAATCTCTCTATTTTTTTTCTGCAGAATCCTCTCTCGCGCTCTCGCTCTCTCTCTCTCTCTCTCTCTCTCTCTCTCTCTCTCTCTCTCTCTCCCCTTTCTCTCTCTCTCTCTCTCTCTCTCTTCTCTCTCTCTCTCTCTCTCTCTCTCTCTCTCTCTCTGTCTATCTCTCTATCTCTGTCTCTCTCTGTCTCTCCCTCTATGGCTCTGTCTCCCTCTGTCACTCTCTCCCTCTATGTCTCTCTCTCTCTGTCTCTCCCTCTGTCTCTCTCTCTCTCTCTCTCTCTCGGTCACTCTCTCCATGTCTGTCTCTCTCTCTTCCTCTTCAGATGTAGATGGGCCAGGCTTTGCTGGTGCCCAAAACTTGGTGAGGAGGGCTAGGCATTATCCCAGGTCTTCCCTCTAGGTGAAGGGTGAGATGACATGTTACTAGTTTTCATTTTTAAATTAAATTTTATGTTTTTTCAGTTAACAAAGAGAGAAAACCCATTGTAACAAATATTTAGTCGTGCACCGTGTCCCAAAAAACAGTGGTGTGTACCCTAAGTTTATTTTTCTGGAAAAAGAGTAGCATTTTTAACCATTGGTTCTAAAGACTCATGGTTGCCAGTTGCATTGACTAGAGTTCTTTCAAAATGGTTCATGTTTACAAAGGTGCTATTGTATAAAGTGTTCTGGTTATATTCACCCTGCGTCAGTTCATATAAATCTTTCCAGGTTTCTCTAAAAGAGTTCCTTTTGTCGTTTCTTATAGCACAATAATATTCCATCCCATTCATATACCATAATGTGTTCAACCATTTCCCAGTTGATGGGCTTCATCTTAGTTTCCAGTCCTTGGACACCACAAAAGATTCACTTATTAATATGTTTGCACATACAGGCTCTTTTCCTCTTTCCTTCATCTCTGAGTTTGTTAGTAACAGTAGGACATTTGGGTGGAAGGGTGTGTACAGTTTAGTAACTTTGGGGGTGTAGTTCCAGATTGCTTTCCAGAATCGTTTGACCAACTCACTGCCCCAACAACAGGGCATTGATGTGGCTGTTTTCCCATAACTCCTCCAACATTTGTTATTTTCCATTTCTGTCAGCTTTGCTAATCTAATGAATGTGAGGTGGAACCTCCTATTTACAATTATTTACATTTCTATAACTATTAGTGATCTGAAGTGCAGTTTTGTTTTTTAAGGCTGTTAGTAGCTTGAATTTCTTCCCTTAAAAACTGCCTAGGGACAGCTAGGTGGCCCGTGCCTTGGAGTCAGGAGGACCTGAGTTCAAATCTAGCCTCAGACACTTGCTGTGTGACTCTGGCTAAATCACTTAACCCCAACTGCCTCACCAAAAAAAAGCAAAAGCAAAAACAAACAAAAAAAATCCTTCCTGTTCATATCTCTTGACCGCTTATCACTTAGGAATGGCTGTTATTCTTTTTTTTCTAATATATTTTATTTTTCCCCTAATTACATGTTAAAACAATTTTTTTTAACATTTGGATTTTTTTTTTAATTTTGAGCTCCAAATTCTGACCTTCTGTCCCTCCTTCCCTTCCCTCCCCCTCCCCCTCCCTGAGACGGTAAGCAATCAGATATAGGTTACACATGTGCAATCATGTAAAACATTTCCGTATTAGTCATTTTTTACAAGAAGACTTGAATGAAAGAAAAAGAATGGAAGAAGGTGAAAAATAGCACACTGAAGTCTGTATTCAATCAATATTGGTTCTTTCTCTGGAGGTAGATAGTATTCTTCATCATTAGTCCTTTGGGATTGTCTTGGATCATTGTATTGCTGAGAATAGCTAAGTCATTCACAGTTCGTCATCGAACAATATTGCTGTTACTATGTACAGTGTTCTCCTGGTTCTGCTCACTTCACTATGCATCAGTTCATGTAAGTCTTTCCAGTTTTTTTCTGAAATCATCCTGCTTTTCATTTCTTACAGCATGATAATACTCCATTACAATCATATACCACAGCTTGTTAAGCCATTCCCCAATTGATGGACATCCCTTTGATTTCCAGTTGTTAGCCACCACAAAAAAGAGTTCCTATAAATATTTTTGTACAAATAGGTCCTTTTGCCTCTTTTTTGCCTGTCTTTGGGATATAGACCTAGCAGTGGTATTGCTAGATCAAAGGGTATGCAGTTTGATTACCCTTTGGGCAGAGTTCCAAATTGTTCTCCAGAATGGTTGGATCAGTTCACAACACCATTAGTGCTCCAGTTTTCCCACATCCCCTCTAAGATTTATCATTTTACTTTTTTGACATATTAGCCAATCTGATAGTATGAGATGGTACCTCAGAGTTATTTTAATTTGCATTTCTCTAATCAGTAGTGATTTAGAGCATTTTTTTATGTGACTATAAATAGCTTTGATTTCTTTGTCCAAAAACTTCCTGTTCATATCCTTTGACCATTTATCAATTGGGGAATGCCTTGTATTTTTATTAATTAGACTCACATCTCTATACATTTGAGAAATAAGGCTTTTATCAGAGATACTTGTTGTAAACTTTTCCCCCAGTTTTCTGCTTTCCTTCAAATGTTGGTTGCATTGGTTTTGTTTGTGCAAAAACTTTAAAATCTTATGTAATAAAAGTTATCTATTTTGCATGTTGTAGTGCTCTCTATTTGGTCATAAATTCTTCCTTTATCCATAGGTCTGACAGATAAGCTATTCCATGCTCTCCTCATTTGCTTATGGGATCACCCTTTATGTGTAAATCATATACCCTTGGTGACCTTATCTTGGTAGATGGTGTGAGATCATGGTCTATACTTAGTTTCTGCCATAATGTTTTATAGTTTTCCCAGCAGTTTTTGTCAAATAATGAGTTTTCGTTCCAAAAATTTGGATCTTTGGGGTTATATACCAGATTACTATAGTCATATACCAGATTACTATAGTCATTTAGCATAATGTAATTTATACCTAACCTATTCACTGATCCACCATTCTGTTTCTTAGCCAGTACTAGATTGTTTTGATAATTACCGCTTTATAATACAGTTTGAGATCTGGTATGGCTAGACTGAAATGGTTGTTATTCTTAAAGATTTTAGTAATTTCCTTTCCTAGGAAAGACTTTAATAATTTATTTTCCTAGGAAATTATTTATCACAGAAACTTTCTAGGAAGATTTTTTCCCCCTAGTTGACTGTTTCCCTTCCAACATCAACCACTTGGTTCGGTTTGAATGAAAACCTTTACATTTTATTTAAATAAAATTACCTGTCTTATCTTCTGTGGTCCTCTTTATTCCTTTTTTTTTTTTGGTAATGAACTCTTCCTGCATCCAAAGATAGGAAAAGTAATTCCTTCCTTGCTTCTCAAGTTTATGATATAAACTTTTATGTCTTAAGTCATGTGTCTTATTTGGAGCTTATCTTGGTAAATGATGGGAGATGTTGGTCTAAACCTAATTTCCGCCTGCCTGCTTTCCAATTTTCCTGGCAGTCTTTACTTGACACAGAAGGGAAACTAATGAAGGAACTAATTGGAAGGCTAATTGTTGCTTTCTGCTTTGAACACTCTCTGAAGTTGACTCAAGGCAAGAAGTGGCCGTGTGTATGGAGGGCTGGCCTTGGAGTTAGGAAAACTGGAATTTCTGTCCTGCCTCGGATACTTGCTGGCTCTGTGACCCTTGGCAAGTGCTCAGCCTCAGCTTCCTCTTCTGTAAAATGGGCATAATTGCATCTACCTCGAAGGGTTGTTTTGAGGGTTAACTAAGTAACTATTTTGTAAACCTTAAAACACTGCATCGATGCCAGCTGCCATCATGGTTATAATCATTATTAACAAACTATATTCTGAGTCTGTTAATGGGTGCGCTTAGGGAGATGCCTCCTCACATATTTGAGTTTGTTGCTATTTCTTTTTTTAAAAAATTTTTATTAATTTATTTTGATTTCTCAATAATCACTTCCACAAGCTTTGAGTTTGAAATTTTTCTCCCCCTCTCTCCCCCAGACAGCTCACAGTCTGATGTAGGCTTTACATATAGATTCCCATTAAATGTAGTTTGTTGCTATTTCTTGAAGATTGTGATGCTTGTAAAAGAAAACCCTCTTCTGGCCGAGGAGGACGCCCTGAAAAAATGCTACCGAGTGATGGACCTGATCTGTGAGAAGTGCATGAAGCAGAGGGACATGAACGAGGTCCTGGCCATGAAGATGCATTACATCAGCTGCATTTTCCAGAAATGCATTAAGTTCTTGACCGAGCGAGAAGACAAGATGGATGGTTTCATCAAAAGGTGGGATTATGGTTCTTGCGGGAAGAGGGATGGGGCAGTGGCGTGACAGCGAGTGTGGGCTCAACCAGGCCTGCTGCCAACTTTTCATTCCTCTGGGCCTCAGTTTCCTCATCTGTAAAATAAGGCGGTCAGACTGCGTAAACTCCCAGGCCCCTTGTAGCTCCTAATCTCAAATCCTGGGACATCTCTGTATGTCCATAACAGTGGGGTGTGTTGGTGGAGGAGCCGTATCGTGGCTGGAGTCGAGTCCGCAGCTTTTATCAAGTTCCTGCTGTGAGCCGGACGCTGCACCAAGTGCTACAGATACCAAGAGAGGCAAAAATGGTCTCTGCCCTGGAGGAGCTCGCAGCCAGGTGGAGAGACATGAGCTTGTCCACGGGAGAGCCACACCCTGGGCCAGAGCACAACGTGGCTGCCTCTGCTGTTGGGCTCGTCCGAGGGTGGGAGTGGCCTTCCTGGCTGTGCCTGCGGCCACGGGGCCTCCCCATGCTTCCTCAGTTACCTCATGTGTAAAAGGAGAGTGTTAGAGGCAATGATGCCGTGGCCCCTTCATGTGGGCAGGCTGCAGCACCACTAAATTAACTGCACTTCTTGCCAGTGACAGGTGACATTTGACGAAAGGGCGAGATGTGGCAAGTAGGGATGGGGAAGGGCTTCCTGTGGAAGAGACTCGAAGGAAACTAGGTGATGGAGAGGAAGAGGGAAGGCTTTCTAAGCGTGGGAGAGCCAGTGACAGTGCCTGGAGTCTGGGAATGGAATGTGCTATTTGAGGAACATGAAGGAAGCCAGGGCAACTGAGTCACAGAGTATGTGGCCAGGGGGACGAGTGTAAGGTATGAGAGGGCTGGAAAAGTGAAGCAGGCAGGTTAGGAGGGCTTTGAGTGCAAAGAGAAGGACAGGGGTGACATGGGCAACCCTCCCCCAATCTGAGGCGATCGCTTTTACAGCTGAATGGAGGAGAGACCTGAGCCAGGCCGGCCCCCTTCCCCCAAAGCTGCTGCTGCAGTCGTCCAGGCGGGAGGTGGTGAGGGCCTGCACCAAGGTGGAGGCTGTGTCTGAGGAAAGAAGGGGGCCACTGCAAAGTAAAACGAGTGGGCCTCGGCCCAAATCAGAGTGGGAGGTGCAATTGGATGTGGGGGAAAGCCAATGCGGAGTAGAGGATGACCGCTGGGTGCCTAGGAGGATGAGGGTGCTGGTGCTCTAACAGGAATGGGGAAGGGGAGGGTCCCTTTTGGAGGTGCCGTTTTATAGAGGAGGGCCCTGAAGGCCCAGAGAGGGTCTCACAGATAGTGAGGATCAGAAGGGTATTTAAACCAGGCCTTCCAGCTCTCACATACTTGGCCTCTCCTTTTCATATATGAAGTAACAGCCCCTGGGAAAATGAGCCTTTGAGCGTGTTTCTACCTTTTTTTTCCTCTCTAGTTTGTTAAAAGGCCGAGAGACAGATGGCTTTCCCGTCTACCAAGAGAAGTTCATTCGAGAGTGTATTCGGAAGTTCCCTTACTGTGAAACCACACTCCTCCAGCAGCTTGTCAGAAGCATTGCCCCCGTGGAAATTGTAAGACTCCCCTTGAACCCAGAGAGCTGGGACTCAGGCAGGGCTAAAGGGTGGGAGCGGCTAGGAGCCTTGGGGCATTGGATTTGTTCTTCTGGGAGGGAAAGTGGAGAAGTGTTTGCCTGCACCTCCCACTCTGATTTGGGCCAAATTGTTCAAATTATCAACTCTCAGACAGGGAAGGGACCTCCGAGACCATCAATGGGATGTCTCATGTGAGCGAGAATCCCCACTTACATCCCCAGCCAGTGGCCATCCGGCCATGGCTCAGTGAGGAAGAGCCCACCCCGACCTGAGGCAGCCCCTTCCATTCTGGGGTGACTGGCATGGGGTGGTGCTGTCCCGCCACTCCAGGGACATAGGAAATCATGGGCCTTTAAACCCATAAAAAGAGCACAGTGACTGTGCTGCCCTCTGGTGAAAACCAGTGCTTAGCACAGTGTCTGGGAGCCAGTAAGATATTACGAAATGCTCAGTGGCTTGGTGGCTGGTCATTCCTACTTCCTAGTCCAAACCCTCCAAGGCAAAGGGATGGCCATTCTATTCTCAGTGACCCATGGTCAGGAGATGTAGGAAATCCCCTTTGGTACCCTTAGGGTGATGATTTTCATATTCTCAATTTTCCTTCTTAACCCCAGTACAATCACTTGGAGACTGCTTTTTCATTAAAAAGAACCAGGAGGGGTCTAGCTCTCCTGAATTAGCAATTGTAGTAGCAAAATTGGCTGCATGAAATGTTTTCCAATGCACTTAAATTCCTTAATACTATTTTATAAATGCACCAAATTAAAATATTCCCATTGCTTTAAGGCCCACGTCTTGGCTCTGGTTTCATGCTCTGAGGCTGGTGGGCCAGGGTGGACTCTACGGGGCGACAGTTGTGATTTCACTTTTGTGTTTGTGTTCGATGCTCATCTACCTTTGAGATGACCGAGATCTCATTGTCCCCTTTATCCTCTGACTGTGCCATGCCCTGCTTTCCTTCTTCAGGGCTCTGATCCTACAGCCTTCTCTGTGCTCACTCAAGCCATCACTGGTCAAGTGGGATTTGTAGATGTGGAGTTTTGCACCACGTGTGGAGAAAAGGGCGCAAACAAGAGGTGTTCAGTGTGTAAAATGGTAAGATGAGTAGTTGATTTCAGGGTAACACCCTGCTTGAATGGGAATCCCAACAGATTCCGAGGCAGCACAGACATGTTGATGGGTCTGCCATGTCTTTGGTATGGGTGCTCCTCCAACATGGCACATCGTCAATGTCATTGTATCCCATGTGGACTCATCCCCCATAAATCATCCACAAGGGATTTACCCACTGAGCCAGGGCCTGCTTGGCGTTGTGTGGATGCTGGGAGAGCACAAGGGCTTCTACTCCATATCCCCTATGGCTTCCTTTCGTCTGGTCAGGGAGCTTTCTGCCAGCATCCTTTTGTTTCTCCTTGACTCCTCATTGGTAAGATGGCACTGCCTGCTTGTGGCACTCAGCATAGGCTTGGCCCATGGTAAGTACATCATAAATGCTTTTTCCTTCTCTCTTCATTCGTTCACGGAACCATTTCCCAGTCCACTAACCCTTGAGGTCAATGCCCTCTTAATATATATTATTTTCCTGGTCAATTACTATCCTGTTTCTGAACTAACTGGCAAGTTCTTGCCCTAGTGTCTTCCTTGTTGTCTCTCTCTACTCTTCCAACCCTCGACCTCTCTGTTTGGTCAAGCTCAGTTTGGTCCCAGAGCCTCATTTGAACAGTGTAACTTAGATCATTTCACATCCGTGCTTTCCAAGGGTGTGCTTAACACAAAGCGGACACTTAACAAATGCTTTCCTTTGATTGATGAATGTGTTGTCAAAAATCCAGTTTTTCCAGTGAAGAGCAAGTTGGGGGTTTTTCAGGAAATGATCTGAACCAGAAATACCTTCCTTGATCACTTTCAGGTTATTTATTGCAACCAGGATTGCCAGAAAATCCACTGGTTCACTCATAAAAAAGTCTGTAAGGTGCTGAAGGCTGTGTATGAGAAGCAAGAGCTGGAAGCTGCCAAAGAGAAGAAGAGGCAAGAAGAGAGACCAGCCCAGGGTGAGCAGGTTTGGTGGCTGGAGCTCCTCTGAGTTCTCAGGCCCTGGGGTTTGAAGGTGGGCAGCGGAAAGATGAGTTACACTGCACCAGGCAGTTGTACCCCTGCCCTCAGTAGAATGGAAGCTCTTAGAGGGCAGGGACTGAGTAATTTTTTATCTTTGTATCTCTCCAGAATTTAGTATAATGATTTCTTCCTAATTAGTGCTTAGTAAATGTGTGATGAAATGAAATGGCTCTTTTGACAGCAGCACAGAGAAAAGAATTGCAGTTTGGGAGAGATCATCATTGAAAGGCTCACTAAACCCTTAGTCTAGCAACTTATCCTGCCATGGGGTGACAGGCACAGGAAATGCTGATCATGCCTCTGACATTCTGGAGGGGACAGTGGCTTCCCTACTTCCTGGGATTCTAAGCCTGTGATTTGATGGGTGTAGAGAATTCCCACTGTGGAAAAACTCTTTCCAAAGGCAGATTGACAACCCATATGTAGCTTATAGTCTTAGAGAACCACCTGGAGCACTGAGGTCCATGGTTACATAGCCACTATGTGCAAAGGAGTGGGACTTGAACCTAGGTCTTACCAACTCCAAAGCCAGCCCTCTATCTACTGTTCTAGACTTTTAGTACTCAGTCACTTCCACTACCTGCCTCCTAATTTTGCCACATTGGCATCATCCTCCACTCCTCTCTGTCTCTCATCCCACATGTCCAGTTAGTTGCCAAATCTCATCATTTCTGCTACTACCGCTTCTCTTTCATCTGGCCTCTTCTCACTGTTTACGTGGCTATCGGCTTCATTGTTACAGCTCACCTGAATGATTGCAGTGACCCCTGAATTGGTCACGTCTTGGGTCTGACACATACCTCAGTGCCCAGAAAGCTCTCTCAGACCTAACGGTTAAAGACGCCACTGGAGGGGTTTCCACCTTGGGAGCTCTCTGCGCCAGTGAAATCACAGATAAAGCCGTGCTGGAGAGGCAGAACGGGGATTGTTGCTATTGCTCAGTACGTGACCCCATTTGGGATTTTCTTGGCAGAGATACTGGAGGAGTTTGCCGGTTACTTCTCCAGCCCATTTTACAGAGGAGGAAACTGAGGCAAACAGGGTGAAATGACTTGCTCAGGGCCACACAGCTAGTAAATGTCTGAGTCTGGATTTGAACTCAGGAAGGTGAGTCTTTCTGATTTCAGGCCTGGTGCTCTGTCCACTGTACCACCTAGCAGCCTGGTGGTATTTCAGTACGTCCTTTTTCTTTCTCTGCACCTCAGTCTTCTTGCCACAAAATACAGGGCTTGAACTATACCTTCAGGGAAGCCCTGTCCTAGAGTTAGTGTGGTACAGTGGAAAGAGTGCTGAACTTGTAGACACAGGACCTGAGTGTCAGTCTTGGCACTGCCATTTACTATTCCTTTGAACCACGATAAGCCACTGAGCCTCTCTGGGCCTCAGTTTCCTCTTCTGTAAAATGAGGGGTTTCACCTACACGACGTTTGAGGTCCCTTCCAGCTCAGGCTGTATGATCAGTGAAGGTCCTTAACATCCTTCGGGCTCAATTCCTCATCAGTAAAATGGCAGGGTTGGAGTGGACGCCCTCTGAGGCCCCTTCCAGCCCCAAATCTATTCTCCTGCAATCCCAGGAAATGGTTTGTCCAGGACTGGACCGCCCCAACTGATTTCCTGATTGTGATTGCCTCCATTCTGCTCACTCAAGCGCCCTACCCCGAGTGTGTTGGTGTGACCATGATTATCAGCCCCTGAAGAGGACGGTAGCTCTCAGTTAAATGAGCGAGTCATGAGGTTGAGAACAGAACTGGCACAGGCTAGTACTCACCGTGTGACTTATCTTTTTCCTTAGAAAAAGAGCCAGATGTCGATTCCAATCCATCTAATGAGGAGCAGCCAGAAACGGATCCTGGGCATGCTGAAGAGGACCCCACAGATCTGGCCCAGGAGGAGAAGGCCCACGTGGAAGAGGCCTCCCAAATAACCTCGGGGGCAGGCGGTGACACTGGCCTCCAAGGCATGGCAGGGAGTGTGAAGGAAGCAGAGGAGTAGGGCCCAGCTGGGTCTGTAGCTTTGCAGTGTATGAGACAAACAGCCCAGCCCTCTTTCCCACGGAGGTGTGAGCCGTGAGAGGCAGCAGGGGGCTGGTCCATGTTACACGGAGCCCACGCTTTCATGAATCTGTGCTCTCACTCCCGTGGGTGCAGGTCACAGCTCATTCACCCCTTCTCATCTCATGTGGCCCTTATCTATGTCCTCTGGAAGGCCACCCCCCCCATCATGCTGGAGGGTTTCACTCCATCTGTAGACGTGGTGTGGAGGCCAATCCAAGCCCAGGGTGCCCTCACTAAGTGACTGGTTTACCTTTGCCAGGCAACCCTTTGCCATCCCATTCACAGCTTTTCCTATGTGTCTGTCCCTGGCAGGATGTTACAGCCATCTCCCCTCACCCCCAGTAGAGTATCTGAATCAGACCAAACATATACAGGGCAGGGCTGGGCTTGCCCTACCACCATTCTGAGGGAGGAAGGGCGTCTCATTTCAAGATATTTGAAAGAAGGGAGGCTTGCAAACACTTGGAGAAAAGTCACAGACTTGATTATCATCAAATAGGTTAATCAGTCGACAAACATTAAGCACCTACTGTGTGCCAGGCCCCACGCTAAGCCCTGGGGATACCAGTACAAAGACATAGGCCATGTCGGCACAGACTGAAAGGCCCATCTCTGTGGAATCTGAGAATAAGGTGTTTCGAGGGTATCCTAGATGCATCGTGAGAAGGGAGGCCACAGGCTTTCGTCACTACAGCAAACCACAGGTTACAGGCACAGTCTGCTGAAAGTTGCCCATGCATTTACTGTTTGTTCCATGATCGAGGCTGACTCTGACTTTGAATGTGTCTCCTCTGCACTTGTCAACATGAGAGGAGATTCCTTCAAAGTTATGACAGATGGACCTCTGGGGAGCTGCTACTGCCTGGGTGTAGCCCAGCATGAAACTGGGAGACCTGGGCTGCCTGCTGGCCACCATCACACTCTGAATGGTCCTGTAGGTGGCGAGGGCCCCAGGCCCCTCCTGCTGGTGAAGGCTTTTGTTCTGACAGCACTGAGCACTAGAACAGTGCCAAGCCTTCTCAATGCTCGTCACCTCCCCACTTTGCTGAAGAGTCGTCCTTGGAGCAAAGCTGCCTGTCACCCCATATTTTCCTGCTAACTTCCAGCATATAATAGGAGCCGCATTCCCTAGGGAAATAGCCTTTTTCAAAGATGGAAGGTTACCTCTCTGTCCTTTCCCACACTCAGCTCCTCAGAAGTTTGCCCAGACTCTCCATTGCACTCAGTCTCCTTGCCTGTTCCAAGGCAAGTATTTTATCTAACCTTCTAGGAAGTAGGAAAGACACCAAATGGAAAGGAATTGGTGAGGCAGGGCTGGCTCGTGCCCCTTCCAGCACTGCCCCTTTGATAACATCTCCTGTTAAAGTCAGGTGGCTTTGCCCCTCTGCCAACTGTAGGATTGTCAGAAACCCAAGGGAAGAAAATGGAAGATAAGGAGCCTTAGAGACATAGACCAGATTCAAGGGATGCAGGGAGTGATGTTGGCCTGAGTCTATGGGATAGTGGGAAACCTGGGATTGGGAGTCAGAGCACCTGGGTTTGAATCACATCTGTAGTATAGTTTGTGTAATCTTGGGCAAGTCATTTCACCTCAGTTTCTTCGTCTGTAAATTGAGGTGGTTAGACTATTACTCTAAGCTGCTGCCTGCCTTTAAAATCCTTCCTCCTGTGAGAGAGACCCGGGAAAATCCTATAATTCAGAGAATGCTAAGGTATACCCAATCGCCGCCTCTGGATCTTGTACATAAGTGTAATTGCATCCTTAGGTGCTATGTGGAGGGAAATATGCATGTTAGTTGACCTGATGACTCGTTTGCTGGGGAGGGAGGCGATCGCCATGACTGACTGACCGCTACCTGAACTGTGCTCACTAAAGCCCTTCATAAAGGTGGTTGGGGCTGCAGAGTCTCCCAGAAGGAAGCCCAGCCAGGGATCTGTTCAAGTGGGTTGTCTTCTGTACTCCCTATTTAAGGATAATTAATGAAATGTCTCAACAAATGATTGTCTAGCAGGCCAGTTTGGTGCATGAAATCTTCCTGGTTCTGCTTCTCTGAAAAGTCCTCCAAAGTCATGGCTGGGCTTCCATCCCTGTCGCGCGCGCGCGCGCGCGCGTGTGTGTGTGTGTGTGTGTGTGTGTTGGTGGGCACCATGGACTCACCCAGGTTTGGAATGCCCCGTTCAGAAGGCCACGTACGCACAAGCTAGCTGACCTAGAATGTGAGGCATCTGAGGGGAGGCCGCCCCACCCTCCAGTCTCTTGGAGAATTGAAATAAACATGCCTCCTCATCCTTGTTCCTTACATCTTACTGAAGGCTCACTCATAAAAATGGCTGGAATCCTCCAAGTGCTTTGTTGGGCTGACCTGAGTTATGTTCTGCCACGGGGAAGGAGGAAGACAAGGGCAGGTGAGGGTGGGTTTATGGGCTTTGTGGTCCGAAAGCTGCCCCTCTTTGAAACACAAGGTTGTATGGAAAGAGCTCACCACTGTAAAATGCCAGGGAGTCTTTCTAGCCCCAGAAGTCTGCCATGTAACCAGTGCCTCTGGGCCCTATTCTTTCTTAGCAGCAGTTTGGTTCTTCTAACAGCCTTGAATCCTAGAATCTCAAGGGTCTGATCTATGAATCCACAAATCAGCCCCAAGTCTCTCTTGGGAGAATCACTAATTTCATCTCATCACTGGAGCAATTAAGTTACAACTGAATACAAACTTTATCATTCTGTTTTGGAATACTTTAAATGCCTGTGAATTCTTAGATGGTGTTTATAACCAGATATTCAGAAGAGCCTTCCCTTGGCCTCACCAGGTTGCCCACCATGTTGTCTCTCTCCCCCTTGCTCTGTCCAGCTGTCTGAAGAAGTAGCCTCACTTCCTGCTTCTAGCTACCCTAAGGAGCCCCTCACCTTCTGGCTTCTATTCCCACTGAGGTGCTGAAACTGCCCTTCAGAGATCACCCCAAACTTCTAATTGTTCTAACTGGAGAGTATCCATAGGGGAGTGGTGATGGGCCCAGTTTGTGACAGGTGGACATTAGTTGGAGGAATTTGGGACATTTAGTTTTGAGAAGAGGGGTTAGGGGAGAGAGAAGAGCTATATACAGAGGAGGAAGTTGATTCGTCCCATTTGGCCCCAGAGGTCAGAACCAGGGCCAATGAGGGGAGGCTACAATGAGGCAGATTTGGGCGGGATGTCCTAACAGAAATCATCCTAATGGAGCTGCCTCAAAGTGGGATGGGACATCTAGAGAGGAGGTGACCTCCACCTCACTTAGAGGTCTTCCAGAAGAGCCTGGATGGAGAGGGGTGTTGTAAATAGAATAGTTGAGTTTCCTTCCAAATCTTGAGGTCCTGTGGTGTTCCCTGCTCTCAAGGGTACAAACAAGTCTCACCCGTGCCTTCCCAGGATCCTCTTGCAGCGCCCTGTGTGGAGCTGGCAAATCACAAATGTTCATCCTTCATTTCTGAAGAGGACCAATGACATTCCAGGGTGACTTGGAGTGAATTGGATTTAAGTGAGGTAAATTTGCTCGAAGTCATCAGCCTCACCATCCCTGCTAAGTGCAGGAGTGTAACCTATGGCCGTTACTTTGCACTTGTACCTCTGGGTTCTGGGGTATGTGACAAGTACATTGTGCAGCCCCTTCTAGGCAAGCGAGTGGAGTCTAGGTTTCTGAACTTGGAGAAAAGATGCTGACTTCTGGGAGACAGCTGATGGGGGCCCTGACCACACTACTAATGAAGGTGAATAACAAGCCTGCCTTCCAAAAGGCTCTTCCAAGAGCATCTTCAAATCCGTCTTCTTGGATAGCCGCCATGGCCCTCCACTGGAGTCCCTGCTCCATAGGGACCTGCTGGAACGAGCCCTCTCACCTGACTGGGCTGCCAGCCTTGAGATAGCAAGGTGATATAGTGGGTAGAGCGCTGGACCTGTGGTCAGGAAGACCTAGGTTCAAAACCCACCTGACACTAGTGGTGTGATCCTGGGCACATCACTTCTTGTCTCTGAGACTCAGTTTCCCCATCTGTAAAATGTGGAGATTGAATTTGTTGGCTTCTAAGGTCCCTTCCACCTTTAAGTCTATTAACCTGTAATCCTATATCCAGCAATGCCTGACCCTGGCCCAGGCAAATGCTCCCTGCAACAGAACCATAAGTGGTACCTTCTCTACCCCTGCAGAGTCTTTGGCTGGCTTCCTTACCTTGGCCAAAAATTCTCAGCTCGTTCGGGGCCACATTTATTTCCTCAGCCCTTAACCTCAATCATGTTGAAGCACCAGTGTCATAGGAACGTAGATTAAGAACTAGAGAAGACTGTAAGCACTTTGGGATGGGGCAAGGACTGTCTGCCTTTGTATCATACCCACTTCCCACAGTGTGCCAGACAGGAACCCGCATACAAAATACACTCTGGAGATCACATCCAATGTTCATTAAGTGTAATTTCGCAAAACCATTCTCATGGAGATGCTGGACAGAAATACCTCCCCACCCTAAAGCTCAGGGGAAAGTGCCCCGCCGTTATCTGATCGTGACTGTAGTCCACTCAGCGGGTCTCTCGGCTTTACTCTCGCAATGCCGCTCAGCTCTGGTGGGGACGATGTCCCAATCCACAAAGTTAAACTGGGTAACAGATCTCTTCATTGACCTCACAAAAACAGCATCTTCTTCGTTGTGAAACAAGTTTCTTAAGGGGGAAAAAAATGGCTGTTTGTTAGGAAGAAAAAGCCACCAGCAACCTGCTCCACATAAATATTCTCTTAATGAAAATTAGAAATTCATTTAACCAGCCTTAAGAACCTAGAACCTAGTCGGTGCAAATCCTGGTCCTCGAGCACCTCATATCTAAAGAGTATTTTCCAATCTCTTCCAGACCACTGAGATAAGGACCAAGTGGCTTTAATGTGGTTCCTAGTCACTTATGCTGATCGAATACCTTGTTTATTCTAAATTTTTTTATTCGGTTGGGCCATATTTGGAGTTTAGTTGTTAAAGTTTATGCTTTCAGAGATTTTGGAGCTGTAAGGGACTTTAGAGGTCACCTTATCCAAGCCTCACATTTTACAGATAAAGAACCACACCTCACCGGGTGAAATTGCTGGCCTGGAGATCACAGCTGGGATTTGAACCCCTGCCCCCAGAATTCAAAGCCAAGACTCTTTCTGCCGTGCTTTGTGATACTTAGAGTCCTGTTTAAAATCACAGGATCAGAGCCCTAGAGCTAGAAGGGACCTCAGAGGCCCCTCTACTCCTAGCCCCTCATTTTACAGAAGTTGAGGCATGGAGAAATAAGCAGAATTGGGCCAAGGTCACATGGTAGTAAGTGTCAAAGCTGAGATTTGAACCCAGATCTTCTGATTCAAAATCTTGAGCTCTTTCCATCACGCCACACTGCTTCTCTTTATTGCATTTGATTCATATTTAAAAATCAATGTCTGCATGTCTAATTGCATTTATCTTAGATTTAATACAAAACAGGGCGATGAAAACTGCATTAAGAAAAAGAGGCAGCCATGGCTCTGCCACTTACTAGTTGTGACTCTTGGCAAGATGATGCCTGAGGGGTTTAGACCAGGTCCTCGGTGGTCCTGAAGGCA
This sequence comes from Phascolarctos cinereus, assembly GCF_003287225.1. Classification (NCBI taxonomy): domain Eukaryota; kingdom Metazoa; phylum Chordata; class Mammalia; order Diprotodontia; family Phascolarctidae; genus Phascolarctos; species Phascolarctos cinereus. Next base: position 9,092,022 of record NW_027555514.1, on the reverse strand, counting down.
GCTTCCAGCTCTAACATTCTGAGAAAGCCTGGGTCCAATTTATGGCCCTGGGTCTACATGCAGAAATGCACCCACAAACTAGCTCTATGACCTGGGGCTCTGTCCTGCCCCCTCGGAGGCTCAGTTTGTTCCTGAAGACAAAGGTTGGGCCAGGTCGTCAGAACCCACACAGGTGCCTGGCCCCACCTTACAACCAGAGGAAGGCAGCCAAGGGTGGTCTCTTCAGAGCTGGCCAACTGGGGAGAACCCCAGGGTGCTGTCTGTCCTGTTCCATGCAGCTTCAAGGCTGGGTATAGGGCCTGTCACCTAGGGAGCTAGGGGAAAGAATGGATAAAGGACTGGATTTGGAGTCAGGAAGACCTGAATTATATACTTTTTAAGTGAAAGAAACACTCCACTCATTTAAAATCCTAATAATTGCGTTAAAACCCTGAAAATTTTTAAGTCTGAATAAAGACTTTAACCCAGGAAAACACAACAGGTTTTTTTTTTCTGCCTTGGTAAGATCATATGTCTGTAATTTCAATTAAAAATACTTTCAGAAGTGGCTCAAATATTTGGGCATTTACAAACCAAGACCTACAAAAATACAACTATCAAAGAACTGAATTGGAATAAAGGGGGGAAAAAAACTGGAGAGAAATGCAGTGGACATGATTAGGTAATGCCCATCTAGTAAAAATGGCAATGAAATCTAAACTGATGTCTAGGCTTAATAATATATGGATTCAAATTTCATGGTAACTTTGCAAAACTAAAAAAAATGGAATAATAAAATTTATGTTGAAGAACAAATGACACAAATATCAAGGGGAATTAGGGAGGAAGGAAGATGAATTGAAAATTGTGCTATTTTAGACCAGAGGTGCCAAAAACACTGCAGCCCACTCCTGATTGTCGAACCAGATTAAAATGTAAATGGGAAATATCTACCGAGATTAATACAAATACAGTAGACCATAGGTGATGTTAATATGTGGTTTTCTAAATAAGTGTATGGCCAGAAGGGATCCTATGTATGTTTCAGAGGCCCTGGTTTCTACTTGAGTTTGACACCATTGTCCTAGACCACATTATAATATAAAAATAGTGATGGTCAAAACTATATGGTACTAAATATGAAAAATAAAATTTAATCAGTGGAATAGCATAGATAATCTAGGTTAGAATCAAAAGCAAGTTTATAAATTAATATTTGATACAAGATTATAAAATTACTATAGATGGAAACTACTATTCAAAAGAAACTCTGGGAAAACTAATTAGTATTATGTTAGAAAATAGAATTTGATCTTCATCTTACACCATACACCATTATAAATTTCAAGCAGATCAGTATCCTAATTAGGAATCATTTTCAAAATGAGAAGAAAAATAGTGAATAGTGGAGATAAGGAAAATTGGTGTCTCTTAAACAAAAAGAAGATAGGATAAAACAGAAAAAAAAACAACCTAAGAGCTGATGTGGCATAATGGATTGATAACTGTCATCAGGAAGGCTAAAGATTGAGTCACTTTGGGTAAGTCACTTCCCTGCTCGCACCTCTCTAAGACTAAGTTTTAGAATAGGTGTGACTCTGAGATAATAGAGGGAGTTAACAGATAAAATAACATCTCTAGCACACACACACACACACACACACACACACACACACACACACACACACACACACCCCTGACATTAAAATCCATAAGGATTTGACAAAAATTGATAAGTGAATGAGTAATCCCTGGAGGAAGAAGCACAAATTGTCAATTTGGAAAAATGTTTCCAAACGCTACTAACCAGAGCAACGTCAGTGAAGCATCTCTAAAACCCGCCAAACCCCCATCGAACATGAAGGTGAAGCTAACACTTACCTGCAGAGGTATGTAGGCTCTACTGTTCCTAAAATGACAAGAGACTTTCCATTAGTCTTTTTCAGACTTCTGTGCTACGTTTGAAAACATCTATCCTGCATCTAGAAAACATCAGTAAATGGTCCTCCCTTCTTAGCCTCAGAGCTCAGCACAGTATTCCTCTCCACCCAAAACACTGCCCTTTACGTACAGGACTTCCAATGAAGGAATGAAGGAGCCCCGCCCCTCCTGTGCCCCGCCTGCGCTGGCGGCGCTGAGAAGCTCACATTCTGCTACGCCCATTGCTGCCCAGCTCACCTACTCGTTTCTCTTCGCTGTGCCTCCTCTGCCCCTCGGCCAAGGAGTTGGACACTTGCCCTTCATGTCATCGCTCAATAGACTCGCACTCCCACAGTCTTCGACTCAGAGATTCCTCCGTCCCTCCTAACCAACTGCCCGACGGTTCTCTGCGCCCCACCTCTCAATGAACTCAGCAATCCCTCCTCCGTCCTCACTCCAACCTCCACGCGGTCCACCATCTGCTTTCCTAGGCCATCTCCTCGGTTCTGGTCTCCCTCTTCCTCCATTCAGAACTAGTTTAACTTTCCTCTGTGGTTGACTCTGAAATGCCTGGCCCCATTGTCCTGTCGTCCCTTCCCAGACCCCAGCCCTGCATCACTCCCACCATCTGCCTTCCCCCCTCCAGTCCCACCATGCGCAGGAGGAAGTCCCACAACCATCCTGAGTCTGCTACAAATGTGTTACCCAGCCTCCAGGAGGCCCCCTTTGACACTTCTCTGGCTCTATCACATTCCCCACTGGGCCTGTCCCAAATCTCTTCTCAAACTTCCCTCACTGTCTCAGCATAGGACCTACCCTATACCTCTCTGGGCAAAAACAGTGCCCCCTGTTTCCCCAGCTCCACTCTCCAAACCACCCTTTGCTCCAGTCTCTGAGTAAGAGAGGCCGTATCTCCCAGTAAATCCCTTCCCGTGCCCAGTTACCACCCTCTGCTATCATCTCCAGAAGCTTCCCCCAATTTTCAGTCTCTCCTTATGCACGGGTGCCTTCCTTGCTGTCTTCAAAACTGCTCAGCTCTCCCTCATCTGTAAAAACTTCCCTTAATCCTACCATCCTCTCAGCCATGGGCCTATACCTCTCCTCCCTTTTACAGCCAAACCCCTAGAAATCTCTCCCCATCTGTGACCTCCATTTTCTCCTCTCCACTCACTCCCCAACCATCCTTTGCTCCAACCTCAACATTCAACTAGAATGGACCCTCCAAGGCTTGGGATTTATTTGTTGCCAAGTCTAACTGCCTTCTCAGAATCTCCATTCTCCTAGACATCCCTTCAACCTTTGACTTGAATGGTGAAATCTAGAGTCATAGAAGGAGCCAGGTTCAAGTCTCTACTGTGTGACCCTGGGTGAAATTTTGAATCTCTCTGGGCCTCTAACCCTCACTTGCTCCTCAAGTTATCCTGACCCACTTCCAGACCTAGAACTTTGGCTTAATTAAAACTTCAATCTCTGCCAGTCCTCTTCTGTTTAAATAGACATCCTTTTCTTGCCCTCATTGGCACAGCACATAGACTGTGAGGCCTGGAGTCCAGAAGTCCTGAGTTCAAATCCAGCCTCAGATACTAACTAGCTAAGTGACCCTGGATAAATCACTTAACCTCTGTCTGCCTCTGGTAAAAATAGGGTAATAACAGCACCTACATCTCAAGGTTATTGTCTGAATAAAGTAAGATAATATTTCTAAAGCATTTTGTAAACTTAAAGCACTTTTTAAATGATAGCTTTAATTATTACCCAGAGGATTATGTTCCACCCCTTCTGTTCAATGTGATTCAGAAGTCTAACTTCTCCCGGCCTGGACAGGGCTGTCTTTCCCTGGCCCATGTCTTGCTGGGACCTGGAGTGATCAGAGTTCTTTCTGAGTCCCCGAATGAAAGGGGAAGTGAGTGCAGTGCTTGGCACATCGGTGGTACTTGATAAATGCTGGTGGACTGTTGAGTAGCAATCTGCCATCGTTACACCAAAGAAGCTGTTTCCTGTGCAGCCTCTCTTGGGCAAGAAGGATGGAAAGGCTTTTACCAAGACGCTCGAGGGCCCTCTCCCGCCTGCCCCAGGTACCTGACGCCTCTGTTGGTCGGGGTTCATAGGGCACCACAACCGGTGCCTTGTCCACTTTCCTTCCAAATGCTATCGCCTGAAGAATCTGAGACCTTTCATGGTTAAACATATGTATGGCCGTTTTTCTTTCTGCTAATGTAATTTCTGAGAATTAGAAAATTTAAAAAAAGGAATTATTATTTCCTACTGAATGGTCCAATCCACATTTGCATTTTTTAACTTGAAAAAAAATCAATTTTCTAAATGAATTTCAGTCACTGAGGCAGGGAGGTGGGTCAATACCTAGATGAACACTGGACTTGGAATCAAGAAAACCTGAGTTCTAATCCAGCCAGAGACACCATCTACCTGTGTGACCCTGAGCAAGTCACTTGCCCCAGTTTCCTCATCTGTAAAAGGGAGGTAATAACAACACTCAGCTCCTGGTGCCACTGAAAGGATCAAAGGAAGGAATGCATGTAAAGTGCTTTGCAAATCTTAAAGTGCTATAGAATTGTGAGATATATATGTGTGTAAATGTCTGCAAAATAGAGTTTTATATGCATATATGTACACATACATATGTTTACACATAAATGCATATGTGTGCTCACATACATATGTAATTTTAAATTTATATATGTATTTTAAAATTACGAATGGAACTCAACGTGCAAATGTTTGGTCTCACCATACTAGGTTTAAACACCAACACAATAATATGTCCACTGGTTAGAAGATGCTTTGATCAGGCTGCAAGTGACCAAAGATAATTTCATGTCTCTCCCATTCTTATTACACTTTTTAAAGTGTGAAACTTTCCATAAAGTTTGGATAAAATTTAGGATTAAAAAAATTAATGAAGTAAATTTTAAAGCACTTAAGAATTTTGAATAAATGTAGCAAACAATTCCAGCTTTTCAGACTAAGTGATTTGAGGTAAAAAAATAAAATAAAATAAAGTGAAATTGTCTTAAAGCAATTCTCCCCTGGAGGAATTCTTGTGTGTGTGTCAGAGGTAACAATGGAAGCGTGACAGCAACACTCATGGTTAGGGTTCTCAGTATGACCAAGGAAAGAAATGGCCGCACTATTAGATAAATGAGGGGAAACACAGCTGTGGTATGCTTTTCTTCTTTAAGGTTTAGAATTCCCTTAAACCCCTGTATCTGCAACATGAAAGGCTAGACACTATAGAAGCTCTAAGGTCCATTCCTACTGAATCAGCCTATAATTCGAAGAGTCTGGAATTTCTTGTTGTTGTCCAGCTAAGTCCAACCCTTTGTGACCCCATTTAGGGTTTTATTGGCACAGATCCTGGAGAGGTTTGCCATTTCCTTCTCCAGCTCATTTTACAGATGAGGAAACTGAGGCACACAGGGTGAAGTGACCTGCCCGGGGTCACACAGCTACTAAGTGTCTGAGACTGGATTTGAATTCAGAAAGATGACTCTTCCTGACTCTAGGCTGTGTTCTATCTGAGCCACCTAATGGCTGCTTGAATTTCTACCCAGGGTATATTTGGTTTCTTTACTCATCCAATCATTTACTATTCATTCATTCGCTTATTTGTTGGTTCACGAGCTTCCTGTGAGTAGGGCTTGTCCCATTCTTTGAATCTGTGTACCCAGAGCCCAGCACGTGTGTCAGGCATGTTGTAGGCACTTCACAAATGCTTAGTGATTAAGTGATTGATGTACACATTCAATGAACCACTAGAGGGAGTAGTGAAAGCTGCACAGATACCCCCAGACACCAACAGGGTTACTAACACGCAGTGACTGCTCTTCCTCCTGGCTTACCCAAATCAGCCGCATTTTTTCAGTGCCAGCTCCATCCTCCATTTATTCCCACTCTCCTCCCTCTGTCCTTGATCAAAGCCCATCAGGTTATGGGACCACGGGTTTTGAGCTGGTAGAGACCCCGACTCATTGGGGAGGGCGCTGCAACCCACAGGCAGGCAAGGCTGGTTCTCCCTCCCCACCAAAAAGGAAGGGGAGTCCTCCCTGAGACGGGGCTGGCCAGGAGCTAGGGCTCCTGCCCTGGCAGATTCCTGATTGCCCCGAGGGCACGGAACAGTGATGATGATGATGATTCTAACACCTATGCGTTTTAAGGTTTAACACCCATAAGGTTTGAAGTTTGCAAAGCACCATATACACATCACATCCGATCAGTCCTGTGAAGTAGGTGCTGTTAATATTCCCACTTTACAAATGAGGAAACAGAGGTTCTGAGAGGGTGACTTGCCTAGGAATACATAGCTAATAAGAATCTGGGGTAGGATTTGAACTCAGGTCAACTAGCCTCCAAGTCCAGTGGTATCCAGGCTTAGCAGATGACCCAGTGTGGGGCAGTTCACCGCAGACACCCTGCTCGCCACACGCAGTTCTGTTGGGAGACTGAGGGGGTGGTGGGAGCGGAGCCTTCTCTACTTGGACCACTGCTGGATCTTCGCTGGGCATGGCTAAGCAGTCCCTTGGTTGACTGCAACATGGCCCGTAGGGCTTCATTTCATTCTACTTCTCAGTGTCAAGGGCCAGACTACCAACCATCCCACTTTCCCACCGAGGCTGGCATTTTAAGTGCTAGCTATTATTACTGAGGAAGTCACTTACTCAGAGGTCACACAGGTGATAAGTGTTAGAGGCAGGTATGAACCCAGAGCTTGCTGGTTTAAAGTCCAGTGCTCCGTCAGTTACACTCCAGACACTCACTAGCTGTTTTGTCTCTTAGGCATTCACTTCATGTTTCCCTGCCTCAATTTCCTCATCTGTAAAATGGGAATGATAATAGCACCTATTTCCGGGGGGGGGGTAGCTAGGTGGCAAAGTGAATATAGTGCCAGGCCCCAGACACTTCCTACCTGTGTGACCCTGGGAAAGTCACTTCACCCTGTTTGCCTCAGTTTCCCCATCTGTAAAATGAGCTGGAGAAGGAAATGGCAAACAGTCCAGTACCTCTGCCAAGCAAATCCCAAAGGGGGCCACAAAGAGTTGGACACAGCTGGAAAACGACTGAACGACAGCAAGACCCCCGGGGATGTTGGGAGATTCAAACGGGGTCATATTGTAAAGCCCCTACCTGGAGCATAAATGCTACAATTATATACACCGATTCTCTCTGGTAGAACTTATCAGGGCTGCTCCTCTTCCAGCAGAGCCTTGGAGACCCCACGCCCATGTCCAGGCATTTGGAGGCGTCCGAGGAGCATTTTAATGAAGATCACAATGATTCTATTTTGGGGGAGGGCATCTAGGAAGCACGAAACGGCACAGAGATTTGGGTTTGGGATCAGGAGGACTTGAGTTCAAATCCAACCTCAGATGCCTCCTAGCTGTGTGATCCTGAGCAACTCACTTAACCTCAGCCTCAGTTTCTTCAACTGTAAAATGGGGATAACAGCACCTACCTCCCAGGGTTGTTATGAGGACGAAATGAAACAGTCATTTTAAAGTACTCTATGATTGCTTGCTATTACTTTAAATTGCTAAGGTCTCCCTTCAAGAATCTTCTGGAATCTAACCAAATCCTTACCTTTCCTGTCAAGTAGCCACAGGGATGGAAGATGATAGACTGTGTACATGCGATACTGCTTTGCATCCTGGGACAAAGGGTTCCGATACAGATCTGCAAAGGGGAGAGGCCAAAGCAAACACAGAAGTCTTACATGTGGCAAATCCTGCCTACAACATTTACTAACTGTGTCACCTTGGGTAAGTCCTATAACCTCTCCTGACCCCAGGTTCCTCATCTGTAAGATGAGGGCAATATCTCCTTCATAGGATTGTTGTGGGGATCACTTGGGACGATGGATGTGAGCTCTTTAGGAACCCTACAGAAATATTATTGTTAGTATTTTATGCTATAGGTAACCAGGAAGCCATCAGCTTGGTGGAATGTTAACCCTCAGGGAAGACCTGAGTTTAAAGACCTCTGATACCTATTAGCTGTGTGACCTTGGACAAGTCACAGACTCTCTCAGCCTGAATTTCCTCATCTGTACAATGACAGGGTTGGACTCGGTGGCGATGTGGTTCTAAATATATGATCCTATGATGTCACTTTAACACTCCCCCCCACCCAACTTAGTTTCCTCCTCTACAAAATGAGGGCCCCTTCTCACTCCAGACCTGAGCCTGTGACTTAATCAGAAGCAGGCGTCCAGTTAGGGAGTATACATAGAGAGTGTGTATAGGGAGGGTGTATAGAGACCAATCTGCCAGGCCTCCTGCTGCTTCCCTTCCAGTAACAGCTGCCAGGGAGATAGCTCCTCAGTGTTTCCAAAATGCGAGACTTCCTTTGAGCCGAGGGAGATGGCTGCCGGCATTCCAGGTTCAGTCAAGTCTGGACTCGGAATTCTGTCGTCTCTTTTCTAGAGAAACATCACTGTGAGCAGTGGGCAGGACCCAGACTCCAAGCACCATTGTTTTGGGTGCACTCATCCAAATCTAACTGCCATTTGCCACCCCGTTTCCATGGGAAAATGCATTAATTGCTAGGTCTAAACAGGGGCTAGCAAAAGCACTCGGGGACTCACCCATCTGGGATTTAGGGGCTGCCTCTAGCGAGTGCCAAGTGTCCCTAACGCCTTTCATCTGAAAGTTAGATTTCTGGCAGGCAACAGTCAAATGATGCATTTGTCTGAAGGGACCTGTTTCATCCGGTCACTAAGTGTGGCCACTAGCAATCATTCAAACTCTCTGTGACTTGGTTTCCTCTTCTTTTAAGAAAAAAATGGAATGGCCTCAGAGGATCTCAAAGTGCTCTTCCAAAGTTGAATTTGTAATTGTCCCTCCTCCCCACTGGCTCTAACTTTGGTTCAGTCTCGAAGATGGAATTAGTTAGGACCTGGGAGGCAGGAGAACAGGCTTGAAAGGTCACGCCAGCAGTAAAGGAAAGGCCCAGGATTCACAGCGAGCTCCACAACTCACCCAACGTCATCCAGCTATCACGTTATAGAGCCAGGATCTGAGCCCTGGTACTCTGATTCTAGACCCAAGGCAGGTCATTCAAAATGGGTGAGTCCTTTTCTAAATGCCCCTGAGGGTCATGGTGATATAGTATAATATAAAAGGTGAAGCAATCACATCCGAGGGGATGATGGTGGTGGTAGTGATAGTAATGCTAGTAATAGTAATAGTGATAGTAGTAGTAGTAGTAGTAGTAGTAGTAGTAGTAGTAGTAGTAGTAGTAGTAGTAGTAACTGGACTTAGGAAGACTTGAGTTCAAATCTGGTCTCAGAAGCATCCTACTTGTATGACTCTGAGCAAGTCACTTAACTCTGTTTTCCACAGCTCCTCATCTATAAAATGAGTTAGAGAAGGAAATGGCAAAGCACTTCAGTTATCTTTGCCAAGAGAAGCCCAAATGGGGTCATAAAGTGTTAGACATGACTGAAAAGTGACTGAACAACAAAAGCGATAGTGATAGTAGTAGTGGTGGTGGTGGTGGTGGCAGTTATGGTAGCAGTGGCAGCAGCATCAGCAGTGATAGTAAAATTAGTAGGAAGGTGCTGTTTCTATAGGGCTTTAAGGTTTGCAAAGCACTTCACATACAGGTGGATGGGTCCATAGACAGGGAGGCCTGAGTTCAGGAAGATCCAGCCTCCTGCTCCTACTGTGTGACCCTGGACAAGTCACTTAGCCGACATCTGCCTCCTTTCCCTCAGCTCTAAGAAGGCATTAATGGGGAGGTAGTATCTCTCTCCCAGGGTTCTCGTGAGGATTAAATCAGACATTTATCAAGCACTCTGCAAATCTCCAAGCCCTATACCAACGCTAGCTAGGCCCATGAGGCCTGTACCACAGGCATTGCTATCCCCATTTTACAGATTAGGAAACTGAGAATCTGAGAGGCTCATGAGTGTGTGGGGCCACATTCAAATCTGAGTCTTCCTGCATGGGAGCACAGCAGGGCTGTGTTTCCTCTCTAAGCAGAGGGGAAACGTGCAAACCCGGGCTCTGAGCGGCCTTAGGTGGCCCTGGGTGGTCGTCCACGAAGACCAGACGGCCTGTTCTGTACCTGCCCGGGAAGGTGTGGGTCATTGCCTTCCGTGGGGGCCACGTCAGGTTTTAAAGCGGCGGCTAACCAGCAGATGGCAGCAGAGCTTGACTCTGAGTGATGCCCGTGGCTGGGGACGGTTAACAGCAGCAGGCTGGGGTAGCAGAAGACAGGTGGGCGCAGGGGGTGCCACTAAAGCACCCCCGTCCAGCGGCACCTCCTCTCTGTTTTATAGTGAGCTCCGCCCGCCCCAGTATGGCCCTCCGCAGGACTGTGGATGGGAGCAGGGTTCGTCTCATAACAGACCCCAGCACAAACACTTGGAACAGAGGCGTCGGTACTGAGCACCTGCCCTGCCCGTGCCCCTGCGTCTGAATTTCTAGCCTTGATTGTCTTCCTCCACGACCTTGATGATGCGAGAGTTCTGCACAAACCAGGGTCACATCTAACTCCCCAGAAGTCAGAGTATGAGATATCAGAAGCTGCCCAGAGGTCCCAGAATTTCTACTTAATAAATAATCTCTACAGCAACAACACAAGGTGCTTGCTCATACTGACCTAAATTCACTTAGTCTCACCATAAAGGCAGATGGGAGGATAGCCCTGTGGATAAGGGGCAGATCTGCCCAGGCTTTGATGAAACGGACTTACTTTGGTTTGGGAGGAAAAAAGAGGACAACACTGTGACTGGCATCTGAGCCTTGTAACGCAACTTGTTTTCCATTCTACTAAAAATATCAGGAGGGGGGAGTTTTATTTTTCAAGACCTTCCTCCTCCTAACCTATTACACATCCAGTGTGTGGGATTTATGAGTTTAGGATTGATGATACTGAATTTCCATAAATTATGTTTCCAAGATATGAAATTAGTTTCCTGTGTCTGAATGTTTGGAAAGTCTGGCATGATGTATAGGCACATTCCTTTAGCAAAGATGAAGTGGAATTGCTCACACTTTCACTTTCAATAGGTTAATGCGATTTAATCCACCTTCCCTGGAGGCTACTGAAGACTGCACACACCTTGCTGGAACCAGCACCAGCTTGTTTGTGCTCATTTGAGATTCAGAATAGGGGCAATCTTCATTTACCAAACAATATATCAAAACTGCCTGTAACGGCTTCAAGCTTGTGCTTGAGGAAAGAGAATTTCTTGAATGTGGAAATCTATTACCAAAAAAGCAACAGAAAACTGAACAATTGATCTTATTTTGCTATCAGTATAACAGCTTTATTTTTCATATAAAAAGTAACACTTTTGTTTTCCAAGTAGATATTTGAAATCACTGGTTGAATTAAGAACATACCCACACACGTATTCTATAGGTGGGCAAGTTCTATAGGTGGAGGTTAATTGAACACACAAGTGTTATGGTTTGGGAACAGATTGAGGTATTAAGCACTCGTTTCAAACTTTTTGATGGTTTGGATAAGGGCATTAAAATCACAAGGAATTTTGAGGTATGAAATCCATAATATCTCTAGTCATAAAATCCATGGGCACAGGCAATGCTAAGATATATAAGAAGATTATTTTTCTTCAGTGCTTCCCTTATGAAGAACTATGAGCTAGGCTGGCCAGCTTAAAAGAATTTGTGATCAAATACTCCTTCCATCAGTGAAAACATCTAATCATTCTGCATGCATGAGCCAGAGAGAGCAATGGTTACAGGAATATCCTTGTTTCTTTTAACTAAGTCAAAAAGACAAAAAAAAAAATTCAACACATAAAAGCCTCCTTGATAGCTATGAAAAAGCCATACCTCTCAATTATATATAAAAGCACTGACAATAGGCCATGGTGGAATTAGGAGTGAAATTTTGGTTGTTCCAACTCAGGGACTTTTGTGTTTGTTCTATGACAGTTCATGTGAGTTCTTTTCTATCTCGTTGACATAACCAGTAAGGAAAATTTAGCCCATCTACATTTATTGTGCCTTTTATGTGGTGAGCGGAGTCTTAGCCACACAGCTTCCGTGATTTTCTCTCTCAAAAGCATAATCACAGCTTTGTTCTTTATAAGAAACTAAAAAACTAAAGACCTAAGTTTGGTATAACCACTTCAGGAAACTGAAAGTTTCTGAATGTTCTGAATCACTCCATCAGAATATGCTCAAATTCACCCATTTCACTTCCTCCTTGGTACATCCATGCCACTTTGTTCGTTGTTTTCTTGTGGTACTATCAGATGCTGCATTGCAGTAGTAGTAGTGGTAGTAGTAGTAGTAGCAGTAGCAGTGTGTGTGTGTGTGTGTGTGTGTGTGTGTGTGTGTGTGTGTGTGTGTACACAAGAATTCTGGGATTCAAGGCTAGAAGGGATTTTAGAGCCTATCTAGTCCAATCCTCTCCCTCCTTTTTCAGATGAGAAGCCTGTGCTTGGGCACAGGTCAAGGGTTTTAAGTCAAGTGTTCTCTCCCTCTCTGTCACCTCTAGACTGTAAGCTCCAGGAGGACAGGAACTATGTCCTATCCATCTCTGTATCCCCCACAGCACCACGATGTGAATGCAAGATATTTGGTAAATATTTGGATGCTAGAGTCCATTTTTCTTAAAGAATAAGCACAACTTAATGACCCTAATTTTCCCCTTCCAGGTGATGTGCCAGGCATTTAGACCACCATGATCAATTTTCCCCACACGTCTATTTTAGGGCTTTTTCTTGGCCATACTTAGGATTTTCAGGTTGTTCATCAGCTTCATTTCGTCCACGATGGCATCAAGATTCTTTAGCTGGTTGTTGTGAAGCATGAGAACGTTCAGGGAGACCAAGTGTCGAAGGCCTGGAAGAGAGCAGCAGGGAGGGGAGGGCTTCCTCCAAATTCTCTGCTGATGAGAAATCAAAGGCAAGTGTCCCATTGAAATTTTAAAAAAAAAGCATGGTCTGTTTGGGAGCTCACTGAGACAGGGGTTGATTTCCAATAAGGTGAGTGGGACAGAATTCTGCAAAGGGAACGTTCTAGATCTCAGTGAAGTATAGGATCAGGAACAGAGCACTGGACTTAAAGGCTGGGAAGACAAGGGTTCTTATCTTGCCTCAGGTGCTTGCAAGCTGTGTGACCCTGGGCATGTTACTCAACATCTCTAAATGAGGAGTTTAACTCAATGGCTTCCATGATCTCTTCTCACTCTATCTCTACTATCTCCATCATCCTAATAACCCTTAAGGTAGAATGTAGAAAGGTTCACATGTGGTCTAAGGGTCTTTTCTTTCTCTCTCTCTCTCTTTCTTTCTTTCTTTCTTTCTTTCTTTCTTTCTTTCTTTCTTTCTTTCTTTCTTTCTTTCTTTCTTTCTTTCCTTTTTCATACTACCCATCTATCACCAGTGTTGTTTTTAGATTTATTTTGCCATTTAAAGAAATTTTCAATCACAAATCAATCAAGAAAACCTTTCTCAAAAGTTGCTCAAGTAGAGAGTTGAAATAAAATCAGTCTTATTGGGGAAGCATTATGTGGCTTGAGTCGGAGGAGCCGAGTTCATATCCTGCCTCCAATACTGATGAGCTGTATATATGCCTTTGGGTAAGCCAGCTTGCACCCCTGGGCCTCAGTTTCCTCATCTCCAAAATGGGGAATTTGGACTAATTGGCTTCTGAGGTCCCTTCCCGCACTAGAATTATGGTTCCATTTCCAGTTTGAATCTATCAGACAGGGAGGGGGACTGTACCTGTCATCTCATTGGTTTAGAAAACTCCCAGGTGAGAAAACTCCTTTCACTAATGCAGATCCACCCTTTCTGTGCAACTTGTAGACACAGAGAGTTGTCCCAAACATGGAGAAGTCAAGTGACATGCACAGAGTCATCTGGGCAGTGTGTGTCAGAGGTGGGACTCAAACCTAGGTCTTCCTGCCTCTGAGGTCAACTCTCTGGTACGTTTCTCTAGATGTGTGATGATGAAGATGGATGATCTTCAGGGACAGGATCATGCCTACTCTGCTTTAGCAGCCACTCACAAGAAGCCAGTGATCACCACCAGTTCTTTACTGCCACTGGGAATGGTGTAGTCTGGACACTATCATAAAAAGAGAAAGCTTAGGGCCAGCACCTCCACAAGACTTAAGAACATCTGTGGTTCCATTGATGTGACTACTATCTCCACCAACGTCATTGTTATCCCTCTAAGTCACAACACAGAGGTGCCTTAAAAATGACCCCTGTGACCCACAACACTCCCTAGTGGACAGAACCAGATTAAAATGTAACTGGGAAAAATTTAATGAAATAAATAAAAATGCAATACAACATAGATAATGTCAATATGTGTTTTTCTAAGTATACAGGTTAGCAGCCCCCATTTCTGTCTGAGTTTGACATTATTGCCATAGCAGACTCTCTTCATGAAATACAATGACTTAAAAACATTTATCACCTAGTGGCCAAGCTTTCCACAGTGGGCACCTCCAAACTTAGCTGATCAGCTCTTCAACCAACATACAGTTTTGGCCACCAGGCTCACACTTGAAGTCTTTCCAGACTGGCATCATCTGCAAGGGTTTGCCCTCACACCATCCTCTAGAATCCAAGGTCACATCCATACCCCAACAAGGCATTGGAGGAGTCCAGCAAGGGAGACAAGGGATGGGAGTCCAATGAAATTGCCTCAGCGGGGAGACATTAATGAGGCTGTGAAAACCCTGAAGACTCTTTAGATTGGCTCTGTTTAAGAATATTCTAACACTTCTTGTACAACAGGATTGATTGGACCCCATCTGGTTGATGTCCAAATAGACAGTCATATGATGAAGCTCTAAAAATCAAAATGTTCTTTTCCAGTGAGAGAAGTGCTCACATTAAGCTGGGCCTGGGATCCAGGAGCTTAACACCATGGATGGAAACACATGCCAATACTGAAGGTGACAGAACCACCCAACCTGTTTTGTTTGCTACAATAACTGGAAATCCCATCCTGGATTATCATTAACAGTCACTTGTCTGAAGGTCAAAGTACATTTTGATAACACCATTTCATCAGGAAGGTCTTTTAAGAGAAACTTGACATGGGAGGCCATACCTTCTACTTTATAGAGGCTGTTGTTGTCCAGGTAAAGTTCTACCAGACAAGGATTTCTTAGCAGAAATCTGATGTCTTGGAGCTGAAAAAGGAGAATCACAAAACAAAGTCTTTTTTTTCTCTATCACTATCTCAGGTATTTCTTAAGTATCTGCTTAACATACATTTCTTTTTAAAAAAAAATGGTGATAGCTTTTGTTTGAACATCACATTCATTTCCTAATAAATCACTTCCATACCCAGAGTCATGCCTTTTAACTAAAACTAAAGGAAAGAAAAAAAAAGTTCAGCAAAACTAACACATCAAATGAGGTAACAGCATTGGCCCCCTTCCACACCCCTAGCCACCCCTAGCCTCTGCCAGGAAGAGAGGAAGCGATGTGCTCATAATCAATATTTCCTGTGAGAAGCCCTCGAGACTCCACAAAATCCTATCTTCCCCACAACCCTGTGAGGATGATAGCAAAGTTTCGTTATTCCTCATTTTACAGATGAGGAAACAGAGTCTCAGGGATGTGTTGTGAGCTGCCCAAGGAAACACAATTGGATAGCACAGTGCTGGGCACTGAGGGAGATCATAATAGCCCAGGATTCTATGGCATTCTTAGGTTGACAAAGCATTTTCTTGGCACTTGTACCATCAGGTGATCCGTAATAAAATGTCCACAATGGTAAGAGCGACCTGCTTGACCCGGGGTATTAATGGATGGACAACAACAGCCAAGAGCTGTCCGGTGGCCATTCCTCATTTGGAAGTGAACTTGACAGTGAAAACTGAGCAGCAACCTCACATTATTCAACAGCAAGCCAGTCATTCTAATCATACAACCGACCAAAAAATTGTAAAGAATAGAAGATGCCATTGTTGATAGAAGATAGATAGATAGATAGATAGATAGATAGATAGATAGATGACAGATAGATAGATAGATAGATAGATAGATAGATAGATAGATGACAGATAGATAGATAGATGACAGATAGACAGACAGATAGATAGATAGATAGATAGATAGATAGATAGACAGACAGACAGACAGATAGATAGATAGATAGATAGATAGATAGATAGATAGATAGATAGATAGATAGAAGACAGAGAGATAGAAGATGTTTGTTGATTATATAAAAGCATTTGATTCAGGGAAGCAAAACTAAGCCTTCACGACTCCCCGCCAACAAGGGGTCTCCCATGAACATGTCAGATTCATACCCTCTCCTCTGCAATCAAGTGTTCAAGCTTCTCATGCAACCAACAACCTCTCTTTCCAAAGTCACCAGTGATCTAATTGGAAACTTAATGGCTCCCCCCACCCCCAGTCCTTAATCCTCCTTGGCTTCTCTGCAGCCTTTGACACTCTCTCTAGGTTCTTCGGACACCCTTTTCTCCTGATCTTCTTCTTTTCTGTCTGCCCACTCCTTCTTAGTCTCCTTTGCCGATCTTCATCCAGGTCATGTCCCCTAACTGGCTATCTTACCAAGTTCTGTCCTGGGTACCCTTCTCATTGTACTCTAGACTAGACCATATCACCTAGGTGGTCTTCTTCATTCCTGTCAGATTAATTATGATCTCTATGTAAAATATCCCCATATCTTCCTATCCAGCACTCATTTCTCTGCTCAGTTTCTGTCTCATGTAGCTCTGATGACGTCTTGAGCATCTTGAACTGGATGTACCATAGACACCTCAAACTTACTAACTTTCCCCAAAAACCTTCTTCACCCCTTCTAACCCTTCTTATTGCTAGTGTTCTCTTTCTCTTCCAATTACCTGGAATTTGCTATCTGTATCCATGTTGTATCACCCAGTAAAATTTTAGATCCTGGAAGTCTCATCTTTGTCTTTGCATTCTCTGAACCAATCACAGTGTCTCTTTAATCCAGTTTGTTTTTAATATATGTTTGCCCTATTGTGTTGTTTTATTGACAATTCCAGGCAAATATCTTCTTTGGATCATCCCTAGCTTTTGAAAACCAGTAAATGCCTTTGTTTTATGTACCTCAAACATGATGCTATTAATTGGACCCTTTGTCCTACTCAGTCAATCCCAGAATTCCAGAATCTCAGAGTTGCAAAGTGCTTCAGTGGCATCTATTCCAATTTGAGCCTTGCTAGGAATCCTCACTCAGATACACCCACGAGTGGTTATCCAACTTCTGCCTGGAGACTCCTCACGAGCAGAAGGCCAGCACTTCCCAAGGCAGTGCAGGCCACTCAGGGACTGCCCTCATGGTGAAAAAGTTCTAACTGCCACAAAGCCTAAACTGACCTTGTTATACTATCTACACATCTAGTTCTGTCCTATAGGCAACAGCCCTGAAAATCTAGAAAATAACCATCATGTCCCTCAGCCCCTCCAGTGGCTTTTTCTTCAGGCTAAACATGCTCAGTCTGTAGAGCTAATCTTTCACCGGCATGAACTCGAGGACCTTCACCATCATGGTTGCCCCACCTTGGGACCCTCCCCAGTTCAACCAACATCTTTCCTGAAACATGGTGTCCAGGATGGACTACAGTACTCTAAATGGGATCTGGCCAGCATAGAGGTCAGTTCTGGCACCAGCATGGACGCTAACAGTTGTGTGGCCTTGGATGGATCACTTTGACCCTCTTACCCATAAAAAGAGAGAGTTCAAACATCTGATTTCTAGGGTCCTTCTAGCTCTAAACTGCCATGACTCAAAATCCATGCTTGATCTGGAATGATTACTTGTTTCAGTACAAACTTTGTGCTAAGCCCCATTTCTACCAAATCTTGTCAACCCTGCATGGAAATGATGGATTTATCACAACTTTCTGTGAGTGGCTGGGGAAAACATGTTCCCCATGTCAGAACCAGAATGCCCGGAGCATCTGGAGCTCCCAGCACCCTCCTCCATCTTCCAGCTACTGTGGGGCCCTTGGCAGCCCTTCCCCAACCGCCTCTGAGATCATAAGCCCAGGCGAGCTAAGCAGGGCTTGGCTGGTCCCTCCTCCCTCCCCCGGCAGTCTGCTTCCTGCCTCTGCTCACTGAACATCACTCATTCACAGGAAGTTTGCCTCTTTCTGAATTACATCTAAATTAGTGACTGTGGATTAAATTGTTTTTCCCTCTATTTTATTTTGAACTTAATAAGCACCAAGTAAAATGAGCATTTTTAGATACCCTGTGGAACAGAAGAAGAGGATTGCACATGAAGCTGCGTCTCTCTCTTATGCAGAATGTGTTTCTTTTTTATTCTCAGAGACACCAGTGGACCTGTGAGCCCATCATGTGGACACCCCAGCAATACACAATGTAACTACTCTGGGCCTACTCATCTTGTACCCCTCTTCTCCACCACCTCCCATAAGCAGGGACTCCTCCCAACAGGCTAGGCACCTTCCTCACTTCCTCCTGATGCCCAGGGGATACCAGTGGGGCAAAGCAGTAGCACACTGGTTATTCTCCCTCTCTCCAGTGACCAATCTATCTTTGTTTTTGTTTTTTTTTTTGAGTTTTAAATTTTTAAAAATTAATAAGCATTTTTTTTCCTGCTCCCACGTCTTCCCACTGGAAAAAATATGAAAAAATAAGATTTTCTGTGTTTTTGGACACTATCTCTCGCTGAGAAGACCCTTTCTCCAGTCTTCCTTCACAGCACCCTCACGGGCTACACCTTATTTATTTCACTGTCCCCCAGGGATACTCAATTTAAATTTTCAGAGACTGAGTTCTGTGATTCACAGTAAGGCAATAACATAGGCAGACCAGCCATCATCAAAAATGGACCCTTGTGTCTGGGAGAAGTTTGGGTCAATATATGACCTCTGTCATTTCCCAAAGGACATCTCTCCCAGTTCAGGGCCTTTTTGTTGGCTCTCCCCACGACTGAAATGCTCTCCCTCCTCACCCAGTCCTATCTGCCTTGGCTTCTTTTGAGTCCTAGCTAAAATTCCACCTCCTCCAGGAAGCCTTTACTGAATCTCCTATTTTTTCTATTACTTATCATCAATTAATCTTGCATATTAACTTGTGTGTTTGCATATTGTTTCACCCATTAGATTAATAGTTCTTGAAGGAAGGGACTGGTTTGTTTTGTTTTGTTTTGATCTTTCTTTGTCAGCCTGGCACATACTAGATGTTTAATAATTGCTTGTTGATGTAATTCGATTTGACTTTCCTTCTCTTGCTCAATCCTGGGGACCAACTGATTACAAAACACATTTTCTAGGGACAACCACTGTGCCCCCCTGTTTTATGAGTTAAATTACAGCCTCTCTTGATGTCACACTTTGCAGTTTACAATGCACATTTCTCAAGACATCCCATGGAGGTAGGAGGCAGTGTGGTTATTATCATCCCTACCTGAGAGATGTGGAAACTGGCTTCTAAAGGTCAGGTGAAGCAGATTAGATTAGTTGTCCCATCTTGAAAACCACTGGACAAGTCTGTTAGCTCATTTAGATCAGTCCCTCTCTCCTGTCCTCCCTTTATTTCAAACTAAAGAGCTTTCTCTGAGTATGCTGCTGCTGCTGCATGTGTGGTGGCATGGGAGGGAGGGCTGGGGGAGGGCAATCCTTTCTTGCCACAGGCTTCCCTCCCAAATCACCAATGGATGTCTCTCTGCAAATCCATCTATTTCAAAACCACGAAGAAGCCATGCATGTTTAGGCTACTCAGGCTGCCTTCCTTCTTGTGGAGGATTTAAATATAAGGGAAGACATAATTCTTTCAACAAAGATGACATAAGATGGATAATTAATGGGGCCCCTGGGGCAGCAGAAAGACACACATCCACTCCTCAAAAGGACGGGAGGCAGGCTTCCTGGTTCTCCTTTGCAGCCTATCCACATCCTGCTGGCTACGGGAGCCCAGGAAAGTCCTAATCAATCAGTCAATCAACACATATTTATTAAGCACTTACTATGGGCCAGGCATTGTGCCTGACCTTGGGGATTTAAAAACAAAAGAACACAGAGATCAACCAGTCCCTGCCCTCAAGGAGCTTACAATCCAGCCAGGGAAGACAAATATAAGCTGATAGGCAGGAAAGGCTTCAAGAAGAAGGTGGCAAATGGGGTGAGGTTCAAAGGGATGGAGGGATTTTGGGAGATGGAGGCAAGGAGGGAGAGTGCTTCTACCACAAAAGCAGAGAGGGGATGAAGCCCTGGGAGTGAGTAGCAATCAGGGGCCAGCATGGCTACACACTATTGCTCAGGAAGGGGAGGTCCAGCTCAGAGCAGGAAGTTACCAGACGAGTCCAATCTTGGCACTGACAAAGGTTCTACTATAGGCTTTTTGTTAGCCCAGAAAAAATGCTGGCTGACTTTCAAACTGGACCTCACGACAGCAATCTAGTCTTCTGCATGTTTTGTCAAAAGGAAGTCAACTTCGGACTGTCCACTAACGATGATGACAGTGGTACTTCCTTTGTTCTTTCTTAAACCCTGTGGTATACTCAGGCTTTGGAGTCAAAGGTCCTGGGTCTGAATCCTGATCCTACCACTGGATCACCCGGTGTGATTTCGGGCAAATCTACATCTCAGTTTCCTTATCTGTAAAATGGAGCTTGTACTTGAAGTCTTCTGACATCCTTTCCACTCATAATCAAAGATCCTAAGATGTAAAACCATGTCTTAGAGCCACACTAGCAAATTTGCCAGGAGTTTTCTAAACCTGTGGCCAAAGTCATCCCTTCACGCTCCTAGGATACCAATCATGGTTCCATTCCAGTGAGAAGTCTCCTTCCTGTAGACACAAGGAGGAATCTGCTCTTTCAATAAGCCAACAAGATGTAAAATTCATTAAATAACAAAATCAAGGCTTCCATTGAAGATAAGAAGGAAACTTTTATTTTTCCAAATAAATATGATAAATTGATTTTATCATATAATGAGAACGTAGCCTGAACAATCACAGGAAAATACGGCCACCAGAAAGGGTGGTTTTTATTTTTAACCACCATTTCTCATTCCTTCAGCTTGTTTGGTCATGGTTTGTCCTTGGTTCTGGAAGAGGACCATGACATCAGGGATGATGACAAGCATGGATTCATTGCCTACTCTATACAAGACATTAACTTCTGCACTGGGGGCTCCGAAAACAAACAAAAGAGCAGCCCCTCACTCCCAAAGAGCTCACATTCTACCGTGGGAGAGCAGTGGAGTGGAGACAACATTTGTACAGCGAAATAAATAGGAGGTCATTTGAGGAGGGAGGGAGCACTCCTAGCTGCGGGGTTTAGAAGAGGCTTCCTGTCCAAGGAGGCACCTGAGTCAGTAGTGGAGATGAGGAGGGAGGGCTTGCCAGGTAGGGGAGTCAGCACCAGGCAGTTAATTCTGGAAGCTCATTTCTAGGAGACACAGGGGCAACTGTATTGAGACAGACAAGCTCTTGTGAATTTCACCACTGGTTTCCTTGACTTCTCAAAGGAAAGACACTTGGTGAGGGCTCTCTCTCTCTCTCTCTTTCTCTCTCTCTCACACATGCATGCGTGTGTGTACATGTGTGTGTGTGTGTGTGTGTGTGTGTGTGTGTGTGTGTGCACGTGAGTACATGGATCATCTGGTCCATTTCAGGATGAGCTCCTTGAAGGCAGGGACTGCTCTTACTCTTCTCTGTATTATGAGCACATTGCGATTAGCACAATGTGGCTTTGGGTTGATTAACTGATTGACTATTTTAGTCCAGATCTGTGATTTCATTAGTATGAAGAATGCCCAGGGAATAAAGCCTCTGTAGAGACTCATATAGAGTAGCACCTTCTTAGAGACTTGTGGGGAGCACTGAATTTGACTGACTTCCTGGGGTCACAAATTCAACGTGTTTTAAAAGTGGGATTTGAACTTGTCTTCTTGACAGTGGAAACTTTTCTATCCACTTACCCTGATGCTCCTCCAGTATAAATATGTGAGAGAAATGATTAATAACCAACGAATTGGGAAGATCCAGAGTTTCCCACTTTTTTCTAAAGTTCTCATTTCAGAAGTTCAGTCTCTTGAGGAACATTCCTAATAATGAGATTGGACTTCCTTCCTTAACTATCTTGTTCAGACAGGGAAGCCAATGTGCTTTACTCAGGTTTTTGGGGGGATAAATTGTTTGAATAGATTGCTCGAGGCTGGGGTTAACTTAGAAGTAAATGACATAATCAAAGTTCATTTGAATAGGTTCAGCCCCTCATTGTAATATTCATTCTTTCATTAATTGTTAACCAATCACAGTTGATTGCTACTCTCAGGAATACCCCTCTTCCCATGGGCATATAAGCCGTGAGCCCATTGCCATGGTCGTCTTTGGTCTACAAGAGAGACAACTAAATGACCATTCTTTTATTAATAAGCAAGTTGGCATTATTAATAAAATGATTAAATTACCTAAGTATGTCTCTCAAACTTTTTAAATGTCACTATACACACATACACATATATATGCACACACATATAAGTCTATAAATAACATGTTTTTATAGGTATATGTACATAGACATCCTAAAAACGAGCATTTGAAATCTAAACTTGCCACCTTTTTTTAAAATTATGAAATCAAGAATAGTCATTTAATTATAAAGGAATTTAATAATAAAATGTCTATTACCTTGTTGAAGGAAAGCCATAAGTACTTTAACTTGCAGAATTTTGCCAGGTCAATGACATCTACTAGCCCCCTGGGGGGAGAAAGAACAATTACTTAATAATAAGTGTTAATGATAAGTTAATAACAATCAGTGCCTGAGTGGGCCTTGGCCACATATTTAAAGGTGCCGAGATAGCCAACCAGGTCACTCCCTGATAGCTAAAACCCTCCCTTTACAGCCAATCATGGACTGGGCTCAAGGATCTGGCATCTGTCCACATGAACATCCCCAAGAAATAAAACAGTGTAATTGCCATGCACTTGTAACATTGGTAGCAACAAGTTTGTCCAACACTTTTCTGAAAACATTTCTCACCAAGGGGCAGAGGAGGGCATCTTTAGGACCAGAGGCCAGCAGAGGGGAGAAAAGGGCATCTCAAGGGGGGGTGCAGGGACCCTGGAAGGAGAAGCTAAACACAATGAAAACAACCCACCCCCTTTTGGAGAGTGGCTGGCCCTGTCCACATTCTTTGACTCTGATGCTAATATTATTATTCTAAACTATGAAAAGTAGCAAATATCTGGGTAGTTACCCTGAATTGGACTTTTCAGATGACAACAACAATAGTACCTAGCATTTACATAATTTTTTTTTTACAAATTTTACAAATTTAATTTCATTTTATCCTTACAACAACCTTGGGAGTAGGTGCTGTTATGATCCTCATCTTACAGATGGAGAGACTGAGGCAGACAATGGTGCTAGACTATAATGAGAAAAAAGAAGTCTGCTTTTTATTGGGTGCTTTAATTCTTTCAGATCCAGAGTATTAATTAGTACAGATCAACTAGAAGTTGTTTACCTAGGAAGTGAGCTGAGAGGGTCACTGAGGCCAGCTTAGGGAAGGGTCTGTGCTGAGATTGACATCATTGCCAGCATGGCCACCTGACCCCACGATGGCAGCCCCTCTCCTGCTCCTCCAGAACTCAGCAAGCTTGCTACTCATTTCTAAATACACTGTATTTCTAAATATTTTTAAATTCTAAGGACTATTCAGATGAACCCAGAGCCCTGAATCTGTCCCAGAGCATCCCTTATTCACAGCTGAACTGCATGCTTTAAGGTTTACCAAGACGCTGCAAACCTCAGTGCATGTAATGCACACATTATCTCTCAGATTGTTTCCTCATCTGTAAAGTGGGGATAATAATAGCACTTACCTAAGAGAGTCCTGTGGAATGAAACAACGTATAAAATGCTTCAAAACACCCAAAGCTCTGTGTAGAAGCTAAACTGATCATTATCTCACACAGTGAGAATTAGGAGCCAGATCTGTGATTTAACTCCCAGATGAAGGAAGTCCCTTTATCAAGACAAGACACCAACCCATGGCTAGCCTCCTGGCACATGGGATATGAACTGGTATACATCCTGCTGGTCCTTGCTTGTTCGCTTCCACCCATAAAAGCAGCTGTGGTTTCCCCTTCTCTTCCCCATAATAACCTCTTAGCTGAAGTCTTCATCTGAGCCCTGATGTAACCACTGGCATCACAGATAGGATTCACCACATCACCCTTGGTAGCTAAGCTTGAGTAAATCAGGTCATATTCCACTTTCATATTCTTGTCCCATTCAACACATTATTGGCCTCAAAGATCCTGCAATGTAGTCTGGAAGCGGCCTTACTCCCCCAACCCCATCACTATCTTGGAAGCCCTGAAAAGGAGGGACTTTTCTGTACAAAAAGGGGAAGCTGGCAAGCTGTCTTTGGAGTTCACAAGCCATCAATCTGAAGGAGGCAGATTCTGAAGCCCAGTGCATCCTATTCCCATCTGTGGCAGTCTGTAAGGGATACGACTTCATAGACCTCCTCGGGACAAAGAAGTCTTATACATTGGTTTCCTCTTCCTTTTTCCAGAGAGGATGCTTGGTTTACTGCAGAATCACTCATTGGAGAAATATTTGCTATGCATTGAAGGAATTGAAACTGCTAGGAGAAAGTGATCACCTCTCATCCTCATTTTACAAGGTTTCTAATTCAAGGAGTCATCCCTGGTTGCTGCCATGAGTGGCCCTAATTCAACTCTACCAAGTCATGTCCCTGTTACTTATTAAGCACCTATTCAGTGTCACGCATGCAGGGCTTAGTATAGTGCCTAGCACATGGTGGTGTTTGAGAAATTCTGACAGACTGCCTGGCTCTACTGAAGGAAACAGACTGCAGCCTTCTAGACACTACATCTATTTGGGGTTAATTGGACGTAGTCTTGGCAGAGATCAGAGAGCTCTGGGACAGGCTAGCCCATTGTCTCCTCTCATTCATCATCTGCCCTGAGAGCCGCAGGGTTGGGAATGTAGGAGGTCAGTGACAGCTCGGCTCTGTTCTGCCCCCATTTAGAACAGTGTACCAGTCCTGGGAGTTTTAGGAAAACCTGGACAAACGGGAAAGCCTGTAGACACCAACAGTCAGGGTGGTGCGTGGCCTTGAGACTCTGCCACAGAAGACGAACAGAAGGTACTGGAGATATTTGTGTTGGAGAAGAGAAGACTTGGGGAGGGCAGACTAGCCATCTACACACGTCTTAAGGGTGACCACGGGCAGCAGGAACACCACTTGCTCTGCAGATTTAGCCTGGATGTTCAGAACAACTTTCTAACTGTTGTCGCTGTCTCTGAGGGCAATGGGGGTAATAGAGTCCTGCTCTGCAGGGACCTCCCATCAAAGGAGCTATTTGTTACAGAAAAGAGCGATTCTGTGCCTGTCTTAAATTTGTGCTTGTGTCCTTTCTGACTCTTCATGACCCCATTTAAGGTTTTCTTGGCAGAGACACTGGAGTGGTTGGCCATTTCCTTCTCCGGCTCATTTTACAGATGAGGAAACTGAGGCAAACAGGGTTAATGGGTCTCACAACTAGTTACTGTTTGAGGTCAGGTTTGAACTCAGGAAGATGAGGCTTCCTGGTTCCAAGCCCAGAACTCTATGAACTATGGCGCCATCTAGCTGCCTCTGCCTTAAATTACTTTTTATTTCTTTGTATGTTTTCTCAGTTTTCTCATCTGTAAAATAGGGGTGACAATACCCATAACACCTTTCTCACAAGACTGTCCTAGGGTTCCAATGAGATTAACACATGTGAATTGCTCCACAAATATCAGCTCCTCATTATTTTATTTGCCCACTCCCCTCCTTCCTTCAAACACCATCTGAAACCTGCCTCCACATAGCCTGCTATACTCTAGAAAATCAATACCATACCACTTCTGGAGGCTGCAAATAAGTCAGAATGAACAGGTCATGGCATCTAGCAACAAACATGAGCCAAATCCGCTAGGTTGTAAGCTCGTTGGGACAAGGACCATCTTTTGCCTCTTTGAATCCCTTGAGCTCGGCACAGTGCCTGGCACACAGGGGGTTCTTAATAAACGCTGATCGCCTGATTATCTCCCCACTCCACCCCACCCCATCTCCTCCCACATCTGGTCCTTTACAGACAAGACAACCATGAACCCCACTTTCCTTGCCCCCCAACTTTAGCCTCATCCCCAGTCTCAGACCCGAGGGAGGGGAAGGGCGGCAGGACAGTCCAGGAAGTGAATCCCTGATGAAATGGGGCTCTGGGGCCCTGGAAACCCTAGCCCCTCCTGGCTCTCAAATACTTGGTCTTACTTTCGGGAGAGGAACAGCTCCAAGACATCGATATCCCTCCTGTGACCACAGAGCTTCTTCTGCTCTTCTACAGCCTGGTAACATACAATTAATCTGTCAAGCCACATTCCAGGGAGCAAACCCACAAAGTCATCTTCAGTCAATCCCAATCACAGTGAAAAGTTCAAAAGAAAGGAGAGAGTGAGGCCTCCATCATAAACTGATAAACCCCAGCCTCCTAATTACACTTCACGGCCCCCTCACGAGCCTGCATTCTGCATGGGGAGCGAAAGTAACTATGAATCTTAACCCCAGAAGAAGCCCATACTTCACATACTTGGGCTCTGAAGACCAGGGCGAGATTTTACGGCAGGGTACACAATCTAGTTCTTGAACAGTACGTGAGAAGACTTAGGATATGGAACATTATCTTTTTATAGGTAGCAGAAGACAGATCACTGAGGCATTGGGGGGGCAGTTGGATGAGTGGAGTAAGAGTCAGTACTGGACACAAGAATCAGCAAGACCTGGGTTCAAATTCTGACTCTGACACTCGCTGTGTAACCTGAGGCAAGTCACTTAATCTGTCCCAGACTGACGTCCTCACCTCCCAGGGCTGCAATGAGGCCCAGAGGAGACAAAGCTTAGAGAGTGCTTTGCAGTCTTTCAAATGCTATAGAAAGTTCAATGAGAGGAACAATCCTGTTGGGGGAGAGAAAACCCCATCAACATCCTAGAAGATTGAGGTTTTGTAAGAGTTTTGTTGCACGGTTTTCTGAATTTGAAGGATGATTCCGTATGATATAAGATGCTGGCCTTGTAGTTGGGAGCATAGGTTCAAATCCCACTCTGTCATGCAGTAGCTGTGTGACTCTGGGTAAGTCCCTTAACCTCACTAAGCCTCAGTTTCCTGTTCCGTAAAATGAAGGCGCTGGGCTAGATGACTTTCAAGCTCCCAGCACTAACTCTATGAAACTATAACCTGGGGAGAGGAAGAAGGGAAGGACTAAGTCTTTACATATGGCCCTCTACCTGCCAGGCACTGGGCTAAGCTCTTTTAAATAAATATTATACCATCTCCTCCTATCCCCTAGCCTGACAATGGGCCAGGGTCACTGGAGGATGGGGAGATGAATAATTTAGGGCCGTACTCAAACTCCAGATTCATATCTTTAAACTGCCTATGCTACTCTGTCAACCAGGCTTCATTCTGGGTCTTAGAAAATCCACAGGAATGGCCTTAGAAATGTCCAACCTGTTTCATTTGTCCAGACACATGATTTCAATATGGGAGCTCTTGGCGTGGAAATGCTTTCCACTGATAGAGGCCATCCTCTCACCTATAACTCAGAGCCAGCTGGGTTACCGAAAAGTCAAGCGACTTCTTGATGGTCCAATAACCAGAATGTGTCAGAAGCATACTTAAACCCAGGTAGGTCTTCCTAACTCTACTTCCTACTACCTTCTACCCCCTCCACTGGGCTGATGGGGTGCTATCCCTTCATTTAATGTAAATAAAATTGGCACAGTAAGCAAACAAGACTCAAACATTGACTAAAATCAGAGCTTTTCTCCTGTCCCACTTTGCCCTGAGACAAAGCCCTTTCAGTGGAGATTAGCAGCTTCTGGGCTTATTGGAGGAGCCAAGTAATTAAATGATTGCAGCAAACGACAGAAATGTGAACAAGCAAAACCTTGAGCTCTTTTCTGAAATGTATCAGAAGCATCAACAAAGAAAACACTTTGCTAATGAGACAGAGAGCAGTGGGAACCTGTCTGGAGTTGGGAGTGGAGGTTCAAGTCCCAGCTCCACCACCACTTCACCTCTCTGGGATTTAGCTCCTTCATCTACTAAAAAAAAAGAAAGTGGAGGGAAAGGGCAAACCTTTTGGATCAATGTTAAATCAACAAGCAATTCAATGATTTTTTGTAAGCCATTCGTGACCCAATGGCAACACTGCATTGGTGCCTTTCGACCTAATGGCCCTTAAGAAGCTGGCGTGATGTTAATAGGTGCCTGGGTGGCAAAAAGGACTACTGAGCAGAGCAATCCAAGCAGAGGTGGGCTCTGCTGCCTGCCCCAAGGTGAGACCAGGCCTCAAGACTGCTTGGGTGGGGTCCAAGGCAGAGGGACAAGAAGGCCTCTGGAAGCACGTCAAGGAGAAGCCAGCCCTAGACCAGAGGGGCCCATCAAATCAATGCCCTCATTTTACAAAAGAAGAAAATAGGGCCCAGAGAAGGGATGGGCATTCCCCATGGTCCCACAGGCAGTAATGACAGAGCTGTTACCAGAAGCCAGGCGTTTCTAGTAAATGGGCTAACCCCGTATCAAAGTGCCTGGAAAACACTAGTCTGGTAGGGGGAGAAGCACATTCCCCACAATCCTGAGTTACAAGTCAAAGCAATGAGGAATTTGAACATAATGGTAAGACTGTAACTGCTGATATTTATACAGTATTTGAACATTTACAAAGCACTTCCCAGACTTATTTGATTTGATCCTCATGACTCTATGAGACAGGCATTATTATCTCATTATCCTCATTTTACACATGAGGAAACTGAGGATCAGAAGTCAGGTGACTTGCCCAGGGTGGCTCAGCTAGGAGGTGTCAGAGAGGGGATCTGGATACAGACCTTCCTTACACCATGTCCAGGACCTTGTTCCTTATGCCACTTGGCCTCTCATTATGACCTTAAGAATTTGGAAAATACAGATCAGAGCCCTCATCAGCTGTGAATGAAGGATGAATGAGTCCGTATGCAGTGCTCTCTATGGGTCCTTGCCACAGGTTAGTGGCCAGGCAGTTTGCTAACTGAAGGGCTAATCAGTCCTTTTCCCCCAGACCTACAAGCATTTAAGCTCCTACTTTGTTCAAAGGGCAAGGAAACTAAGGGCAGAGTGAAAACAGTCACTGTCCTCAAGGCAGTCTCTCTCAGTTTATTTCCAGCCCAGCAGACATTCCAGCATCCTGGGCAAGCTTGGCGCCCTAGAAAGCTTTTCAGCCTGAGCCCTCATCCCTCCCGAGGCAGGCTCTCCGAACCGGAACGGGTCTCTCCCCAAGCATCCCTGCTGGCTGTCCTTTCCCCAAAGTCTCTCCTCACTGTCCAGCCATAGTTCTGGGAGACAGTTCTGTCTACCATTTCCACTAGGGAGAGGCTAAGGTCACCCGGAGTCTATCATTTCAAAAGAACCACGTTTCTCCTCCCGGGGAAATCCCCAAAGCAGATTGTCTGGGCAGCGAGCTGGAGAAGCTGGGGAAGCTGTTAGGTGTCAAGTACTCCACGTAAGAAATATGGTTTGCCTTAGCATCCCCAGCACATAGCATGAGCCCTGATACAGAGCTCAAGATGATTAAAAAACAATTGTTGGGCTGGATCAAACTGAACTGGACTGCACTGGACTGGGCTGTATTGAAACTGACAGGCCTGGATTGAACTGGACTGGACCGTGTTGGGTTGGGTTGGAGTGGGCTGAACTGGATTGCTATGATCTAGCCTAGATGGCTCGGCCAGAGCAGTCCCCAAGCCAAAGACACACCTTGTCCCAGCCCCAGCCAAGCAGTACCTTTGGTTTGGGGTCAATTGCCTGGGTCAGAGCGCCCCGCCCCGCCCGAAGAAAGAGGAGCCCTTTGTGGTGGGGGGAGGCTGGGAGAGAGGCGGCAGCCCCTGGCACCTCGGGGCGCAGGAAGCCGAGTAACTGCAGCCTCCCCACGCCACCTCCTACTCGCGCCGCAGGGCCCTGGCAGGGGTTGGGAGACGGGATCAGGATGGTACTCACCTTGAGGCTTTTCTCCCGGGAGAGGTCAGCCTCAGAGGGCTTGGCCACATCTGCGTTCTCCGTCGTTGCTATGCGCCGGAGCGCAAGCGGTACCGGTGTCCGCGTGCGGAAACGCCCCGCGCGACCTTGGCTGGAGCATAGCGATATTGGAGTTAAGAAGACGGAGCTGTCCCGTCTCAGGTGCTGCGGGGTGGTGCTGAGGGATAGCGTGGAACTGGTCTCGAGCACCCACTGTGTCTGCCCCGAGAGTGAGCTTGGAAAGACGGTTTCTGTGCCTGAGGCCTCCTGCGTCATGACTGACGCTGGCTAGGAAGTGGGACTCGGTCTGGAATCGCATACCCTCTGGAAGGGGGAGGGGAGCCCGAGAGGGGTGCGGTGTGACCTTGGGTAGGTCATTTGCCTTCAGCGCCCTCTCTTCAGGCCTCATCTGTCAGATGTGAGGCCTGGGCTAGATGTGCACATAGGAAATGCTTAATAAGTACTTCATGCTTTCATTCATTCATTCATTCATTCATTCATTCATTCCATTTCTGAAATTTAGTGAACCTTATGATGCATTCATACTATATATAGAATTCTCTTTTTAAATATGCTCCACACTTCTAAAAATTCTAAAAAAAAAATGCTACTTAGAATTCCCCGAGGTGTAATCTATCCCAAAAAGGCACAACTCAGGGAATGAAGAAAAGGGTTACACACAGAGTACATAACATGGTCCTTGCGAACCACATCCCTGTGGTTTTCCACCCTGCATATGTGGAATTTGTCTTCGTGCTCACATGTTAATTACAGCAGCTGACATTTCTGGGAGTGCTTTACACATGGTATCTCATTGGATTGGCACAGCAATCCTTGGAGGCAGGTGCTTTTACTACCCCGTTATTCAGACAGGGAAACTGAGGCTGGGAGAAGTTAGGTGGCTTGCCCAGGGTCACACAGTTGGCAAGTGTCTGAGGCTGGTTTTGAATGCAGGTCTTCCTGACTTGGGACCCGTTGGCTTATCCAGTACCAGGCCACAGGTAAGCAATGGTTCTGTGACAGGGAGGAAAGAATCCTGAGCTGGGTGCTATAGAAGTGAGTTCCAAGGTGGCTGCTTGAATTTGGATCAGTCCCTTCCTCTGTCCTCAGCCTCAGGTTTTCTCATTTGGGGTTGGACTAGATGGTCCCCTTTCCAGCTTTAGGGCTACAATACTACAACCTTATAAATGTAGGCTATGCATCTTAAGGCTAGGGGGGAATGAAGAAAGGCAGGGTAGGACAATGGAATATGTATTAACTCAGGAACCAGTTTGAGATGTCAAAAGGCTATTGGTGATGTGGGACGAGAGCACGGGAGAAAGACTAGGGCTAGGAATCTACCTCAAGGCTTCATCTGCATGGAGATGCTTATTGAACCCATGGGAACTGGGGATAACCAAGTGAGACAGTATAGAGGGCCCAGGCAGAGCCCTCCAGGGCCCCAGCAATGAGCATGACAGATGAAGGTTCAGGAAATAAACTAAGAAGAAGGGTGGAAACAGCCAGGAGGAACGCAGAGAGCAGGGTCCTGAATACTTGGAGAGGAGAGTGTCCAGGAGGAGAAGGTAAACCATGGTGTCAGAAATGTTCAAGGCTTTGCATGAATGGAATCCCTAGGTCTAGAATGAGAAGAAAAACTGTGCAGTGGGAAGAGGATATTGCATCGTTGCCCCTGATAAAAGTATGATGACCAAGATCTACAGGTAAATGACACAAATATCTGACTAAGAGTCTTTCCCCAACACATAAGGGGTCAAACATAAAAAAAAAAACAAAGGAAAACAATGACCATATTAAAATGTGATTTAAATCATTAATAATGATGGAAATGAAAATTAGAACAACCTTGACTTTTCACATCACACACAACAGACTGTGCATTGGCGAAGGACAAAAACAAAAAACAAAAACCCAGAAATAGTCAACATTGGAGGGGCTGTGGGAAGACAAGGGGTACAACATAGTCCTGCATTACTATGAATGTGCAACTGTTGGACCCATTATGGATTCTCCTAACAGCATTATCGTTCAGCCCATATGTCTCCCCTCTTCTCCTCAAGGATATTTGAGATACTATGTTCAAAGTCTTGCTGAAGTCCAAGAGAATCTACGTCTATGGTGTTTTCATGATCTATTCATTGAGTAGGATTAGTGTTAGGGGTCAGCTAAAAGGTAACAGAGTAGTTCATGTTGGACATGGTGGTCAGGATGCAATACATTATCAAGGGAGAATTATGCAGGAAAAAGTGGAGAATGTTGAAGAGGTCCATGACCAGCTCATGCACTTCACTGAGATCCATGCTTTGTCAAGAAACCTAGAGGAAGTCCCCCAGAATGTTGGGTGCACCCCCTCCTGGAAGAATTTGCTATAGGACAGACAGAAGAGATTCATACGATGTCATCCGTACCATTCAATTCAACATTTATTGAGTACCACTGTGTGCCAGTCATTCTATAAGCATTTATTAAGCACTTATCATATGTCAGGCACTGTGTTAAGTGCTAGAGATATGAAGAGAGTGAAAAGATAGTCTTTGATCTCAAGGAGCTCACAGTCAAATTGGGGAGGCATTGCTAGCATTAGAGATACAAAGGCAAAAACAGAATAGTCTCTGCCCTGAAGATGCCTACCTTCTACATGGGGCAGGGGGCAGAATACAACATGTCCCCAAAATAAGTAAATACAAAGTAATTTCCAGAGGGACTGGATGCCAACAACTGCAGGGGGAAGGTGTAGGAGTGAGTAAAGACACTATGTAGGAGTTGCCACTGAGCTACGTTTTGGAGGAAGGTGGCCATTCTAAAAAGGAGACATAAGGAGGGACAGCACACGTTGAGGGAACACTCACATCAATCAGAAAGTGCTCAGACTCACTGAAGGATCAAAGGTCAATATGTCAGTTTGGTGGAACGCTATTGCAAGGGAGGAGGGGCTTCATTTGGTATTGCTTGTTCTCAGCAAACTCATGGCAGCTGTCAGTGGTCACCATTAGCGCACATTGGGAGGATGGTAGTGGTTCTTGACCAGCCACAGAAAGGTAAGTGAAGAGGTGGAATAGGGGGCTCATGTAGAAACCTGACAGCCCTCTCTGCTCCTCAGAAGCTGCCCTTTCTTCCAGAAACCGGAAGTGGTGACATTAGTGATATCCCTTATATACCTGTCACTGTTGCACAACATCATGGCATGTCTCCAAGACCATGTCATCCTTTCTTGAACCTGCAGCCTTAGCTAAGGTTTTCCTCGATCTCAGCACCATCCACTCCCAAGCCAACTTTAACCCCAATGCTATGTAGCTCTGAGACTTTTGCTGTTGCCTCCTCTCCCCCAAGGGAAAGGGGCAGGAAGCTTTGAAATGCATTCTGGCTAAATTTTCTTCTTATCAATTTTTGGTTCCTTTTTCTTACGTTAAAAAAAAATTGGACATGTGCCCAGAGTTGGAAGTATAGCTGCATTTTTTGAATTAATTAAATAGTCTCAAACTTTTCAGAGTTTCTATCGGTAACTGCAATGGATCTTAAAAAGAGTATTCAGTAGAGGAATGTGTTGTGTAATCCAGGTTGATGTAGGTGGTCTAGAAACCACTTATAGAATCTGTGTACTCAGCAAAGATGATCACTACAGGGAAAAATGCCATTTTGACAAAAGCTAAGTCCTCTAAGCTCCCTTGAGCATCACTGGAAATCAGACTTTCTTCAGTGTCAGGGAAGGTTGCATAGCTCACCACACCTCCTATTGTATTGCCAGTCAAGACATCCCATCATGAGTATAATTACATCCAGTGGAAGCCTCATACAGCGGCTTTGTTGACTTTTGTAATGCTCGGTATCAGAGCTCAGGTGGTGATTCTATCTTTCAGGGAAAGAAAACCCTCCATTTCCGATCTCTTGACATGTACAAATTGATGACTCAATGGATCACAGATCATGTGTACACTTGGACGCCCATCTGCTTTGCCTTGGCCCCTGTTGGGGCTGACTCCCCAAGCCATCTATGACTGTCCTCTTCCTTTAACCTGATCTCTCAGACTTTTCTTTCTTTCTTTCTTTCTTTTTAAATTCCATTGTCTTTCAGGAATCAGATATGCTCTGTCAGAATGAAGCCTCTTGACAAAATGATTTGTTGAGAAGGCTATTACCTATAAGAACCCTGTCAGTTTTTCTATTTAGAAATCTACCTTCCATGGTTCAAGTTATTCTCCCTCTGGCTGTTGCTTCCCCCCCCCCCTTCTTACCATCCCCCTCCTTATTTTTTCATGAGATATTTTTCTCTGAGCAAAATAGCTTTGATTTTCTAAAATGTCATCATGTTGTTTAGAGAGGGATCAAATACAGCCTGCAAAACTATGGTAACAAAACCAGTTCATTCTTTGCACTGAGGCAAGTCCTTTGAAGAGCTCGGTTTACCTGGTGGAATGATCCAGAGGCACGAGGCTGGAACTCTTCATAGAGGAGAACAAATAGAAATCATAGGGTAAGCATATCATGACCCAAGTATTGTGCTGCAGAATTTCAGATCCCATACTCCCCCTTCCCCCCAAGTTAGGTGTTCAGTGGCTGGAGTTATGGACTCAGAGTCAAGCGGACCTGGTTCAAATCCTGCCTCAGACATTCACTTAGCTGGGGGAGCCAGGCAAATCACTGAATCTCTCTGTGCCTCATTTACCTCATCGGTAAAATGGGGATAATAATAACACCTGCCTCATAGGGCTGACCTGAGGATTGTATGAAATAATAATATATAGAGAGTGCTTGGCCAGCCTTAAAGCACTGTATAATTGCTTAAAATGCTATAGAAACGTGAATTCTTACCCCTTTTAGGCTCTACAGTGCTCCCAGATCATCAAGTGCTTGAGGGAGGGATGTGTAGCAGTTGCTGCAGAGATGGTCGCCAGGACTCAGCTCCACAGGTGTGGTTCCTTCCTCTGTGGCTCAGGGGCCAGGATGGACGCAGGTGGGGAAGGACAGCGCTCAAGGTTCTGGGGCTCATCTGCCTATTGGTGGCAATTGGTGTTGGTGGGGCGGGGCTGGGAGTAGAGGCCCCTTGTTTGCCCGCAAGGGTTTCTCCCTTCAGTGATGTCTGGAGCCGGGCTGCTGGGAACAGGGCTGAGGAACTAGGGGTCCTTGCTTTGCTCCAAACTCTTGGGCTCTGGGCTCTGGGCTGTCTGCACCACTGCCGAGGGCTTGACCTGCCCAGGGCCAGGCATCTTCTATGCTTACATGAGTAGCTCAACTTTGCATTTACTTCTCTTAAGAACACCCTTGTGAAGCCCAGGGTGTGGGGACCAACATTCTTATGCAGGACAACACTGAAGCCTGCAGGGGTGGACGGACTTGGCCAGAGTCACACAGCCAGCATGTGCCAGAGGCAGAGCTCAAGCTCTATTATTCCTTTGTTAATGTCACCAAAACACCAACTCTCAGGCTGTAGATAAAGGCAAGAAACACAATGATGATGTGTCCAGGCAACCAATCCTCCTGTTCTCCAAAGCCTCTTCTTAAAGTGGAGGGTCCAGGCTTCGGAAGAACATGTCAGCAAAAGGTGAGCTTTGGCAGGCCCTGCAAACTTGGGAAGACTTCGGGTACACCACCCAAGGACTAGCCTGGAGAGGCGTGGAGGCTCATCTCCAGAAGGCAGCACATGAAGCCTGGCTCTCCTCCTTCTCCTTCTCCTTCTCCTTCTCCTTCTCCTTCTCCTTCTCCTTCTCCTTCTCCTTCTCCTTCTCCTTCTCCTTCTCCTTCTCCTTCTCCTTCTCCTTCTCCTTCTCCTTCTCCTTCTCCTTCTCCTTCTCCTTCTCCTTCTCCTTCTCCTTCTTCTCCTTCTCCTTCTCCTTCTCCTTCTCCTTCTCCTTCTCCTTCTCCTTCTCCTTCTCCTTCTCCTTCTCCTTCTCCTTCTCCTTCTCCTTTTCCTTCTCCCTCTCTCTCTCTCTCTCTCTCTCTCTCTCTCTCTCTCTCTCTCTCTCTCTCTCATTCTCTCTCTGACTCTCTCTGACTCTCTCTCTCTCTCTGGCTCTGTCTCTTTCTCTGACTCTCTCTCTCTCTCTCTCTCTCTCTCTCTGTCTCTCTGTCTCTCTCTCTCCCTCTCCCTCTCCCTCTCTCT
The DNA here is from genome assembly GCF_003287225.1 of Phascolarctos cinereus. Taxonomy (NCBI): domain Eukaryota; kingdom Metazoa; phylum Chordata; class Mammalia; order Diprotodontia; family Phascolarctidae; genus Phascolarctos; species Phascolarctos cinereus. Next base: position 9,055,975 of record NW_027555514.1, on the reverse strand, counting down.
TTCTCTTTCTCTCTTCCTCTCTCTTTCTTTTGTCTCTCATTAACATTTTTTCAGTTAACTAGAATTTACTTTTCTTTCTCACCCCCTCCCACTCATTATATGTCCATCTGACTATCCCAGATACCTTGGCAGAAGCCTCCACGTCTGCAGCTTCCATCCCTGTTAGAAGTCCTGCCTATGAGGAGTTTCCTGGGACAATGTCCCAAGTCCTGGGCAAGGTCCTGCCTCTTACCCACACACAGTCCTTTTTTCCTCCTCTGCTTATGATAACAGCTACAAGAAGTAGCATTTATGGAGGTTTACTTTACAGTTATTACCTTATTTGATTCACCACAATCCTGTGGAGTGGGTGCTAGTATTATTATTCCCATTTTGCAGAAGAGCAAAATGAGGTGAAGAGTAACTTGCTTAGGGTCACATAGCGAGGAAGTGGCTGACACTGTGCAGATAACTGCTTTAGATCAGTGGTGTAGAACTCAAACAGAAGCAGAGACATGTTGACTTAGAAATCACAAATTAACGTCATCTATGTTGCATTGCATTTTTATTTGTTTGTTAAACATTTCCCAAGTGCATTTTCATCTGATTAGGGTTGCATACACTGGGGACTTTTGCGAGAGGAACCACAGCCACAAGGTTGACACAGCTGCTGTAGATGATGCTACCCATTGGCCTACCCAGCTGTCTAGTTCAGCTGATAATATTTTACCAATAGGGAAAGAGTGGCAGAAAGTTGTCATCTAACTTTGCTCAGCTTTCATGTTCCCACATGGATGTTTCATTCAGAAAACTGGCTATTCTCACTATTCCCTTCTTTAAAAAAAATTATTTATTTTTAGTGGTTAACATTCATTTCTATAAGATTTTAAGTTCTAAAATTTTCCCCTTTCCTCCCCCTCCGCAATATGGTATGAAATCTGATATAAGCTATACATGTACAATCACCTTAAACATATTTCCACATTAGTCATGTTGTACTCCTTCCCTTCTAACTTCTCTGTTTACAAGATGGGCTCATTGACAGGAGCCAGGGAGTAAGCTCCAGGTCTCTTTTGACCCAAGGACTATTGACCACAGTTATGTCTTGCTTTTCCCTAACACTTACTAATCGCAAAGTCCATGATTGACTTTGGGCAACTCAGTCACATTCCTGAGCTTCAGTTTCTCCATCTGTAAAAATGGGAGGGCTGGGCTATTGATTTCCATGGTCCCATCCTGATCTAAATCCATGTGCCAAAGACCCTATGATTATGGACAAGTCATTTGCCCACCCTGGGTCTCAGTTTTTTCATCCACAGAATGAGGGGTTTGGATTTGATGGTCTCTGAGATCCCTTCCCATGATCCTTTGAGTTTGATCAAATTCCTTAACCCCTTAACCTCTCTAAGCTTGACTTTCCTAACCTAAAACAGGGGTAATAAGTCCCAGCTTTCTAACCTCACAGGACTGTGGTCAGGAGAAATGAAAATCCATTCAACAAGCCTTTATTAAGCACTTACTGTATACCAGGCTGTGTGCTAGGTGCTGGGGATACAAAGGCAAAAATGAAATCATCCCTGCCTTTAACAAGCTGACATTCTATTGGAGAATACAACAGGTGCACAAGCAAATGGGGCTTTGGTGCATACTCAGACTGAAAGCATATTATTACTGATTTCCTTTTCCCTGCTCCACTTTCTCCTTTCCTTTCTATTCCCTTCTTTCTTTTCTCCACTCCCTGATCCTTATCCCCTCTAATCCCCCTCAATTCTCTTCCAAACACCAGCCCAGCTCCCAATGCTCACCAAACAGAGCATCCATTTCCTCATGAGAACTCTCCGGGTCCCTGACCTTCTCAGCTTCCTACCTGGTCTCTACTTCTTTCTTCACATCTTAGAAACTGGCTTCCACTCCTCCCATGTTGGTTTCTCCAGGATCGTGATCACCTGATACCTTGCCACTTCTGAGTCGCTGGTTTCCAATCTCTGATTTTTCCATGTCACCTAAAGTGTCAAGACCATAGCATAAGAAGACATATACACACACATTAATAATTATGTCTCTGTGTATAATATAGTGTGTAGATATATATGTACATACTATATTATACATACATTCATAATTACACATGTGAGTATATGGTATGTATATTCCATATCTCTATAGGGGTATGTGTGTATGCATGTATGTATATATGTGTGTATACATGCATACATACATTACACACAGATACTTGTGTGCGTATGTATTTGGCTCCAGTATTGTGATTTCTTCAAAGCAGGTAATCCTTAGTATGGAAAGTCCTTCCACTAACACAAATAAGCAACTAGCCTATGATTTAAATTGTCGTAGGGAGTTGACTAGGAGCACGGAGAGGTTAATCAATCAGCAGTTGAATTAACAAGCATTTATTAAACACTGGTAATATGTTTTGTGCCCCCAGCTAGGTGCTGAGGCAGGATTTAAAAGACAAAAATGAAGTCTCTGCTCTCAAGGCGTGCGTGTGTGTGTGTGTGTGTGTGTGTGTGTGTGTGTGTGTGTGATAGACTCATAAACAAAATCTATGCCACATAAATACAAGGTAATTGGAATGGGGATGAAAGGGTAAGGCAGGGAGACACTATCAGGAAAGCCTTGATGTAGAAGGGGACCGTCCACCCCTGGGCTTACAGCTAGGACAGGACAGAGGCAGAACTTTAACCCTTATTGTCTTGACTCACTACCTGGCCCTCTACCCCTAGACACATCTGCTCCATAGAGGAAATGGAAACTTTACATCCAATTTTTTTTAAGTGAGCTTCATTTTCTATTAATTTACCAGGAAGTTTTAAAACCTGAGGCACCCACAGCTTCCAGGGGCCACAATCTGTGCACTTTTGCTCAAATGGAATGAAGACTCTTATATGGAAAAAGAAAACCTTGATGTTCGAGAAACACATTTGGAAAAGTGATGAAGGAGCATAATGGGAAACACACGTGGAGAGAAGCCTGAGCATGAGGGTGAAACTGATCGTTCCATTGTTTGTTTAGAAAAGAAAACATCACATTCCAATAATATGTTGAAAGCATTAGATTTCCAACCCATGAGAACACACACATCGAAGGCTGTGACCGGAGGATTAAGGATCAACTTCAGACTCATTTTTCCCCCTCTTTAAATAGGCTGAACTTTTCCTTTCCTTTCCTTTTTTTTTTGTTTGTTTGTGGCTACGCAATGGGGTTAAGTGACTTGCCCAGGGTCACACAGCTAGTAAGTATTATGTATCTGAGGCCGGATTTGAACTCAGGTCCTCCTGAATCCAGCCCTAGCTGCCCCTTTGCTTTTCTTTTTTTGTACAAGTATATTAAGTACATTGGAAATCAATACACTATATATGGGGTGGAGGTGATTTAAATGAAAAAAAAAAGATAAGGGAGAGTAGGTTAGAGACCAGGTCTGTAATTTCCTCAGGATAGAGAACTCCCAGGTGAGGAAATGCCCTTCACCAATGCAGGTCTGCTCCTTCCAGGGACTTAAGGTCATAGACCATTTTCTGAGGCCCTGGGAAGTTAAGGGAGTTCCCCAGGATCACACAGCCGGTTTGTATCAAAAGGGATTCTTGAACCCAGGTCTTCCTAGTGCTGAGGCTGGTTTTCTCTTTGCTATGTCTTGCTGATAGCCAGAGTGGTATGCAATAGCACAGGCTCTGATTTGAAAGGTCCTGCATGTGAGAGGAAGAATAGGAGAGCAGACAACACACACACACACACACACACACACACACACACACACACACACACACACACACACAGCCACATAGCTGTGTGAAGCATGCTGTTACGTTACAGGCAGCAAGCTGTCATTATGGTGTGTTTGTCTCGGTGTGCGTGTGTGGTCTTGGGGTTCGGAGGGCTGCCAGGATTCACCGTGGGGTCAGGGGGTACACTGCACCTAAGGGGACCTTATTTCTGGGGCTGACTGCTGCAGAATCCCACACTCAGTTCAGAGCCCTGCCGATTTTCTGGTCCAACCCTCTTTCCCTTCAGCCCAGCCACACCTAAGTCATTCCAGACAGATGAGAGTGTGCCCTCCACTCCCAAAGACCTCCAGAGAAGGATTCCACCACCTTACCACGTAACACCAGTGTTTAACAACCTTTCCTGTCAGGGACATCCTTCGCACATCTAACTGAAATTCTTTCATACTTCAACCAAACTGTCTCCTCTTACAAAGGTCTCTGTGGAAATGCCAAGCCGAGGGGTGCCAGCACTGAACGAGAACCAGGTATCTGCCTAAGGCCATTATTGTGCTCCTCAGCCTTTTCTTCTCCATGTCAAACAATCCCCCTTCCTTTGGGTTTCTCCAAAAGTGCAGGGAGTAACCAGAGGTTTTCCTCCAGTACATGGAAAGCTCTGAGACTGAGTTTAAATTCTGGGAAAGCTCAATGTTTCTTTGTCTCCTCCCACACTTATGGTGCTGTTTATTCTAGAGTTTAAGCCACCTGGTTTTATTTGAGGAAATACAAGGTCCTGGAGGAGATATCCCAGATTGCGGACAGACAGGACTGGGAGGAGTAGGGGTGGCTCAGAGGAATCAGCTATCATTAGAATGAACAACACTGCAAGGGATGCTGGTACTTGGGGGGGGGCATTGGTGAATAGGTGAATTAATTCTGGACCTAGATTAGGTGTGGTGGCAGCAACATGAAAGGGGAGCCAGAATGTGGATCTCAGGAGGGCTTTACGTGCCAGGCAAGGTTTCTAGACACTAATTTCAATTATCTTTTCCCAATTTATCAGTGATTAGCTTTACAATTAGGCACGCAACTGACTATGTGACATGAGAGATCCTGGGAGGGCTCTCCATGGCCCAAATTCTCTCTCACTGAGGTGTCACACTACCTGAAATTCACCATTAGAGATCCATTTCCCTGTCCAGTCAACCTTGCTGATTTGCAAACTTGCAAACAACAAAAATAATGAAAAAAAGGAGAACTTTCTAAAGGAACCAATGTGAATGCCCAGGAAACTTGTCAACCATCTTAGATTTTTAAAAGACATGTAGAAAAGTTGGAAGCAAGGGCAGGTATCAGGATAACTACAAAACTATGCCATGGTCTTATAAGTGGGGTGACAGCTCAGGAGTAGCTAGGGTTGGCTAGTAAAGTGAAGGTCAAAAAGCAGGAGAAGCGAGCTCTATTGGGAAAATAGGGTATGCTGGGAGGTGGGAATGATAACATTAGAGTGAAAGTGAATATATCCAATGCTTAATTTACCTTTATTTTCTCTGACAAGGAGAATGACATTTGGATGGGAAAAGATAGGATGAAGATGGCTAACTCAGAATTGAAGCCCAAGGAAGTAGGGATAGCACTGCTCTGCTCTTGATGACTTCAAGTTCACATGGCCAAGTGAACTAAATCCTTGTGCATTTAAATCAATGCCTGACATAATTGCAGAGAAACTCAAATCCTCTTTGAGAGATGGCTAGGAGAGCTTAGGAGAGAGATCCCTGGGTTGGAGAAGAGCAAATAGGCTAATTTTCACCAAAGTGAAGAGAATGATGTGTGAACAATGATAGACCAGTGAGCTCAACTGCAGCTCATGGCAGAATTCTAGAACGCATTAGAAAGAAATGAGTGGAAGCGGAGGTAATCACACAGAGCTAACACATCTTAACAAGAGGCTGCACCCTAAAAAACTAATTTCCTTTTTTTGTCAAGAATGCCATTTTCTACCTACCTACCTATCTGTCCGTCTATCTATCTACCTACCTGTCTGTCCATCTACCTATCTATCTATCTATCTATCTATCTATCTATCTATCTATCTATCTATCTATCTATACTACATGGGTGTAGGGGAATGTGGTCAACATAAATTATCTAGAGTTTTTAAAAAATTTTATTGATTTATTTTGATTTATCAGTAATCACTTCCATATGCTTTTGAGTTTAAATTTTTTCTCCCCCTTCCTCCCCACCACCCTCCCCAAGATGGCGCACAATCTGATATAGGCTATACATTGACATTCCTATTAAACATATTTTCACATTGCTGATGTTGTAAGTAAGAATTAGAACCAATAGGAGGAACCATCAGAAAGAGGAAACAAAACTCAACAGAAGGGAAAAAAATAGCAATTCAACTTTCATAGTTCTTTCTTTGGATGTGGATAGCATTTTCCATCATGAGGCCTGCTGGGAAGGGTTAAGTTCATCAATATTAGTCATCGCACAACATGGCTGTTATTGTGTACAACATTCTCTTGGTTCTGCTCATTTCACTCAGCATCAGACCATACAAGTCTTTCCAGGTTTTTCTGATGTCCCCCTGTTGATCATTTCTTATAGTACAATAATAATCTGTTACATTCATATACCACAACTTGGTCATCCATTCCCCAATTGATGGGCATCTTCTCAATTTCCAATTCTTTGCCACCACAAAAAGAGCTGCTATGAATGTGGGTCCTTTACCCATTTGTATGATTTCTTTGGGATATAGCCCTAGAAGTGCTATTTCTGGGTCAGAGGGCATGCACATTTTTATAGCCTTTTGGGCATAGTTCCAAACTGTTCTCCAAAATGGTCGAATCATTTCACAACTCCACCAACAATGCATTAGTGTTCCAATTTTCCCACATCTTCTCCAACATTTATCATTTTCCTGTTTTGTCATGTTGGCCAATTTCCTAGGTGTGATGTGGTACCTCAGAGTTGTTTTGATTTGCATTTCTGTAATCAATAATGATTTAGAGCATTTTCTCATATGACTATAGATGGCTTTAATTTCTTCATCTGTGAACTGTCTGTTCACATTCTTTGATCATTTATCAATTGGGGAATGGCTTGTATTCTTATAAATTTGACTTAATTCTTTATATATTTTAGAAATTAGGCCCTTATCAGAGAGACTGGTTGTAAAAATTATCTAGATTTTAACAAAACGTTCAGCAAAGTAGCTCTCACTCTTCTGTTAGAGAAGATGGCATGATTGTTAACTAAATAATTACACACTCAGTGGAAGGTTGTTTTGAGAATGGTTAAATAATTGGAGTTAAAGAATAGTCCTTAATATTTCACTATCAGTTTGGAAAAAGATCTTCAGTGGAGTGAACCAAGGGACCCAATTTTGACCTTATCTTTTTTTTTTAATTAATCACCAGTGACTTAAAGTTAGACCTGGCATACTTATCAGATTTGTAAATTCTACAAAGTTGGGAGGAATAGTTAACTTGATAGATGATAGAATCAGCTTCTGGAGAGATTTTGACAGGTTCAACACTGCTCCACATCTACCAAGACAAAATGTAATAGGGAAAGATGGAAAGTCATATACCTGGATTAATTTTTTTACAAGAAAAAAGTTGCAGAGGAGATGGCTAAACAGTACTTTATGTCAAAAGATAATGATGACAGCCAACATTTATATAGCACCTTACAGTTTTCAAAATGATTTATAGCAATGTTATATCATTTGAACCTCACAACAGCCCTTGGTGGTAGGTACTATTATGATCATCATTTTACAGTTAAGGAAACTGAGGCAGACAGAGATGCCCAAGTGATATAGCTAGTTAGTGTCTGAGTCAGCATTTGAACTCACGGCTTCCTGACTCCAGGTCCTAGCACTCTGTGTACTGTGGCAACACCAACCTGCTTCAAAATCACCTGTTGGTTGTAGGGACCCACAGGGTCCAGATGGGCCAGCAATGTGCCTCGGTAGCCAGAGCTGCATCCGTAGAGCAGAGGTCCAGGACCAGGAAGCTCCATGTTCCATTGCTTCCTGCCTGGGTCAGGTACTCATTGGTGCTCTGGTTCCATAGCACAGGAGGGACATTGAAAGGTTGGAGCCCCCCCAGAGGGGGTCAGTGTGAGGACAAGGGAGGACACCAAGTGTAGGGATAGGCTGATGAGCCTTGGGAAAGTAGCCTGGAGAAAAAAGACATGAGAGAGACATAATATTGTCCTCACGTATGCCCGGGCTGTCCCTGAGGAGAGAGGGCACAGCTGGTCCTCTCAGTCCCAGAGGGCAGAATTGGGTGGGAGTTACAAAGAGGTAAACTGAGGCTTGATTCAGGAGAAACTTCCTAAGGATCAGAACTAAGCCAGAGAGGAAGGCTGACTCTGGCGAGAGTCATTTCCTTCCCTGATTATAGAAGGGATGCTTCTGCCGGTATGGCCTGGACTAAATGCTCACTGCACTGGCCTCCAGCCCTGAGGTTCCTGGGGGTCTGTTTGATTCTATCATAACAGCTCACATCTACAAGGGCCTTTAATGTTCACAAAGCACTTTATGTGGAATGGACTCTCCCAACAAGTTGGAGAGGTAAGTGTGACAGAAATTATTATTATTCCCATTTTCCAGATGAGGAAACTGAAGCTCAGAGAGTGACTCAGACATAGTCACACAGCTAATAAATGTTAGAGGCTAGATTTGAACTCAGTTCTAGCATTCTTTCCACTATAACACACTGTTTCAAAATAGTGCTGAATGGTGTGACTGTTGAGTATTTATGTAGACTTGACTGCCATTCATAGACCTATGCCAGCTGTTGGTAAGACCTTTATTAGGCCAGCCTGAAGTTATAGAATAGTCAGCGGATTGTTCTAAACTCCAGTGGAGTCTGGAGACCGCATTCAAGTCTGGCTCCGTTGCTGCCTGGCTATGCAGCCTTGGACCATTCACTCAAACTCTCCATCCGAGGCTCTTCTTCTGGCCCATGGGGATGACATTTGAACAGCATCCGACCCACGATCCCTGTGAGCAGCGCACATCGTGGAGGACGTCAGACCACCAGCGTCTGAAGTGAGAGGCATGAGGCCAGTGTGAGCTACAATTTCTGAGTTCGCTGATTTCTCTCTTCCCAGACTGGAGCGATGAGAGCACCAGACACAGGGAGGGAGTTGTCGCATCATCTCCGAGAGCACGCGTGGAGTGTGGGAGCCATGAGTAGCTAACGTCACAACTTTGACAAAAGCCAGCCCTGGAGGCAACCAAGTGTCTCCTCCCTTCCTGGCATCACAGCTGTCCTCACCTACTGTATAGCAGGCTGACAGCGAGTGTGGGATAAAAGTTAGAGCACTGAACCTGGGGTGAGATCTGGATTCAGATGTCAACTGCACCATCTGCTAGCTGTGTCACCGTGGAAAAATTGCTTCACTTCCCTAGGACTCACGTTTCTCCTTTGAAAAATGGGACTAATAATACTAGTGATACCTCCCTCATAATACGTGACATTCAGGATGAATTCTACATATTTTCCACAAAATTACAGATCACAGTCTAGACAATAGATATTTTTCATCCAGTTAGTTTTCCCTGTGTGGATGGTTATGCCAAATTCTCTTGAGTGGCCATGGATTTCACTAAAGAGGCTTGACAATATCCTTGGGTTAGATACAACCAGAACCATGTTAACCAATCAAGCATTTATTAAATGTTTACTCTGTGCCAGACACTCTAGTAGCAAGAGTTTCTTTAAGATAATCCACAAGCCACAGAAATCTCTCTTCAACTTAGATTCTGTACTAGATTTCTTTCACTTGACTAGCAAACACTTTTGGTGATCCTACATTCCCACATCTTATGCTTACCATGATGTTAGTGAGAGACAATGTAGAGTAGTAGGTAGAGGACCTGCCTCAGAGCCAGGCTGGCCTGGGGACAAGTTTCATTTCTGCTGCCTACTGGCTGTGTGATCCTGGAAAAGTCACTTGAGCTCTTAATGTCCCAGGAAACCTTGTAAGATTATAAGTGAAAAATGATTACTGATCAGCATTTGTAAAAGAGGTTGCCTGTAGCAATGAAATTATAGGGACAATAAAAATGGCATGAGTAATCTGAGAGTGATCCAATAAAGTTCCCTCTGCGGTTACAGCTTTCCAGGAATCTTGTATAATTTTGAAGTCTGTATGGGAGGCACCTTGCTGAGGGTAGAGGGGTGGCGGCTTGCTTTGGAGGGCTGCTTTGCAAATCTTGGAGGGATAGAGAGATGAGGAAGGAAGGGGAGGGATCTTATTTTTTTTTCTACTACGAACTTCAGCAGACACTCCCCAGCAGCCACAGAAGCTTTGGCAATGACTGGATGGATGAGTGTGGGAGAGGATCTGTGGATTTCTGATGGGTGATGTGATACGGTTTCACTGCTCATTGGGAAAAGGAACACGCACTTCGGAAGAGGGCCTGAGCATGAGCAATCTCATCTCCCAAGCTGGTGAGAAGCTGGAAAACAGAAAGATGGATTTACAGTGAATGCTCACATGTAAGGCCAGTTCGGTGAGACTGCGATTCGAGATTCTGAGCTCTAGCTTAGTATCATCCAATAAAGATGGCACTGCCGAAGATGAATCTGTTTGCTTCAATGAAGGCACTTCTATCACTTGATTTCAAGTCAAACAAATTATTTGCTGCCATATTTGGCTAAAAAAAGTGTTTTCTTATAAAAATTCAAAATAGATTTAGAATTGGAAGTTACCTTTGTGATCATCTAATTCTATTCCTCCATTTAATAGATATGGAAACTGAGGCCCCATGAATCAGTCAGAGTCAACAAGGATTTATTAAGGGCTTACTGTGCCAAGCCCAGGAAACACCACTAAAAGCAGAAAGACAGTCCATGTCCTCAAGGAGCTTACATTCTAGTGGGGGGAGATAACACATAAAAGGGAAGAGGGGGTGAAGACATGCTTACCCAAGGTGCTCTCATTAAATGGAGGCTCTGGGAGTAGCCATCCAATTAGAGGAAGAGGCTGCAGGAGTGGACCAGAACTGGAGGGAGATGCCAGGATGAAGAGGTAGAGAAAGTCAGGAGTGCAGACTGGGGAGAAATGAAGGTCATTTTCCCAGGGTCACCCAGTCATCAACAACAGTGGCATGATTTGAACCCATCTTCTCAGATTGGGAGTAAGTGCTTGCTCCAAACAGAACCAGATGCCTCAAGTTAGCTCCATCGGGTATATGCTTGAGGCAGAAAGCCTGCAACCTCCACCTGACTGGCCACCTCTATTTCTTGGGGTTATGCCAGTGATAGATTTAGCTGAAGGACACTGACATGAAGAGAGATGTTACCCAGGTTATCTCACTTCAATCACAAGAGCGCTTACAATCCACCTACAGCATGCAAGGCCCTACGGGCTTCAAGATTTCTCCTTGGTCCTCACCAGGGCAAGTATTATTGGCCCTATTTCTTAACTGAGGGAAACAGCCTCAGGGAGATGAAACGACTTGACAATTTATTTCTAGGCACCGAATTCTTGAAAGCACATTGGTAAGCTGGAAAGTGTCGAAAGGAGGGCAAACAGAAAGGAGAAGGGATCTGAGATTATGCCATATGAGAACCGGGTGAAAGGAACCCCAGATACGTAGCCAGGAAAAGAGAAGACTTTGAGGGAGATAGGCTGTCTGCCCAAAAACATTGGAAGGGTTTTCATATGGAAGAGGAAGGGTAATTCTTCTGTTTGGGCTCAGAGGGCAGAATGATGCCAGTCACATAAAGACAAATCAGGCTAATGTTGGGGGTTGGGGGACCCACACAACTTCCCAACCATCAGAAATCCAGAATGCAATGGGCTGCCTTGTGGGGTGGTGAGCTCCCTGTCATTGGAGGTCTTCCAATGGAAGCTGGATGACCATTTCCCAGAGATTTAGTAGAGAGAATTCTTGTTCAATTACAAGTCAGGTCAAATGGTCTTCAAAATCCCTTCCAACTCTGAGCTTCTGTGATGCTTTGACTTACCCAAGGTTATACAGGTAGGAATTGGCAATGATGAGCTTTCATGCCCATCCATGCCTTGTCCTTCTGCCCCAGAGCTGGCCCCATTTTGTTCTGGACAAATTCTGATTCATTAGCCGGGTCCCTCTGGTGAATGGCAGCGAGTGCCTCCAGACCCAATGCTCTGACCCATGTTGTTCTGGACTTTTGGTCACCAGTGCAAATGCTGAGATGCATCACATACATTCTGATGTTGCTTAGCAGGCTATGATCACAAAGACCTGTAGACAGGAGACAGGAGGCTACAGAAGAATCAGTCACCCCCCTCATTAGCTTGTTTTGGCATGGGCCATTCACAGCAACTTGTTTTATCATGACTGGAATATGTGTATAAGCACATACTTGTATCTCTGTACGTGCAGCCATGTATCAGTGTTCAGCATTGTGTGTGTGTGTGTGTGTGTGTGTGTGTGTGTGTGTGTGTGTGTAAAGATAAGGACCTCAGCCCATATACAGCTAGGAAAGAAGTTTTTGTTTTCTACAACTTGGGACTTGTTTGACCTTGGGTAAGTCTCAACCTTCATGGGCTTCATTTTCCTCATCTGTAAAAGGAAGAGGTAGGTTTGACTTATTTTCAGAAATTCCTTCTAACTCTGATTTTGTGATCCTTTGATCCTGACCTTCATTCCTCATGGATGGATTCTGAGGGACCTGGGGCTGGATCCTTTCATAGTATAATTACTTATGGTCAATTTCATCCACTGGGTCTTGAGAAATTCTCTGATGTCATGGGGTTCCTCCAATAGAATGTAAGCCCTTTGAGGACAGTACTGTTTTATCTCAGTGCCTAGCACGGGTCTTGTACATAGTGGGCGTTTAATAAATGCTTGCTAAATTTAATTGAGTTGGGATGATTTAGTGTTCTGGAAGGAGAGAGCAGGGATTTATGAATTTATCCAAGTAAAGGGAATCCCTGAGCTTTCCTACACAAATCTATCCCCTCTGACCTTTATTAGGATAGACTTATTTGCCTGCCCCCCTCTCTTGAGAAAATATGTTAACTTGTGCAAAATTGTGAAGCAATAATAGTGATAATAACTTTTATATGGCCCTTACTATATATCAGATACTGTGCTAACCACTTTACAATTATCTCATTTGGTCTTTACAACAACCCTTGGGGATATGTGCTATCATTATCCCCCTTTCACAGATGATGAAATTGAGACAAACAGGAGTTTTGTGACTTGCCCACTAGTGAGTGTCTGAGGCCACATTTGAACTCATGTGGCCAATTCCGGGCCTGGCACTCTGCGCACTAGGGTGCCCCCTAGCTGCCCACTATTCTATTTTTTTACAATCCCCCTCCTCTACATCGCCCCATGAAGGCAGGAAGTGGGAGAACATCTGTAGCATCCTCCGCAGAGACTGGAAAGGGAAGAGAATGTGGAGAATGAATGCTCATGATGTTGATTTTCTAAACCTCCCGTGAAGTGTTGTACCCTTTTCAAAGCAGCCTCTGCTAACCAACCAATAAATCGAGTGTTGATGAAAACAATAATTTCTTGTAAATTTTCTGCAGATTAAAGCAACCCAGAAACATAGCAATAGTGATAGACAGATCCTCTTTCACCACAGATTTCGCTTTTGGAGAAGATTGCCTTTCTGGAACATTCTTCCCTAGGAATCCCTGGTCAACGCTGGTCCTTGACCCAAGAGCTCACTCTCTTGGGGAATCTTGAGGTCCAGTCCTCTGGTAGGACAGCATCAGGATGGATCCAACTCACATTCTTTTGCTGGCTTGTAAAGCGCTCTGCAGCCTGACCCCACACCACCTTCTGCGCCTTGTTACATGGCGCTCTCCTGTCCTGTCAAATTGTCCCTTGGGCTGTTTCTCACTCATGCCTCGGTGCTGGCTGGCCTCCTTGGGTGCATTCATTCCCAGTCTCCGCCTCTTGTCATCCTTGATTTCCCTCAACACTCAGCTCAAGTGCTACCTTCAAGGAGGCTTTTCCTGATCCCCCAACTGTCAGCACCATCCCCTCCATGGTAACCTTGAATCTGCTTTGTATGGTTTTTAGGTACCATCTATATGTGTCTCATCTCTGCCTTTCAAATGCAAGCCCCTCAAGGGTAAGGACTGGTTTTCATTTCTGTCTGTGCCCCAAGTTCCTGGAAAGTTCTTGGCACACACTTGATCCTTAATAAGTGCCTTCAGACCCATTGTTTGATGGAAGGATACCTGCTGTTATCCTTAAAATCACATCCCTTGTGGCAATCCTGATCTCAGACAAAGCAAAAGCAAATTAGACCTAATTCAAAGAGATGATAAGGGAAACTACCTTTTGCTAAAACATGCCATAGACAATGAAGTAATGCCAAGAATTTTTACAATAGGTTTTTCTGATAAAGGTCTCATTTCTCAAATGTGTAGGCAATTAAGTCAAATTTATAAAAATAAGAGCTATTCCCCAATTGATCAATGGTCAAAGGATACAATCAAGCACTTTTCAGAAGAAAAAAAAGCTATCTGTAGTCATATAAAAATGTTCTAAATCACTATTGTTTAGAGAAATGCAAATTAAAACAACTCTGAGGTGCCACCTCACTCCTCACAGAAATGACAAGTGCCTGAGGAGATGAGAGAAAGTAGGTACATTAATGAATTGTTGGTGGAGTAGTGAACTGGTCCAACCATTTTGGAGAGTAATCTGGAACTATGTACAAAGGGGCATAAAACTGTACATACTCTTTGATCCAACAATACCCCTACTAGATCTGTACCCCAAAGAGATCAAAGAAAAGGAAAAAGACCTACAAAATAATTGCAGCAGCTCTTTTTGTGGTGGCAAAGAATTAAAAATTGAGGGGATAGTCATTAATTGTAGAATGGCTGAACAAGTTGTGGTATATAATTGTGATGGAATACTATTGTGCTGTGAGAAATGACAAAGGGGGGATGGTTTCAGAAAAAAAAAATGACAAGACCTACATGAACTAATGCAAAATGAAGTGAGAAGAATCAGGAGATCAGTGTGCACAGTAACAGTGATGTTGTAATGATGCTTAATTGTGAAAGATGTAGATACTCTGATCATTACAATGATCCAAGATAATTCTAAAAAACTCATGATAAAAAAATGCTATCCACCTCCACAGAGAGAACTGATAAACTCTGAGTGTAGATTGAAGCATCATTTTCTTTCTTTCTTTCTTTCTTTCTTTCTTTCTTTCTTTCTTTCTTTCTTTCTTTCTTTCTTTCTTTCTTTCTTTCTTTCTTTCTTTCTTTCCCTCCCTCCCTCCATCCCTCTTTCTTTCTTTCTTTCTTCAATATGGCTAAAGTGGAAATAAGTTTTGTATGATTCAAGTGTATAATTGACATCATATTGCTTGCCTTCTCAGTGGGTGGGGGAGGGCTTGGAGGTAAGAAAGGAGAGAATTTGGAATTCAAAATTAAAAAGGAAAAAAATGTTAAAAAGAAATAAATATTTCAAAAGAAATCACATTTCTTCTCTCCTGCAGTGGGTCTTTCTGGGGTCCCAGGACCAGAGCTGCGGGGATGAGTCCTTCTTCATCATCCGTCCATCTGTACATCTATTAACTACCCTCCATGCACCATGCTGGGCATTGGAGAAGATAGAAAAAATTAAAGAGCTTACAGTCTACTGCCAGCTATGTGGCATTAGCATTTAGAAAATTGTCCAGCAAAGTCATTATTCAACTCTTCATCATAGCATGAAGCTTATCCCAGGTTCCTGAAGATGGTGCCATTCAGTGTGAACCATGATAAGTTGTACTGAGCTGGAAAACCTTCAAATATGAGGTTCCACAACAATAGTAATTGCTAGCATTTACATAGCATCTTAAGCTTTGGAAAGCACTTTACAAATGATATCACATCTTATCCTCACCACAACCCTCAGAGGTAGGTGCTACTACTATCCCCATTTTCCAGATGAGGAAAAGCAGAGAGTGATTAAGTACCTTGCCCAGTGTCAAGCAGCTAGTAATTATCTGGGGTCACATTTGAATTTGTCTTCCTAGAGCTCCATCCACTGCACAGCCTAGCTGAGATATCTGCTGTCTGAAAATAAGCCTGTGGGGCAGCTAGGTGGTACAGTGAATAGAGCACCGGCCCTGAAGTCAGGAGGACCTGAGTTCAAAGCTGGCCTCAGACCAAACACTTGACACTTACTAGCTGTGTGACCCTGGGCAAGTCAGTTAGCCCAAATTGCCTAAAACAAACAAAAAAAAAGCCTCGTTTGTTATGTCCAAAAGGTCCATCACCAGAAGGTTGGCTATGAAGATAAAGACCACCTATAAAGTTATGGAAAAGTGGCTGTCTTCCTCATTGGATCAATGAAATCGCAGATCTTTTGAAGTAAATATTGAAGAAGGCAGAAAAAGCACTCGGCATCAACAAAATAATGAGTTCAGATCCTATGTTTGATTCTGAGCAAGCCTCACTTTGCTCGTTTGTAAAATGAAAAAAAAATGGAAAGAATACAATGCCTGTAGTGCCTATTCCATAGGGTTACTGTGAGGGTCAAATGAAATTATGAACATCACATATTTTAGAGGACTCTGTACAAGTCAGGTATTATGATCGTGTCAAAAATAACGTCAGAGGCCGGTGCTTGAGAGCCTGCTCACCTGGGTGAGCTTAAATGGATGAGGCAGCTGTAGAACTTGGACAATGTGAGAAGAGGCTGATCGTGCCTTCTCAAGAGGTCTAAACGTCCCCAGGGAGTGAATGATTCAGGCTGAGTACTGAGATGACATTTATAGTCTTTTGCTCTTCTTTCTGGGAAAAGATGAACCGGTCAAGGTCAGGCTTTTTGTCTTGATGAAACTGTCTCATCACCCAAAAATGTCCGTAGCCTGCAGCAGCAGGTGCCTGACCTCACTGCCAGGACAATCCTGGCCCAGAACTCAGGAATGCCTCTAGGCCGAATCTCTTCCCTTGTAAGTCAGTGTCATCTGAGTACCTTCGCCCACTTTGGGGTGTGTGTGTACATTAGTCATGTCCAAGTGGGGTGGGGGTGGGGGGCTTGCCTCACATAAACGAGGCCACAATGACATCTTGAATTCACTATTAATAGGCTCTGTGGTCTTCATTCTTCGGTGACATCAAACAATGATTCTTCCACTTTGACTTGAGCCCAACAGAATTCAGCCACAGTTTCTTCTAGAAATCAAGTTGGCCTTTTACTATATTTCACTCTTCCACCAGATGGTGTCTCTCAAACCTCTCAGCTGAGCTCTTCTGCGGCTGAAACAACACTGGCATCTTCATCATTTGTTCAGTTTCATTTAACTACTGTAAATACAAGCATAGTTCCAGTCTGTATTCTACTGAAAAGTTTTGGTCTGAATCAGAAATGCCCATTTTTTTCCTATAGCACAACGATCTGGAAAGTAAAAGCTGAATTTCTTTGAGAACATCTTTCCTGATTCCACGATATGCTTAGAAATTCTGGAGGGGAAAATCTTCAAAAGAAAGGACGCCAAACTATATTAAGAAGCTCCATTTATCCTTGCACTGAGGTTGAACTGTCAGTGCATGATGTCAGAGTGACATCTTTTCATCCAAAGCATCTTAACCTTTGACATTCAGACTGAGATGAAAAGGACAAGATTGCACGTGTGGGCTGCACTTTTGAAAAAGATGCGCTGGCAAGCAGAGAGCCTGAAGGAAGTTGGCAAAATCAAAGGAAATAGGAGATCCTCTGTTAAAAAAAAAATCCAGCAGTTCCCAAGAAAGCTATGGAGCATTGGTGAATAGAATTTCACAGAGTTATACTTTCTTCCCTACTTTGGGCAGCTGAGATTTGTAATTCAACTGTAAGAGATTTTAGGCAAGGAAAAGAAGCAGCACCTTGTGGATAGAGGGTGGGCCTTGGCGTGAGGAAGATCTGGGTTCAAGTCCTGTCTCTGACACTAATTATTCATGTGACTCTGGATAAATCACTTAACCTTTCAATGCCCTAAGTAACTTTAAGACTGTAAGCTGTAGAGAAAATGCCAGCTTGCATTGATAAAGGGAATTTCCTCATCTGGGAATTCCCTATACCAGCTGAGTCATAAGTCCCATCCCATTCGTATCCCTATGAATTTGTCATGGTCCTTATTTCAATGCTTACATGAATCCATGGTGCCTTGGATATAGATGTTGACTCCACTGGCGCAGGTCACAATTCATTTACACCTTCATATCATGAATGATTCTAATTCTTCCCTTCCTCCTTCCCTCCTTCCTTCCCTCCCTCCTTCCTTCCTGCCTTCCTTCCTTCTTGCCTTCCTTCCTTCCTGCATTCCTTCCCTCCCTCCCTTCCTTCCCCTCCCTCCCTCCCTCCTTCCTTCCTTCCTTCCTTCCTTCCTTCCTTCCTTCCTTCCTTCCTTCCTTCCTCCCTTCTTTCTTTTGACAAGCATTTGTTAAGTGCCTACTAAAAGCTCGGCACCCTTCTTGTCCATGTTGTTCCATAAATCTTCCATCAAGGATTTGTCCAGCATCCTAAAGGCCAGTATTCCTCCAGTGCTTTGTAATATTTCAGATTCCAACATTGTCTTCAAACTGTCTGGCTTTTACTCCTTTCCCTTCCATGCTGGCTGGCTCACCTGCTCTGACCCCATAAACCATCTCTGATGTGTTTCAGATCCTTACCGTGGTACAGGCTACAGTCTCCTTTTACCCATCGATGCCTTTCCATTGCTCCTTTGTTCCTTGGCCATTTGGATTCTTCTAAAGCCTTCATGTTCTAGGACTCATCACTTTGTAACTTCACTGGGAGCACAGGATTGGGCACAGAGACTGAGCCTATGCCTTTATTCATTCAGGGCACACTCTAGTAAGGATGGTCCTTTCATTGATGCAGATCATCAGATTCCATGAGAATTTGTCTCGGAGAGCTACCAGGGGCACTCACAGGTTAAGAGACTTGCCTGTGGAACTGAGCCCAGGTCTTCCTGCCTTGAGAGTTTTCTCTAATTTGTACTTTGCAGTAAGAAATAACAGAGCGCCCCCCCCCCCAAATTCTGTGCCTTCATGCATACACAGCTTGTGCAAGTGAGATCAATTTAGGACATTTTCTGGTCAAAGCAGAGACCTGGCTGGGATACCACTGGGAGTGTGCTGGTATTAAAAGTTGGGATTTTGTGCTGAAGTTTCCCCAATCCTGTTTTTTCCCTTCTGGTCAATTCTGGGCCCAGTACATTGTCTATTCACAAGGTCTGTCTCACATTTGTGGGCTAGTGAGGCAGTTCAACAGACTTCCCATCCACACCTAAGCTAATACAACGCATTTCACCTTCATTTGGAATACTTCCCTTTCTCTTGGTTTCCACACTGCCATGCCCTCCCAGGATTACCCTTCTGTCTCTATCTCCCGTCGCATTTGCTAGTTCCTTTTCTGCTTCCCTGTCCAGTACTGGTATTCTCCAAGGCTCTGTCCTTGGCTCTTTCCTTTCTTCCTAGGCAAACTCATTCAATAACATGACTTTAGCTAATGCTTATCCATTTCCAGTCCCAACCTTTCTTCCAGACTCTAGATTGGAGTCTCCAGCGGTTGGCTGCCTCCTATTTCCCTCAAGAATAATCAACACCTCATCAATCAGCAGGTATTTATTAAGTACTTCTTACGTGCCAGGTACCTGGTAAGGACAGTGGCTTAGACAGCAGCAGGGAGCTACATAGGGAACCTGGGAGTCAAGACCTCAAGGGCCGCAAAGTCACATTTGCCCACGAAATGCTGGGCAAGACAAACTTTTGACTTTTTGATGAAACTCACACCTTCCTTTTTCTACAAGGATGCCAGCTTCGTGTTCATCCTTGAACCAAATCTTTTTTGCCTGGTCCTAGAATGCCAGGATCTGCTGCCGTATACTCATGTCCCTTCTATGAGCTCCTCATCTCAGTGCCCAGATCTCTAGGTCTTGGCCCCTGGCTCCAAATAACTCCCCCGGTACTCCTGGTCTCTGCCCACATGGGGATATGCCCACTTTCAGCCTTTTTTTCATCCCATACCAGAGACCCCTCTTCTCAAATCATAAGAAATCTCCCTCATTGATAGCCTTGCCCAGTGGGGAAGTTTAAGAAACAGCATGATAGGGATGTCCCGTTGATGTCTCAATCCCGACATGTTCTTGATGCAGTTTATTATTTTCCCCCTAGACTTCTACCTGCCCCAACTTCCATGGTTCTCTGGGTGGTGTTGGCCAGCCTTTCATGTTAAAATCTTCATGCTGCCTTGGCTTCTTCTCTTTTTCTTACTTTCCACATAAAGTCAACCACCAAGTCGTTAGACTGTGTCTCAGCACTATCTCCCCTCTGATGCTTCCAACTTGTGTGATCTTGGACAAATCACTTAACCTTTCTGGGCCTCAGTTTCTTTATCTGGCAAATGGGGACATTAGACTATATGGCCTCTGAAGTCCCTTCTACCTGTAGATCTAGGACCCTACTTCCATATTTCCACAGACTTGTGGTGGGCTCTTGTCCATGACTTAAAGTAGGCTTCCTGCCTTGACTCATATCTCCTTACCTTTATAGCACTTCCAGATTAATCTTTTACTTGTAGATACAGTGTGACATAGTGAATAGAGAGTTGGCCTGGAGTCCAGAAAGACCTGGGTTCCAGTCCTGCTTCTGACACATACTGGCTGGGTGACCCTAGAAATGTCACAGCTGCAGAGAAAATTTTGACCTACACGCATGCAGGGAGCTTCCTGATCTGAGAGTTCCTTGTCAGTGAAATCACAGGTCCAAACCCTATTCCTATCTCAATCTCTATGCACAGATCTGATAGAGAAATTGTAGATCAAAATATTTCAGTGGAACATTATTGACTCAAGTCCAAACTTAAAAAACCTGGCATCCAAATCATTCTCTAATCTGAAGCAATTCTGCCTTTCCCACCTTCTCTATCTCATGCTCTTCCTTTCCACATAACCTACAATACAGAAGAGAATTTCTTTGAGTCTCCCTGACTCAGCTAGCACATTCCTACCTCCAGACCTTTGCCCATGCTGTATCTTATTTCTAGAATGCCAACTGCACTTACACTTGCTGAAATTTTGTCCTTTAAACCCTAGCTCCAGACCTACCTTCTCCATGGGACTGCCCAGATCTTCCCAGTCAATAGTAAAACTTCCTTGGACCTCACACTGCACTGTTTGCACTTTTTTTCTATATATTTTTTTGGATTTTGGTTGAGTGAGGAAAAAAAAAACACATTATTATCAACATGTGTTCTTTTGCAATGTAAGAATCTGGAAGCCAGGAAGAATTGAATTTAAATATGGTCTCCGATGCATACTGGCTGTGTGACCCTAGGTAAGTCACTTACTCCTCAGTGCCTCAGGCACCTCTCTGAGACTGAAAGTTGCAGATGAAGTGCCAATCTGCATTCATAGCAGGAGAGTCCTAAACCAATGAAATCACAAATATAGACCCCCCCCTTTAAATTTTATCAATCAACTAATAAACATTTATTGAGCACCTACTATGTGGCGGGCACTGTGCTAAGGACTAGGGATCCAAACAGGCAAAAGGAACTTACAATCTAACGGGGGGGGGGGGCGCCAACAACAGCAAACAAATATGTGCAAACACACTACATACAGGATGAACAAGGCCTAATGAACAGAGGGGTGGCGCTAGAGTCAAGAGGGGCTGGGAAGGCTTCCTGTAGAAGTTGAGATTTCAGGTGGGACTTCAAGGAAGCCAGAGAAGCCAGGAGCTGGAGCAGAGGAAAGAGCTCCCCAAGCATGAGGGAGAGCCAGGGAATGCCTGCAGCTGAGAGATGGAGAGGCTTGTTTGTGGAACAGCCAGGAGGTCCGAGTCAGCGGACGGAAGAGCATGTGGGAGGAGCATGGTGTGAGAGGACTGGAGAGGCAGGAAGAGGCTGGCTCAGCAAGGACGTTCAGTGTCAAATGGAGCATTTTGTGTTTGATCCTGGAGGCAATAGGGAGACACTGGAGTTTACTGAGCAGGGGATGACACCGTCAGACCTGGGCTCTAGGAAAAAAAATAGTGGCTGAAGAGAAGGCGGACTGCAGTGAAGAGAGATTTGAGGCAGGCAGACCCATCGGCAGCTAGCGCAGCACCCCAGGCGTGAGGTGATGAGGACCTGCACCAGGGTGCTAGCGATGTCACAGAAGACAAGAGAGGTTGCCAAGGTGAAATCAACAGGTCCTGGCAGCAGATACGATGTGGAAGGCGAGAGACAGCTGGTGCATATATCCTCTCTCCCTGCTAAGTCTTTGGATGCACAGTGGTGTGGGCGTGATAGGTGCTTAGTGATGTCTGCTGGAGACACAAAACAGAGGAAAGAATAATGCATTTGGAGTGAGGTGAGGCATCAGTTCCAATCTCAGCTCAGATACCTGGGGACTGTGGGATACTGGGCAAGTCCTTTCATTTCTCTGAGACTCAGTTTCCTCAGCTATAAAATGGGGGCAAATAGTAATCATACTCCCCACCTCAAGGGATGTTGTGAGTAACAAGTTTTGTGATGTTCTTGTCCAATGGGAGACATTATCATATATCTGTTGAACAGGAGTATATGCGTCATCAGTCCTGCTCAAGGTTTCACATTCTCTACACCTCAAGGAAGCTAAAGGCAGAGAAGCACCTGAGGGTGCTGCCCCAGTTTGCCCTGGGACCCTCTTTAATTCCCTCCCTCTATTCCTGATCAGCTTAATAACTAAAGGGGAAGTGATAGTGGCCACATAGACCCAGGGGATCCATACATAGAATTCAGGGGGTATCCATAAACCTGTATAGAAAAGAAAATTGCATCGTTCTTTCTACTAATGGCAGCTGGTAGTATATCAGATAAAACGCAGGACTTGGAGTCAGGAAAATCTGAATTAAAATCTTGTCTCAAACATTCAATAGCTGTATGACCCTGAGCAAGTCACTTAAACTTTGTTTGCTTCAGTTTCCCCCTTTGTAAAATGGGGATAAAAACAGCACCTACCTCTCTGGTTGTTGTGAGATATTTGTAAAACTGTTAGTACAGCACCTGGCACGTAGTAGATGCTGTCTACATGTTTATTCCCTTCCCTTCCCACCCTTGGAGACAAAATAAGTCATTTTTTTTCCATGAATAAACTCAGGGAGGCATGGAGAGGTAAGAGTTCATATGGAAAAAAAGCAGAGGGTTTCAACTGTCTAAAAGGTCAAGACAAATCAACAGTGACGAGCCAGAAAGAAGACAATGCTATTTATAGTTTCTAACCCTAAATTTATTTCTAATCCTAACCCTACATTAAAAAAGGCACAGTGTTCTAAGAAAGGGAGAGAGGTGGCCTGCTATACTCTGACCTGATCAGATCACATTTCTAGTCTTTTGCTAAGTTTTAGACACCACATTTTATGAAGATCATTGAGGTAAAGTGCATTGAAAGGAGGGAGGTCAGGAGAGGCTTTAAGACCATGACATTTGAGAACTGAATTGTTTTTAACTGGGAACTGAGAAGCTGGGAAGTTTTGGCCTAGAGGACAGAAGATTTAATGGTACGTAAAACTTTTCTCCTCAAGCCTCCTAAACAATCCCTTTGCTGGCTACCTTTTTAAAATCAGAAAATAAAGGGAATCCTTTGAGATCTTTCTCTTCTCTCCTATCCCAGACCTTTAATACCTGCCCCTCTCTCTTCTCTAATCTTGACCATCAGGGTGGCTCTTATTCCAATCAAGTTCTAACCTCTACTTGGGACCTTTATCCCATTCTCTTCCATTCCTTTCAGTAGCTTGACCCTCCAGTTGTCCCCTACATCTCTTCTTGGTCTTCAGTCTCTCCCTGTGTACTGGCTGCTCCTCTGCTGACTGCAACAAGCCTCAGCGTCTTCCAGCCTTAGAATTCTCTTGACTCTGCCATCCTCCCAAGCTACTGTCTTCTATCTCTTTTACTATCAGTCTCCTGGAGTCAATGAACATTATCTCTGGTTCGCCTTCTATTCTCCCTCTCTCCTCTAGACCTTGTGCAATGGTGTTTCCATCCTTATCGCTCAGCTCAATGTATTCTCTTCAAGCTCATAAACAGCCAACTATGTATAATGGCTGCTCTATTCAACGTTTTCTTCTCATTCCTTGTCCTTCTCCTCTGTAACGTTTGTCATTGTTCACCCTGTTCTCCTTCTAGAAGCTCTCTTCTCTCTGGGTTTTCATGACATTTCTCCCACCTGGTTTTCCTAGCTGTCTAGTCCTGCCTTCTCAGTCTGTAACAACCCTTCCTGCTGGGCAGCTGCCTAGCCGTGGGTGTCTCCAAAAGCCCTGTCCTGAGCCTTCTCTCTCTTCAGCTTCTCCCAGTGGTCCCATCAACTTCCATGGGCTCTGGAAATACCTATATACACCTAACTACCAAATGTCTCTCATGAGTCCCCAAATGCCAACCCATTGTTGGATGTCCCCAACTGGAAGGCCATAGGAATCTCAAACTGAAATTGTGCAAAACAGAAAAATACATTGTCTTTATTCCCAAACTTACCACTACTCTCAGCTTCCTCATTTCTGCTGAGGGCACCACAATCCTTCCAATCAGC
Organism: Phascolarctos cinereus; assembly: GCF_003287225.1. Taxonomy (NCBI): domain Eukaryota; kingdom Metazoa; phylum Chordata; class Mammalia; order Diprotodontia; family Phascolarctidae; genus Phascolarctos; species Phascolarctos cinereus. The sequence goes on along the minus strand of NW_027555514.1, from coordinate 9,031,758 downwards.
CAATATGGCGACCTCAGAATCATCTCTGACTCTCACTGTCCATTATCCCCCATATCCAACTCTTGTGTTTTCTGCCTGCACAATAATCCCTTCTCTGGGTTCTCATGACCCAAGGGGAGTCCCTCATCACTTGTTACCTGAACTATGGAAGCAACTTCCCAGTGTCACATCATCTCTATACAGAATAACTAACATTTACATAGCACCTATTATGTGCTTCCCAAGCCTAAGCCTAGCATTCTACCCACTGCATCACCCAGCTATCCTAGAACTCTATACCCAGCTTGAGTCTCTCTCTTGAAATATAATCCCACACCATCACCTTTTGGACATCTAACTGCTTAGAATGGGTCATCACCCATGGGCATCTCAAACAGTGCAGTATGATAAAATTGAAAGAACACTGGCATTGGAGGAAAAAGACCTGGGTTCAAATCCTGTCTCTATTCCTTATACCTAGGAGACTTTGGATGGCCCTGGGGCCTCAGATTCCTAATTTGAAAAGTGAGAGGGTTGGATGAGACAGCCTTTCAGTCCCTTTCCACTCTAATTTGCAATCCTAGGTCCAAAACAGAAGTTGGTATCTTTCCTTGAAAAAGGCCCCTCTTTGGAACTTCCCTGTTACTGTTGAGGGCGCCCTCCTCCTCTCCCCAGCTTGCAACCTCACGTCAGCCCCAACTCATCACGGTCATTCACCCTAGGTATGTATCAGGTGCCCAAACTGGTCCTTTCTACATTGGCAGATCTCCCCTAAAGGCATCCTTCTCTCCACCCACACGGTTGTCCCCCAGATACAGGCTCTCATCATTCTTTCCTTGGAAGACTGAAGTCACCTTCTCATGGAGTCTCTGCCTCCAATCTCTCCCCACTCCAGTCCTTCACCCTCCCACTGTCAGGGATTTTCCTGAAGTGCAGGTCTGACTACATCACCTCCCTACCTTATAATAAACACCAAGGGCTCTTTATTACCCTACAGCCAAATATAGTGTTTTCTATTTGCCTCTTAACCCCTTTATATCTGGTCCCTTATTTTCTTAAACTTTTCTGCCCTTGTGTATTCTATAATCCCACTACACTAGGCCACTTGCTGTTCGCTGCACAAGACACTCATCTCCCATTACCACGCCTTTGACCTTTGGGTTCCCTCTCAGCTCCCAGGCTCTCCATCCTCAGTGCCATTGCCAAGGGGTTATTCCTAAAGCAGAGACACAACCATGTCACCCCATTTCTAGGACCTTACATGGCTCCTCATTGCTTCCTTCCAATTCCAGCTGTCCCAAAGCACCAATCTTAGCTGTCATGACCACTCCTTTGTGGGCCTCAGTTTCAAATTCTGAAAACTATGGGGTTGGGCTAGATGACCTCTGAGCTCCCTCTCAGCTCTGAGTCAAGGATTTCTACAAAATATTTTTTTAAGAGAAAACAAGGAAAAGAGTAGGAAGGGAAAGTTCACCTTCATCACTAGTCTGTCAGTCAATAAGCATCTATTAAGCACCTACTGTGTGCCAGGCTTTACAAATATTATCTCATTTAGTCCCATGGAAGAGCCAGGGCTGCTTTCTGGGACTATGGTGGCAGGGAAAAGGTTTTCTGGATGCAGTGAAAAGGCTGGTCAGGAGACAGAGGATTGAAGCTGGGATTCTTGGAAGAGCATTTGGCCATGTTTTGAATTATGTGATTGTTTCTCTGGATCAAAGAACAGGTTGGCAGACACTTGTTAAAGAAAGCACTAAAACCTTGCCGGGATTTCCGAGTGGATCTGCACAAGAGAGAAGAACTTTGAAGAAATGGTTATGATAATGCATGTTAGCCAGGCCTCCCCTCAGTCAGAGGACAGAGGTGAGAGCATTGACCTTCTCCTGGGCTCTCTTGGAAGGCTCAGGCCTGGGAAAGATGGAGCTTCAGGGAGAGGCGGCTTGTCAGGGCTCCAGCCAGGGGCCTGGCAAAGCATCGGCAGGGCACGTCACCCCTGGGTGCGGCCTGCCATGCATAGCTGAGCTGAGCTTGGCACCGCTTGCAAAGCCTCCTCTCTCCCTCCGACTACCAAGTATGGCAGTTTAGTGCCTGCCGGACCGGGAGCTCTGCACTAAGACCCCACCCAGGCTGGCCTTCTCCTTGTCTGCCTCTGGCTCCGGCTCCGGCTCTGCGCTGGCTGCTCGGCAGAGATGCGCGGCTCTCCCTACGCTGGCCTCTGTATGAATGCGCGGGAGAGGCAGGCTCAGGGACAAGTGAGACAGTGAGCTAGTGGGAGACGAAACTCTCCCCAAAAGACTGTTTACGAGGCAGCTCTGTCTTCTGCGACTGAAGCGACACGCTCTCACTTCCCCCAGGTCCCTGGGAGCACGGACGCGGCTGGGAGACGCTCGGGAGCTCGGCTCCTCAGTTTACAGAAGCCGCCGCGGCCGGTCACGTCTCCAACGTCACACAGGAAAACGCTTTCCCAGGGCGGCCTCAAGCCCGGCTCCGGCGACTCCGGGCTCCCTCGCTTTCCAGGCACCAGGTTTCATTTTAGAGCATCCGCCGGAGAAAACAACAAATTCAAGAAAACAAGAAACCAGAAACATGATTGACGAACGTTCTCGCGTTTCTCTTATCCCCGCCTCCACCGTTTCCTTTCTACCTTCTCTGCCTCTCTCTTTTTCTCCTTTCTCATTTTTTTTTATCCCAATAGATCTTAGCCCAGTCATTTTCCATCTCTGGGTCTCAGGTTCACCGCCTGAAAAAATTATAGGATTGGACTAGATGACGTCCAGGTCCCTTCCAGTTTTGAGTCCTTATTTCTGTGAAACATGTTAAGAGATACACAAAGAAAACCGTACAAATGAGCATTTCAATTGGGCATGTAGCTAGGTGTCACAGTGGATAGAGCAAAGGACCTGGAATCAGGAAGGCTTAAGTTTAGATCTGACCCCAGACGCTTACTAGCTGTGAAACATTGGGCATGTCATTTAACCTCTGCATGCCTCAGTTTCTTCATCTGTAAAATGGGTGTAATAGCATTTCCCTTCCAGGGTTGTTATGAGGAGGGAAGGAGGGAAGGAATAAGGATTTCTATAGCACTTACAGTGTACAAGTTCTTTATAAATATTCTCTTTTTAAGCCCCACAACAACCTGGGGGGGGAGGGTTCTGTTGTTATCTCCATTTTAGAGTTGAGGAAATTGAGGCAAACAGGGTTAAGTGACTTGCCCAGGGCCACACAGCTAGTAAGTGTCTGAGGCTGGATTTGAACTCAGGTCTTCCTGACTCCAGGCCCAGCACTCTGTGTACTGTGGAGCTCCCTAGCTGCCTCAGCATAAGATGTAGTAAGTGCTTTGCAAAGCTTAAAGCATTATATAAATGCTAGCTACTATGATCATTATTACCATTATTCATCAATGTTTCATTTTCACCAACAAAAAACTTTCTTTCATACCATCCCTGACTTTTTGGGGATAGTCTCTCTCCAAATATGTATCTCAGCAATTCATCCATAGCCATTTTAGAGCTGCCTGGGGCACCAGGAAGCCATCTCCACTAAATATACCGTGAAGCAGCTTACTTAGATGACTTGCCCAGGGTCAGATGGACACTTTGTCTGAGGCTGGACTTGCACCCAGGTCTTTCTAGCCGCAAGACTGGCTCCCCATACACTATGGCACACAACCACACCCTGGGGGTTACTGAGACCCAAAAACGGAGGCTTCATCTAATTCCCATATTTCATCTAAACACACTAAATAAAGGCTTTTTATTCAGATAAAACACATTTTAAGACCTCAAACCAGTAGGCCTCCAAATCTTTATCCATGGTTACTTTTATTATTTTACTTGCATATCATTTGATTGTGTTCTAAATTCTTCCATGGTGATCAGGAGGGGTGGGCATAATGGGAGAAAGTGGCTTGGGTGATTGATAAGGAAACGAAGTCAAAGTCAACAGGCCTTGAATCAGCTGAAATCACCCATAGGACCCTGAGCTAATGCATCAGAAAGAAAGAAAGAAAGGGGGCTGGGATCTGAGGATGGGCTATTGGTATAGCCCTGGGTCCTTTCTGGTCCTTTAATTCTTTTTGCTTGCTCCATTCATTGGGTTAGACGTGGGATACATTAGCCATCAGAGAAGGCAAAGAAGCACAAATGTCACCATGGAAGGCAAGGCTGGACCAAAAGTCAGGAGAGACCCAAGTTCATAAACTTAGATTAAAGCTTCTTCTGTGTGATCATGGTCATTTACCTCTCTTACCTTTAGGATGCACCTCCAAAGCGATGATGTTAATGCTTGTACTACTGACCTTCAGGGTTCTCATGAAGGTTACTTGAGGTAATATTGGTAAAATAATTTACAAACTAAACCACTCTTTGCAAATGTTAGCTATTTACAATGCTAAGGTGGACCCAGCATCAGAGTGAGCATGGTCACCATTTGCTTTAGTAGGAAGAAGTCTGGCAATCATAGATCAGAAGACCCTGAGCCATCTTCTCCAGGCAGGAGACAAGTCAGGAAGAGGTCATTCTAATAAAGCCTCCTTTGAAGACCTGGGGACAGACACCAATGGCACAGGACAAAAGTGTGATACCAAGGAATAGTTAAAAAGGCTTGAAGTGGATTTTTTCAGAAGAGACAGGAGAGGGGAAGAGGTGATCTGGGATGGCTATATCAGAGGCAGAGGGAGAGATTATAAGGGCCTGGATTCGAGAGGCTACAGCAAGCTTGGCATTCCAGCACACCCCTGAGATACAAAGGGAGGACCAAACTGTGAAGGAAGGAAGATGTGGAGGAGCGTCATAAGTTCTACGGGCATCTCAGAGTTGAAGAAAGTCCCAAGAAAATGCTGGTTCTTTCTCCACCTTCCACTCTCCATTCCCGTGTAGCCACAGACACTACATTGTATCATGCTGCTGGATTACCCAAATGTTTCCCCGAACCTGAAATCTGCCTCAACTACCAAAAGGACTGGGGTTAAACTACAAATAGGTATACATGTTCATTTGGGCAGACAGGCCAATCTCTTCTTAAATGTTAGGAATTTTCCCAACTGGGGGCTCAGAACTGTTGTGACAGCTCAGCTATTTATCTAAAACAAACTCCCTAAAGGTCAAGAGGAGGGACCAGTACGAACCTTTGGGACAATTCTATTGCCCCATGCTTAAAAATGAGTATTGTAATAGTGTTACAATGCTAGTGAGTAGCAGCATTGAAGGGGGAGCCTTTGTCAACAGTAAAAAGTTTGACTTCTCTCACATTAAGGTGAGATACAACCAATCGTCAATCACAGTTTCTTGGTCCCATGGCTGACTCACCTTCATCAGGTTGTAGAGTGGGTATGCCGCCTTCCATATCTTCCACTTCCACAATACTACCATCCAGCCGTTGTTCCTGGTGGGAAAAGTATGTCCACTGACTGCCCTCGGGATCCCTTTATCGTATCTGGATTTCCCCAGACACCCCTTTCCCTGGCCTCTACTCCCATGTTTCTGTTTTCTCACCCGTTAGAATGGGAACTCATTTGAATACAAGCAGGAATTGTATGGTTTGGCCTTTAAATGTCCAGTGTTCAACATGGTGCCTGGCACCTCAAGGAGTCTTAAATACGTGCTTTTTCATTCATTCTGTAGAAACTTTGAGATTAATAATAGCGACCCTACTTAGGGACATCATTGGCACCATTTCCCCAATTGTTACTAGCCTTATTGATGGTCACTGGTCAGAGGGATCAGCCATTCCCCCAGTGATGCATATGGATGTCATAGCCTTCTTTGGGAATGTTTCTTGGAAGAAAGGTTCACACAAGTGGAGGAATGGTATCCGCAGGTATGTCAAAATCAGAGGAAGGAAAATGTTAATTGTTTTCCAGTGGCTTTTTCCAGAATTTTGCCTAAGGCCGACAGATGTAATATGATAGAGTGACTTTGGATTTCGAGTTAGAGGTGCCCTAGGTCAAATATTGACTCTGCCACTTATCCTTAGCTTGACTTTGGACAAGTAACTTCACCTTGCTGGACCTCAATTTCCTTATCTGTAAAATGAGATTGAATTAGATGATTTCTGAGCTTTCCAACTCTAGATGGATGGTCTGTTATCAAATGTGCTTGAAGAATCTATGTTTTTTAAACTCTTAGTGAATATGGACAGGTTTCCATTTCCCATCCTGACTACATGTGGGAGCACACACTAGTAGGTCCAGTGCTTGGCAGAAAAGAGAAAACATAGATACTTGTACCACCAGGCCTTCAGCCTGGCAGCCACTCATGGGCCCAACTAAACAAAACGGTCCTAGCCCTGCAAAGAGGTCCAGAGCAGATGTTTGCCACAGCTGGAAGATTTCCTGGAGCAGCTGGAACTTTAGGATTTTTGGAAAGGGTTGGGAGAAGAGGGCAGGGCCTTTATCCCTTGAGCCTCCATTCCAAGAAGGGTCACAGAGCAAGATGGTGGTTCTCCAGCAGAAGCCCAAGGATTGTTGAGAGGCAGGTAGGGCAGGGGTAGAGAGCTGGGATCAGAATCAAGGAGACCAACTTTTGAATTGCTTCCCAGATATTTACTATCCATGTGTCTCTGGGCAAGTCAGTCTCATTGTTCTCCTTTGAAAAAGGGAGATAACAAGAGTAGCTTTCCTCCATTCCCATCCAGAGTCCTGGTGAGCGTTAAATGAAAGGCTGTGTGGAAATAACTTGGCAAAGCCTAAACAGCTACATAAAAGCAAGGGATTATGGACTAGTACTAAGGTGTCCATCCAAAGGAACCATTCTGGATTCTGGTTCCCTTCCAAGCAATGGGACTGTGGATTTTAATTTTGAAATTAACTCTGGACATCACAGACAGACTTGGAAGGGACCCATCACCTAAGTGGGACCTCATTCACAGATGAGGAAATGAAGTACAGAAGGGAGTAGGATCCTAAATCCGGCGCTATAGGGACCTCAGGGGCCAGTCGCCTCATTTTACAGATGAGGAAACTGAGACCTAGAACGGAAAAGTGTCAGGGAGTACCATGTAAATGGCAGAGCAGAGAACTGACCTGGGGTCCTCTCAGGCCATAGCTCGGCCCGTTGGGCTGTGTGGTCCCACCGTCGTAGGTCCAAATGAATACATGCAGGATTGTCCTCTTTGTTCCCAGTGAAGGACCCTGGGTGACAAATGACCAAGCCACCAGTCTGCGAGATCAAAGCTGCCTATTGCCATGACTCTGGAGACGGTTTTGATTTGTGTACACTGAGCTTTTTAAAAGTCGGTTCTTAGCAGTCCAACTGTGTCTAGTTAACTTGGAGCTTTTCGCTCCTCCGTCTGAAGTCTCATTCTGCGGATGCGACTGTGGGAGGGCCAGGGTAGGGGCCCTTGGTCTGATGGCCCAGGGAGGAGGGGAGAGTACAGAGGGGAGAAGGGAGGGCAGAACGGGCCCACAGACGTCCCGCAGAGTACGAGGGGACAGGGGCGGCGGGGGGTGTCCCTCGGAGCGCATTTGGAGCCCAAGCTCCTCCTCTCCCGCTCTTCTCCAGCCTGCTCTTCCATTGGTAAGATGCATCTACCGGGTCACGCCTGGAGGAAGGAGGTGGGTGGCAGGAGGGAAGGAGTTAAGGAGGAAGAGAGGAAAGGAGGAGGGAGGGCTGCCTGCTCCCCCCCTCCCCGCCCCAGTCTTCTTCCAGCAGTAGGGCCACTTTACACCTGAAGGCGGGCCAACGCCGCCCCGCCCCCTCCGGCTTCCCTCCCACAGCCCCCCGCGTCTCTATAAATGACGGGAGGCAGGAGAAAGTTCCCACTTGGACTGTGCTAGGCAGCGGGCGAAGAGAGAGGGAGGCGAGAGGATAAGCGGAGGGACCCACGTTAAGCCAGCCAGACGGGCAGTGAGCAGAGGGCCAGTGAGCCAGACGCCAGGCCGGCAGGGAGGCAGTTAGACGGGGAGTGGAGGCTGCATTCAGCCCTCCTGCCCTCCTGCCCTGTGGCCCCCTGGTCGGGCTGCCCCCGCCGTCGCCCCGGCTGCAGTCGCGTCTCGCCCCGTCTCGTCTCCGCTCACCATGCAGCTGCCCACAGTCCCCGGAGCGCTGCTGCTCCTGGCGTGCGTCCTCGCCCGAGGCGGCTGTGGGTTCAAGAACGACGCCACCGAGGTCCTGTACTCGCACGTGGCGAAGGCGGCTGCGGGGGCGTCTGGGGGAGCCCCGGCGATCGGCCTTGGCGGCGGCGGGAACAGCAGTGCCCTGAACCAGGCTCGCCACGGCGGCCGCCTCCCGGGTAGCAGCGTGACCTCGGGGCTGGAGGCGCGGAGCAGTAAGTGCGGTCTGGGTGCGAGGGTTGGTCACTGCGAAGAACTGAACCCGGCGAGAGGAGATCCTGGGGGCGGGGAGCGGGAATGTGGGACAGACCCGCGGGGGGGGGGTGTGCGGAACCCGAGGGAGGTGGCCTGGGGCCGCCCGGAGCCGCGGCTGCCTGAGGGCAGATGCGGGACTGAAACGCGGGAGCGGTAAGTGCTAGACAGCGGCGGCAGCATTTAGGGCTCCGAGCTGCGGGGCACAGGTCTGGAGCTGCCCAGCAGAAGGTGGGGGCCTCCGATGCGGGCACCCCCTCCTGCCCGCCGGGCTCCCTAGGCACTGTCTCCCGCGCCAGCCCGCCCGCCCACCTCTAAGGAAGGGTCCTTAAGCACTCGCGGACCCTTCCTGGGAGTGATCTCACTGCATTCAGAAACCTGCATTCCTTGCTAAGAACTGACAGCGCCTCGAACACAGTGATGGCTTTGTAAAACTGGCTCTGGGAGAGCGGGTGTGGGGAAAGGATGGTCTGGCCAGGCATTCCCCCTAAAGAGCTCTCGGGGTGTGTGTGTGTGTGTGTGTGTGTGTGTGTGTGTGTGTGTGTGTGTGTGTGTGTGTGTGTGCTGGCATCCTCAGTGCCGACTGCCAAGTGCAAATCCTGGTGGAGCTCCCTGATCCCAGGAAGAGAACTGTGCTCCCACAGCCGCACAAAATCAAGCTTTCTTTCTTCTTTTAAAAATAATAAAATAAACTTTGCTACAAACACTCTTTAATTCCTCCATTTAGTCTGTCTATCCTAGGCACATTGATATAACCAGAAAGAACAGGCCAAAGACATCTGACTATAACTGCGTAAAGTAGGAGGAGGAAAGAGTGGTTTCTGGGCAAGCAGAGGATACGTTAGAAATTGAAGCCTCAGTTTCCCCTTCTGTAAATGAGGAAGTAGGTCCTTTGTGCCTCTCAACCTGTGACCAGATAACCTTGAAGGTCTGGACCAGCTCCAAACTATGGGTCTACAATGTCTGACAAGCCAGAGGTTCAAAAGCTGTCAAACAAAATAGTTTAAGAGTTTGCTAATTTCATTGTAAAGGAAGTGGAACTTTAAGGGGTAGGTATCAAATTTTGCTTGAGTATTTAGTCCATGAACCACCTCTCACACCTTCCATGTCTGTGGGAGAATGCAGGAAGGGGGCCTTCCTCTCTTCTTCCATTCATTTGATTTCCAGGCGTCCTTGGTTTTTGTTTTCACTGTCTGGGTGTGAGCACTGCCTGGGACATACAGGGATCTCCGTCTCAGGGGAGCTGGCCTGCCTGGCCCAGTCTGCTTTTAAAGAGACAGGAGATAGAATCTAGAGAAAGTCCTGTCTGGAGCCATAGCCCCTCCTTCTCCTCCTCCTCCTCCTCCTCTTTCTCCTCCTCCTCCTCTTTCTCCTCCTCCTCCTCCTCCTCCTCTCTTCAAGTCTATCCTCCAGCCACAAGAGTAGATTCTATCCTGAAAGTTGTAGTAAAAGTGTGTGTGTGTGTGTGTGTGTGTGTGTGTGAGAGAGAGAGAGAGAGAGAGAGAGAGAGAGAGAGAGAGAGAGAGAGAGAAGGAGAGTCATGTCTTTCCACACAGATTAAGGTGTGCCAACTTTCTTGGACCTGGGTGGTTTTCAGTGCACAGGAGATCTCTGCTTATTACCAGATTGCTAGGCGGTGCACAGAGCATTCACCATCAGTGAACTGTCGCTGCAAAAATGGGAAGCCTATTTCCAAAGAGCCACAGTAGACAAGAGCCCCGAGCATCCGAGCAGCTGCTGCCAGGTACATTCCTCAGCACAGCCGCAGGAAGGGAAGCCACCTTGGGGCACGCACCTAATGAGAAACATCCCCACCCTGGTCACGTTTCTGGGATGAAGGAATACCCCTCAGCCATTGCCTCATTGTAGTTAGCTTTCAATACCGGAAGAAGGGAAGCAGGTGGAAACCCTTTCGGAGATCCTGAATAATTTCTAACATTTGAGCTTTCTTTTTCCATATTTTTTTTTCCTTCCTCCATCTCTCCTTGACTGTAAAGCAGGGGCTTCCATTATATGTTCTGGTCACAAAGTAATGACCCATGCATCACTCCCAGGTTTGTTCCTGTGTTAGGCTTACTGCACTGGAAGCATCACCAACAGCAGTAGACTTGGATCACAAAACAAGACCACTGATTTCACTCTGGCTTTCTGCAAGCAGCATTTAGGAAATGAGCATCCCGGTTCCCTCTATTGTGTTCTCTTGGCTATGAGGGACACTTTGCTATCATAGATTTCAGAGGAGTTGAAGTCATGTTGTTAACGGCAACCAAACCTCCCTGATTAGGCCATTTGGATGTTTTAGACTAAGGAATATCAGAATTGTCCATCACAATTCCTTGTTGGCTGCAATTCATGAAAATAAGTGTGATTCTTCAATTCAGTGATCAAATTCCAAAGAGGAGAGAGGTGGATTTGTACACTGACGACTGATTCCCCCACATTCAAGCAACAAGGCAGAGGAGTTTCAAGATTATCTCTTTATGGTTGAGATCCAACTGTTGCAAACATATGGATCGAAGTACTTCAACCAATCAAGTCACATGGAAGAAAAGGAAGTTTATGGATGTTGGCAATTGATAAATGAACATACTTTTATACATATTTTCAGCAGTTGAGCATTCTTTTCTTCCAGTTAATACTAGGAGAAGCAATTGGGATCACAGCATAATAGATGGAGAGCTAGAGAGAATTCAGCCCATTTCATCCAGTTCCCATATTTTACAAAGGAGGAAACTGAGACCCAAGGAGGTTAAGTGCATCAGGCACTAGACTTGGAGTCCAGAAGACCTGGGTTCAAACCCTGCCTCGAACCCATACTGACTGACCCTGAGCAAATAAGTTAAGTTCTCTATGCCACAGTTTTCCTCATCTGTAAAACAGAGGGGTTAAATGAGATGTCCTCTGAGGTTTCTTCCTGCTCTGAGCCTGGGATTTTCAGTCACTTGCCCAGGGACACACATGCATGATAAAAGCAGGAGAGGTGGGATTGAATCCAGGACCTTGTGACTCCAGAAGGAGTCAGAAGCTTCTTACTCTGGTGTTGCATCACCATCACTGGAGGATCATTTTTGCTCTTGCAGATTTAGTTTGGGAATCTTTTCTTTTTCTTGAGCCTTTGACCTCACCCCTTCTCCCTTCTCTGTGTTTTGCAGGTCGAGTCCAAGTTGGCTGCCGAGAGCTTCGTTCTACCAAATACATTTCTGATGGCCAGTGTACAAGCATCAGTCCCCTCAAGGAGCTGGTGTGTGCTGGGGAGTGTTTGCCCCTCCCGGTACTCCCCAATTGGATCGGAGGAAGCTTTGGCACCAAATACTGGAGCCGAAGGAGCTCCCAGGAATGGCGGTGTGTCAATGACAAGACGCGCACCCAGCGCATCCAGCTTCAGTGCCAGGATGGAAGCACTCGCACCTACAAGATCACCGTGGTCACCGCCTGCAAGTGTAAGAGGTACACTCGGCAGCACAATGAGTCGAGCCACAACTATGAGAGTCTGTCACCTGCAAAGCCTGCACCGCATCACAAGGAGAGGAAACGAGTCAGCAAGTCTAGCAAGCACAGCCTGAGCTAGGGAGCCAGTCGGCTCTCGCCAGGGACTGATCTGTGGTCCTGTGTTCTACAGGTCACACTGCATCAAGACTGAAGACTTCCATCGCTGTGTGCTCACTTCCAAATCTCTGCTTGTTGCTTCGGTCAAGCCAAGAAGGCGGCTGATATATAAAGATCTTCTTGGGGACAATTGTTTTTCCTTCTCTGATTTTTCAGGATGGGTGTTCATGCAAGCACCATTTTTCCCTAAACCCATCACCAGAATTGAAATGTACATGATATTTGAAAGACTAGCCTTGCCTTTCTGTGACCCCCCTCCTGTCCCCTAATCCAGCCCAAAAAGTGAAGCATTGTTACCATGAATTTTCACTTGTGTTTTGTTTTCAGAAAGGTGCTTCACTGTGAATTTTCATGGGAACATTTCATGAGTCAAGAAATAGTGCCCCTGTTGAGTATTTTAGTGAATGTTGGGTATTTCTGCTCCAAATGAGACCCAGTGATTTCTCCAGAGTTCGTGGTATGAAATCATGACATGCATGCTCACCTCCAGATATCATGGTATGCCAGAAATGCATGGCTACAGCTGCAAATTGAAGCAGAATAACTATTTATTTGTCAGTGTGATTATTTAATGAACTTGGACATGTGGTTTTTTTCCAAATGTTCATTTTTTTATGTTTTGTATCTTTTTCATGTACCTAAATATTTTCCCATGATTTGTGGTTTGAGTTGGGGGGGGGAATGAGTATACATCTTGTACATATGTAAGATAAATGTCTTAGTCTTCTGGTTATATATAAATATATATTATATATTTTTCATGGTGAACCTTATCAATAAGTTTGGATTTTTTTTATATAAATGCTTTTTAAAAGCTAAAATATGTCATAGTTTTTGTTGTTTAATCTGTGCAATTCAAAGGGAGGGCCAGTGGCCTTCAACTGCATTGACCTCTTTCTGCAAAAATAAACATGACTTAAAGATCTGTTGGCCTTGGTAGCTGTCAGAAAGTGTGTGAGTCTGCATAAATTACAGCACTTAATCTCATTAAGAAGGGGAGATTACCTGGTTGTCAGCAAGTCCCATGAACATTTTGGGTCTAGTTTCTGTGCTAAAAGGAAGCATGATGGCAGTAGGTGTGAGGGCTGGGAAAGTCTTGGGTGACTCACCCAGTTTTGTCTTCCTGTGTGTGAGATATGGGAGTGGGAAGGGCTAGGATAATGGTAAGGAGTTTGATCATACATGCCCTGTAGTGATTCTGGGTATTATGAAGGGGTTCCAACAAGCCCACTGAGTTCTTCACATCTTCACAGTTCTATTTGGACTAGGAGGTTCTTAGTCAATTTAGTTTTTAAAAAATCCAAAATGGGACTTCACAGAGGTGAAGACAGTAGGTAGATGATTTTTTTTTGGGGGGGTGTCAATTTCTAATCAGAACTTGGAATTTTGAGATTATATTTACATGGCCCCAAGTCAATAGATTCAGTCAATCAAGCAATCAGTCCATACCTTTTGTCCTGTCCCAATATGTGGCCATGGGCTAAGAAAATGGGGTGAGATACAATGGGGAAAGAGCAGCATAAAATAGTCTGAAATGAAAGAATTAAAGCTGGAGGGGGCCTTGCACCCTGACAAATATAACCCCTCTGTTCTACAAAGGAGGAGATTGAGGTTCAGAGATCAGCCAGTGGCGGAGCTGAGATTCAAATCCAGGTCTTCTCATTCCAAATCCAGTGATCTCTTTATAGTTCCCTGCTGCCTCGCCAGTATCCCAGAATTCAGCCATACACTGTGCTGAGTAAAAGAAAAATAAATATCAAGACAAAGACTGGTCCAGTAATGCATGTTCACAAGGGCTTACAAACCACATACACAATCTGGATTTGATGTCAAGCTGAGATTCTCAGTGAGGAACACTCAGAGGTGTTACACTGCCCCTCATGGATGCACACCAGAGTCATTCAGGATGGGTGATCCCTGGATCCTTGGGAGACTTCCCATGGAGAGGTAATATGGCATAGGGAAAGGGAACTAAATTTTACTCTAGACAACCAGGATCCAAATATGACACATGGTGAGTCATGTAACCTCTCTGGGACTCAGTTTACTCATCTCAAGCATGGGGATAATACATATCTATCTGTTGCACCTATGTCACAGTTATTATGAGAGTCAGGTAAATGGTATAGGTAAAGGACTCTGAAAGTCCTTTGTGAGTGTCATTGTTATTACTCACACTGAGGAAAAGGGGAATGATGTGTTAGAGTGGAAAGAGAAGGGAGTTCATGGTCAGGAGGGCTGGGCCCCAGGTCTACCTGGGCCACTGAGTAGTTGTGTGACTGGAAAATTGACTCACCTTTTTGGGGCCTTATTTTCTTCTTGCATAAAAGAAAGAGGCCAGGACTAAGGGATTTCCATGTTTCCAGTTCTAAAATTCTAAGTAAATTACAGAATCATAGACTGAGAGCTACCAGAGACCTTAGAGGATATCTAACCCAACTCCTTCATCTTACAGATTAGGAAACTGAGCCTTAGAGAAGTCAAATGACTCACCCAAGGTCACCCAGGGTGCGGAACTAGGATTCAAACCTAGGTCCTCTGACTCCAAATCCAGAAATGCTTAAAATAGAAGGAGGGATGGAGGGAAAGGGAGAGAAGGAGGGAGAGGGAAAGGAGAAATAAAGAGACAGAGGGGAAAGAGAGAGAGACAGAGAGAGAGGAGAGAGAGAAAGAAAGAAAGGGAGAGAAAGAGGACAGACAGAGAGAAGAGAGAAGGAAGGAGAGAGAGACAGAAAGACACAGAGAGAGAGAGAAAGGGGAGAGAAGGGAAGAGAAGAAAAGAGAAGAGGAAGGGAAAACAAGAGAGAGGGAAGGAGACAGAGAGAAGGGAGAGAGTAGAGCAGAGGAGAAGAGAAGAGAAAGGAAGGGAAAGAAGAGAGAGGAAAAGAGAGGCAGAGAGAGAAGGGAGTGAGGGAGAGAGAGAGAGAGAGAGAGAGAGAGAGAGAGAGAGAGAGAAAGAGAGAGAAAGAGATTTTGCAAGCACATACCGAAAACTCCACATCAATCATTCACATCCATTCATTCTAGCAAATGTGAAATGATCTACTCAGTAACACTTTGCTCAATAATTCATATTACTCTTTATACACTTGAATGTAATCAAATACTTCTTCTGAGAAACAGTTGATGACCCAGTGAGCCTAATTCCTATCTCTTACCACCTGGCCCTGCCCTGGGGCGGGCAGGATTCACACTTGGAGGTCATAGGGAGAGGGCTGGGCCCTGGGAGCAACAGCAGAAGCCAGAGCCAACCTGTCATCCTGCACACCCAGTTCTCTGCACCATCATGAAGTGTTCACGTTGTTGAGTAAAAACTTGGTATTTTGCAGCAGAATTAAATCAGAGGTATCGCATTCAAGTTCCCTTCTCCTGGGGAGGGAATAAAGCCAGCTTGGAATCAGTATACTTTTGGAAGTAGTTTCATGGCCCCTCTGGAAATCACTGCAGAATTCAAAACTGGCCCTTTGCGTCCTTCCTGCAGAAATTCAGCATTAAGGAAGGAGCGTTCAAACCTTCCACGAGGGAAGGTTGGCTGAGACACACCTTTCATCTGGGGCATCTGGGAGAGAACCAGCAAGGAGGTCCCTATGCTAGAAAGCCCCGTTCTCTGCCTCAGATACATTTCCTTCCCTGGTGAGCAGGCACTAGGCTTTGAGTTTTGTTTCACTGACATCCACATAAACATAGCTCCAGGTTAAACTGAAATGTGTCGACAGATTTAGGAGCCAAGCAGACATTCTGTCACTAGGTGTGTGCATGTGTGTATGTGTGTGTGTGTGTGTGTTGCCTACGTGTTAAAAACTTGCCCGAGCATCTATCCCAGTACTTCCAACTTCTTAGATCTCTGTCAGCCCCACTGGGCCGCATGTCTTCCTGACACTGTAGTGGGTCCTGGTGCTTGCAGGCTTTGTAAATTGTGCAGCTAACAATGAGGAATCACTGCAGGGTGGTGTTGGCTGCAAGAGCACCAGTGGCAAGAAGAGCCTGTGCCTTCCAGGTCTGGAAACTTGATTAAAAATAACTTCATAGCAGTCCTGCTGTGCAAGCTGCATGCTCCTCTCCAGCATGAGAAGAAGGCACATCTTTTGATGCTTTCCGACAGTTGGCAGGCATGCCGAGGTACTTCTCCTCTGTGACAGCAGAGACAGGAGAAAGTTTCAAGATTTTGCAAAACAGTCTATGAGTTTCACACTTCATTTCATTGGGAGTCTCCCCATTTCCCAGAACATTCTCCCTCCTATTTATTTTCATTCTCAGCAGTGGCAAGAGCTGTCTGCATTAGAAGAAGAGTTTCTGTATAAATCTTTGTCAGCAAACGATTGTCACCTCCATCAAAGGAATTGTGTCTTGGCCAGCACAGATGGATAGAGCTAACATTTATGGCTAGCTTGAAGGGGAGTGAAAATAAGGACAGCTAATCACTAAAGCGAAATGAGTTGGCCTTTGTTAACAGAAGTGTCTCAAATCAACCTAAGTTCAGTGGTCATAAGAGGAAGGAAGTCCTGTGACTGGGATGGAACAAACCTTCACCAACAGCATGTCTTTGGCATCACAAATATAGAATCTCCCACTTCTGAGTTGGTAGCACCTCAAGCAGCATCTAGTCTCATCCACACCTAAACAAGAGTCTTCTATCCAACATCCCCAACAAGAAGGTGTCCGGCTCGTGCTCAAGGACTTCCGAGGATGGGAAAGCACCTTCCAGGGTGACCCATTCCACTTTGGGACAGATCTTGCTGTTAGGGAGTTTTTCCTTTTGCTTCCTCACAGCTCTTCCCATGGTTCCTTGCTCTGCCTTCTTGGGCCAAACAGAACAAATCCAGCCTTTCTTCTTTTGGCTTCTCTTCTGACACTTGAAGGTGGCCATCTTGTCCGATCTTCTCCATGTTCAACATTCCTAGTTCCTTCCCACTTCTCCTCAACACAATGGAGGTTCTCTCAGGGTCTTTGGACCCCTAGCAGCCCTTGGCATGTAAATAGTCTGGTACGCAGCCAATGCTTACCAAATGCTTGTTATGTTGAATTTGGTGAATTCAAGGCCCTTCACTGATGTTGTTTCTCTGCATGACAAGAGTTCGTTAAGTCAGTGACTCCTGATCACTCACAACTTGTTGGTGTTTTTAATGGGTGATTATTTTTTATGCAAGGAATTGGCTAGAGAGCATGTTATTGTTAGGAATTAACCATCAAGACAGTACAGAATATGGAAGTGTCTAGGCTGTCTCGCTGTATTGTTTTGTTTTTTAAACTCTAACAAACTTTATCCTTTGTGTCAGTCAGGAAGCCAGCTTTAAATAACTCTAGTTCTAGTAATTATACTGTATCTTCTTTCTCTGTGACTTTGTGTCCCTTTCTCTAGTTTGGTCTCAGCAGTAGCAAATCTATTCCTTCCCTTTCCAAATTTCTCAACTGATAAAGACCAAAGTGAAATCTTTACTTCCATTGGAAAAGACCACATTGCTACCCAGAAAAGACTGCTGCGTGGAATGGTTTGCCCAAAACAGCACGGCCTTGATGGCCAAGAGTCTGAGTTATATTTCACAAGGGTTGATTCAATTACTTTCAAAGGAGTTTGAATCAACTGACCAAATTTGCCACTTCATTAAATCAGAGGGTTTTAAACTGCAGTTCCTGAACTACAAAAAAAAATTTTTTTGATAACTGTATTTCAATATAATTGAGTTTCTTTGTGTGTGTGTGTGATCCAGTGTATTTTACTTTATGCCTTCTGAGAAAGGTTCCAGAGTTTTCATGTAATTAGCATTTTGTGTGTGGGTACTAAGCAGAACCACCCTCCCCTTTAAAAGAAACCAGAGAAGGAACTTGTATTCTGAGGCTAGCATACTCTTAAACTAGATATATTTGAGGAAAGGCAGCTAGGTGGTGCAATGGATAGAGTGTCAAGCCTGGAATCAGGAAAACTCATCTTGTTGAGTTCAAATTTGCCCTCAAACACGTCCTAGACGCATGACCCTGGACAAGTCGCTTAACCCTTTTTGCCTCAGTTTCCTCATCTGTAAAATGAGCTGGAGAAAGAAATGGCAGATCACTCCAGTATCTTTGCCAAGAAAATCCCAAATGGGGTCGGGAAGACTCAGACATGACTGAACAATAACAACAACAAGAAAGACATAATTGAACTTTTGGTCCACTAAGACCCCCTCCATGACCTTCGTATTAAAGAGTATGTTGACTTAAAACTTACACAACTGCACAATGGTGGAGGATTAGCCAGAGAGTAGGTCAACAGGCACTTATTAAGTGCCTACTAAGCATCCCAGTAGAAAAAGGTCTTGTGGTATTAGTACACTAAAAAGCTCATTTATATCTTTCTGCCTTTCCTCAAGTCTGTCAGGTTTAGGAGCATGCTAGGTACAGAACAAATGCTATTTCTCTGGTTGCTTTTAGAGGGGAAGGTAGCTCTGCTTGACCCCTCCACCCCACATACTAATTTAATTTTACACACACACACACATACACACACACCCCATACATGGGGATAGCAAGTTAATCTGTATATTCAAACAAAATAGGAAACCAAAATCAGAAAATTAATACACAATAGAACATATCAATAAATACATAGAGTAAAGGCTTTCTTTATCTGGGAGCAAGATGAGATCTTGTCTCAATGAAGTTAGAAGAATAACCATTTCTCCCCAAGGAACCTGTCCTGGTGGTTTCCAGAAGTTCCAGCACATCTAGGAGTAGGATGGCATTGGCTTCTCATGCATGGCTACCATTCCAAAATCTTCTCTCTCTGTCCCCAGAGAGTCTTTTGTCTATGTGTCTCTCCTGGAGAAACTCTGGTCGATGGAGTCACACCCAACATTCTCTCTGACAACCAGGAATCACATCTCTCTCTGCAGTCACAGAAGCATGCAATCCTCCCCTGTCTGCCAAGATTAGATGGAAGCTGGGTTATACTGGTAAAGACACTGACAAATTAGAGAATGTCCATGGGCCATCTTGGAATATTTGAAGGGCTGTCAGGTGCAAGAGTGGTGTGATGTGTTCTGTTTGTCCCAGAATCAGGAACAATGGGTAGAAATATCTGAGATAAATCTAAATATGGTAAAAAGAAACATTTTTTAACCATTAAAACAATGCAAAACTGAAATGGGTCACCCCAAGACACATTGGGCTACATCTTACTAAAGATCTCGAAGAAAAGTTTGGCCCATCTATGACGTATTGGGTATAATGTCAATGGGGAACTAACTAGTTCAGGTGTTGATTGATGGCACTGGAAGTCACTTCTGCCTGGGAGATTCTGTGATACAATAAACCTGCATGAAAGTCTATCTCTCATCATCGTTCCTGGGGACTGTGAGTTTGTGAGTTTGAGGTTGGCAGAGGACAAGCCACCAAGCTGGGAAGGCTTTGAGTGTCATCCCGGCAAGACACTGGACCAGCTGTCTGAGAAGCAGCCTGGCAAAAGAGAGAGAGAAGCTTGGCGCCAAAAGGTTGGCCAATAAGGGCTATGTTCTCAGGTCATACTGACCCTGACATGGATCAAAACACAATGACACTCAGTTTCAGGTTGACTCCCTCATGTTTACGCAGTGATGGTGACAGAATACTGGTGAGATGGTGAGACTACTAAGAATAACATAAATTTAAAGTTCTCTATAAACAATAATTTAACTATTAATAACTGGTCACACAAAACAATTGTCTAATGTCCAATAAGTAGATAATCAGACTGACATAGAAGACAAAGAACTGGACTTGGCATCAGGAAGGCCAGGGCTGAAGCCCATTTCAGACCTTTTCTGGTGATGTTATGCTGAGCAAGTCACTTAATTTCTGTCTGCCTCAGTTATTTCATCTGTAAAATGGAAGTAATAATAGCACCTACCTCATACTTCACAAGGCTGTTGTGAGAATCAGATGATATTATCTATGTAAACTATTATATTAAAACATATTATTATTATTATTATTATTATTATTATTATTATTATTATTATTATTATTATTACCAGATGGAACTAGAAGAAGTTATTGCTAAGTGAAAAGATGTCTCACAGGCCTTTCTCAGTTCCATTGTACACCCAAATGCAATTTCACAGGACTCTGGGTCGGCTTACCTTGCAGGGTTCATGAGTAATGTGAGCAAAAGTCAAACCAAAATGAGAAATCCTCTTGCCATGAAGATAATGGCAGCTCCTGTGGCAATGTGTGTAACAGGGCATGAAGAAACTGAGAAGTTCTGGGGAGTGCTTGAGAAAGTCTTCACAACCGATACGAACAGACAGTTCTCAGATGAAGAAATTAAAGCCATCTGTAGTCATATGAAAAAATGCTCTAAATCATTATTAATTAGAGAAACGCAAATCAAAACAACTTTGAGGTACCACATCACACCTATCAGATTGGCCAACATGACAAAACAGGAAAATGATAAATGTTGGAGAGGATGTGGGAAAATTGGAACACTAATACATTGTTGGTGGAGTTGTGAAATGATCCAACCATTTTGGAGAACAATTTGGAACTATGCCCAAAGGGCTACGAAAATGTGCATACCCTTTGATCCAGCAATAGCACTTCTAGGGCTATATCCCAAAGAGATCAAACAAATGGGAAAAGGACCCACATGTACAAAAATATTCATAGCAGCTCTTTTTGTGGTGGCAAAGAATTGGAAATTGAGAGGATGCCCATCAAGTGGGGAATGGCTGAGCAAGTTGTGGTACATGAATGTAATGGAATACTACTGTGCTGTAAGAAACGATGAACAGGCTGACTTCAGAAAAACCTGGAAAGACTTATATGGTCTGATGCTGAGTGAAGTGAGCAGAACCAAGAGGACTTTGAACACAATAACAGCCATGTTATGCAATGACTAAGATTGGTAAACTGAACCCTTCTCAGCATTATGAGGATGTAAGACATCTCCAGAGGCCTCGGGATGGGAAATTCTGTCCACATCCAAAGAAAGAACTATGGAAGTCGTATCGCTATCACTTATTTTTACCTTCTGTTGAGTTTTGTTTCATCTTTCTGATGGTTCCTTCTATTGGTTTTAATTTTTACTTACAACTTCACTAATGTGAAAATATGTTTAATGGGTATGTAAATGTAAAGCCTATGTCAGATTGTGCACCATCTTGGGGAGGGTGGGGGGGAGGAAAAGGGAGAAAAATTTTCAACTCAAAAGCTTATGGAAAAAAATATAAAAAAACAGAAAAAGAAAAATTTTTAAAAAAAAGTCTTCTCAACCAAGTCAATGAGAGCCATGTTCTCCATGCCACCACAAAGCATTACAGGCAGCAGAAACTCATCACGACAAAGAACTGGCGATCTATGCCCCTCAACCTGTCTCTTCTCCAGACTCCCCTCTTCCTGCCAAGAACACCACCCATTTCCACTCCCCCAGGTTCGCATCCTGGGAGTTCTTCTCAACTCCTCCCTCTCTCTCATCTCTTATACCTAATCAGTCACCATGTCTTATTGATTCTACCCGCCTAGATCCATTTACTTCTGTGAGTAATCGATTTCTGTAGTAAATCCCCAGTTTGACCCCTTGCTGCCACTGTGATCCTGGTCACATTTTATTCCTATGGGCCCCAATTTCATCTCTAAAATGAAGGTATGGGGGGGCAGCTAGGTGGCACAGTGGATAGAACACCGGCCCTGGAGTCAGAAGTACCTGAGTTCAAATCCGGCCTGAGACACATAACACTCACTACCTGTGTGACTCTGGGCAAGTCACTTAACCCCAATTGCCTCACCAAAAAAACAAACAAAAAACAACCCCAACAAAAATCAACATAAAATGAAGGTATGGGACAAGATGAACTCAATGGCCTCTTCCAGCTCAGAATCTGTTGCTCTGTGGTCCTCACTGCTCTCCAAATTAATTTAAGTCCATCCACACTCCAGTGCTACTGAAAAGTCATTGTAAAGTTTCTTTATTTAAGTGGTATTATTTTTCTAGTCTTCTTTAGGGCTCTGGCAGGGAACTATGAAAAATTAAAGCCATTTGTCACCCTTAAAATAAGAATTCAATGAAAAGAACACTAAAAATAATGCGAGATGCAAACAGTGAGAACTCATCATTCCATTCGGAGCCGAGGTCAGAGCCATGGACAAGTTAGCTGGCACGCCTCCTCCAGCGAGTGATGGTTGGGCTTAAAGGAAGAGATGAAAAGCTTGAGAAGAAAGTGGAACTTCTCATCAAAAAAATTTGGGAGCAAGTTGGTCAATGAGCAACAAGTTCCTAATGAAAACCTCCCCGTTTGGGAGCTGAACGGCTGTTTACCGGAAGAATTCTCGAGAGCAGATGAAACGCAATTGTGTTTGCACATTGGTTTATTGTGGCTAGCTGAAGGCTTTGTTCCTATGCAGGCTTATTGCTGGTGGTGAGCTCCAAGAAAAGAACCTTCATGAATAAAACCTTCTGAAAGAATGGGAGGAGATAAAGTCTTTCCTGAGGCAACTCAATTGTTTCAATGTGGCAGCTATACAGTCCTCTCTTAAGTTCTCTTATTTTACATACTTCCATCAACCATTAAAAGTTTCTGTCTGTGATTTTAGGGGACACGACTTTATCATCTGTCTTTAGAATAATGGAAAAGGAAATTAGAGGATGACAAAACATCCCTGAAGAATATATTTCCCCACCAGCAATAATGATGTTGAGAAGCAGCCTGGTCTAGTGTGTGGAGAACTGGCCTCAGAGTCTAGAAAGCCTGTGGTGTCATACTGTATGCAGGGCTAACCCCCAACTCTCACTCACATGGGGGAAACCAGTCCCCAGAGGGTGGCTGATCACTTCTCTCCTCAGTGTTCTAGGGGTAACTCTAAGGGTTTAGGGTTGCTGGTACCATTGCTCATAAGTTCCTACCAAGTGGGCTCCCCATTGATTATCAGCCAATTAGCTTTGATTAGCTTTTAGGAAAGAATGTTTACCAAAATGATCTACTCAGAACATTTGGAATTAAAAAAAAACCAATCTCTTAAAAGTCTAGGGTGACACTCACCCACACAGGGTCCCAAAATGGTGAATTAGATGAATAGAGAACATGTGCAGAGGGGGAACTCACAGTTCCTGGCTCCTGGGAGTCCTTTTCTCTCTTCTTGGAGTCCTCTCTGCTGGCCTTGGAAGGTTGGTGTCCATGGGTTTAGTCCTGAAGCTGACTTTTCTCCGTGTATCTAGTTTGTTTCTGTTGTATCTCTCAGATTCTGCCATCAAACACTGCTACCCCTCTCGTTTGGGAGATATGCCTGGGAAGCACTGGGGTAAAGGAGGGGAAAAAGAGACTCTGTTCTGACCCTTTCTCCCTCCGTAATCCCTCCTCAGGCTCTTGCCTGAGTCTGCTTCGTTCTGCCAAGTCTGGCAGGTGAGATTTAGAATGGTCCAGTTTAGCTATACATGGACCCTGAGATGTGGCTGGTGGATTCAGTCAGTCCCAGGATACTTTCTGTGTTTAGGCAGCTTCCTTCGTCCCATGCTCAAAGCATGTTGCTGCTGCTGCTGGCCACAGCCAGCTCTTCATCACCCTGAATGGAGTTTTCTTGGCAAAAATACTAGAGTGGTTTATCATTCCTTTCTCTAGTAGATTAAGGCAAGCAGAGGTGAAGTGACTTGCCCAGGGCCACATAGCTAGTGAACGTCTGAGACTGGATTTGAACTCAGGTCTTCCTGACTCCAGATCTACCGCTCTATCCTTGAGACACCTACCTGCCTCCTCAAAGCATTTTACTCCTTCTCAGTGATGAAATACTTATCCACACCTAAGTCCCACCTCTGATCAATTCAACCAAGTTTGGGCCTTCTCTTTAAATGAGGGAAGAGTGGAAACACAATATGCCTAGCTTCAAATCCTGCCTCTAACAGATGGCTGTGTGACCTTGCACAATGACTTAATTTCTCAGCGGCCCAAGTGAATCTTTAAGACTAGAAGTTGTAGAAGGATTGATAATTTGCATTAGTGTAGGGGTTTTCCTTTCCAGGAACCCTCTACGCTAGTGAAATTATAGCTCCAAACAAAATAACTAGAAAAATGAACAAATTAATAAATGGAGAAGATAAATGGATGCATGAGTAAATAAATGAATAAATAGATGATAGATAACACATGAAGTGGAAAGATAGAAACATAAAAAATGAGATACTAGGACATAGGTGAGATGCCATCTTGCAGCCCAGTTCTGCAAGTCGGGACAAGGGGAGAAACTGCTTGATAAGAAGACACCACAACAGCTAATGTATGTAAAGCTAAAGTGGGCAGGCATAATGTGGGATTATTAGAAGAAATGCCATAAGGAGGTACTGGTACAAACATTAAGTAATGACTATTTACAGGACACTGGTCTCATGTAATTGTGAAACTCCTCACTAACCCCAGGTTCAATGTGGAGTG